>NC_140464.1:6965592-7674342 GCF_051167445.1 Perissodus microlepis | reverse complement strand
GGCAAGCAGCTGAAAACAGCACCTCTGACGAAATCACACATCGTCATAGTCAAGTCAACAAACCTAATACTTGTGCACTTGTTTTTGCCGGGGGAAATTTCCCCAGTGTGAGATGCATTTACGCTTGCATGGCTACAGTGGCCAGCTCTGGGCATTCAATGTGCTCTTCTGACTCTGTTGAGATAACTTTCCACCAGTGTGCCAGAGTCTGACCCTGGCTCCAGGCCTGCCTGAGGGGCGTGCGACTCATTTCTAAGCCAGAATGACTTTCTGGTCCTGGATGCTTCCTCATAACTGTCTTGGCTGGTTTCTGACTGGTCTGAAATTTTTATTGGACAAGCCACACGCAGCAGCTTGTGTCTTATAGGAATGTGAATGGACAAAGATCCTACCGCTTTGATTTTTTTCTCCTCTGTCGTTGTCAGAAGTTTTCAGATGAAATATGAACTAAGAACAGAAATACATCTCTGTATATAAATATATATATTTTAAAGGGTAGTAAAGAGGACGGTGGTTTTCTTCTTAGTTTTGCTTATTGAAAAACAACACTATATATAGATTTTGTGAATATTCGGGGGGTAGCAAAGTGTCTAATAGTTCGGGTGAAGAAATACTTTGTTGGGTATTTCTTTACTGTGGCCAGAGTTGTTTTCGGTGATGGGTTTGTGTGGTGTAAAGTCAGTCAGCAGGGGAGACAGTGATTTATGTGTCGTGCAGGAGGGAGGCTACACATCTTGCTGACACAATCCAGCCATCCAAAGGAGTTATGTCCACCCAAGTACACAAAGCAAACTGAAGGTGGACCAAAACAGGACATAAAATAAACTTTAGTTATTACCTCACACTTTCTCACTCTCTCTCACACACACACAAACAAACAGAAATATGCACACACAGGCGTACAAAGCCTCCAGGCCAACCCTCCTTCATTGGCTGTTTGCTCATCTGCTCCTCTTTGCCCAGCAAAAAATGTATGCATTGCCACGAAGCATAAATAAACATGGATCAACACATGCACACAGGCATAGATGCACACATGCGATGCAAAGCAAAGAGACCAAATCACACAGTAAATAAGCATGTTTAAACACATTCACACATGCAAACAGAAATACCCTCCCAGTTTATGAAAATCAGCTGCAAACTTATGGGCATTCAGATGGATGGGAAACATGCTAATTAGAATCGGTTTATTAGTAGATTGTTTCTCAGCAGTATCTTTTTTTTTAATTAACAAGGTCTATAGTCTTTATCTTATCAGAAGGACACAGGCTGATGGATGCAATTGTTGTCCGTGACAATATGGAGCAGAACTCAGAGAATATAGTATTGTTCTCTTTATGCATGTAAGTGCATGATAACACACATAAATAACATGCATAGATTTGTGGTCATGGTCTTGAGGTGGCAGCCTCTTCTTCGCTTCACTCTTCTGAATTACCAATTGCAAGTCAGAGCCAGATAGCTTTTATACAGCTGCCATTTAGTAACTGCAGAGGCAACATACAACAAGCTCTGCAGAAGCGCTTCACATAACAAAGTTGCCAGTCTGTTACTCAGTCTGGCCTCCGAGTCTGAAAGCAATTGCTGCCAAATTGGTCATATGCCATCCAAAACTGGCCACAACTGCTCATCTGGGTCTGGACTGCAGCCAGCATAGCCCCCCCACCCACAACCTTCTTATGAACTACACGTGCTCGCAGAATAATAGACAGCTGTGTTCGCAAAGCCAGTGCAAATTTACAGCCCCTTTACCCCAAAAAGCTGGGGCTTTGTGTTAATTATTTAAAAATCATTTTAAATTAAGATTTGCAATAGACAACATATGTTGATTTTTTTATAACGTTTCAGAAGCTCAACAGCTGAGTGCCTGCTTTGTCTTTTTTTGGTTATACCTTAAAATGTTTAGCTCACAGACTCTTTTATTACAGAGCAATGCTGGTAGAACATGCATAGAAAATGGTTTGGCATTGTCTTTTCCCTGAAATGGACGGATGGACGGATGGATGGATGGACGGATGGATGGATGGACGGATCGATGGATGGATGACCATGCATATACACTAATTTGACCACTTGTTTAGGTACACCCATTCAACTGCTCATTAACACAAATATCTAATCAGCCAATTACATGGCAGCAACCCAAAGCTTTTAGGCATGTAGACATGGTCCAGATGGCCTGCTGAAGTTCAAACTAAACATGGGGGGAAAAATGTGATTTAACAAACTTTAAACATGGCATGGTTGATGTAATTTCCACACACAACCATCTCTAGGTTTTACAGAGAATGAATTCATGCCATTATCCTAATCTTTGTAGGAAACTTGTGTTCTAACCCTAACTCGGGATAAAAAACAAAGACATATAGAGGGATCTCGGAGTACAGCCACTACTCCTGCATATCAGAAGGACCAATGGAGGTGGTATCTTGTTAGGAGAAAGGAGTTTCAAGGTACTCCCCACTGGGAAGAGATGATAGGGTAGAGCAAGAACCTGGTCAAGAAATTTTATATCTTGTCCAGCCTTGGAATTCCTCCAGGATGAACTGGAAGGTATGGCTAGAGAAGAAAGACATCTGGAATACCCTGCTTAACCTGCTACCATGATGACCCAACTATGGATAAGCAGTAGGTAATGAATCAATGGATAATGGATCTAGTGAGCGACAGTTCTTTGGACAAAAATGAGTTATTGACTTCAGAGCTTAGATCAGAATGGACCGACAGCTTCGAGCCAAAGAGTAACTCAAATATCAAAGTGTCCAGTGTTAAGCCCAAGCATTGTACTCATGCCACGTGCATTAATGATTACAAACTACACTTTCCCTCTGCTCTTCAGCTGGATGATACTATATTTATGTTTTTTCAAAAGAAATTTCAAATTTTGATTACCCAGAGGACAGTGTTCTGCTGTGCCTCCATGAGTACAGCAACATTTATGTATTCTGCTTATGTTTTTCTTTCTTTTGGAGTGCTGAGTTTTAAATTGGATTTGTGATTGTGGCAACAAACTGTTGTCACTGACACTGGTTTTCACAAGTGTTCCAGAGCCCATTCAGTGATTTCCACTACAGTGCCATCCCCATTTCAATACAGTATTGGTGTTAAAGCCTTGTCCTTTACATAGAATAAAGATTTCTCTGGGTTCTTTTACTGATATTATGTAACATAGATGATGAAATCCCTACATTCTGCAGTTTGACAATGAAAAGGGCATTCTTTAACAATTTCCCAATGCGGTTTCTTACAGAATGTTGAACCATTCCTTATCTTTAATTCTGAAAAATTAAGCCTCTCTCATGGTTATTGACCTGTTATCAATAAACTTTAATAGCTGTGGGGATTTTTTTTCTAGCTTTATAGAAATTCGTTCTGCCTTTTGTTCTCTTGTCTTAACTCTTCTGAAACATATTGCTGTCACCACAGATGAGCATATTTTGAAAAAGTAATAATTTTACAGTTTAAAATTTTCAATATGTAATATTTTGTCAAATGAAGAATATGGCTTAAATGATTTGAAACTGTGACATTTTAGATTTGATTACATTTTACAGTCCCTCTTCTTCTTCTGTTTCCTCTCAACAAGTTGAGTCTTCAGTGAAAATTGAGTTGTAGACGTGTTTTACATAAGCATGTTTGTGTTTACTGCATACAGATCTATAGAGAGAAAGACACACACACGTATAAATCCACAAATACACAGAGAACACCAAATTACCAAAACTCATCTGAGAAAACTCATCTAAGACTGATGCATCGCAGCTTAAAGTAAGGGTGTTTTCTAAGCGTGAGGAGTTTTGGTCCTGACAATTATGGCAAAAAATGTCCTGAGTAGTGGGCCAGACAGAAGTGACCTTTTATAATGCAGAGGCAGACAAAGCAGGATGAAGAGAGAGGAGGTGGGCAGCCGTCTAAACACACTCCAGCCTTTGCGTCATATTGGAGTGTGTGCTTAGGGCTACATAGGTCTGATTAGGAATGGATCGGTGACTTTTTCCGTACCAATAAACCAAGCATGTCCACATTTTCTCTCTCGCTCACTTGGTTTTTTTTCTCCTTCCTCTTCTTCTTCTGTTTCCTCTCAATAAGCTGCACTTTTTGTTTGTGCTCTGAGTGACTCACCTCTGCCAGGTAACTGACAACATATATTGGACACCAGTGAGCCCATTAGCATTCTGAAGCATCACCACCGGAACAGTTACATGACGTCAGCGTCTCTGTGGAAACTCATTCAGGGATAAGGGTCAGATTCACATTGTGCCGCAACCATATTAAAATTCCTTCTGTCAGGTTGTCAGAGAACACACTTTGAATAATCGTTGTGTCTCTCAATCTGTTTGCTGTTCCCATAATAGCTATCATTTACAATCAACATTGTTGTTCTGTGCTGCTGCTGCTGATAAATAGTCTGAAACACCTGCAGGGCACATGTATAGGAAGAGAAATCCAACCACGGTGAGAGGTGACAAAACACCTCACTGACTCGCTAATGTGTGTTTAATTGTCCAAACCAGCCTGAAAGCTTGCAAGCTCATATGAGCAGGAGGACAGATTTCGGCCTGAGATTAGTTCTGTTCTGTGATACATGAGTGGACAAGGGTTTTATTACGCCGTACTCACCCCTACTGAGTGATTGAGACACTTTTTTCCAGAGACAATAAATAATCACAGCCTCGTTTTCCTAGCACTGGGATAGCTTATTTTCATATGCAGAGACATTGTAGCGTGAAGCCCTATGGACACAAAACTCAACTTTATTTCTTACAGATGAATTCATTATCTCTATGGACTAATGTATTTTTCTTTTGCTTTCTGTTTGTCTATATTAGCATCTGGACAGATGTCATCAACTGGGACATTCATGAGGGATTATAATCCATCCAGTATCCATGGCCAAGAGAGTGGACATTAGCAAAGGTGGGCTAGTGCAGACTGGCCAGCACACCGCTGTCTTGCCGCTAAGTTGGCTAACAATGCTAACAAAGGAGTTAGCCCCAGTGACAGACTCTACAGTTACACTCAGGACCAAACAGGATGGAAGGCCTCACACCAACCAAGCCGAGGACATTGCATTTCCATTGAAGTAAGTTCCCTCCTCTTCTTCCTGTGAGATACACAGCATGGTGGGGCAGATAAGGGCGCCTCCTTTTGAACTTCACGGATGCTCAGCGACCAATGAGTGGCAGCATTCGCACCAATCCAGGCCTGCAAGGATTGGATTTGTTGATTCAGGGTTGATGTGTGAGGTCTGCATGAGTGTGTGTATGGGGCCCACAAAGGTATAGTATTGAAAAAAGAAGTGTTTCAGAAGTGTTTAAATCCAAATTTTGCAAGTGACTGTTGTTTTTCTATACTTCAGTAAAAAATTCCCTCAAAAGCCATCAGTATTTTCTGTGTGTTATGTTTTCTCCATTGTTAAATTGCAGAAATGTGCTCTGAATGGTTACATCTGCTATGTGTGGCTCACGTTTCTATTACATATCAATGTTGGTGGAATAACAGCAATAATAATTGTGTGTTCAAATCACAAGATATGCGGTTAAATCGGTTTTAAATCACATCATCTGCACTTTTGTTAACATCAGCATAATTTCACCACACACATCTTCCACAACAAAAGCCACAACCACTTCATCCCTAGTTTAAACATCACTGAAGATTATATTTGATTGGTTGACAACACTTGTATTTAGCTATGTGACTATGTGCTGCAGGGTTCAGCAGCTGCCTTATCTATCTTAATTATATCTGTTTCTCTCTGGGGGGTGGGGGTCTCTTTTTTTGTGGCTGTATATGAAAGACTATTTTAACCTTGAAGATAATAAAATTAAAATTTAAACTTAGACAATATCATCATAAGGACTGCTGAATGCAATGCCATTTTTCTTGCATATTAAATATCAAAATTAATTGGCACTTACTACTGAAGAGGGCAACAACAAGGATAAAAGTTTTATTTCCAACTTTCTGCTATGCCTTAATATTGCTGTTCTTTTTCCAACATAATTTATTGACAAGCTTCATGGCAGAAATATAGTGAGCTGATAACACTTTCATTTTATCCCACTCATCTACCTGCTTAGTGGAAGTGGAAAAACAAAATAGCCCTACCAGTGTCTCTAAACTACTAAGCAGCTTTGTAGTGCATTAGATTGAAGGCCAATAAGACTAAAGGTCGATTATGTAAAACTGTTTGTTAAGCAACAGCTTAAAGTTTAACAGTTTAAAACATTTGAGAAAATAATGGCTGGTCTTTTATTTCAATCTGGTTTCATTATTTTCTGGCTATATTTCTTCACTGTGTGTGGATAACAAGTTGAGAGGAAACTGGAGCAAGAGTGTTCTTGTTGACAAGTCAAAGTATTTGTGTTTAGTATTTGTATTTTCGTCACATATGGGCTCAATTAAATCTGGACTTCACTGTCGCTCGATTTTTTTCACATTTTGTCCCAATTTTTTTAGCACTGATTGTTGTTTACACAGCTGTTGTTTACTTGGATTTTTAAATATATTTGTTGATGATGATAATGCAATAGCATATGCTCGTATCTAATTCAGTCATCATACACTTACATTTGAAAATTTTTTTGTGCTGAAGAATACCTCAAACAGTTACAGGCACCATTGGCGAGCAGGAGTAAAAGTAGACCCAGCCAATTAGATCTTATGCTCTTATGCTGCTTTTTACATTGCTTACAACGGACCCTACCCCAGTAGATGACACTGAAGACTAGAGGCTGAAATCCTGTAACTCCTACAACAGAAAATCATGCAGGTTGGTTGTTGGATAATTTCTATGCTGCTGCACAACATCTGAAGAAGGAAGTCATCACCATGTCCATGTGCCGCAGAAATTAAAGAAAAACAAGAAACCCCACCCATTTTTTTTCTTTTTACATCTGGCACCTTTAACATTTTCCCTTTCATAACTACTAGACATAAAAATGCTGCAAACTTTAAAATCCACTTATAAGTAAATTCCATTCATTGTGCGACTCGCATGTGGGACATAGTCCACTTTCTATAGTAAACATTCTGCGCACCCTTGTGCAGTATGTGAGTCAGAGGGTGTGACAGCTTAAGGCCCTAAAGAAAAACATGTGCAAGCTTTTGTAATGTATTTTCTTGTTATGTATTCTCTGCTTTTCTCTGCTGATGCTCACTATAGATTTTAATCAGCCCCAAAATTACTTTTATGCTCTGATTATATTTTCTACATGAGCTGGCTGACTAAACTATGAAAATAAAGCAATTATAAGAAGATATTGATCTTTGTCAGGTGAAACTGAAGCAGTGTAGCAGTGATAGGTGAATGATCTTACTCCATTTGACAGAATTAAATAGATATTGCTCTCCCCATCCTTAGAGATTGACAGTGACATGGCCTTTATTAATGCACTAAACCCCTAGCTGCTACACTCAAGCTGCTCGGTGGCCAAACAGTGAACAGCTTAAAGGGCATCTCCCTAATGTGTCACTATGTAAATGGGAAACACCCTGCAGCAAATATGACAATTCCAACCTGGAGTGGCTGGGGGGGGGGGGATTGTGTTGGGATGTATTGACCCACTCAAACTGACACAAACAGATGAGAGACTATTTAAATAAACTGTTCACCTGCATTGTTGCACTACACGCAGGCATAAACTGATAAACTGCAGTAGTATCTGTGCTAGCCAGCTGTCTGTCATCCTGAGTAACATTTACATCCTGAGTCTGGAACATTTGAAGGTGTGTGTGCTCAAAGACTAATTAGTGCTTGCCAGCATATCGTGTGATGAAGGTAATGGAGAGACTAGTCTTGGCCCACCTAGATGTTTTTATGTTTTGTCTTGGCCTCTCTGCAGTTTCCATATAGACCAAATCTGAGAGTCGATGCTCCAGAGAGCTCAGTCACATTTAGATACTTACAGCGGGAGAAGTGAGGTGATCACCTTCTTTGAGTTCCCAAGTGCATTTAACATGATTCACCAGCTGCTACTGAGAGAGAAACTACAGGAAATGTCAGTAAAAACATCCAACATCATGCACTACTGACTACCTGACAGAAAGGCCACAGTATGTGAGATGGGCCAATGCTCTGTCTGATTTGGAGATGTGCAGTACAGGAGCTCCACAAGGGACTCTGCTGTCTCCATTCATGTTCACCTTGTACATCTCAGACTCAGTACAATTCTCAGTCACGCCACCTACTCTGATTATTCTGCAATGGTTGGATAGATAAGGAGTACAGAGAACGAGGGGATGATATTATGGAGTAGCCTTGGAGGAATCATCTGCTTCTGAAAATAAAACCAGAGAGATAATGATTGAAATGGACACCAGTTCGACCTGTGTTTTTACTGGGAGGGGATGCTGACATAGTGAAGTAAGTAACCATAACTGCATGCCAACATCAACCACAGGTTGAACAGGAAGACTAATACAAATGAGTAGGTGCATGAGGTTATGTGTTTGGCAAAGTGTGTGGTGAAAAATGATGGAGATCAGTCAGTTGTGGCAAGTGCAGTGGTCTGTTGAGGGAGCACCATTGGAGTTGGTGATACCAACAAACTAAATAAAGCTGATTAGGAAGGCTGGCTCTGTGACTGGCTGCAGATTGGTCAGGTTTGAAGCTGGTGGTTACTAAACAAACTGTTATTCATCGCGACTGATCCTGACCACCTTCTCTAACAATTACTGGACAGGTTCTCTGACAGACTAATTAATCACAGCTGCCATGAGAGATATAGCCTATAGTATTTCTCATTTTCATTCATTCATTTTCATATTTTTTTACTACCCTAACCATGTTGATATGGCAGCTTTGGCTAATGAGAAGAGGTATAGATTTAATTTAGCTGTGTCTCGATACCCTTCTGTTTCCACCCTCCCTTTGTGTATCAATAGCCCTGCCTTCTATTTAATATTTGTCACTCAGCTGTTGTACTTTCCAGTGTGTTTACCTTGTGTACTCCTGTGATTGCTTTGGATTTCACTTGGCTTGTTTTTGGACTTTGTGTTTTCTTCAATAGCCTAATAAAATGTCTTGCTTTTTATTAATTAAGTTTCTCTTCTGTGTCTTCCATCTGTGTCATGATATTGCAATCTCTGAGAGAAATGTTTTGGTCAAAAAAATAAAGTTGTTCTGTAAACTGCTGCTGGAGCTCTGACCCCATTAGACTTTATGCTCTTTGCTCTGGAATTAGGTGAATTTGTGCCAGAAACCTCTAGTCTGTTTCTGCGGCCTTTGCCAATGAAAAATTTAAAAAAAATTTTTTAAAAAAAAGTAAAGCTAATACTGATGGTACTAGCTTTGCAGTTCAAAAAAGAAATTAACTGAATCGTGTATCAAAGGTCTACAATTTTCTCTAAGGGGCACTAATTGAAGACATTTGGATGCAATTGGAGTAACACTAAGTAGATGTTGGGTTATTTCACAGGATAATCGAAAGTTTTGACCTCCTGGCATTCCTCTTCTAGGATTCTGTTGAGAATTTCATGGCAATTTATCAAATAGTTACAGAGATATATGTCTAACTTTTAGTCCACCTATTGAGAAGAACACAGCCCACATCAGCTGGCCATGAATTTCTTGATAAACTCTCCAAATTTGTTTTTCATAGTCATGGATAAAAGCTGGTTTATTCTCCATTGATGCCCTCCTTGATGTCTCTCAGTCTGTGGACTCCAATTTAAAAACTCAAGCAGTGGATACTGAATATCATTGCCAAACCTTCCCATCTTTTTCATCTTATCAGACCTCCTCTTGCACAGCTCAGTCACACAAACAACACACACACAATCTCTAATCCCTCTGGGAAATTTGTGCTCACCCACCTGAGAACCGGTGATGGAAAAACATTACCCACAAAATATCAATAACTCCTATCAGGCAATCTGTCCCTGTTTTACTTTTGATGTTAAAAGGCATTACATTTTTTTTCTCTGTAATATCAGTCTGGTCCCAGATGTAAATTCAGACAAATACAGATAAAGACATATACACACACACAAACACACAGGCAAACTATTTGAAAGCGCACACTCACACATTTTAATTAGCAGCACTTTAGTGCAGAAAGCACTAAACCGTAGGCTAATTAATCTTCACAGTCTGTGTTTTCACTGCGAAACCACCTTAGGGAGGGGTCCAGGTTTGCCTCTATGTTAAGGAGTTTATCTGCTGGGAAACAGGAAACAATAAAGCTGAAAATATTATAAGGCAACAAGGGAAAGGCCATCAGATTAATATGCTGTTAAAAGTATTTGCTTATGCAGTACACTGATGGTCAAGTCCCGTGCCATGAATGTGGAATGTCAACTTTCTCTGCTGGCTTTCTGTGTGTGTCTGTTTTGTGTGAATATGTGTATGAGCGTGTGTGTGTGTGTGTGTGTGTGTGTGCAGGTTATGTGTGAGTTCAGCTTGGTCACATACTGCTTCTCATTACAAATCCTCTCATGACTGTATGCAATTTGTGCCTCTGCTCTGTAGCCTTTTATCAGCAGGCAGGCCAAGTACCATCTCTCTCTGTCTCCTTTGGTCTCCATCATCCCTCCTCAGTGCATATTTGTCAATCACTCTGTTTCTTTCTCTCTCGCTCGCTCTCTCTCTCTCTTTCTCATGCTGACATTTCTGTGGACCTAAAGTGCAAATTGTTGTAATTAGCCAAGAACATCTACAATTGTGTATTTCCTGGGCGAATGACGTCAGTTCTGGCCATTTGAGGATAAGATGACTGGATTCTCTGTGCTCGTCGGAGCTGCTTGGAATATCGGAAAAGAGAAGAGAAACTCAAGAATGCAAAATCAGAGCATGAACCCACAAAGGTACTTCTAATCCTCCTGGCGTCTCAGCGGTAAAGGGCAAATGGCTGATCAGATTGCTGAAATTGAGGCTAGACATCCTGCAGTAATAAACCTGAGTGTGAGTGGGAGTAGATTGTCAAGATAAACTGCAATGGCAGTCTAATTTCACAAACAAAGCAGCAGTTTATTTGCCTTCATCCAGATGACATGTACAGGTCTGTATTAATGTATGGATGGCTGCCTTTTTTTGATGGATATGCAGGTTGATGGGGAAATGTGGGCCAGTGCAACTGAGATGATTCTGCCCAGTGCCTCCACCATACCCACAAACCCTCCCCCATTAAACACACACACCCACACACAGATAGACACACATCGGCACCATAATACTAATCCTCTTAAGTGTCAGTCTGAACTGTAGGGGCACAACAGGTCTTGTGCCCCCACTGTGTGTGCTGGCCTTATTTCCATTGCTCATTTCCTGCCCTGGGCAACACCTTTCTGCAGCTATTCTGTGACTCTTGTGTCCATCCAACAATGCCCCACTTCTATTTTTTCTGCTCTATTTTTCTAATATTTAAGAATGAGATATTTACTCCCTTGGGCGCTTGAAATGTGGGTGATTCTAAGCGAGCACCTTTGTGGGGCATCAATGTGGCTTTACTAAAATCTTCGCCTTAAACACAAATTTGCCTCAACAGAGATACTAATAACTCAAAAGTATACAAAATAGCAGTAATTCAGTAAGGATCACTTTAGTCAAAAGAAGTGTCATTTTCATCTACAGGTATTGGTAGTATTTGGTAGTATTGCTGTTTTCTGGGACCCCCACACAGAGTTGAGCAGACATCAACAACAACAGACATGTCATATCAGACACAGCACAGATATTGGGTTAAGATGGGTTGAAAAGTGTTTTGCAGATGGAGCAGCAGCTCTGGGTCATCTAAAGCAACTAACAGTGATGAGATCTGCCAATAGGATCTGTAGAGAGGTATGAATTTAGCCAACAGCAAAGTCTGGGGCAGAGCCCAGCTGTCACTGACTGACGTACAGGGATTACAGAATTTGGTGCGTCTAAACTGCGGTAATGGTACATTCAATTTTACTGTTTTTGAAAAAAATCATGATCTGAGGGCAATTTAACCAAAGAGGAATGTTTCACTTCAAAACAGGTATTGTGTGTGTAGCTGAAATGTATTTTTTTTAATAGCCTGACCCCTGGCAAGACATTACCACTTGGTTAGCCCTGAGCTTACTAACCATATGTATTGAAGCTGCTGGAGTAGCACACAAGCAACTCAAAATGTTTTTATGGAAATTCTTTAAATAGTGTAACTTGGCTCCATTTTGAATACTCAAAATATTTTTGCGACCCAATCCTTTAGCACTTCCCCCACACACCTTACACTTTTTTTGTTTTTATGTCTTGGCTTGTTTCTCTTATTATCTAATCCAGCTTCTCTGACATTCACTCCGTCTGTGGAGCTCATCTTGTCTATTGTTTAATGTCTAACAGGGAAACAGCAGCTGTTATAAAGGCAAAGCTTTTAATTGCTGCTTGAATGATGTGACTTACAGGCTTATCGACTCTCATCTCCACCTAAGAATTGTTATAATACAATGGCTTCTCAAGACTGCAGGTCTTGCTGCCAGAAATGAACTGACCAGCTGACTTTTATAGGGACAAACTATAGAAAAAAAAAAAAAAAAAACTTTAAAGTATCTGGAGTCCCAGCATCAGCTGGATGCTCTCTGTTGATTGAAGAACTCACACATCATCTCACCTAAAGCTTCTGAAACAGTATTGAGTCAGTCATTTAAACAACAGCACATCAGTGCTCTGGTGCTGCTGCAGTGCAGTTAAATTTTATTTGTGCCAGCTGAGAGGTCTTCATAGTGTGAACAACACCTTGAAGGACTGACTCACTCCCCTGGCTGCAATGTTGTTTATCTTGCAGGGCAACATGAGAGCACAGAGACGGCATTAACACAAGAAATGGGCAGTTAGCTTACAAATGTCATTTCTGAAGGCTGGAAGAGGAAAGCACGTGGAAGTGTTTAACTACGCAAAAATTCAGCACTCTGAATGATTTATTTGTTCCATTGTGATGAGCATACAGTCTAAGATTTGCGATGGCATTTAAATAACAAAGATCAGGAAAGAAACTTCAGCCAAAAATGATATTTTCCCCAATACAGGCAGGCTCTTGCTTTATTTTAGAGTTTAGTCAAAGTACAACAAAATAGCCCTAACATTTTACCACTTATCTTCCACAAAGAAACATATTTAAAGTAGCAACAATAGCATTCATTACAGTGAATCCAATTGGCATGAATGTAGCTGACGAGGAAAATACTGTTAAATGAGCAAAATAAAATCAGATACTTTGCTTCTAAAATGCACTTGTGGTAGTTATTCTCGCACACACCTTCATGGTTCTTCACTCAGTCTTAAAAAAATCTAATTTTAAGCTCTTAATTTGCCATCATTCACTAGAATTCCTTTTCAGCATTACCGTACATACAGGTTTTTCTCATCCATGGCAACAGGAAGCAGTGTCAGGCAGAAAAGTTAAACAACGACTCCGCATGTCTGCTGGACAACACTGCCTTTGTTTCATCTCCAGACATTCTGCTTCAACATGGTTCCGCGCACTCGCGCACTCGCGCACTCTCCGTCAATACGCCGCCGTGCCATCCCTGTTATTAGAGCCGTTTCAGGAAATTAATTCCACTTTAATTCCAGGGACAAGACAGCACTTCCACTATCACAGCTTCCTCATGTCCAGAGGCTTAGTCCAATTTGCCATCATTTCAAAACAAGACAAATATGTAAACAGCTTATAAAGTATGCACACACGCAACAAAAAGGAAAGAAATCCAAAGCATTTGTTTCCACAGTGCAGTGTTTCTTTTTTCTCACTCCTCTGCAGTGCAAAAAAGGAAAATACGAGAAAAAAAAGCATCAAATAATAAATAGACTTTCTCTTTCATATATATATTTCTGTGTTTATACATATATATATATATATTTGTAATGATAGGTCTCTACATGAGCACACAGCTCTTGGCCCGGTCCTTCCTCATGGCCGGGGCCTGGTCTATTTGCTCAGTCCGACCCGGCAGAGGTGGAAGGGGCAGTTGCGAGACTCGTTTCAGGCCTCTGCGGGAGCTGCTGCGTTTTAGCTGCGGCTTGTGCGGCCGTCGCACTGACGCCAAGGTGGTGATGTGGAACACATCCCGAACACTGTTTTCAGAAACCTTGGAGGTGCACTCTACATACGCCACCGCTCCCATCTGACGAGCTATCGTGCTTCCCTGGAACATGGAGACGGGCAAAGAAGAAATGAAAAAGGAAGCAAAGCTAAATGTGAAAGTACAAGAAGAAGAAGACAGGGAAAACACGCATCATTTTAACAATCAGAAATAATATGGTGTAAATCCTCTTAACATTCGTTGTCCTCTCTTCAGTGATTTTGAGTACTTGTGCATTCTTCTTTTTTTTGTATGTGAAATCCTGAATATCTCTCAACAGTGGCTTTTCATTAGTTTCCTCAGGCTTTAAGAGGTCGTGTAAGACATAAGTTTCCTTCATGTCATTTTTCAGTGTTTCAAAAAGAAAATTAAATATCCCCATATGCACTCCATCCTTCATTGTTTCTTGGCATAAGCAGACACTATAGCTCAACAGCAGAAAACTAAATGTCCCCCAAAAAAGAGGCAGCAATTCTGAGATATAGATGTTGATCTAAACTGATGACTGAAAGCCAGCGATCTGAACATGTCTGTAGATAAATGAATTTCCTCCAACTGAAGCATGAATAATGTAGATGCTGACTCCTCAGTCTGCAGTAAAACAAAAGGATGGGAATCCGCTGGGCCAGTTTTGATATGGTCTATGAGGCTATTTACAGGGAAGACATTCACACTAGGTACCAGAGCTGACCCCTGAGTAAAGTTACAATAACTGAGTTATTTGAAATTGTAAATTGTTTGCTTGTGATCAAATCAGACACAAATTTAATTTGAAAACCCCTGAGCCCCTGCCTTCACTACAGTACTACATATCCTCATCTGTTGTTTAATGATCAGAGTTTAAAGCTGTTTTCACACAGGATCAGCACATGCCAAGGATCTAACAGATGAGACAGAACTGCATTTCCCATGACCCCTACAACTGCATGTTCTCCAGCACAGAGAAAGCTTTTCATCTCAAGTGGAAGTGGTTTGATTTTCATCACAGCTGCACTGAGGCGTGTATAAGAAGCGATGAAGGCCTCATTAGGTGAAACAGCAGATTTAGATTCCAGGGTGGCGGTGGGAGGGGAAAGAGGTAGATTGTAGTGACAAGTGGAAATGCTCGATCGAATCTCGGGCAGATTAGTGTGGAAATGTCTGGAGTTCACCCAGTGGTCATCCGCAAAGCAACTTCTCAGCTCTGTTGGAATTCAATTTAAAGATCAGCAACAGGATAGCAACACAGGCTATTAGATTAGAGCACCGAAATGTTTATTGTGCACAGCTTTGGCATCTGCCATGTGACACACATTTTCTGGGCATATTAGAGAGGCAAACAGTAGGTGTCTCAAACCAAAAGAGAGACTGAGAAGGACCATGACAAACGTTTTCTATGGTTCTAGCCAGTAAATGGTCCCAGATATTTTACATTACCTCCGTGGTTTGTCACTCTTCTTTTGTTTATGTGTCTTATTTATATGACCTGTCTGTTTTTTTCAGTTGCTGAGTTTTTTTAGAAACAGCATGCTTTTAGCCTCCAGTAAGCTCTTAGACAGTAGCGGGAAAAAGGCTCCTTTGTTTTGAGGGCTTTTGTATGGTGGTGAAAAAAGCCCCTCCACTTTTTGTATGTCTAACACAGGAGAGCACACAAAATGAACACACTGAAAGCTGATTAAAATTCACAGATTTACAGAGCAGTTTATCATCCCCTCCCTCTTCTCCCCCATCCCCTTGGCTTAGAGGTCACGGCAGCATGTGATAAAAGGACTCACTCATTTATCAATGTCCATTTTCTATTCATCCTGCATTTTGAAAATCTGTAAATCTGCATGAATATTTCATTTCAGGGGGAAAAAAATGTTTCCCTAGACATAAACTAGACTAACCACTTGTGCTTCTTCCGCAGCCCTTGCCATAAGCAACATTACATTCCCTGTCAGCAAATTTTGGCCAAAACGGCAACCCCAGCAACATGTCCCAGAGGGGTTTAACGCTGTTCTAATAGCAGTCATGTGGTATTTTATTGTGTTGCATGAGCCTTTTCTCACACTCCTTTCCTGTGGGACCTCAAAAGAGAGGCAATGCCACTGCTGACACAACACAGAAAAATCTCATTTTATCGCTTTATTGCTTTCTAATTTCTTTTCCACATCTGTTTTCAAATCTGTCTGTCTTCCCAGGGCACCTTGCAAGTCTCAATCTTATTATTTATCTCACTCCATTCTCCTCTAATATCCATCATCTGCTAGCTCTCACCTGCTCGTGGGTGACAGGGATGAGGCGCTGTTTGGAGAGTTCCCTCAGGGTGTTGACGTCTGTCCTCATGTCCAGCTTACAGCCCACCAGCACCACCTTGGCATTTGGACAAAACTCTTGCGTCTCTCCTTGCCACTGCAGGAACGTGAGCCGACAGAGAAAAACTGAAAGACACTCTTGATTATGTCAAACATGAGCACTGAGTGCTGAGCTGCCTTTGCTGAAGTACAGTGATGACCTTTTGGCTACTCAGACACTGGATACCTGAGTTTGAGGGAGATTAATGCTCTCTTGCTAAAAGACATTTGTTCAGCTTAGCAAACACAGCAAAAACAAATGCATAACTTTGGTGTGTTTTTTTGTGGGAATTTAAGTCCAGCCTTCAAAGGGTTGGGGATTTTGGTTTCCAGTGACCTTTCTTATGTCATTTTGTTCTCAGCAAATTACTCAATGTAATTCAGTAAAGACTTTTTAACTTGACTAATCCATTCATCCATTGATGTCAACAAAGCCATTCATCAGTCAGCAAAACTAAATATTTTGTTCCAGTCATTTGTCAACCACAAATGCCGGAGGTTGTGTTAAGCTTCTGCTGGATACCACTGTATGATGAATATGATTTTTTGTTTTACTTTTGTTTGAGATAAACAAACATTTTTGAAGACAATCCCCTTGGTAATTGTACCAGGTGGAATGAAAAAGTTCAACTATTCTGCCAGTAAACATCAAGCATCCTACTTTCTTTGAATTTGTCATCACCACTTCCAGCATGGCTGCTATTTTCAGATATTGCACCTTTTAAGTCCCTTTTTGTGCGCTGAATCCCCTCACTGTGTCAAAATGTCAACTCTTCAGCTTTCATTTCTTTTTGCAGTAGAGGACAAAGTTGCGGGAAGCCAAATCTGGCAAGCAGTGTGGATGAGCGATTATTGTGTTGGTGTGGCCAAAAAACTTGTCACTGTTCTGTGTGCTGGTGCACAATGACACAGTGACGAACCCCACAGTTCATATGCTCTTCTTCAGACACCTGAGAACATTGAGAGTCTGACCCAGGGAAATTAATTTACAGCGCACAATTCCGAAAATCTCAAAATTAAAAAAGGAAAAATAAAACAATGTACATTCTTTTAGTTTGTACATCTGGCCTTTATGAACTGCCTTTTGGCTTGGACACTGCAGATATGCAGATCTCATCAACAGGGAATATCCTCCACATGAAAGTCAGTTGAGTTTGATGTTTGATCTCCTCTCAAGTTTGGGCTACATGGTAAAATCTCATATGCATAAAAGGGCAAAACAGCAGCAGTGCTGGAAGTGTTTCAGAGGTCTACAAACAGAAGACCTTAACGGTGCAATGTGCCAAATTTAAATTGGGTATGTTTGGGTTTTTTGCATTTTTTGTTTTATTTTTTAAATGGGCAGATTTGTGAAATTTTACGAAAGCAGCTCATTATTGGCATTTTCAGCGCAAAACAGACAACTAATTAATCTTAAGTGTGATGGAAAGGGGTGATAACTGTAGAGATTTATTTAAAGTTACATTCATTGTGGGTACATTTTACATTTTCAGTTGTTTAATTAATGAATTGTCAGACTGTTAAAAAATTCATAAAACAAAACAAAAAGGACGGGAATGGAAAAATCTTGGCATAAAATCTGTAAATTATCATGAGTAAGAAGCTAAAACTAGAAATATTTGGCAGTTTTGCTTGAAAAATGGCTCAAAGATGAAGTGATTAGCAAAAAAGCCACAGATTAACTGGTGCTGTCAACCATCCAGGATTAATTAGGTAATTATTTTACCTCTAATCAGATTAAAGAGACTTCCTGTTTTTTTATGATACAAGGCAATGTTCACTATTTTACTGCAACAGCTATAGGGCCACGTACTGTGACTTTTTCACTCGTGCCAGCTTAGTTTGGATGTCTGTGTGGTGTGTTATACTTTCCTTACTCAGTCTCCATCAACAAAATCTATTTCAGGTTCTGTTCCGAAAAGGTTGAGCAGTCTTCCTTCTAAAATCACCCTGAGATTAAATGTCACTACTGAAACTCAGCTGAACCAACACAGTGTCTCCTCCTGGCAACACAAATACATGACAGCCCTGAAATATTCTGCATGCCATGTGCAGAATGTCAGGGTGTCCATTCATCCCTTGTACTGAAAACAACCTCTGACCTTTCAGGCACATCCCCATTCTGTCAATGACATCCAATCAAAACCTTTGATTGTTTAACCCTCTCTCCTCCCCCAGCTGTCGTCTAGAAACATTGGTGACCCCCCCTAGCTTCTGGAGGTCAAGAGTCTAATTTAGGATGGTGATTGTGCAACAGGTTTTCCATGTGCGCCTGAGTTTCAGGGATTATTGGGATGACAACTAGGGGGCAGGGGTCATGGCAGCCCCCTGCCAAGTGATGCATGGGAAAAGCTAAAGCCGAGGAGCAGTGCTGCTTCCCCTGTTGACAGATTCCACGGAGGCTGGAGAGATATTGGTGGGTTAAAGAAATGGTGTCCCAGGTTAGATCTACAAAAGTCTGCAGGGGCATTTTAGCAGCTCCCTTCAGACCACTAAACACGTCAACAGACCAGCCATGGGAACTGTCTTCAGCCCACAAGGGGTGCAGTTCAAAGGCAAACTCACACACACATGGCTTCAAGATGAGACACCACTAAAAGGCACAGGTCTGCTTTTCATGATACACATGCATGCAAACAGACCCATTAAGTTGGGTATAATTACACCATGGGTGTTTCACTATACTATGTGGGCACACAATCTGCCACTGGCTGTAAAAACACGTCCAAAACCACATTTGATGACGCCACCCGGCTATTACACCCATCCCAACTGCACTGTTCCCAGCCATTAGCCACCTTGCAAATGTTAACAGACACCAACAAGTGAAGTATTCAGCATAAAACTCAGATTTTATATTTTAAATATTCACAGAAAGTCTGTTTCTAACACTCCTCAACATTCTCTGAAATGTCTTCTCTGATATGTCTGGTGTGTCTAATATGCGTATCTGATATTCCTCTTGAACCTGCAAGCCCTCTTATTTCATTCTTCGCATTGACCTTCTATTGCTTGCAGGGACACGGGTCAAGTATCCATGGACGTTTTGATGAGATAAAGGAAAGCGAGGCTTTAACCTCAGTGCTCATTTGCTCCATTGTTAAGCCGTGAAAAGCTGCTGGCACAGAAATCTAAGTCGATACAAGATGCTGATCAGGAAAAAGTGAATTGAATTGGTTTTTCGTTGGTTCTCCACTTTCACTGCAATATTAAATGCTGATCCAAAGTATTGAGAGGGGGAGTAAAAAATACTGACCTTCTTTATGACACTGTCCAAAGTCTCTGGACGGCTGATGTCGAAACAGATAAGCACTGCATCTGAATCAGGATACGCCAACGGCCTCACATTATCGTAATAAGAAGAACCTGTGAACACACAATAACATATGGCGTAAGGTCATGGTGTCTTTGGGGAAATTCCTAACTGTTTTTAACCTGATTTAACGCTGCAAGACTCTGCATCCCAACCATATGGCCTACTCTGTCAATTAGAAACATACTGCACACCCCCGGAAAGTGATCCAAAGGTCATTAATAGATGAATAGCCCATTAAAGCGGGCAGTGTGGCACACACATCGACATGCTGCAGCTCGAACACACTCTCCAGATGTAAATGAACCTTGATCTTAGCAGTTATGTGCACATATTTGTGCATCTTTTTCTCTTGGGCTTCCACACAGCTGTGCCTCTTCTGTCACAGTACTTCAGGAGGAATGTTGAGGAGTTAGTCATAGCAGCACACACACATACACACGCATACACACAAAGGTGAATTATAGTGGCTTGAGAATTGGAGGACTGGTACATACGATCCATAATCATCTTGAAACGACAGCGAATGCCAGCACAAAGGCCAAACTAAAGGTTGAACCCCTTAATTCTCTCATCTCATCCCTCTTTCTGTCTCACTTGCAAATGGTCCTTGATTTAAAATCTTCCATTTTCTTTTAGACTCTATGAGATTCACATGCGCTCACACGCTTCTCACCACTCTTGCTTTTCAATTTTGTACCTTGATCAAATTTGAGGGCAGAGTGGCGCCTCTGTACTTCCACAAGTTGCTCACTTCCACAGTTCCTGCTCACTTGCAGCTCTCATTAGGAGGCTTGTAAAAATATCTGGGCTCTCGTAGATGTGTGGCTGCGGCCACGGGCACCCTCCCTCCTACCGTCAGAAGCTGCTGTAGACCTTATGTTCTGCATAAATTTCAAGCCTCCATAACTCAAACGTTTGTCACATTGTGCATCAAATCTGCCAAAATTAGCAAATCACATTACACCGTAAATAAATATTAAACGCTTTGGAAGATTAAACATATGATTTAGGTTCATACAAGCTGATGATTTTTAATATTTATACAAAACCAAAGTTTATGTTTGTTTGGTGTGTCTGTGCTTCATACCAAACCTGACCTGCCACACAATAAACAGACTGTTAGAGCTGCATGCTTTAGTCTGGTGTTCTGCACAAAAGCACTACACCCTGCATCACTATGTTCTCTTTGTTAATGATGGAATGAGTATGTGACAATAGCTGCACGCTGCCCGCAACCCCATCATTCAGCTTGCTGTCCTGTAGTGACCTGCTCATTGCTCTTTGAGAACAATGCAACAGGCTGCCTGTCACATCCTCACAAGCTGAAATGGTTTTATTTACATTTGTTTGTCACTAAGAATCCACATTAACATCAAACGCTTAAAAAATTACCTGAAATATCAATTAAATCAGTGAAAAAACGAGTATGCTTTGTTTACAGTGGCTTCAGATTTCTCTCGGTTTAACACAACTGACTTTGATATCATTGTTTATACAAATTACTACCCCCTGCAGCTGGCAATAATACATATTACCACATTCTCACAGTGTGGTGACTAGATAGTGCGTTTCAAAATAGCATTCAATTAATTTTTATAAAATCTTGCTCACCACATGCACACAACCATTTATCTGCTGGCTGACTCTTTAACACATGAATGATGCTTGTCAAAAGAAGATTATTGTTTCCATTTACAGTAATTTGTAGTTCTTATATGGCCCTGTTTAGGACCTCCCTGCCCTTCTGAATAGTTGGAGGTGGGAGGAGGAACAGTAGGAACCCAGCACAGACAAATAGAGGTGGGTTGCAAGTGAGCTTTCAAGTGGATTGTAACCACAAGTAGACTACAGCAGCTTAAAAAACCAGTAATACATGTGTTTTGTTTTGTTTTTTAAATTTGATGCATAGAAACCAAGTTTAGCTGCAGCACTGCACTTCTGAGCTAATGGCATGTTTGATCAGCTTTGCACATCCTCATGCACCTGGACATAGAACAGAAGACACAAATAATACATTAAATCTAAATTAGGAATGCTCTCAAGCAGCAACTCCACAACAATTGAACTCTGCAAAATCCTTAAGGATGCTGGGCAAAATACATTTAACAACATTCCTTTGCTAACTTTAAAATATTTATGTTGTAATTTCAGTGCAATATACAGGAAAGAAAAAGTAATTTTAGCCTACACCTTGCAGGGCATTATCAGGAATTCATAGTCTCCTCTTCATCTTATTAACACAATATTGCTACAGTTCTGTATTGCTGAGAGAGCAGGACTAACACAAGCACACACAACCACATCCCCAGAAAAGGATGCCAAGTCCGACACTCAGCAAAGCTCACTTTGTAAGACAGCAAGCTGTGATGGGTAGCGGTCACACATGAGGTGCTGTAGCTGCTGAAGTCGGTCTTTAGTATGTATCGCAGTGCAGCAGACCTGTACTAAGGTTAGAGATGAAGAAGAAATGAGACACCCCTGTGGGGGTGGAGTAGGGACAAAAAAGATTTAATGAGTTTGATGCCGGAGCTAGGGCGTGTAGCGGTTTTTTGCAACAGAGAGAGAGAGTAGCAACCAGGGGATTAAAGCAAAATCAAGATGAAGAGAAAAAGACGTCAGATGAAGCAAAGTTCAGACAACAGTACTAGTTTGACTCAACATGTAATTAGAAGCTGAAATGAGGCCATTGGGATCAATTTGTCAGTCCCAAAGATCAAAATGATTGACAGGTCATGGTCACGGCAGGGCTTGTCACAGCACAGCAATTCAGAGCTCCTCTGCCCTGAACGACAGGAAAGCTACCTCAGCATTTTTGCAAAGTCGGGGAAAAAAGTCCTCTGAGGGAGCGGAGAAAAGTGCTGTGTTTAAAAGAAGCCGAGCAGGCGCAAATAAAAACCAATCAACATAACAATCAAGAGCACGAGGAAAAAAACGAGAAGAAGAATGGGGAGAAAGCATTTTCTCCTGCCATTTCTCCAGCATAAAGACATGACCAGAGATAAAAGAGGATGTCACTGAGGGTAGGGTTGGAGTGGGTGTTTGGGTAGGTAATGAAAGCACTGGACTCGGCAGGACAGATCAAATAAAGAGGTATGAGAGCTCTGGCTGGGTTGGCTATTGGTGAAGTTGGCCTGTGCCCATTCACTGTGAGGTGGAACAAAAGGTCAATTGAATTTCAGACATAGGCAGCATGAGATGGATGGGCCAGAAGAGTGTGGGAGGGGAGCGTAACCTGGCAGGAACCACTAAAAATCATCACGCCTGGCAAGGAGCGGGGCCCTGCCACGCCGTGCCAAGGACAGGCATAAAACACCCCTCACAAAACCTCCTTAAACATTAGCATTAGCCTAGCATTAGCCTAATTTAGTACAGGAGATCTCTCACAGTGGAAAGTGGATTTCTGCATTCATATCCACAGGACTAATTAGTGCAAAGCCACACTGCAGAACCACACAAGAGGTTGCACCTAAACATAATGACAGAGTTAGGAGGAAAGCAGTCCTTGTCTGCCGTCACTTGAGCTTCATCAAAGGCCAGAAACGTCCCAGAGGATGCTGAGGCGGACAGGAACTTAGTGGAGCGCTAATGTACAGTAATAAGACTTGAGGGTTTGCGGTATGACTTCATTTATGCCTCCTGTCCCTTGACACATCGACTCTCCTGTAGGGACAATCTATCTGAGACATGACAGCTCTCTATCTGCTCATTCAAAAGCTCTTCTGTGAAAACCTCATTTTCTGATAGAGCTGAGAAGAAAAAAAAATCACAATAACACACAAACAGAACATGTAACAGGGCAGATTCTTTGGGAATCCAACACTTCAAAAAACCTTATATTTATCAATACATTAATCTGTAATATCACAGCAGGAATGATCTCCTTCTTCCTGTTTTTGTTGAATGCTTATTTCAGGCGCAGCTAAAAAGCCAACCATTATGAGTGTGTGTGTGTGTGGGGGGGGGGTAGTCTTTGCCTCTAAGCTGTCTGATGTGTTCATGCACATATGGCAGGGAGTCAACAGCAACTAAGAGCCTCATTAGGCCATATAGAAATCCTGAAAAACACCCATGCAGACAAAGGCAGGGTAACGAACACCCTCCCAAATGTCACCAAATTAGCGAAAACGGGATCTTTTTTCTTCTCCTTCAGCTGTTTTCCTCTTGAAATCCACCTTCAGTGTGAAGGGAAAACATTTTAAGTCGCGGTGGCAGAGTATCTTAGCAACCTGGGGGATGCAAATGGCTTCATTGCGAGGCCTTAGAAAGGAAGAAAGAAAGAAGAGAGCAGGAGACTGAAGGCACTCCAGTGCATTGCTGATTAGAGGTGACTAAAAGGAGAGTTGGTGCTCCAACCTTTAAGAGGTTGAGAAGACTTTCAAACACTGAAGCTCCAAGATGTGTTGTGATTTCTTCTTAATTAAGGCTCAGCTCAAATAGAAATAAACATACAGCTGCCAAGACACCATTTGAGAGGAAGTAGTTACTCTGACCTAATGTAGCCTACTACTGTACAAGACAGCGTGTGTTTTATGTGAATGTAAGCCTGCGTTCTTTTTGAAGTCCACATCTTGAAGCCATACAGGTGCACATCGAGCCACTGACCTTATCTAAACTGTCATGCAAAAAAATCTAACCAGTAGATAAAAGTACGACATATATTGCAAATTCGAGATTTTTTTTCACTTTTAATATCATCTGGTTTTTCAGAAATACATATTCAGAAGTACTGTCCAGCAAGTTTGGATAATTTATGTTACATTTTTGATAGAGCCCGACCAGTATAGGATTTTTAGACCGATATCAATGCCGATATTTGGTGATACAAAAATCCAATATTCTGATATATCAGCCAGTATTTTTATTCCCTATTATTCAGATACACAAAGCAAACTGGTTCCTGAACAATTTTTATGTGTATTTATTTAGTCTTTTTTTTTTCCCAGGTGGATATTGTGTTTGTAGCATTCCAAACACATCACCAAAGAGGGAAGCTGCAGAGTGCCCTCTTGTGAATAAACTATGCAATGTCAACACTCCTAACACGATTGGCTGTTTCTCTGGTCTTTAATTTTCTGCAGTCATCAGCAATTATAAAGGATACTACTAATTTATCAGTAAATAACTGATATTGGCCAATAATATCGACCTGCCAATAAATACTTCTAATTTTTACTCCTACATGATATGTTTCCCATGTCATACTGGGGAAAGCTAACATGTCCCTGCTTCAGCTATTTAATTCATCACTGACAAGGTTACGCTGATTTGTGCAGTGCTAAATTGTCATTTCATAATAATGCTGTTTAAAGAGAAAGCTAACATTTTGGGAAAAAAAGCAAAGAGATTATATTTGCAATCTTATCCGTCCATCAAAGAGGCATCAGATTATTACCAATCTAAATCTGCAACAACACACAGCACATTACAGCCAAAGCAATCAAGACCCATCTTTGAGTGATAAGAACAGAAACTGCTGCAACAAGAGTGCTGCAGCTGTAACAGGCAGAATTTGCTAAGGAAACGTGATCGCACCAATTATCGGCTTGATTTTGCATTTATCTGTTTACTTTCTTAGTTTTAATTACAAGTTTAACACACATTTATAACATTATTTTTAAAAACTTCGCATCTCACTGTTCTTGCTTAAAAATCTTTGTAATTTTAGTTTGATCAATCCATGCAAAAATGTGTAAAAATATCACATTGTGACTTAACACAGTGTTACTGTGCCAGCCTATTTCTTCACCAGGTGAAATAACTTTTACTTCTTTGCCTCCAATTTCAAAAATAGACTACCTCGTGTGAAACTAATTAATTAATTAATTAATCTGCATGTTCAGAGTTTCATGCCATGATTTCATACTCATTCATACATGAAAAATCATTCATTTTTATTTCATCTTTTTTATGAATCATTCATTCACCTACAACTAATTCATAAGTACCTATATGTAATTCATTAATAGTCAAAGAGAAATTAGCTATGTTTAATTTTAGCTTTTAAATAAAGTTATATATTGTAGAGACTTGACCTTGTGCGTATCCCATCAAAATGTTGAAAGTGTCTAAAAAATATTGGACCTGAAAGCTAATACTGCAATTGCAACATTCATATTACGCCACGACATGAAATCTTTGCCAGATTTTGTGCAATATCTTAATTAGACTATTTACAGCTCAGACATACTTGACATACACTTTATATGAGAAGCTTGAGTCAATGAATTCCTTAATGAAAACGAAATGTAATGAAGTGAAAAAGATGGAACACATGTAAGCCAATGAACTGGAGCTATTCTTACATAAATTTTAACACTTTTCTGGTCTTACTGACCACTCTCCACCACATTCACGTTTTTTTATTCGTTGCATACACCTCTTTCTTATCACACACACAAACACACACACACACACATCCTAGGGAGTTTTGGCATTCAGTATATTGACAGTTTGTCGTGCAAGCCGGGAACGCTAAGGATCGAATCACTGACCTCCTGCTTGGCTGATGACCTGCTCCATCTTTGGAGCCACAGCCACCAAAAACAAGAAAAATAATAATCCTGTAATTACCAAACCCCGGCTGGCCTGAACTCTGATCTATGCTTACATCTTTTGCTGCTCTTTCAGGTTGACATATATTACACACACACACACTTCTCACACACAGGTAAAGCTACCGATTTGTAATGGAGATGGCTGTGTCAAGTTTTCAAACGCATTAGTGCACAGCCAGGACAGTGGAGGTGACACTGGGTTAAATGGCCATTAACCTTGCATGTCTGCAGCCTATACGCAGAAGATATTGATCAAAGCCCCCACACTTTCCCTGTGGAGGAAGTGCAGCCTTTGAAGAGCATAAAACACCTTCCACAGATCTGCTCTGAGCTCTGCTGCCAAGGAGTTAATACCTGTGTCTGTCATCCAATCGAAGGTTGAAAAGAAGGGCCAGCCAAAGTACTGACAGCGCAGGCTGGAGACAGAGCAGCATTACTGTCTGTCTCCTGGTTGCCCCAGGGGTATAGAGATAGAATACTGTGTCCCCTTTCAGCTTCTCCTCACCCCTACTCCTTGCTTCACACACAGACACACTTTCATTCCATCACAGTAACAGCTATGCATTTCATCTCCTGTGTCTGTGGTTCAACTTGTGTTTTTCTTTTAAAGATCACTATGCTTCTTTGTCTCTCACTTCATCTTTTGATATATTCCCTGTCTAGCTTTAAAAAAACAACAACAACACACCAGATGTGTCAGTACTTTGGTTTTCCCCTGCGAACTGTTTGAGAAATAGGTGACTGGTGTGGGAGTCTACATTGGGCTACTCTTAAACATTTGGGGATCTTTGTGTGTTTAGATGTTATAATATAAAAACTCCCAAGCGTTTGTTTGTGTGAGGAACTCAAGTAGTTGTGAATGACTTCTGGTTATGTACAGGAGGCACGCACACACCCAGTTTTCATCTTTTTTATAGTCTCCAGGCTTACCCCAATCACCGAGGTTCATCTGCTTCAATAGAAGCAGCAGACTGGTGGGTCCAAATCCACCAAATCCAAATTTTAAAAAAACAGACCAGAATTAAAGGACAACAAATACCATCTTCATAACAGTTTTTTGTTTTTGCTTTTTTTTTTCCATGCACAGTCATTTTGCAGCTCAAACAAAAAGCTGGTTTTAATATCTCCAACATAGATCCATCTTTTTGTTTTGTGTTTGTAGGCTCAACTTCAGATAGAGAAGAATCTTAGAGGAGGAGTAATTTTTCACAAGGATCATTAGCTTGTAGGATTGCAATTTTAAACCCTGATTTTTTTTTAAAAAAAGGACTTAAAAATGAGATAAAACAAAATAAAACATTAGTTATAAAATTAAATCAGTGATTTTCTGGCCAAAATATAGAAAAATATTTGAGAAGAAGAAAAAAAAAATCAATGTAATGTTGCCATACTGTGTACATTTTAACTACATGGTTAAAAATCTTCTGCAAATTTGGGAATTTAAAAGATAATTTCACAGTCGCTCAGCTTTTTTTTGCCTGTCCCATTTGGTTCTTTAGCCGTCAGAATTGTTGTCTGAAGGCCAACAAGGATACCCAATGGATTTACTTTACCAAGTGGATCATCACGGCCTTGCCGTATTGGTTCATTTGATCGACCTTTGTTGTTATTATTTATTTTATTTTATTTTCAGTTGTTACAGACGGGACAGACATGACTAGAGGATAGGAAAGGGAGAAAGAAAGATGAAGGAAAAGAAAAAAAGAGGGACAGTGAGAAAGGGCACTTAAAAAGAGAAAGAGAGAGAAAAAAACTCCTTGATCGCCTGTTGAGAGAAAAAGCAAAAAAAGAGAGCAACATAATAAACACAACACCATCGCATTAATCTAGCTAAGTGTAAACAGCAGTAAATACTAAATATTGAATGTTGTGGAGCACACAGGACCGACAGCGCACAATGTGCTTTGAGGTAGCAGCCAAGAAAGGTGTAGTTTATGTCTATGGACAGTGAACAACTGTGTGCACACCTGTGTGGATCAGCGCACTTGTATTCAAAAGGTTTCACCAACGGTCTTCTAGAGGGTGTAGGGAGCCATAGCCCCGTCCAACCAGGGCATGAAGCAGGCATGGAGGAGATCCAGGCCCCAGACATCCAGAGGCCCCACAGTGCGAGAGCCCAAGCACTCTGGGGCTCAGCATGATACTTAATAGATAACCTGCTTATTTAATACTTGCTTATTTAATCAAGTTTGTCAACACACACAGCTCGACCACAAATCCACCCATTCATCCAGGAAATGAAATTCAACACCAAGCCCTATGCTGCACATAAATAAAAGAGGCATTTATCCTTGCAGATTATACACACTAGTTTAAACTTAGTGGCAAACACCAGGGCTGATCTACCCAGCAGGTGGATTCTGACATGGGGTGGTGGGGCTGCAGCTGTCTACCAGGCTTCACCTCTCCTTAATTCCAGTCACAGAACTCAACTCGCCTACTGGGACTGTGGTGTTAAAGCCTTTTGGAGCATATTTAATGCAATTTTTATGGCTTGCTGTGTGGAGGATTGTGTTCCCAGTACAGTTGTAGTGAGTGATTGTAAATTACTGAGCACTAATTAGCAGGTATTTATGTTTGTTAGCCAAGTCTACCCTATCATCCACACACGTTCACTTGACCATGCAAACATGATGGTGCCAAAATGCTAATGCTGAGGCTTCTAAAACCAGTGTGCGACATTACGGTGGGTATGTCCATCTTTGTTTTTTTTACACAGTCATCACTTGACTCAAGGTTAAAAATGGTTTGAAAAAAGTTGGCTTAAACCCCAGTGGCTGCAGTTTTCCGAGTCTGTACCACCTTAACACCACCTCCATCTGGTGAGGATGGAGAATGTGTTTTGTTTTGTTTTAAAGCGCCAATTCTGACAGTCTGTGAAAACTCTCCAAGTCGTTTCAAGTTATCTGCCAACGCTGCCAGCATCACCCACTGACACCAAATTCTTTGAGCACTGGGGACTGCCATGCCACAATGAAATCTGCTTTGAAAAGCTCTCAGCCTTGCTCAAATATCACCTCTCTCTCTCTTACACGCACACACATACACAGTATTCAAATTCATGTCTTTATATTCCTTTTCACCTGTAAAAAAGGAGTGATCACATCCTTTATTCCCACTCCCCTACACCTTTGAGTTTCATATTCTCCGTTCGGAATTTGTACCCAGTCTGGAAGCTTTTCATTAAAACTTGTAATAACACTGACTGCGGCTTCTCTGTCCACAGCTGTCAGTCTGATAAGAAAGCAGAGGTGAGAATATTCAGTCAGCAGCTACAACCACATATATATGAAAGGAAAACTTGAGTGAAAAAGGGGGATCCTCTGCTCCACTTCCTCTGCTGCACAGCCATGCAAGCGCATCTCTATCATTCAGCTATCTATGCACCCCCGCCACCCCAGCTCCCCGCTCTGCAACCCCCACGGGAGGCCAACAGATAGACAAGACGCTACTTCAAGTGCAATTTCACATCCACAAAAGTTGCAGCAGCGAGAAAAAGAGCGGGCTGGATCTTGTTTATAAATAAAGTCATTCATAAATGATGGCATCTGTCGAGTGTGCGTGAGTGAGGTGCAGGTGGGAGGTGAAGGATGGAGGTGAAATATGGCCTCTCTCTGTGTATCCCCTTACGCTCGGATGGGTTCCAGACGGATGCTGAGAGGGTTTTGCTCCTCTGGAGATGGAGGGCCATCGGGACTGAGAGTTAGCTTTATGAGAAGCAGAACGAGTCAGTGTGGCTGTTTGAAGTGAATTGATCAAAGCTGGGGCGGAATCGGGTACAGTTGCAGTCAGCAGAGGGGAGTGGACTGGGTGAAAACACACAGAGCCATGGTTCTCTGGATGGATTTCCCATCTGACTGAATGACAGAGGCATTCACTGCTGCTCCTGCCGCTGCTGCAGCTTGAATAGGAGCAAGCGTCTGGTTCAGTGTCAGGGTGGATTAGTTTGTGTCCCACACGAACAGTGCTGGAGGGGTTTTAGATATTACTGTAATGCTATTACTTCTCCAGGTTACACAGTGATTTTTTTTTTTTAGTCATTACATTTTTTAAATAAAACATGCACTCCTACTTTGTTTTATATTACATTCTTGTGAGACATTTAATTAAAACCTGCATAAATATGTATTAAGCATAATTAATTTTTACTGTTACCGGGTAAGATTAAACAAGCAAAATTAGCAGCCCAAAAAGGTTTTAATAGAATTATCATCTGTTGTGTATTTGTTAAATTAATGATTAAGAAGAACATAATTTCCTCTATGAGAATATATAATGGGCAAAATGATGCTTTTAACCAAGCTTAATGGCCAAAGCATATTTGGGCATCAATAATAATGTAGCTACAATATATAAGCTTACATTTTAAACTAAGAAAGCTGCAGCTCACCTGGTCATCTTAATATGCCCTTCAAGTAACTTATACTATGATCAATAATTTCTTGGTGTGTCACTGGATTCTTTTGTGTGGACAGACACTTAGAACGAGTGATGGAGGACATTAAAAAGACATTTTTACTTCCCTTTTTTTAGTCACTCACCATCTCTTTAAGGATAATGCCGACACAGCCAATCACCCTCTGGAAAAGACTGAGGTGCACAGACTGAGGGGGTGCAGCGAAATATAAGACAAGACATCAATGTGTATGTGCTGCTGATGAGGGGAGTAGGTAGAGTGCATTATGATGACATAAAGGTGTTTTATGATTGTATAAATATTTAAGCACCAACCTCTAGTACTGAATCTACTTTACTAAGTGGATTGGGTAATATTATTGGGTAATACTAGTAATATTCGTATTATTGGTGCTGTTTTTTACGCTGACTGGCCACTTATACATGACTTATAACACAGCAGTTAGTTCTGTCACGTATAAGAAACCAGTTTGAGATCATTTGTGACATGGCATGTTATCCTGCTGGAAGCATACATGAGAACATGGGTACACTGTGTCATAAAAGGTAGAGATGGTCAGCAACAACAAAGACAATGTTTTTCCAGTCTTCTCTTGTCCAATTTTGCTGACCCTGTGTAACTCGTACCTTCAGTTTCCTGTTCTTAGGTGACAGAAATGACATCAAGTGTCATCTTCTGCTGTTGTAGCCCATCTGGTTCAAGGTTTGATGTGTTGCGTGTTCAAAGATCCTCTTTTGCATACTTTGGCTATAATGAGTGTTTATTTGAGTTATTGTTGATTTCCTGTTATCTGGAAGTATTCTGGCCATTCTCCTCTGACCTCTGGCATAAACAGGGCATTCTCACTCAGAACACTCACTGGACATTTTCTCTTTTTCAAACAGTTCTCTGTAAATCCTCAAGACTGTGTGAGAAAATCCCAGTAGATTTCAGAAATCCTTAGACCAGCCTGTCAACCATGCCACAATCAAAGTCACTTAAACCACCTTTCTTCCTCATTCTGGTGTTCAGTTTGAAAGTGTGTTTGGAGAGTTTATTTTTAGAGATACAATTGTTGGAATGGGGTTAAAGGAAGAGGTACAGTATATCTGTATCATTTACATCCTTTTAATTCAGGTCAGTGAAGGTTACAGAATTGAGAGAATTGCAGAGTTAACAGAATCAACTGATACAAGCACTGCAATAAATTCATAATGACTCTTTCATATTGTCATATGTATGTATAGACAACTGTTTGGAGAGGTTACAGCAGTTTGAAAATAGGTGGCATTTGTGTGTCAAGGACCAAGGAATGGGACAGATCCCCAAAGACAAGCCTTAAAACACAAAGCTCTGGTGACTGGCTTGATGGTTGAATGTGGGAAAAGCACAGATGTATACCTCTCCTTTTTTGCTCCTTCTGTTTCCTTTCTCTAGATGTCAATCTACTGAACACTTCCTGCTCTCACAACCTGCTCTCATGGTAAACACACCCACTATTCTTTCTAGTCACTTCAAGCCCTCATTCCCCCAACCTCTTTGACTACTGGTTGAGGCAGCAGATGCACTTTTCAGCCTCATTGTGCCCCAGCTGCTGCCTGTGCGTCCTTCGACAGCACCCATTATGTCTCTGGTCAGCTGAGAAACATTAAGATTAAAGTGTCAACGCTGTAGCTATTCCCATCGTCACTCGATCACACGATATCCATGACTCATTTCTTTTGTTCTATGTATTTTGTGCTTTCTTTTTAAAAACACACATATCAGAAAGAGTATCAGAAAACTAATCATAATTTAGTTAAATCTGCTATTGCTGCTATCAAATTACAGTATAAAAATAATGGAACAATATGATAGGCACCACACACAGCAATGAACTTTATGAGATTTTCAATCTGTCTGCAAAGCTCCAGACACAGTCACATAGCCTAAATAACAGACATTCCCCTTAGAAGCTGGTACAGATCAAAAATAGAGACAGAAACAGTGCGCCTTAAAGCAGATAACTCATAAATTGGAAGGGAAATGGCATCTCACTAATTAAGAAAATTTTCATTTAGCCTGGAAAAAGAATTTGTTGCTATATATATATATATATATATATATATATATATATATATATATATATATATATATATATATATATATATATATATATATATATAAGCCTTCCATAAAGCTAGGACATCTTACTATTCATCACTGATTGAAAATAATAACAACCCTAGGTTTCTTTAAGCACTGTAGCCAGGCTGACAAAAAGTCTGAGTTCAGTTTAGCCAAGCATTCCTTTAACCTTAACTAGTAATGACTTAAGGAATTTCTTCACAAATAAAACTTTAACCATTAGAGAAAGAATGCTCATAACCATCCCAGACGTATCATTATGTACAGGTATTTTCAATACAACTGATATTTTTTTAGATTCTCTCTCCAATTCATTTTTTTGAGTTAAGGTTGGCAATTACTTCCTCCAAACCATCAACATATCAATCAGATTCCATTCCTGCAAGATGGCTCAAAGAAGTCCTACCATTAATTAATGCTTCAATCTTAAATATGATCAATCTATCTCTATAACTGGGCTACGTACCACAGGCCTTTAAGGTGGCAGTAATTAAACCATTACTTAAAGAGCCATCACTTGACCCCGCTGTCTCAGCTAATTATAGGTCAATCTCCAACCTTCCTTTAATCTCAAAAATTCTTGAAAGAGTAGTTATAAAACTGTCAACTGATCATTTGCAAAGGAATGGCATATTTGAAGAGTTTCCATCAGATTTCAGAGCTCATCACAGTACAGAAACAGCTTTAGTGACAGTTGACTCATCTCTGTGCAGGATTCAGAACCATTCACCATAATATTTTTACAGACTGTAGAGCATGCGATGTTAAGTAGTGTTTAAGTTACTTTGCTGCAGTGGTTTCTATCATATCTATTTTAGAGACTCCAGTTCGTTCTTGTAAATGGAGAGGCAGTAGTCTCACACACTAAGGTTAACTGTGGATTTCCATGGTTCTGTGCTAAGACCAATTCTGTTTACATTATACATGTTTCCCCTAGGAAGTATCATTATAAGGCATAGCGTTTTCATTGCCATGCAGATGATACCCAGCTTTATCCATGAAGCCAGAAGTTACACACCAATTAGTTAAACTGCAGAAATGTCTTAAAGGCATAACGTCCTGGATGGCCTCTAATTTCCTAAATTCAGATAAAACAAAGGTTACTGTATCTTTTTACTGTGTTTAACCAGATACTTACTTCTGGAAGGTATTACCTTGGCCTCCAGTAACACTGTGAGGAATCTTGGAGTCATTTCTAACCAGGATATTTCCTCCAGTGTGTATATTAAACAATTATGTGGGACTGTTTTCTTGCATTTACACAGTAACTCAAAAATTTGAAATATCGTGTCTCAGAGTGATGCTGAACAACTAGTTCATGCATTTATTACTTCTAGGCTGGATTATTATAATCAGGTTGTCCTAAAAACTCCCTAAAAAGCCTTCAGTTGATCAAAAACGCTGCAGCAAGAGTATTGACAGGGAGTAGAAAGAGAGAGTATATTTCTCCTATATTGGCTTCTCTTCATTGGCTCTCTGTTAACCCCAGAATTGAATTTAAAATCCTTCTCCTAACACACAAAGCCTTGAATAATCAGGCCCCATCGTATCTTAAAGACATCGTATTACCATATCTTCCCATTAAAGGACTTTGCTCTCAGACTGCAGGCCTATAATATTTTAAAGTAGAATGGGAAGAAGAGCATACCTCTCTTTTTGAATAAGTTTACCGTTAAGGCTGGATCAGGTGACCCTGAACCCTCCCACACTATATTACAACAGGCTTGCGGCTAGTATGGACCTTGTTTCACCTCTTTTCACTCACCATGTGTTTATACAGCACTCTGCATTTAATCATGAGTTATTATTAATCTCTGACTCTCTTCCTCAGTCTGTGTTTTGTCCTGTCTTCCACCCCTCATCCCCAACCAGGCATGGTCTCTCCCTCAGCCTGGTTCTCCCAGAGGTTTCTTCCTGTTAAAAGGGAGTTTTTCCTTCCCACTGTTGCCAAGTGCTTCCTCATACGGGGTCATCTGATTGATGTGGATTTCCCTTTATCTTTGCTCGGTCTTTACCACTGAATTGTATTTCATTGAGAGCTAATGGATAACTCTGAACAAAGACTACTGCTGTTGCAGTTTGCAATCATGATGCATTAGGCGGCACGATTTGTTTGTGCTGCCCAAGTGTGGTTCAGTTAATCGGATATTGAGGTTTCAAGTTAAATAAAGTCACAGGATGCACATCTAGGCTGACCTGGGAAACAAAATTAAATTGTTTCTTACAAAAACATTTCATTTGCCACATCTAACAAAGGTGTCAAATGCATTTTCTTTTCAAATAAAATAGCTGTACCTGCTCATTGTCTTCTTTACTGCCCTCACCGCCTTCGACTTTCAATCGACAGAATAGCAATAACCGGTAATAGGAAATGTGTTTTGCCTGTGTCCTCTTATGCATACACAAGTATTAGGAAAGAAGGACAACTAACAAATTTAAGCATTTCTTCATGTTATTAATCACCTGTTTGTATATTACCTTTTATCCAGGTTATTACAGTTTAAAGTGCTTCACAGAAGACTGATAAGACAATAATTAGACATAAGAAATAAAACATCTTACCACTAGTTGTGAAAAACTACAAAGAACAGGCCTATTTATAAGTCATGTTTATGTGGACTACCTGTACATATACATTTTAAATAACCACCTGTAATATTAATTTTACCTGTAATATTAGTTATGTGACTTGTCATATGGTTTAGGCAATATTGTTTACTATAAATATGCTATGCGATATTTTTTGTACACAATATAATCTTTTTTTAAAAATGCTTATTTATAGGTCTTATCACTTATAAGTATTATCTAACATTACCAGTTCTATCAACCACTGAAAATAATATGCATCAACACTATTAATATTAATATATTCTCATGTTGCACTCCTCGTCCCTTTGATTCTGTGTCATTTTTAGTAAAAACAGCTGCAATCAAAATTTGATTACTTTTTGTGCATCTGTCATTATAATAGCTTAAGCCTTTTCTGTCAGTAGCACAGCGTGGCAAGACTTAAGAGTCCGTATGAACTCATCAAAAGCTTTAAGACTCTAAAAGACTTCTTTTAATTCTATCCAGTGAATGTTCAGTGCCTAATAACTTATCACTGTACTTAGTTAATATGTCATCGTAAAAATGTGCTAAGTAAAAGCCATATGCAGCCTATCAGCAGTGTGCAGTACTGTTCAGCAGTGGACATACTATTTAAGGAGATTATACACTTTTGCCTGGTGCTCCACATTAAGCTGACAGTTCACGGAGGCTGAGATGCGGTGAAGGAACGTGTGCTGATGAGTCTTAGCTTATAGCTGCATCCATGGGCACATTTACAGGTTCCTCTCACTGAAGAAGGTCATAAGGACTTGGATGCTACATCCTCTGGGACCTGCCAGAAGTGCTGGGCAGATGGGCATTTGGACTACTAGAGGTGTTTTTGTATGCATGTAAAAATGGGTAGGAATATGTAAGCACATGAACAGAACATCAGCCTGCACTCTGTGTGTGTGTGTTTGTGTATCAAAGTTTCACTGAGAGAGCAGACATTTTGTGTGGTAATTACAGCCTGTTTGTTCCATCAGTGTGCCTGGCTGCCTTCATGCAGCATTTCTGCACACCTCTTGCTTAACACATTCCTAACTGCTAGTGACCCCAACGCAGTGATGTCTTGACTAATGGGCAATCAGAGATGGAGAACATCGACAGCTGAACAGAAAGAGGGGGATAAACAGATAGCACACAGATAAAGATGCATGAATTCAACCCTTCACTTGTTCTGTTTTAGCTTCCTTAATCTTCTCCCACGCCTCCTTTAATGTAAAGAGAGCCATTGATTATTGATTCCTTGATACAATCTAACTATAATTCACAAAGTACTGCTTGCCTGCTCCAGAATAAAGGCATCCAGCCCAGAAGCCAGGAGTGCCAGCTGTCTTGAAGCGATTGTTTACAAACCCACTCACAAAGTCATGGTGCAATGGAGTGAAGCACTATGCACAAGGCCATCATTTTTCAAAAAGTTTAGGGGTAGAGTTCGTTCTAAAAGACGAAGAAGAAAAAGGAAGCAAAGATTAGTCTAAATTTCTCTCAGTTATTTACAACATGAGGTAGACCTACCTCTCTATTTCTAAGATATAGTATTATAATTAACAGGGGGGGTTTTTGTTTGTTTTGCAGGTTTATCTTCTAACTTTATTACCAAAAAGACTGCAGGCTCATCCCAAAATTAAAATCATGTGGTTGACATAAAGGGACCAGAAGATACATTCTGTTATCAAGCTCAGGAAGCCCTAAAGGACTGAGTGATAGACCCTCCTCCAAAAATATCCTCACAGGCATTTCAGTATCTGTGTATGGAGACCGTCAAAGCGCTTTACCTTAGACCAGAAAGTGTCTTGAGGCAGCTGTTGTTGTGAAATGGCATTCTATAAATAAAACTCAATTAAATAGAATTGACTTGGAGGTACAAAGACCAAAATCTATTTACAAGCTTTGCAAAATTCCAACAGTCACAAATCTAGTATTTTTCCCCAAACCGTGCCAATCGTGCTTCCATGAAAATAAAAATAGCCAGTAAACTTGAAATGTGGATTCTTTTCTACAAAAAAAAGTTACACCTGAGATGGATTGTTATGCTTTATCTAGAGTCTGCAGCCAACATCATCATCCTGAAAAAACAGAAACATAGACAGACAGATGTTGACATTGTTTATAGACCATTTTAACATACATAAATAATTATAAATAAACAGAATTTTTAAGCCATTTACATTTATGTACATCTGAGTTCTGTCTCATCTGTTACACAGTCGGACTGTTACAACTATTGCCTCTCTGTCCCTGATGTCAGTATGATAAACCCATTGATGCCAGTGCTTCAGTGCGTTCAAGGACTACCTCGAACTGTCATTGAGGTAAGGTGCACAACATCAGTTAAACTTTAATTTTGGAACATTTTAAACATAGAAAATGACAAAAAAAAAAAAAAAAACATCAGCAGATGGTTGTTCAGAGTTTAAATGTTTGCCGGGTAGCTCTTTGATGTCATACTTAGGCACTGAGGTGCTCTGCTAAACACTATAATGCTTATAAAGTCAAAATGAATGTCTTTGTAGTAAGCTTAAACAATGTCTATCTTGATCATCCTGCTAACTGAGACAAAAAAGTATTAGTCTTAAACTAATCTCTCTAACTAAGGGCATGAGTTTGAGATATTAAACTAAGTACTTTCATCTGATCCCTTATTTCCCAAGTGTTTAACACAGCACATGGAGCTAATGCAGGACTCAAATTGGATGCCCTTCCTGACACAACCACTTGCTTGCGGGCCTCTGATGCTGGATTTGTGCCTCCTCCTTGTGCCAAAGTAGGGATCTGTTGCATGCAAGTTGATTGTGTTAACCACTTCACCCTGCAACCATCAGTTTGAGATATAAAACTGAAAGTCATGTTAACTTCATTCAGTATAAATCAAGGGATCATCAGTGGATCCTAGGGATTCATCCACCAGGGATGGTGCGTGCCTTTGTTGAAGTAATCCAAAATTAGTCACCTGGATGAAAGTAGAATACTTACCAAAATGCCAGCTGATGACTTATCACTCCCTAAAAAGTAACAATTTGTTACTTTTCTTGTCTCACATGATAGTAAACTGAATATCTGAGAAAAAGCAAAGTCTTTTCTGCTAGCCAAGTGGCCAGTGGACCAGCAACAGCTATTTCTTGGGCTCTTCCGGTGTAGCCAGTGAACATCCAGGTTACAGCTTCTTTTTAAATCAGTTTTTCACAAATGCAAATAAATTTAAAACAACTAACAAAACAGTGAATGGTAGTTTTAAAGCTTGATGGGTCACCAGAACATGGAATAAAGACAGGCTATTAATGGGTGAAAAAAAACAAAAATCTGATCTTTTACTCTAGATTCTACAATATTAAGGAAATATCTGATCATAGGAATTAACTATTTTGTAACCATTTCTATAACTTCTTTAAAAATTGAAATAATATAAAAGATAATTGTCGCATTGTATGCTGTTTGTGAGCAAAAACTTGTGTGTGAAACCAGACTTTTTAAACTTCTTCAACAATTGTTTGTTTAATTAGAGACACAAACGGTTATTTCAGGTTACAGTATTTCAACAGCCTTGCACTTCTTCTGTTTACTCATTACCTGAAACTGTCAAGCTGGAGGCAAGAGGAGCAGGTTCCCAGTGCAGGTGAGTGCCTTCCAGCTTTCTGTGCATCATCAAAACCTGTTTTCGTTTAGGCAGCTATTGCCCTGGGCTGGTTCAGCAAAGAGTATGAACAACTTGTGAACAGCGTTTGAAATGATGTCGTCATCCTCCCATCAGGGTGTTGACAAAAATAAACAAAAGGTGCATTTACAGTCTGCAGCTACTTTCCAACAAGTCCAATGACCTATAGAGCAACTAAAATTGGAACTTGTTCAGAGGAAAGTGAAGAAATCTAAGAATTTATGTATTTAAATATTTAATGTTGAGTCCTGCAGTGGTAATTCAGAGAGGGCGAGCTGAAAGACTATACAAGCCAAGAGCAGACAAAGTTATCTCTAGTGATCAGCATAGTCCCTACTCAGATAATATCAGGTCTGATAGAACATTCTGAGCATCCTCCACCTCCAGTGAGCCGTAGGTTTGGGTGCAGAGGAGACTCCGTTGATTTTATATCTGCTCTGCATTGTGATTGTAGTTCATTCATTGTCCATTAAATATTAATCAAGCGGAAAGTGTTGAGGAATGCAAAACCCACTGAACACAGAATGTTTTCACAGGCCACTGGATGTCCTACCAGTCCACTGCACTAAGTATGTGGAGTTTAAAGCGCATAAAGACACCAGGAATGTTGGAAAGTTGGTATGAGAGGAGGGAGACAGCCAGACTGTGACTAAGGTAGCGCTGGCACTGGGAGTGGTGTTACACACTTGTTAGTGTCTCTCAAGTCAAAAACAATCACACCTCTGACTGTGAAAACACATGGAAGCTTTTTAATGAGAACGCGCACAACTTCAACTGTGGAATACTCATTAGAGGTTAGGGGCTCGGAAGCTCATAAGAGTGGTAATTTAATTTAAGAGTCTGTTATCCAGGTGTAGATTAACAATCTGTGACATTTTCATACAGATAAGTTCCTGCTTCCTGTCTTCTCTGCAGAGCACTGCTTCAAACTGAAACAAGTTCAACAAAGCTTTTATATATTTTGTTGTGAACAGCCAGAGTCAGGCAGGTCTGTTGCAGGAAAAAACATCCTCCACAGCACTGCAAGTCATGTGCTTCAGTGTTCCCAGCAGCAACAGAACTTTGTTGGAAATAAACAGAGAAAGAACAATGTGCTTGGAATCGGAAACTATAGACAACATTGCTGATCCGACACAGAAAAATCAACAGAAGCTCAGAAATTTCATTTACTGAACTCCTCAGGTTAAAAGTGATGAAGATAGGATCTGAATGACAAGTGAGCTCGAGGAAGTAAGTTGCAAAATAACACCACAGCATAAGCGATTAGTACTAAAGATGTCAGCAAAAGAAGAAAGGAAAACAAGATGCCTGTGGATTGCCACTTAAAAGTGTTGGGCTTCACGTGAGAATCAGGTCAGTACATAATTATAATAAAGGTCAATCAAATGGACCAATATAGCAAGGCCATGATGATCCACTTGGTAAAATAAATCCACTTGGCATCTTTCTTGGCCTTCAGACAACAATTCTGATGGCTAAAGATCCAAACGGGACAGGCAGAAAAAAAAAAAAGAATCAGGTCAGGCATTAGAGAGACAGCTGTGAAGAGAAACACAAACAGACGTGAAGGTACTGCTGTGGGAACTTTGGGAAAACCCGACTTGTCATGAATTGGACTTTTAAGAAACAGCATGCACACATCTCACTGAAGTATTACTCTCAGGCCAAAGCTACAGGAAATCATTCTCAGGCACCTTTACCATAATGGGAAGAGAGGATGAGTGCCTCATTGCCTCGGGCTCAGTAAAAACTCCTGACTCGCTGACTACCAAAGAGGCCCACGAGCATCAACAGTTATCACTAATGATCTCTGATAGGTTATCACCGACCCACGCTGACATTTTGACCACTTGACAGCTTATGTTGCTTTTAAAGCAAATTAAAAAACAGATACATGCACTGCTGAAACCGACTACACCATCTATCACCATGTCATATAACATGGGCACACATTTATCCAAATATAGTGTGTTTATTTTCTCTTTTTATTTTCTCTTTTGAATTCCATTCAATCACCGTCTAATTGATTTAATTCTCCAGATGGTCTAGAGCCGAATGCAGGGAAGAATACAAAGTACAGCTGAAGGTTGCCCTCTGATTCCCATAAGCTGTCTGACCTCCCTGTTTCTGCTTAATACGTCTTAAAATACCCATATGTTTAGGGAGTTCTATAAAACATAATAAAACACATGAACAAATGTACAGATTTACAGGGAGTGACGACCTCAATTAGATAAACAGCTTACCTTTGTTCTCACCCATCCTGCAAAGATGAGACCTAGTAGAAGAACTGAAATTATGGTGACCAAGTGAATCAGTGGTTGACTTCCATGCAAGAGTGAACGCTGGGAGCATTTCTAAATGGTTATATCCATTTAACCTTACTGGAGAAATGTGAAACAGGCGAGAAGCAAGTTGTTTAAATAGCCTCGCCTCAAACGGCAATCAATAATGTTTTGTGAACTGAGCCCGGCCACAGCGGGCAGACTACAGCAACAATTAAAAGGGAGTAAAAGTTTATGAGAAGAGGCTGAAAGTGAGACAATAATGCGTGTATAAATGGAGTGGAAAAAATTGGAGAGCAACGCGAAAATTGATTGATGCAAACATTAGGTCAAAATGAAAATGTCCAGTGGATTGTAGTTGCACCTGTACAGATAACAGCATGTGTTTATCAGCTATTGGTCTTTCATTGTCTGTTCCCTTTAAGGTCAGCTTTGTCAAGAACACTTGCAAGAGCCTCACAGAGTAAATTCACAGGTCAAAGTTCACCAAAGATGACTGTACGCCAGGCATGTCAAGACATTTTATAGCACTGATCACTGTGATTTTACTTAAATTAACTGATAAAGTCTGAAATACTTGATCAATGATAAATGATAAATGACTGTGTGACCCAAGAGAGTCCCAAGAGTCTCTGCACTGAACTGCTGGCGACGGTGCTTATGGTACATGAAAGAAAATTAAAGCAGAGCATGAGAATGGGAGCTGTAGGCGTAGAGAGGGTGAAGCAATAAAATACTCAGACTCAAATAAAGGAACGATGGGAGACATGCTATTCTTTTCAGATGAAAGCCTTTTCCATCTAAGTGTGAGCCAATTATTTTTCTTGTTGAGAGAAAATATGAACATCTGTGTTTGCCGTGAATCAGTGAATAATGGCAGACCACACAAGGACCTCTGAATGTGCACACACACAGAAGCACATAGGCAAACAACCACACATGCACACACACATTTGCCCTGTGGGCTGGGTGATGTCATGTTTGTTGTAGGGTGGGCGGCTCCTGATTGAAGATTAACGTCTAAAACTGCCAAAGGTGCTTTAGGCTTTCAAAGATGGACAGAAGCACAACATTCCCACATTAGACTCTTACAGCTGAGAGATAAGGAACTCTTCTAAGTTGTAGCCCTGGGCCTGAGAGGGCCTGGAACCCCTGACTGACAGGCTCAAGCAGATTTACTCTCTGGGGCTGACATGAGGTTCAAGAAAAAACAACATTCTTTGGCTGACTGGTCTTGTAACATTAAAAATACCCTCATAGTCTCTCCCAAGACAGTTTTAGGTTTGGGAATGTTTATGGTAACATAAAAGAATTCCCTCATGAAGGATCCCATACAGACTGCTATAACTACTGAGCCATGTCACCGGTCAGATAACTGGCAGGAGCCTCTGGCATGAGAAGACTGTGACATGCAGCATCTCAGATGCACATAGCTGTAAATCTAACCACACTGACAAGACAGGGATAGATCCTGGCTTCCTATGCAGGAGTCCTACAGCCTGGTCATACACCACTAAAATAAAAATGATTTGTTTTCAGAGAAAGTTCCATTGTGATTCAACAACACTCCCGACATGTGGATTCCTTTCTATGGAACAATAACACTTATACACTGATATCACTGATGCTGTTATTCAGAACATATCAGCATGTTCAAATTAGACATTTTTAATGACTGCAAAATTAAAGTTAGAAATAGAGCAGGGTGATATGACCAAAAATATTTATAACGATATAACTGACGATATAATTGACACTAGACAAAATACTTTACAACTCCACAACTTTATTAATGCAAAAAAAACAAAACATCAATGTATTTTCACTTAAACAAGAAGCTGTTTTTTGCATTAAAGTTATATAAAAATTTAACAGTGCAAATTCCTTGCTGACAGTTTAACCAAAAGGCATTTCCAGTGGAAATTGGCCGACATATCCTCAGCATAACCATGTATAATATCCAGAAATCTTAAAAAGAGGTTATACACACACAATACTGTAATATTACGTTGAAGCACAGTACGTATCACTCCTCGAGGCTCCTGCCTATGATAGACGTAATGCTCCGACAATCCATCAAGTGGTGCGGCTTCATAGCTTAGCAAAGTCGTACTAAAACATTTGACAGATTTTCGAGCGCCGTGTACCACATAAAATCGTTTCGAGGTCAGTAAACACAACCAGAATTCATACATAAGCCATACGGGATTATAAGGGACACTGTCAATTTTCAGAAAAATCAAAGGATTGATTTTAAGTGTGCCGTATTTTCCAAAAAACACGGTAATAACGACGGCCCGCTTGCATGCTCTACCAAAAATAGTGCTTTGTTGTGTATCTGATGGACGAAAGCTAAACCAGTTCCACACCACTGAAGCTGCAGCATTTTTCCAAACAATTCTGGTTCATCCGTTTCATTCAACGATCCGCTTTCGCCTTTCTCATTCTCTGTCGCCGCAGTGCTTTTTCCGCCATGTGCGTATGAAAACATAGGCACTGCGCATGCGCGTTTTACCCATATTCTATCACGATATTTCATTTTCTTATCGTTGCCCAACATTATACCGGTATTACCGTGAATGGTATGATATGGCCCAGCCCTAGTTAGAAAGCCCCTGAAAGTAATGAATGTGTATGGAGTTGAAAATAAACGCAATTAATTAATTTTGCACAGGGTTGAGGAATGAAGTCCATTCATGAATGATTTGTCAGCAAATTACTTAATTTAATATCTAAAGGAAACAAAACTTTATATAAATCTTGATCGGATGTCTGAAAATGTGTAAAATGGGGAAACTTAATCAAACGAGCAGACAAAGATTAGCCCAGTACTAGCCAGTATGTCAGCCAACTGCTGCATCCATCTAAATCTGAGGAAAACTCTTAAATGGTTATAGCAGTTACTGGTCCCTTCAGGCCCATCCTGTCTGAATTATCCACGCCATAACCCCTTTCTCCTCCCCACAGTTGCCTGACCCTGAGCCAGATCATGAGAAGAGGCAGCCACACACAGTGGACAACTCATGAAAGAATGCACACACAAGACACAGAGAGACATGGCTGGCACCAAAGTTTCCAGCACTAGCAGATGTCCTGAGTTAAAAAACAAACAAACAAACAAAAAACGTCTAAAAACAAAAGACATCTCGAGTTGGCTAGGTCAAAGCAATTTGTCAAAGAGATGACTGCTGAAAAAGTTGGAGAGGGAGTTGGAGGCAGTGCCACCCTGTCGCACCCAGGGACAGACACCACGGCAGGGCTAGGAGACGATTGATTTGATGTCAGCCTCTAAGACACAGCACAGACAGAGACGTGAAATAGTCTTACCTGACGTGTCCCACATATTCAGTTCAATCCGGTGCTTCTCTATTTCAAAACTCGCTGTGTAGTTTTCAAACACTGTGGGCACATAGTTCTGAAAATAAAAGATTTATTTTAGTTACCCGATGAAAAGGGGCATAATAAGCCTCTGTTTATAGTGACTGTGATTAGACTGCTGAGAGTATGACATTTGAAAACGATGCAGCTGACAAATAAAATAAAGGCAGACACATTTCACAGCTGGGCTGCCACAAATGCTTTCGGAGATATTATGTTTAGAAACACAGCAAAGACAAAGCCTTAAAGTTTTGTAGTCTGTATTGGAGACACTACAGTTCATTTAGTCATTTTACAGTCCTTTATTTCATGTCTGCTCTACAGTTTTTTCTCCTTCTCTTCTTTGGGCATTAGTGTGTTTAGACAGGTGGATGTAACCTGCCGGATTAGTGCTGAAACTGAGCTGCCGAGTAGAGCGTTACATTTAAATGACGGTGCTGTAGTTATTCATAAACTCCGCGGTTCCCTCCTCTACAGAAAGACCGAAGTTTAGACTTTTTTTTAATAGCTGGACCTACCTCTGGGTAGCAGTCCTTGGCAAAAACGTGCAGGAGCGCAGTTTTCCCACATTGCGTATCCCCGACCACCACAATCTTGCAACGGCTCCCTAGACTGTCCATGGTTTGTCCGTCAGACGTGTATTCTTGACACGGAAAGGTGTTGCATTCAGCATCCGATAAGAGGCGCAGCGGAATTCAACACTTTGAAGAAAAATTAGCAAATACATGCGCAGAGCCGGTGCGCTTTATCCAGCTTCTGCTGTCCGACGCGCAGTGCCCCGGTCCCACTGACACACTCCGTCTGACTCGTCCGCTCCCGTATCTGCGAGCAGGACGCACACAGCCCACCCTGGAAACTCCGCTACTTTGGTTACTGGCCACGCCTTCCTCATTTTCCACATCTGAGCCACATCGTTCACATGTTGTATGCTGCTCTTATTATTATTAGAAATTAAGGTCCAACTGTACAAATGGTTCACAGGGTTTGTTTTTCTCTTGTATGATTTCACTGAAAAAGCGACCCAGTGTTCATGGAAACCAATCAGTGCTATTTTATCCCTGCAGTGATTGTATTCTGTTGCATCAGAAACCTAATTAAGTCCACAAAAATGATATCACTAGGGTTATGACTAACACTACTAGACTACAGCTAATTATCTCAAAGTTAATAAGGACTCAGTATCATGTCTTTATTAACTTAACTGTGTGATATTTCATGATGAAACGCGTTTAACATAAAATTGGAGCATCTGCTTAAATCTGCCTTTTCCCTTTTTTTTTTAAAAAAAAAAGGCCTATTTAATATAAAATGAATAAATACGTAATAAGAAAAATTCAAAGCCTGCTCAGTAACGTTTTGTGATGGGTTTTGATTTACTTACTGACCAGCTTCAGGGGAGGAATTATACTTTTTGCTAATAAATTATTGTAAATAGGCTTAAACTTATGGATGTGTTTATCATCATTTTAAATATAGAGCTATAACTATAATGTGAAAAAGTTAAAGGGGTAAGTTCCAATTTCCCATTAAGATTTACATGGTTTTATTAGCCCTAATGTGTCTTTGAGAATATACATTATTAAATGTTTGTTATGTAATATTTGCTTTTTAGGTATTTTTAGGAGGGATAGCTGTTTGTCTTATGATAATTACCAAATGTAAAACCTTATTTCACTGTTGGCAAAGCTGCATAAATGCTCAGGACATTGTGCCCCTCGATTTAATGCCAACATGACCTTTTAATGGTGATACAATAAATGCAGCATACCATGATAAAATAGTCCATCAAATTAAGTAGTTAGAGGTGAATGGGCTGTTTTATGGCTCTTGCAGCCCTTCAATTAGTTGATATTCCTTAGAAGTGCGTGCCCCGCAGGGGAGTTAATGTTTTTGTGAATGAGATAATGAAATGACGCGGTACCACGTGCCAAGACACAGCGCTTGACTCAGCTCTGGTTGTTTGAAGACCTACACCGCCTCCTTGTGGACGAAAAAAAAGTGTCAGCTCATATAAATGTGGGCTATACAACAGCAGTGACCCCAAGTCATAAGCGTATAAGCCAATACAAGTTACCTGAAACTTAATCAATCAATCACACTTTATTTGTTTAGCATCTTTAATGCAGGTTAGTGCAGTTCAAAATGTTTCACAGATTAAGGACAAGCCAATAAGAGATTAGACATATCGAGAATTAAGAAAACAAAAATATGCAGCAATAAGCGACTTTAAACTACTCAAAACGTTTGTTTGTAGAAATAAATCAGAATAGGATTATGAGCAGACAGATGCCTCTGTTCAATAAATTGTTCTAATCCTGGATGTAGATTTTAAAAAAAAGTTCATTGAAGCACTTTAGAATATCACATTTTTCACCTAAATTACCTGAATCTTTAAGAGCTGACATCTCGTCTGTGGTTACATCGCTGTACAAAGTTTTATTATTTTCCAAAAGGAGTTGGGATCATTACGGTGTTCAGTGGTTTTTGAGGTAGAATTCTGATTAGGCCTTTTTTAATTAAAGAGGTTTAAGAGTTTCCGAGCTGTCTAAAAATCAGCCAGTGTGCCTCAGATTTAGCTTTTCTGGCACGGGCGGCATCTCTCTCGGTGAGGAGATGGAACAGAAAAAAATAAGGATTGTCTCAGCTTTTTTCTCTAAATTTGTGAGAGGGCACATGTTTATCTATGATTTTGATAAAAGCATCATAAAAGTATTTTTACACTGGGTCTACATCAGTAAACCTAGTGTGGTAGCTAGGTAGATTCTATTCTAGTCACAGCCTGTAAAACGTGGGAGAAAAAATCAAGGAAATGCTTACAATCGTGTTTAAAATATTAACTATTTAACTATTTGTGGTCTTGATTATGAGGGCTTTGACTGTCTGACTGCAGCTACCACTCAGTGTTCAACGATATCATTTGCAAAAATACCAATACAGGATAAATTGATGAGTGATGATTTTTCTGGGCATTGAAGAATTGCTTGAGTTCTGAGACAGAAAACATCAGTACCAATTACTCAATCAAATCTTATTTTCTATAGCACATTTGATGAATCTTAGTGCAGTTCAGTGCTTCACAGATGAGTAATAGGCCAATAATTAAAACTGCATAAAACATTAATAAAATTACAATGATTTGCAGTAATAAGCAATTATATAAATTAATTAAAGAGATTAAAAATCAGACATAAGTCTTAATAATAAATACATCTGGGGAAGATTAGAATATAGAATATGGTAATATAGGGATAATACTGATATATTATAAAGGTGGAAGTAAGTGCTGAAAAAACAAGGCCCTAAAACATATGAAAAGCTCAAAAAATGTAATCTGGGTAAATTCAGAGTATCTTTGCTTTTGTCAGATGATCTGTTTGATTACCTTGTATCCATCTTTTGTTGATATTGCTTTTTGTGCAATATTTTCATTTCCTGTCTTGCTTTACCATCGTTTTTGTTCATTTTGCCTTCCTCTGCATTCTACATTGGATAACTTGCTTATGCACATCTGAGCTAAATATTAACATTTGTGGTACCATGTTTCATTACTATGTATCATACCACAACAATATGTTGAAAGTATTCTGCCAGGGTTTATATGTTATTTTGGTTACAGGCCTTCTGTAACTGTTTGCTCTAACTTTACCAGTCTAACATGTGTGTGTGTGTGTGTGTGTGTGTGTGTGTGTGTGTGTGTGTGTGTGTGTGTGTGTGTGTGTGTGTGTGTGTGTGTGTGTGTGTGTTGCTTTTGTTTGGGATGTCATGGAATGAATCAGTGTTTTGTCTAAACATAACAAAAAAACAAAGGATCCATTTCAAATTGTCTCTTTAGGCAATTTGTTACAAACTGTTTTTTGTTTTTTGTTTTTTGCAAAATTACGATTTGATGCCTTTTTCTTAGTTGAATCTATAAAAAATGAGAAAGATAATACAATTTGACAGTTTTGCACCACCAAGGCAATTCCCCAAGAGCTATTAGCTGAAAACTTAGAACATCTCTGCATAGTGTGCAAATCGTCCTTAAGAAACTGAGGAAACTGGACAAATAAGGAATAAAAGAAGAAGTAGCAGGCCTAAAAAACTATCTACAGCATTTCAAAAGTATCTAAATCTCGTGTCCTAAAGAAACAGGAAAGAATTCAGCAAAGACCAAACACAGGACCTGAGAGATGCATGTGGCTCTTCAGTTTTCAGAAGCCTCATTAGAAATGGTGTCAATAGACGAGTGGCTGTCAAGAAGCCATTCCTAAGGAAGAGAAACAGGAAGAAAGGTTGAAATATGCCAACATACACAGGAACTGGATTGAAAATCAGTGACATCAGGCCTTACGGTCTTATCAATCCATATTTGAACATTTTCATTCAAATTATCATCAATATGTATGAAAGAAGTCAGGAGAAAGCAGTGCTGTTAAAAGCATACCTGAACAGAAAAACAAACAATGGATTGGCTTTCCGAGAGCTTGGACCTCATCTTGAGAGAGAACAGAGCAAAAGACATCCAACATCCAAAGAACAGCTTTGAATGTCCTTCAAGAGGCCTGGAGAACTATTCCTGAAAAAAGAAATGACGAGAAAGAGAGTTCAGGCTGTGCTGAAGAATAAAGATGCTCATACCAAATATTGACTTTCAAACTTGTTAGAATTGTACAATTTGTTTTTGCCTTGTGTATTATGTATATTTATTTCAATTAATTTGAGTGAAATGAATCTTTAAAAAAGTAAATGCTTCATGTTGGAGTCATTAGAGCAGCAGGTGGCAGTATTCATTCATTATTAAAGCAGGCTTTTGTTTTGTTTTACTCGGGGACCAAAGACCTGTAGCATGCAGAAATTTAGGATGTTTTCAAGATCATTATCAGTTTAAGAAAACTCGTGTACATTTTAATAACTATATCTAAAGATTTCATGGAGTTTAATTTTACTTAAACAGCATACCTCTGTTAAGGGAACTGGAGACCTGGTTTGTTAAAATAGCTGAACACGAGGGAAACAATACCTCACACAAGAAAAAGAGACAGCCTTACTTACTCTGCAGAATGCATAAACCACTCACATTACCCACATTGCATTTATTTGCCTAAAAGTGTTTGCAGTAAAAAGTGGGAGATTTGCATTCACCGTAATGTTGAAGGTTCAGTCTGCTTTACCTGCCATTGCCAGTTTATCATTATGACTGTGCTGAATACTGCTAAATGCTAAGAGATGCTTGACAGTCTACTCAGCCAGCAAATTCATTACACCCATGGATTAATAGTGCAGATATGGCAGTGGATCATTCGACACCAAACTATAACCAATTTATAAATGCCCAGTGGGTGATCATCTTATTTCCAAGCTTTCAGTTTCTGTAAACATGCCAGGTACAACTGATTGAGACTGAAGGCTTTACAGTGAAATTATTACAGTCTGCATTTTATTTCAAACCCAACATAAGAACTGAACCGTATTCCCTTTTTGCTTTGAAATACTCGCATTTCGAACCTCCCTCCAGGTCAGCCTTTGTGGCAGTTGTACCTGTAATGCTAAGATCAAAAAGTGTTGGGTGGATCTAATGGTTTAAGGCACACACATACACTTTTTAGCACAATCAGCTTCTTGACCTCCTCCCGTCACAGAAATTGCACAGATCATAGGTCTGTCACGGAGATTCTGATTCTTGGGGTTTGAACTGGTCAAGATAAAATCTTAAATAGTGAAAAGAATTTTACTCTTCAAGTCCCTGAAGAGAATCGATATGATACAGCCAGAGTAGGATAAATTCAAAGTAACAGTTTAACTTTTCACAATCCACTGTCAAAAATATTTGCTTATGAACCTTATCTTAATGATAGGGTTCATAAGCAAAGAGGGCTGAAACCACAGATTAAGCAAGAAGCCACCTCTGAAAATGATTTGTATTCCTCCTCAAGGATAATGTCACCAAACCATACAGGAAAAAAACTACTTCTGTGTATTAACAAGGTAAAAACATTTATGCACCTTTATGTTTTCACCAATAAGCTGATAAGTCACCATAGCCACACAACGGTATTCATTTCATACATTTGCCGTAATAATTCACGCTGACAGCCACGTGGAGGGTTTAAGTGAGCTCTCACTGATATTTTTTCTCATAGAGTTGTTATTAGTCCCACAATTTGCCCAGTTTTAATGGAAATGAAAATATGTGTGTGTTTGTAGTTCACACACACACATCCTCAGAGACTAGCCAGACTCCCTGCAGACTCGGTCTATTATTTTCTGGCAGTTTATTCAGGCTGAATTACACCACCGAGCAACATAGTGCATTCAGTAACCTACTTAGACAATAGAGAAAGTCTCCACACTACACCAGGTGTCCAGTACATCTTTGGTCCTACTTTCCTTTAATTGCAAGCCTATTCTGTGATGGACATGTTTTCAAAGCCCCTTTATCACTGGTACATGAAGCCATTTTCCTGACTTGTCAGAGTTAAAGTGAAGAAAGGCCTCTCAGATGTGAGAAACCTGAACATAGCGATGTACAGAGTGGCTCGGTGCTGTTGGGAAAGAATAGACATCTGCCTTATAACATTGTGTCAAAGTGACAGATCAATAATGCCTGCATCCTACATCATTACACTGCTGTGGGATATTGATTGCTGAGTTTGTGCTGAGTGGCACTTTACAGCCACAAGGTGTCTCACCACTCCTCTTGTGGTCACAGCTCTCTGAACACTGGGCTAGGCCCTCAACTCTAAAGGCATTGAGCTGATGAGTGGAAATGTCCTCTTGTTTCTGTTTGGGACAAAATATAAGCAGCTACATGTGCCACTTGCTGTATGTTTTTGTTCGCAACAAGCTTCTACAAAATTCTAAAATTATACAGCGAATAATATTCACAGTAAAGCTGGGAATGTTATGAGTGCCAGTGTTCCACTTTTGGAAAAGTCATCCTGCCCCGTGGCTCTGGGTCCTCCTTGCTGTGGAAGGATAATACAAAGCAGGTTATATCGTTTCATTAAAAACACTGGCTTGACCTCAACACAAGCTCATATTTTTTTCTGAGCTGTCTGTGCAGGGAAGTTACAACAATGAGCAGTAAGCAGGTCCAAAGTTCCTGCAAATCCTACTGCAGAATAGGCAGCATAAACAGACGTTTCCTGTGGCTCCTGGTGTTCCACAAACCTCACTGTTAAACAGGCTGCAGTAAACAGCCAACACATTCCTGCTGAAAGAAATATTAAATAAACATGTTTATATAATTCAGTGCCTAAAATGAAAAGCCTACTGAGCCTATGATGGCATTTTTGTGTCACACGGTGTAGTTAATCTTGTATTAATCTTTAACTGCAGCTTTCTTTGAAGTGCTTTTCTATTTTTAAAGCTACTTTTTCCTTTAACCACAGCACCTTAATATTCTTAAGAGGATTTGCAGGAATAGCAGGCTTGAACGTTTTTCCAAGGATTGCTTTACTTGCCTTTCAGTCTTAATTGACATTTTTGTAAATCATCCCTCTGCTTAATGCAATATAGGCTCATTCTATAGTCTAAGACAGACAGCCAAATCCACCCAGTCACAAAAGCCAATCCCCAAGCTTCATCAGCACTCCGTGTTTTCCAGACTGCCTATGTCTCGTCCCACTCACACTCTCTGTCAGAGCGCGGCGTTGACAACCACTGGCCACTGATCAGCCCACTTTGCACGGGTCGCGTCTCCATGCTAGACTGCTGAAAAAGGAGCTCTGTCCCTCACATTTTCTTTTACTTGCAAGTCAAGCATCTGACTGAAAGCAGCAAGCCCGTCCACGGCAACAAAAGCACAAGAAGTCAAAAAAAAACCTCCAAGTGATTTTCTAGGCTCATCACTGTCTGCACAATGTCTGGAGAAGACGCACCTGCTCAGCAGCAAAACGCCGTGGACCAAAAGCAGGAAACCAAACCTACCGAGGAGCCCAAAACCGAGCCACCCAAGACGGAGTCCCCACCCGCCGCCGCCGCAGAGGCAGCGGCCACCCCGGCGGCGACCACCGAGAAGGTCCCTGAAGAGGAGACCTTCACCTACCGCGCTCTGGTGCTCACCGGCTACGGGGGGTATGATAAAGTCAAGCTGCAGGTGAAGAAAGGCAAGCCGACACTCAAGGCTGGTGAGGTCCTGGTTCGGGTCAAGGCATGCGGACTGAACTTCGCCGACTTGATGGCCAGACAGGGGCTGTACGACCGGCTGCCGTCCCCGCCGGTTACCCCGGGAATGGAGTGCTCCGGGGTGGTGGAGGCTGTAGGGGAGGAAGTAACAGACAGAAAAGTAAGCACAAACTAGCTGTTGCCTTTTCTTTCTTTTACTGTGTCATATAAAAAACTTGCTGTGCTTGTTTTAATGTTTTGGTGATATGTATTTCATTCAGTTTGGGGCTGAACTGTTACATCTGGGCATGGGCGTGTCAGGCTTTTCTCGCTTCGCTGGAAAAAAGTAGCGGTCGGGTTTCCATTTCCACGATTAAATCAATTTAACGTCATCAATCGATTGCAGGGCAATTCATACAAAATACGGGGATAATATAAATCGAGTTTTTGGTTTAATATTGAGCTAATGTGGTTTCACATCCATTCATTCACTTCTGCGTAGAAAGCAGATGGCACTTGTTGTCTTAACGTGAAAAGCAATAAAGCATGTCAATGTGCTCATGTTGATTTTTCATCTCTGTTGAAGAAGCCGAAAGTGTGTTAATGAGGCAAGTTGTGCACAATGCGGCCAACAGAGGCGTCGCCCCTCTTGTCTCCCCGGTTTTCGAATTGCGCTACCAGTGCGCACTTAGATTGAGCAACTTCAAGTACAAACTAGTTGCTGAGATTGAGAAGGATTCTCTGTTCACACCAAACATTCATGTTGAAAGTCTAAATCTATATAAACACATGTAATCTGTGGGATGCCTTCCATCCTTGCTGCACCTACGCTATGCTGCGCTTTGATGTGCGCCATGGTGCGGCGTGTTGCGTCAAGTTAGCTGGAGACACCGTGGACAAGACCGGAAATGAGTGTGTTCTGCCTTCAGAATTAAAGCTACTAACGCGTTCATGTGTTTATTAGCCTATCATATTTTGTTAAGAAAAAGAAGGAAGCAATTAGGTGTGAGAAAACGAGCACTTTGTTCACTTTGTGATGGAAAATAATTTAAAGGAGTGGCTAATGGGTATACAAACATGGCTCTACTTGCAAAATGTTAGGCTAATTAATAGGCATTTTATTTTGTAGAATATGGAACGCTGTCACAGTAAATATTATGACTTGACACCGGTGGCGGAGACCGAAGTCACCGACGCCTTTTGTTACCGGGAGCGACGATGGCGCACACACGAATGGAAAGGGCGAGGCGCGACGCAACAGACAGCATGGTGTGAGAAACTGAATCAGTCGCACTATGTTCCAACAGATATCGAATCATATGTCCTGTGCTCAGAGATCTCTTTAACCCAGTGTTTCAACATCAAAAGTTCAAACCAGTGCGCTCTCAGACAATTAAGTAAATTAAACAGAATATTGAAGCCCCTTCCACCTTGATGGTCATCCACAAAGAACGATGCGTTGTGATGGCAGCAGGATTATTGGTGTCTGTCTTAAATTGCACGATGAGCCATATGAATCTATGTCTTGTCTCCTAGCAGCATGGCATCACCACGGTAACGCCTTTTAAAGGTTGTTAAACAAAAAAAAAGAACCCAAACGTTACAAAGCAGCCAATGATGACTCACGCTGCTTGTTGTACTAGTACCAGATTTTCTCACATCGTCCAGTTAATATCTGTGGACAACACCATGTGATGCAAGTGCAGAATCAGTCCATCTGACAGGGAGTGGCACATACGTCTGTAAGGTGTGGATCCCTAGATGGATGGCTAATCTATTGCAGGATAACATTAATAGGGTTAATTAAATGATTGGTGATGGGTGAACTTACAGCAGCCAGACATCATAGAAAGCGAAGACCCCTGTGTTTCGAGAATACTTCATTGCTCCTTTCCACATTGTCAGGGATGTTGATTTGATTTAAAGGTCACAAAGCACACATAGAAACACACAGCCTATCGATACGCTCCTACATCCCCTTGCGGCCTTTAGCTTATAGAATTAGGAGACAATCTTCCTAATGGATAGAGATCACTGCAATCTTTTGGCAGCTGACTCACATGGAATGTGCTGACCCCTGATGGCACAGAATTTTTGGGTGGCTCATCACCCACTGCTGCATTATTTGTCTGCCCTGTATCTCTCCCAGATAGACATATGCACACAAAGACATTCAACAGTGGGAGTGTCTGAGTGTTTTTCTTCCCATATCTAATACATAAAGGCAATAATATATTGCTTCTTAATTAAATAAAGTAAGATAAACAGTGGTTAAGTAGAGTGAAATCCGTTTTATTTCATATTTCCAAAACATTGATATAGCATATTAGATATGCAATGCTTTAGGTTAATTTCTGAAATGCATGAGAACTGCTTTAAAATACAAAAAACTGTGTACAGTAGTGTTTTTTGAGTCTGTTTAATGCTTCTACACTTTCTCCCCCCTTTGGCGAGTGCAAAGACTCGTGGGATTCTAAATTTCTCACTTCAAAGCATGACTTTAAAAGTGTTGTGGTGTTTAAACAGGTGGTTTTGTATTTAGACTCTGTTGCGGGTGTGTGAATGGGTTTTTGGTGTTTGTCTGCCCAAGGAGAGAGTTAAGGTTTATCTAGCTATGGGCCACCCTGACTAAGACACCCATAGCAATTAATGACATCTGGTCAGGATTCATCTTCAGGAAGTTTGTTAAAATGCTGAATAGGACAGTATTCACATACACATGTGGTGCAAGAAGTAGGGGAATTGCAAGAACACTGATGTCCTGTTATAAGAAACTTAAGTAAGGATATGCAGCAAGGACATGTAATTATTCATTAAAGTAATAAACTGTAAAGTTATGGTTTAGAGCTCTCAGCTCTTTATTGTAGTTTACTAAAATTCTTGAAGTATAGATAAAGGCTATTAAACATTTTTAGATTATGTTCAAAGATTAAACAATATTTGTTTTGAAACTCAAATCAGTGCATGGATCAAACAGTACCGTATGCTGGTTTTTCCTCTATCTTGACCTCCTTTTATTGATTTTTTTTCTCCTCCATTGTCTGTCAGTAACTTTCCCTTCAAAGAACTATAAGTTGACTGAAGTATTACAGGAGTTGAGTCACCTGAAATAACCCTAGCAGGCAAATGTGGGGAAAAGTAAAACACTGAGTAAGATCAGAAAAATCATGAATCACCCCGAAGCTCCCGTGACACTAAACATCAGCGGGGGGTTTTTAATGTTTTGTTTTTTGTTTGTTTTTTTACATCAGACCAGCTTTAAAAATGTTCTCCTTCGGTGAGGATCTCACTCATATGTTTTCAATTACCTCCCTGGGCCACATTGTCAGTCTGGTATTTCCTCCATCAATCCTCCCCTGCCTTTATCTATAGCTTTTTTTTCCTTTCATATAATCTCTTAATTCTGTCTATGACTGCTGGGCTATCGGCGACTTGCTCTGTCGTGCTGCCTTCACTTATTCTGGCCTTGTAACAGTTGCTGGCTTTCTAAAGAACAGCTTTCTCTATTTTCTTCTTGAGCTTGTAACGTGTGCTTTCCTTTCTCTTCTGGAAATTTCTAAAGGTGAACAGCTAGACTTTATTAATTCATCTGAGGGAAAAAAGATGATAGATAAAATATAGAGATGCAGCAAGTGAGTGCAAAAAGCAAAAAACAGCTTGCAGACCATCACGTAGTTTGCTGGATGGGAGCTGGGTGTGGCCTTAACACCATACAAACTCCATGTTAAACCTAACGCCTACTGATGCAGCAGAAATATGTATGCTTTAATTTTATTCACAGGAGTCACAAGAGCTGTGTGGGTGTTATGTTTAGCCTTTATCTTTCGCCTGAACCTGACTTTGTTCAACCTTTTTTTTTTTTTTTTTTAACTTGATAATTTTTTTGCCTACATCATCAAAGCTCCAAGCCTCAAAGCAGCTGACTTGGAGGCTTGCATACCCCAAAATTGAATCACCATCTGATTAAGTCCATTCATATACAATGTCTTTGTTCAGGGTGCCTGCACTCCTCACCCTAACTACATCTGATGCAGCATGAAGGCAGAGAAAGGAAGTGCAAGAAGAGGCCATGCGTTTGTCACACTGTGAAGATGTTGTAACAGAAGTGTCACAAGGCTGATTTATTTGGCCTTGAATGTTCCTACGCAGCTTCTGTGTGACTGACAGTAACTCACATGCTTTACATGGGCATGGAAGAATGGCTGCAAATGCATTTGTGAGTCATGTTTGTTTCCTGTAAACGCCTGAACTCCCCCGCGTATCGATTTGTACCACACTGCACCCCCAATTAAATCACAGAGGTTGATGAATTTGAAGATCCCAGCGGTAAGAAAAGACAAGGAGATGGAAATGTGAGAGAGCTGTCAGCAAGCCAAGGGAAGTAGCCCGTGGTAAAAAAGTGATAGTATACTCTGAAATATACCAAATGACTCAGCCTTTAGACAGAAAGATGAGGGTATGAAAAGAGAGAGAGAGAGGGAGATCTCTCTAATTGGAATGGATAGACAGCGAGGCGCATGGCTCCCTCCAGACCATTAGAGAAGCCCGGGTGGAGAGGGTTTGTTCCCAGGAGGCGAGAGCTTGTCTTATGCTCAGCCATGGGGAAGAATCTGGCAGGGACTGTGATGGGTGGAGAGAAGCCAGGGGAGAAGATGGGCCCCATTGTCCTGTCTCACTGATGAGGAAGAGGTGATATGGGACACTCCTCACAAGGGAAAGAAGAAAAGGGATGGTTAAGACAGAAAGAGACAACAGAGGATGAAGAACTGGTGATGAAAGAGGGGATGTCAAAGAAGTCACAGACAGGATGAGACGCGGGACTGGAGAAGGGGAAGGAAGACATTCTATAGTTGTAAGAGGAAAAGGAGTCAGGAAGTGAAAGAGAAAGAAGGGAAGAGAAAAAGTGGGGAGAGTGGAAACGAGGTGGGAGGGTGAGCTATGTCAGGAGCTGTGGATAGGGGGGAGGAAGAAAACAGGAAAAGATTTATAATACTACAGTTGTCGTTGTTTCTTGTGTCCCTCGACTGAGTTCTCCTGATTGGTTAGTTAGCCCGCTGGGGGAGGGGGGGTAATATCATGGCTAATTCTTGTGGAAAGAGACTTTTGCGAATTGGAGGATCCTGCTTTGATAAGGATAGTCTGAGAGCAGTAAAAGGACAAGATGGTGATTAGGATATGAAACACACATTGCACCTGGGACCAAAGTTGTTCTAAACCAGTACACTGGCAAAATTATTAAATGCTTCTCACATGTTTTCTCATATTAAGAGCCAAGAGGGCACTTATGATGTAGTGATTGTTTGGTTTTTTCCCCTTCTTGAGTGTTATTTCCTGATCGCATTTAATACTTTAATTCTTTCTCATGTTTTAATACGATGCATGTTGGTTTTTAAAGCTAACAAAATCTTTTCATGCAAGCAGTTAACCACTTCAAATCTTTTTTTTTTCTTCTTTTTCTTTAACTGCATCACCGTTTTTCTTCCTTTATAAACTCGGCGCAGCTCTGGTTACTATTCTTATTCTGCTCTAGTTTATCGCTTTCCTTCTTTGCTTCCACACTTTAAAAGCAAAGTGTTTGAGTTTGGTGACCGAGGTGGCCGCATTTTTGTGTGTGTTGCTATAAAATAAAAATAAACCTTAGTCTAACTATTTCTGTTCCGTGGATTGCATCATTCACACGACACTAAGGACTATGAGATAAAGATAGCAGGAGATGAACAGACCAGCGCCTCCAGCAGTGAAACGAGTTCATCTCAAGAACTCAGTCGGTTAAAGTATTGCAGAATTTAGACCTTATTTAAGAAAATTGTTTAAAAAATCTGTTATACATACATTACTGTAATGTGTCATTCTGCAGTTGATACAATATTGACCCAGAGACAGAAAGGAGAGGTTTTTCCCTGGCTAACATCATTGTAAGGTGGTCCATGGGATTCTGATATGTTTTAGTGGGAAACGGATATCTTACTGATTTTCCAGTGCTTTAGGACTTTGGTGTCAATCTTTTTTGTCAGGTGGGATGAACTCAAAAATCCCCTCATCAACACCACTCATCAATAATGCAAATGTGTTCAATTAAATGAATTTTAAATGGGGTCTTATTTTAATTCTGCATGTTCCAGTCATTTGTAGAGCTGCAAGTTGCACTGGAAAACTTGTAACCATTTCAGTGATTTATCCATTCATTTTAGCCTACATTCCATTCATCTATACCTTTAGTTTGCTGTTAAAAGTATTGTCCATGATGCTAATTCACTCTCTTGTTTTCTCTGCATCCATAATCCCTAATTATTTTTAATGCAGATTCGTTAAGAAAATAAATTGTTCACGTGTTAACTTAATATGTGCATGTAATGTAATCAGACCGTCTATAATCACTATTCATTTACCCCCTAACAAGCTCTGGCCCCCGGGTTACAAGAACTGAATTTACAATTTCTTTCCACCCATGTCTTGCTGTGCTCTTTGTTTCAGGTTGGTGATAAGGTTATGGTGCTGAACCGCTTTGGGCTGTGGCAGGAGGTAGCAGTGGTGCCAGCAAACCACACCTTCCTAATCCCAGAGGGGATGAGTTTTGAGGAGGCAGCAGCCCTGCCTGTCAACTACATCACCGCCTACATGATGCTGTTTGACTTTGGCAACCTGCGACCCAACCAGAGCGTGCTCGTCCATGCGGCTGCAGGTAAAAACTAAGCAGAAACCAGTTTTCAAAAATATAGAGACATTTTTATGCGCATGTGGAACACACAGACTCCTTGTTTTCTGCCAGGCATAGGTTGAAGATACATTGATAAAAGGGATTGTTACTTCAACCACTGTGCTTGGAGCTTTGAATAATTGCCTGCATTCCAAAAAGGTCATATGTAAATAAATGTAATCCTACAGCTATTTGTCAGTTTCATCTTAGTTTGCACCATCTCTGTGATTGTGTACTAAACTGTGTTTATATCAACCTCTTTAATAGAGTTAAAGAGACCATTTTTCAGTTCATCAGAAGAACACAAATCAAAGATACAAAGCTGGTATTACAGACTAAAGAAAACACCCTTTGGCACTTTCACTTCTTGACTTTCTCCTTCTCTGCGTGCCCTGTTTATGCATTTTTCTTTATGAATTATAGCCAATGGAAAAGGTCCCAGACTTCATCTGTATGAGATATGGCTCAGTGTTTTACTCTCTCTAGGACTCCACTAATACAAGAGCACCTGCCACCTGGAGTGTAAACGGTCAACGTTCAGAGCGAGTGGGTGGGAGGGAGAGAGATGGGGATTGAGGGAGTAAAAGCACCTGTTTTGGGGTGTGATCCACAAAGCTTGAGAGCATTTAATTCTGCTCTGTTTACACAATCAGGCCAGCTGGAGAGAACTGAAGAACACTAGCCAAAATAAGACGCTCTCTCATTCTCCCTTCCCCTTTTCTGCTGTCTACCACTGCACATTTCTCACTTTTTGTCTTATTCCCACTTTAATTGTGTAGAGGGAGCAAGAAAGGGATCCCTCAGCTTTGGGAGCAGTTTGTGGGTGAGGATTGCTAAGAAACCTGAGACTTTTGGGATGCTGACTGCCAGGTGAATGCATCCCTTGACATTAACACTGAAAAAAGAATGAATTTGTAAGCTAAACTGCGATATGCCCCGAGCTGAATGACAGCTAACATGCTCATAGTTGTGGAACTGGTGGTCTACAGAGGAATCCCAAATGTTTGCATTAATCATATCATCTAGTTGATGCAATTCATCCCTGTGAATACAAAAACTGTATAGCCCAAGGGTTCCTGTGCAGAGTGTGTTGCCGATGAGAGGAATGCTGTGTGGTGTGGTGTAAGACACATTTCCCTGCTGGTTTGGTTGATGCGGCATCTCTGGTTTCTCAGGGCAGGCTGCCAATCTTGGCTCGCCAGCTGTCCGGACATCAGGATTGTAAAAGCACATTGCTGAGGCTATGACAAAAATATTTGCTGAACAGTCTTGCCAGCGCTCTGTCATTCCTTGCATGTGTAAATAATCATTGCAAATAGTGTACGTCCTGCTGCACCGCTCTGAAAGCTAGCAGTGTGTATATTAGTAGTGCCTTTTCTGAATAAGGTGTTAGAGCGTGAGAGCTGCGTGCATCCTTCTCTTAACATCATCATCGGCTGCGTGGCTCAAAGTGTGTGTGTGTGTGTGGGTCCCACCCTGAGTCTGTCAAAATTGTTCCTGATGTTCTCTGATTAGTGTGATCAAAGGTGTCTGCTGTGACAGGGTCAAAGAGAGATGGGGGTGGGGTAAGACTGTGAGTGTCTACAGACCTATCTGCGCTGTTCTTTCAAGTCTGTTTTCCAATAACAAGAAGGAGATTGAAGCCAGGGGTGCTTATGTTCCTTACAAAATGTATTCCACCATTCCAGTGCAACTGGTTATTTCAAATTAAGACCTAACAGGCTTGTCTTTCAACCGTCAATGGAAACCGGAGTAACCAAGAGAACTCTCGCAGACACAGGGAGAACACACAAACACCATGCAAAAAGCCACAAGCCAGCAGGCTTATGGATTCAAACACAGGACCTTGTTGCTGTGAGGTAACCGTGCAAACCACTGCACCACTGTGCTCTTCCACTCAGACAGTAATGAAACTGAACAATTTGCTGTATGTAAGTGTGCGGAAGCTGAAATTTCTGGCCCAGAGTAAGAGAGACAAGCTTTATGAATACGCACTATTTTTATAAATATATAAAAAATAAAAAGTGGTATGAAAAGTAAAATTTAAAAAAATGAAACCAACCAAAAAATACTTCATAAACCAGTGCCAGTACATATTAGTCTAAAGCCTTTTACTAAATGAAAGTTTAACTTGCACATAAAGACTTGTTGCTTTTATGTCATTCATGTTATTGTAAATGAAATTTCTAGAATTTCTGACAGAAAAAGAAAGTGATTTGATGATCATGGGAAACTTTCAGTACTTTCTAACATGTTTATAGACAAAACAATTGCCACTTTATTTTTAGATAATAAACAACTTAACTGCTAACACAGGCATTGCTTCTCGCTTTATAGTAAAGTGATCTAAGGCGATGGTTCCCCTTTTTGGCTAACACTGAAGCAATGTTTACCTGTGACCCCTTTTTGCAGTCCATGATTAAGCACATCACATGATGGAGTTCTGAGCACATCACAACTCAAATATCCCTGGTTTCATTTTGACATGGAGGGGGCAGGGGTTATGACTCTTAGTTGGACTTTCCATATTGTTCATACTCAGCAAGGCACTCTTATTATTTGTAGTATCTTTGAGAAGATATTTCTTTTTTAACATCATTTGTTAGTGCTGGTGTTTGTTATCATCTGTTTCCGCAGGTGAAATTAATCGATATGCAATTCCAAGTTACATGCATCTTTTATCCTATGAAGTTATGACACAATAGTGAGTTACAGCTAAACCTTTCTCACAGCTCCACCCATTTGACTAGCATAAATAGGCAAAGGGATTTACATTAGACTCATTAGAGTGTCTCAAAATTTTGCAATTGCTGGGCGCATGTGGAAGTGCACCCAAACAAACAACAGTGATCTTGTGTGTAAGACATGCCTGCACAACACCACATTCTTGCAACATTGGTTTATGTTGAGCAAAGATAATATAGTGAGCTTTAAGATGAGATTAACTGGGCCACATAACCCAGGAGTAGCACAGGCAGTGATTGGTTTTTCAACCTCAGTGACAAAGTGCAGTTGTAACTACGATATAAACTGGTTATTTTTTCTTTTTATTGAAGGCCAAGATCGACAGCTTTTTACCAAATAGACTCTTTGTTTGAGTATTTTTTTCATTCCTCACCTTCATGTCTTTCTAGTAAATCCTTGAGGGTTCATCCTCTGACTGACTGTTTTTCTTTTTTTTCTTATAAGAATCTAATCTGCTAATTAATCGCTTTGGAAAATGATTAATTAAATTATATTTAAAGCGTCCCTGAAGGTCCTAAAACTTTTAGTTGAACAATAATTCCTAATAATGAACATCTAATCATATCATTTTTGACAGATTTTGGAGTTTTTCTTATATAAAGGTTACTAACATTGATGTATATCATAGTTTGGATAAGAAGAATAAAATGTAAAAAAAAAATCTTTAAGTCAGGGGACAAGTAACAGAATCCTGGAAGACCAACAGAAGCGGGATCTCCTCTTCTAGAATGGATTTACAATATAGAGAAAATTATGTCATTAAAAAAAGTATTGGTCCCTTTCAAGAAATAATCTGGCTCTTAAATGGTTAACTTGTAATCGTTCCACTTTATTTTAAGACCTGATGAATGAGCTGAAGAAATACTGGTAGGTAAGTTTGTATACTTTTGGATGGGGGATTTTTTTATGCTATTCTAACTCACTATATGTTTATTATAATGACATGAGGGTCATTCTAATTGTTAAACTGTGCATGTGAAATTTCACAGAATCCATCCATTCTCAGCTTCTTATCCTTTTCGGGGTGGTGGTGGGGCTGGAGCCTATCCCAGCTATCTTGGACGAGAGGCAGGGCACACCCTGGACAGGTCGCCAGTCTGTCGCAGGGCTAACACACAGATGCAGACAACCATTTAGACTCACATTCACATCTATGGGCAATTTAGAATTTCCAATTAACTTATCTCCACTAATTGCATGTCTTTGGACTGTGGGAGGAAGCCGGAGTAACCAGAGAGAACCCATGTGAACATGGGGAGAACATGCAAACTCCACACAGAAAGACCCCGGCCTGATGGTGGAGCTGAACTCAGGACCTTCTTGCTGTGAGGCAACAGTGCTAACCACCGTGCTGCCAAATTTCAAGATTTAAAGATCGTATGAAACTGAAGTAAAGGTTAATGTCAGAAATAATAACATAACCCTTCGCAGCTGGTTGCTTTAAATCAGTGGCTCCTAAAAAGATTTTTGCCAGGTCTCACTTAAAAAGCTGGAAAAAAGTTCACACCATACATGCCAAAATTTTTTATCATTCTGTAGAAATAAAAAAGGATTCAACAAGTATTTGAGTGTAATGAAGGCCAGCATTTATTTTTTTTATATTTTGGCCTCTATTTTCCCTATAAAAATAATTTATTCATTAGTTTTACTCCAAATTTCTCCCAGGTCATTTTCAACCTCATTTTGTGAAAAGTTGCATTAATGGTGGTGATAAATTTTAATGCTCTTGCTGATGGAAAGCAGTGACAGATGTTCATGGGAATAACCTGCTGAACTTTGTTGTGAGTGTCTTCAGGGATGGATGCTTTTGTGTCTCCATGTTTTCTGGTAATGTCACATCAGCATGAAGAGCAACATTTCCTCAAATGTATGGTGACCTTAACCCATCAGGATCAGGTGACCAGATAGGAATGCCTGCCTGGTGTTTAGACTCTGTCTGTCAGTCAGGCCTTTATGTGCATGTAAGTAAACTCTGGTGAATAGTCCTCAGCTGCTTCTCTCGTGGGTCCGCTCCTGTCCTTTCTCTCCAAACAATGGCTTTTTGTATTTCCTCCCATCGTGCCTCTCTACTCCACTGCATTTCACATCTGCATCCTCCGTTGTCCTCCTCCCCCTCCGGCACTCCGTAACCTCTGCTCCCTCTGCTTGACCTCTCCATATCCGTGCTCTAGTCCTCGTCATCGGGGAACGTACGCACGTTTCCCCTTTTGTTTTCCCCAGAGGGCTTGGGTGGGGACGAAGTTTAGCAGCATTAGGATGCATCTCGTGGGTTTTTCACTGTACCCAGCCAACTGCCTTTCCTCTGACCTCTCCCTGAACTGGCCGTAATGTTTATGAACCCTGGCCAGTCGTCGCCCCCCACCACACCCACACTACACATTCCTGCATACATATGGGGCTCCACTGCTTCCAAACATGATGTCTACCTCTGTTTTATTTATGACTGACTGCGGTCCAGCATTAGGTGTCACGCATTGTGTTGGAGATGTAGAATGCATAATAAGAATTAGGTGGCGCTGTAGGTGAGGATTCTGCTTCTGTGCTTCAGCCCTGTCCCCCATGAATGCCTGGATTTCCAGCTCAATCTTTCACTGCTTAAAAAAAAAAATACTCTGCACACTAATAGCACTGTAAGGTGCTTTGGTCTCCATCATATGTTATCAATTATCTCGGCTCATAAAGTTTGAGGTTCGTGTTTTGGATTTTATTTTTCTCAGCGACCAATTATGGTGGCTGCTGCAGCTGCATCTTCCTGGAGTGTATAGGATAGCCTTACGCCAGGGTTACACTGAGGATTAGCTGGCAAGAGTTGAAGTGAGATGCTTCCAGCTGCTGTGTGTTGGTGAAATACAGTCTTGACTGTGATGGGGGACAGCAGTCACAGCTGAGGAGTTAAATCCTTGTTAATGGTAATCTGTAGAGCTGATGGTCCTGGAAGTAATTTCTACTCATGTAAATTTCAGCTTGAAAGCATTCTTTTAATCTCCATTGCTCCGTGTGAATTGTGAAAGCAATAATGAAACAACTGAAAGTTTCTTAGACCATTTTTTTTACCTTTGAATCCCTCATGCCTCTGCAAACAACTAATGTGACGGTATGTTATTTTTAATTGCTTTCATACTTGTCCTGCTTTAGAAGCAGCTGTCGGACAGTTCTCTACATAGCACATTGAAAGGACTTGGGGAACTTGGGTATCCGAAATAATTACAACTTTTCCTTTTTTGTGTGTGTGTGTGTGGGGGGGGGGGGTGTTCTATATGCACCTCAGTATTGCAAGTGTACTGTCAGTGATCTCTGAATGCTTAGTGAGTGAAACAGGTGGCTGGATCTCTCGGGTTTGGTAAATGAGAACCATATCCTGGTATAGATCTTCATGACTGCTGTCAAACCTTCAGGCAATGCCTAAGGCATATGTGTAAGCCACCAGTGCACAGTTGACTGCAGATGGGACTGGCAAAATGTGTGTTGTTGTTTTGGGGTTTTTTGGGGGGGATGTTGTATGATTCCAAGAAAGATTCTTATTTCAGTGTAATTTTTTCCTCCCAGGACTCCCTCACAGATTACTGTTCTCATTAATTATTTACCAGCTAACAAAGTCCCTTGCTGTTTAAGCATTAGCTCATGCGTACTTACATCTCTGTCTCTCACAGATTTGTTGCTCCTTGGAGTGATTACAAAAGTCTGTGTCTTTATAAATGATTTCCCTTCCTCTTCTTTCCAGTCTGTGTGCGCAGGAGGTCGTACCCTAGTTTAGCAAATGCTAATTCACTCTGACCACTAAGCGGGAATCTGGGCTGCGTGGTTGAACCGTCTCTGCGTTCCCTGGGCCTGGCATTGCCGGCAGGCAGATCAGCTGCACAGATAGGAAAGAGAAACCAGGGCAACCTCCAACCTAACCCACCAATCACGTTGCTTGTTCGCGCTCTCATTGCTGTAGCCGTTGACAAATGACCCCATCTACCCTCATCCCAACCACCACATACAGTCACAGGTGTATGTGAAACCTTTTTCAGGACACCTGTTTGTGTGATCGTATCTGTGTGGCAAAACAGAATAAGTGCACGCCAGCTTGTGTTTCATTTTGCGACAGGAAAAGAAGGTTATGTCTATACCTTTACATGCATATTATTATTTGGTCTGTGCTGTGACTGTTTTTATGTTAGTGCTATGTGAGAATCATTACTCAGGAAATTACAGGGGCCACCATCACATATGTGCAAGGGATGGGGTTTTGTTTTTTTTTGTTTTTTTTAAATTCACTCACAGTAACTAAAAGTGGATTTCCTGTATGAAACACAGAATTTCAACATTAGAGAGAGCACATTAAACTGCTCTTCAAGCCCACAGTGCATGTATGCACACTAGAACAGTCATTCCAGAAAACGCAGAGTTTGCATAATACCTCAAAAGTACACATTAACAACAGCCAGCCACAGCTCCTTTTGTCATTACAGGAGTTGTATCTGAAGTCAATTATAGAGCTGAAAAGAACAGCAATAATCTCAACAAGTTTATTTGGTTCAACTTGTTGAGATTGTAACCCTGCCATGGTGAGTCTGGGTAACAAGAGATTCCTGTATTTCATTCTTTGTTAGCCACTAATGATAGGTTAAGGAGGACATGAGTCCTTCTGTGAAGAAATCCCAGAAAAAGAAACAAGGACCAGGGACTAGTCATCTTCTGGTGTTGACAGTAACCGTACGGCCTCCATCCGTCCCCATACTAACACCTGAAATCACAGACTGACTCATACAATTGAGTAACACCGTGACGTGTAAGATGATCTTCATTTGGGCAAGTAACACAAAACACTGACAAGGATATGGCTTTAAAGTTGATTGACACTCGACGCGGATATTTTATTTATTTTTATAAATCTGAAAAATATTTCTCATGTCCCCACCCTCCCCTGCTGGTGAACTCTGGGTGTGGAGCAATAATAGTGGCCTCAGTGTCAGTTTGGATTCCACTGTGTTTTGGGGAAAATTCCTCTTCACTCCTAACTCATATTGTGGAAGCCAAGTGCAATTTGTGCCAGAATGTTAGAATGTACGGATTCAGGGAAAGACAAAAACCCCACTGTTTATCCAGCTTCTCCGGAGAGGGGGAGAGGGAAGAACACAACAGATAGGTGGATGCTTTTTGACATTTCCTAATCGCCGAGTGTAAACAATTCAATTGAATCTTCAGGAGAAGAAATGTAATTAGCAACAAAAATGTACTTAAGCTGCTTTTTGCTTCCCTGAGCAAATGGATAAGTGTTTGTGGCTGGTTCTAAATTAACATGAATTCACACTCTGCTCCTGCCAAGAAACATTATTTTAGTTAAAAGAAATAGATATAAAGGGAAGACTTATAATTCAGGAACACAAGCAAAAGCACTAGGTTAATAAGAGGTTAATATTTTAATCTTGGCATATTTGTGAAGATTAGCAGATGCCAGCAGCCATTAAGAGCTGTTCAAAGCTATGGCCCCGCTCCTCTCTCCTTTGTGATCTGTGCATGTATCAATGTGTGTGTCCGTGTGTGTCTGTGTGTGTGTATTTGCGAATCGAGATGGGGTGCAGTAAGGGGTTCTGGCACAGCTCAGGAGTCTTGTGATGGAGGATCAGGAGTTTGTTCTCATGGGATTGAGAAACAGGTACCGTTCTCCTCATTGGCCACAATGTTTCTTTGACTGGAAACATTTGTAACCAGCCTGTATGAACTAATTTTGTCTTCTCTCATTATCAAAATATGGGTGTACAATATCATTAAAACAGACACTTATTGCTACTTTTTCCCCTCACTATGTATTACTGCAACAGAAGGGGAAATTACTATGTTTACTACAGTAGCATTGGTTAAACATTGATGTGAGCGCATGGCTGCAAGTATGCAGGGAAAATGGATGCATCATCATGTTGGACACTTTTTAACACCTGTGGGTTGCTACTATGTGACAAAGCCATTGACTAAAAACAGCTCTTAAACCTCCCACATGACAGGCAATGCATATTCAACAATTTCTCACTTTGTCTGCCTTCCCCTCTACCTCACACAAACTGTCGCGTGTGCACTAGTGCAAAAACTCAAGTCAAGCAGGCATGTTTGCGCTGTGTTCGAATGTGTGAAAACATGCATGCAGCTTTGTGATGAACTGTTTGTTATCACATATTAATTATAACATAAGAAATGATCCTAATGACAAACTTGCCCAAAGCAAGAGCAGTTATTGAAACAAAATGGCTCCCTCTGCTCAGTCATTGTCTGCAATTTGGCCGAGGTTTCCTTGGCAACGCAAACTTGGTTTCTCACTGAGGACAAGGAGAGACGGTGCTGTTATAACGCAGCCGTGACGGCACTCACATCCAACAGCAACAGCCTCGATTTTGTTTTCTCATCAGTTGTACCCTTGGTGTCAGCAGGCGTGATTATAGTAACGAAGAGCGGCTGATTCATCTCTCCTGGACTCAGGCTCTTACATCAACAAAACAACACAGAATACATTTCTTTCTTTACACTGAAATGAAGGTTTGTGAAGGAAGCAAATTAAAATGATTTGGATTTGTCTTTACAAGTTTTTTGACCCTTTTTGAACCCTGTGAAAGATTCAAATCTAACAGAAAATGAGATCAGAATCATTGCTGTGAACCATGCAGTGTTTGTTTTAAGTCTTTTGAACTGACTAAAGGAATTATTGTGAATTTAAATATGCCGTTCGCTGTAACTACCTTTTTTTTTTTTCTTTAAAAGATGCTCCTTGAATGATTTTGATGACTGTGTATCAAAAAAACAGTTTATTGTTCACTTTCATTTTTGTTTCATGTCCAGCAGCAAGAGCTTTGATTCTCATACCCTTCAATAACGTTGGTGTCAATAGGCTTGATAACAGCAATGCAGAGAGATTGATTCACCTCTCCTGGTCTAAAGCTGTCAAATTAAAATCACAAAATAAAAAGAATTTCTCGTCGTCACATTGAAAATAAGGCTTTTGAAGCAGTTGAATTTTTAAAAATTAGGCTTTTATTTCCTGGTTCTTTCTCCTCTATAACACATTTTAGTTACAAAACTTTCATTTATTTTTAACACGGGAGTAAAAGCAAACCATTTTATTTTTCATGCTGGTAAGAGAATGGGGCCTAATCCTATCATTAAATCTTGGTTCAGTTTATTTATTTTTTGCTGTTTTTATGCAATAGTGCATCCGCAGAGAGGAACTGCTGAGACGTTGCTCTGAAAAGACTGGTTCACTGGCTCAGAATAATCTTTACGTTTATATGAAGGGACCAGAGGTGCATCAGTGTCATCTGATGCACAACATTCGCTCTGTGCATCACAAAAGAAACGAAAATTCCAACGTTATCGAAAGCACTGAAAACAACACATCCCACGGCATGTTCAAAACACTTTGCTACTGTGTGCATTTTATCACTGTATGTAAAGATAACTTATTGACAACAATCAATTCCACAAGTCTAATCTTTTGCACAAGGGCAATCAAATGTGTGCTTCTCATGCATGTCTCTGTCTTCCTGTCTTTAAGATGATCTTGCTCTTGATCTTGCATAGTCTACTAAATATTTAAGTGTAGATGTCTATGTAAGCATGCAAATTATTCATCTGCTCCAAACCTTTCTAGCAGACAGGCAGCCCAACTATGCAATTAAAAGTTTGTTATTTAAATACATGTTTTGCTTTACTCTCTGATTCAGATAAGATGCACTCTTTACTTGGTCAGGCATGAATGACCTTTATGGATGCCTTTCAGTTCAAGTCCTCAAGTCAGGCCCTATTTCAAACAAGCCACTGCTTATCAGTAACCTATTACTTCTTGCGCTGGCTGCCTTTGCAAACACTGGCAGAGGCTTTTGCCACAACTATGTACACACTTTGGAATACAGCAAACAAAAAACACAGATATCCAAAACATCCAATCTGTCTTTAAAGTCTTGGACAGTGGAGCCCTTTTTGTTTTCAGCTGACATGATCATAAGGAACTATGTCATTTGTAATCCAACTGTCATTTTCCAAATGGTGGGAAAAAAAGACTTGAGCTACTTTTTTTTTTTTTTTTTTTTTTGACTTTGGAATTTTTGACAGGTTGTTTCAAATAAGAGAACCAGAAATTCGATGTCATTTGAGCTACAATGGCTACTTTCTCCAGACTTGCATGTGTGTGGGTGTCTATTCACCCCAGGTCAGCTGGGTTAATGTGATTGTGTTTAATGCGCTCCTTACATACCCCTGAGCAAAACACATTCACACTGATATTGACTTGCTTGTTTGGGAGAATTAATAATTAAAATCACATTTACCTGCCATAAGTATGTGTAGAATGGAAATTCCTAGATGCTTGTGTTGAGGTATGTTTTGTTCAGGGTGTCGCCTTGAAAGATTAAGTTGGGGATAAATCCATGCCAAATAGAGTTTGCACTAGAATTCATTACAAATCGAGTTTTTTGCAGTTCATGATTTCACATATCAAATTAACTCTTGTCTTGCTTCAGGTGGTGTGGGGATTGCAGCTACTCAGCTGTGCAAGACAGTGAAGGATGTGACTGTGTTTGGCACTGCTTCAGCCAGTAAACATGAGACCATCACCCAGGGTGGAGTTACACATGCCATTGACTATCGCACCAAGGACTATGTGGAGGAAGTCCGCAAGATCAGTCCAAAAGGTAAGAAAATTAGCCATCTGCACTGTTAAAGCTGCCTAAATTCATATTGAGACTGTTTCATATTTCAAATAGTTCAGATTGATATTTTCCCCTGGCAAGAACCAGTACTGTGTGACTGCAAACACTGAGATGATACATTTTCAACCACATTGTCTTTCTCGACAGAGCTGGCTGCAATGTGCACTAGACGGATAGCATGTAGGGAGTCATTTTCCCTACCCAGCAAACTCATTTCACTAAACAGTGACTGTTTGGATTCTCACTGCCACCAACAATGTATCCACACAGTTTTATGTAGATGGACTCGCCAAGATGAGCACAAAAGAATTCAGCTTTTCAGTAAAATGAAACAATGTTCAGTTCCTGTTTCTCCTTCCAACTACTGCTGTGATCCTAGCAGGATGGAGACTGTTATTATGCTGGTGGCTCATTTCATAGTCCCCTCTTCAGGCCGTCTCTGTTCTTTGTAACATAGAGTTAGACAGACAGGCATTACAGAGACAGATAGCGAGAACTGACACTTTGGACACAATGTATCTAATTAGAAGCCTGGATCAATGTGCAGTCCTGCTCTCTACCTTTCCCTCTGTGTCTTTGGCTGCCTGTCAATTTATGTGTGCTGTGGTCAAGGCGGAGTCCTGCTGTGAGCCTCCCACAATCAATAAAAGCAGGGTTTAATAGAGCAAGGAGGGGTAGCCCAATTTGAGGAGTCCCCTCTGGCGGAAAGGAGCATCATTAGGCCTGAGCTTATATAGTTCACCATTAATAAGCCACAAAGAAACCTTCATAGTTAGATTGCCATCCTTTACCATCTGTTCAGAGGGTAGGTTATTATTCTATCCTCCAAGGAATGGACAGCAACAGAAAGTCATTTTATCCCTCTGGTCTGATCAGTGACAAGAATGAAAGAACATCAAACAAGCAGGCCCTTACTCGACTCTTCTTCTTACGTCTCTTGAAATATGTGGGCTTGTCTCTGTGTAAACACGGTGCAACTTGGCCACACTTGCTACTCCCAGTGAACTCTGCCATGCAGAGGTGGCTGCTGAGGAGACTTGGCAGGCCGTTCTCTCTGAATTCACACCAGTGATGACTGTCCCTTTCTTCTCTATTCTGCTCCAGGGATGGACATAATACTGGACCCTCTTGGAGGATCAGATACCCATAAGGCCTACAACCTGCTGAAGCCTATGGGCAAACTTATTACCTATGGTAAGTAGAAAAACAAGGCCAATGCTTGAGAGTCGGTTGGTAATTTTCACGAGACAGCCATCCACAACATTGCTTTGGAGGAACAGGCCAATAATTTGGCCTGTAATTTTTTAACTATACTATTAAGTGGCCACCTTTTATTTATTTTTTTTTTTTTTCTAAAACTTAAGGTCTAAACCAAAATGTTGGCCATTATAATTGTTGGTGACCTTATTATAGCGTCATGTAACATTAGTAGGAATGCTAAGGCTTCAATTTACTGCTTCATTTTTTTTAACTGCAACTCTACAGCTTGAAATAAAGCACATCAGCAAAAGACAATATACCCAATATAAGACTGATGATGTCAAACCTTTAATTTGTAGCAGACTAGTAGAGTGGTGGGCAGAATAGAGGCCCATGTCATCGGCATGCTGCGTGTCATTCGTGGGAAGCCCTTTACACTAGCTGTGTTGAGATGCCAAACTCGAACCAGTATACATGCAGTGGGTGGGGTCGGCATCCATGGAGAACAGGGTGCTCCCTTTGCATGTTGCTCAGAAACCTACTACCCAGCATGGTGCCCTCCACCCTCGCCCATTCATCCATGTCACCCCCACAAAACCCTCCAGCTCCACCCCACCATCCTCTCCCTCAGCTTCTTTTCCAGCTTATCAGAAGTATGCATAGCCGAACAATGAGTGTTTTATGCGCAAGAAACCTGGAATGTGTCTGAATGTAGCAGACTGGGTCCCTCTTTCTGTCAGAGCATGCTTTGTGTCCCCTGTTTCCCTTGAGAAAAGCTCACACAGTGAGGCCATAGGCTACATGAATGCAGGATGAGGGGGAATAGGGATGTGTTGACAGTGACAGCTGAAGTGCTAAAGAGGTTTTTTTTAGGGTGGAAGGTGTAGGTGAGAGTTTGAGGACTGAGGGGAGACAGAAGGGAAACAACAAACTCGATATAACAAGGTGCAGCACTTGACGCTTGACAGAGATATTCAATTTACAGTGACGTAAAACAGCCAAAACGGCAAATCTCCACACTAAAGGACCAGTTAAAAAGAAACATTTGTGATCTTTTTGTGTAAATTACTTGACAAAAAATTATCTGTCGTCCAATTTTCTGCTCATTTTTTAATACATTAATAGAGTGGGTCTTTCACCACTAAGATGTAAATAGGTTATCAGGAAATGAAAATAGGTTATCAGGTGGGTAAAGCTGTTGCAAATGAAAAAAACTGAGAAAGTTGGTGGGGGACTGGGAAATTTCATAATTGAATCTCATGGCAAAATTTTGTCCTGGAGAAAATACTGTATTATTACTACCACAAAGAAGATTTAGAATATTTTGGCAGGCGTGCATGTATGTTTCTGTCTGTGGATAAAATAAATATTAATCCTCACCACTGAGGATGAGAAGTTGAGATCAAAACTGAGGTGTAGTTTGAAAATGGGTGTGGTCTAACAAAAGAGTGCAGAATAAAGGGTTCCAGTTCCTTGCCCATCTATTTACCCATCCCATATTATATATGTTAATATCTATAGACATATAAATTTGCCAGCCTCAATAACAGTTCAACGATAGGAGCCAACACAAAGAGTTTTGAGTAGTCTGTGTTTCATGAATTTAAGGTAGTCACAAAACCTTTGACTGCAGGTGTGTAGCTGGCCCGCTCTAAGTTCATTTTCTTAAGCTTTTTATTCCAGTGATAAGCGATTTAAGCTCTTACTTTTTCTGCCAGGAGCGGCTAACATGCTGGCAGGGCAAAAGAAGAACCTGCTTGCTGTGGCAAAGAACTGGTACCACCAGTTCTCCATCCACACACTCAGCTTGATTCAGGGAAACAAGTCGGTGTGTGGCTTCCACCTTGGCTACCTAGATGGGGAGACAGAGCTCATCACCGAGGCAATGAATACCATTCTGGATTTCTACAAGGACGGCAAAATCAAACCCCACATTGACTCTACTTGGCATCTTGAGCAGGTTTGTGTCTCTGTGCTTGCCTATTTATGCCAGTAATTACTATTAGTTTCATGTGGATTATGTCTTGGTGGATTACGTTCTTTATTCTCACATAAAATAAATTTATAAGTAGAGGCTATGATCGGTTAAATACTATGAGATTATATCATTATTTTTTTTGTTTTTTGAAATTTTGCTTAAAGTGGTCAGTGTAGTTGAGTAGATTCAGTGTAGCCTTAGAATTTTTGACATTACATTAATTTAGTATAAATGTAATGGCTTGTATTTATTTAGTTCATTTGTTAATCTAAATTACATTTTAGATGAATTTCTGCTAATCTTTACAATTTAGCAGAAATTCATCTAATTTTTTTCAAAACTTACATTAATAATAGAAAATCTTCTGTATTTTACAAGACATATGCAGTAGTTTTCCTTTTTAGCTAAATTTGCCACTAAACCGTTTCCATTTCATGTCCTTTATGTCTTTCTTTTTTTTTTTTTGTAAGACCAGATGATTTATCACAACACGGGTGCATTTACACCTCTAATATATATGCTTATTGACTCACATTTACAACCCCCCCCCTTCTTAAAATGGATGTGAATGCCAGGTGGGCCTGTGTCTGTTTATGCATTTGGTGGTAGGATCTGCAGAAGCTGGGTGTGGCCGTGATTCAATAAGCCTCCCATTCAACAGCCAAAGTTTGTGCAGAAGAAGCGCTCTGTCTCAGTCAGACAGACAGACTCAGATTGTTGCTGACAAAATTAACGCTGCTAACAGATATGAATAGAGATGGTGTGAAAAACACAGATAGACAGAGAGAGAGAGAGTCAGAGGCTGACATCTTCTGTTGTCAAAGTCAGAGCTGGTCAGTATTTTGGCTGTGTGACTGGGACCGGAGAGAAACACCCGCTGCCTTTCTCCGCCATCTGACGCTCTTTCTCTGCCTCTCCATCTGTCTGCTCTTTCTATCAGATTCTTTTTCTCTGTCTTTAGGTTATTGACTCCCTCTCTGTCTCTCTCTGTCTCGCTGTATTCTCTCCTTCTCCCTCCTCACAGTGTATCTTTTTTGCTCTTTCTCTCTTGTTGCTATGGTGACATCCTTTAGTCAGCGTGTGCCTCTGTCTTAGGGAGGGGCCCTGATGTATGAGAAAGAGACATGGAAGGAGAGTGGAAATACACAGAAGAGAAGGTATAATCTCTGTCTGGCTTGGAGCAAGTTTTTGGACAAAGTCTGCAAACATGGGTTAGATTTACATGAAGCCTAATGATTCTGAAAGGTTTAAAAGCTCCATACAAAGAAATATGAAACGGCTGAAACTGACTGAAATTTAAAATGGTTGCATAGGGTGGGACCTTTTCATAAACTGATCAGAATTTTTTAAAAAATTATACCACATAAACGATTCCTTTTTTTTTTTCTAAACAAAGGTGGTAAACACTTTTTACAATTTTGTAAAAATGGTGGTTTGAGCTGAATTGGCCCTACGTGGAGTTTGATTTTAAAAAAGATAATAATGGAAACTGCTTCAGATCAGAGAGCTGCTCCAACACCCATCAAAGGGATAAGAACTTTCACAAGAACTTAATGCTAGGAGAAACCAGTTGGATCATTACTCGTACTTGGCATGAAGCAGGTTATGGTCTGCTTTGGATGCCTTCTCGCTTCTGGTAATACGCCTGTAGGAAACTTGACAACCACTCATTTGCTGTACATTCACTCTACTTTTGGCTATGCCATCTTACAATGGCACAGTGGAATATCACAGGACCAGGGAGCTGGCAGGTCAAATTCCGATTAATGTCCAATCCAACTGTCCAATGTTCTTTCCTGGGTAATGCCTGTAAAAATTCAGGGCTGCAGTTTGAGTGAAAATGACTCTGTTTATTACTCTTATGCATGTTACACTGTCCCAGTTTAATGTATGTGCATCGTGTATGTAAAACTCAGACCATATTAAATCACATTCCATGTAAACAGCTGACCTGAAATCTTGGAGATACAGGGAGTCCATTTATTTTATTAGATAAATAAAAATACTCTGGGAAAACGATGAACAAGAGGGCTCACCTCATGCGCCACCATCCCGTGATCATGTAACCCAAGCAAATTTACATTCAATCGGCTCAGCAAACTAATGGCTCAGTCATGCAAGTTAAAATTGTCCAGAGCTTGGAGGTGTTACGGTCAGTGATCGTGATTACATAGGTCACTTGATAGGAGGCAACCTTTCTGCAAACAGTTGCTGTCAGAGTTGGACTGACTGCAATCACTCTGTGGTTGTCAAAGGTTTCATATATTTGCTTAAATAATTTATAAATGCGAACAGATGACTTTTGTTACTGAGCACAACTTGAAGGAACTCGACTCAAATGGCTGCCAGGTTGTAACCAGGTTAAACTCATATAGAACAGGTTGCTGAGTTCAAATGTCAATTTATTTCTGGAGAAGAAAAATTAGGGGATTTTTCTGATAATTTATCACGGTTAATTAACAACTTGACCGCATGGCAACATTTATGACAGGTTTTAGTGACACTGTTGGTTTGCTTCAGTCTCATTTTGCAGCAAAAAATAAATAACTGAACTGAGAAAACCTTTATCTTATTGGATAAAAATTTCCGAACAGGAGGAGAAAAAAAGGGGAGGAAAAAGTCACAAAGACTAAGTAAAACAGGTCTAAAAGTACATAAAGCAGAGCAGGATGGCAATCAACAGGCGAGGGGAAAAAGGCAAATCAGACCATAAAAATATTGGAAAAAATAATAAAGGCACAAAATAAAATGGACACATACACAACAGAAACTTACAAATAAGAGGAGTTAACTGAAAAAAAGAGACATGGAAAAACTAATGACACAGCAGACCATGACAGATAGTTGATCGATTTTTATGACCTCGGTTGAAATGCCACATCTTGACCCCATTCATCACATCCCATCCCCCCACTGTCACTCTTTGTTTTTCCTCCAGTAATCAATGAACATGCTAGGACCATGTTTTTTGTAAATTAGACTGTTCCTTCCTTTCCTGTAGTTCCTCAGGATTCATTATCTACATCTGCACCGATTTCCAAGAAGATAATGGTCATGTAAGTAGCCACAAATAGCACACCCTTATCAAGATGCCTGGGAGTGAGAGAGGTTGGCAGATCTTAGAGAGTGAAGCCTAGAAGTCGGTGGAGTCGTTAAAAGGAGGCAGTCTGTGACTTTCATTCACATCGAAGATGATTCTTATAATTCCTGGACTCACCCCTCCCTTTCTTTCATTGCCTGTTCTTCATTTGTGGGATACCAGTTGCTCCCTCCGCCTCCTCCTCTCCCTTTCCCATGTGTCTAAGTCGTCAGGGCCACGTTTCAGCCAGGCTTTACGTTGCTAGGAGATGGCCCTGTTGCCGTGGCATTGGTCGTTAGGTGGTCTGCCTGCCTCGCGCAAATAGCGAGATTGGAAGAAGGAGGGAGGGAGATGTGATGGAGACGGGAACAGACAGTGGACAGAGCCCAGTGGTCAAGAGGAGGGTGGGGCCAGTCTGGCTGGGATTCTCCACTCATCATTATGATGAAGGAGCAGTAGGACCAACATCACCCATCCATCAATATGGAGAGGGGAGCCTGGGGGTTGTAATCTCATCTGTCCCCAACGTGAAATATTTAGTTTTTGGAAAGAAAATCTCATAAATATCAGATTTGCCACTTCATACTTCTTCTTTTTTCTAATCATTTTAACCCAATAAGCACCTCAATAGGACGGTGTAACATTTTTCCAGGCCAACCTTTCAATAAGAATGACATGCCAAATTCTACAGTACCACATTTTTTGGTCACTATAATCTTGTTCATTCTAGCCAGCAAAGAAATCTCTTCTTAAAAGCAATTTTACTTGAAGTGATGGAGCATAAAATCCTCAATCCTTGGTCTTAGGAAAGAAAATCAGTTCTTAAGTTTAGGCTTAACGCTTCAGCAATCTGAATTACACAATACTTTGAAAGTTTTACTGCAAAATGTATTTTTCGTGGAAAGTTTCCTTGCACAATATTTCCAAGCTGAGCTGTAGTAGAGCCATCAGCTATTATGAAGCTAATGAATGTTTATAAATGTAGATTAAATTTTAAAAAGCAATACCTAAGTTGTCATCAGTTGAAAGCCAGTGGCTTCAAGTTTGCATTTCTTTTGCTTTAAATACAGACTACTTACTTCCGTGTAATCAAAGCCTACTCAAAAGGTCCATATTGCCTCAACTTCAGATAAAAAATGGAAACCAGAATGGCTCAAATTACCCATGAATACAGATTGTGCATATCCACAGGACTATAACACAGTGGATGAATTTTGAAGTACATCTTAATAACTGTGAAAAATTACCTGTAAATCTTTTAATCTCAAACTGTTAAAGCATCACAAAGACCATAGATTTACCTTTATTTTGTATCATATAATTACAGTGGTCGGTTACTGGTACATCAAGTGGAAAATGCACAACAACCAAAAGCTGACATAGCTCACATTGCGTATGTGATAAGATTCCTCGCTGTCTGTTGATTTACTGACTCATTAATTCATTGTGGGCACTGTCTCGAAAGGTAAATGCAAAATAAACTCAAGAAAACAAATTTGTTTTGCAGAAGTTACATTTTTAAACTTACAAAACTGAACACAGGTTTGAAAACCAGCATTACACTCCGTCTTCTTGAGGAAATCTGTTACTTCCTTCCTAATGCGTAGTGATTAGAACATCTTAATATTGTGGGGGGGGGGGGGGGGGGGTGTCTGTTATTTGGTAGAATGGGTGAATTTGATAAAATGAAGCAAAAAGTGATTTTGATTTTAGTTGGCCTATCATTAAAACATTCACTATTTTTATACTTAAGACACACTAATATTAAATAATGCATGTTTGAAGTGTTCATTATTCCCTCCATTTGCTCCGTTATCCTGTTACCACTTCTTATTTGCTGTGTACTGCTACAACAATCTAATTTCCCCTCAAAGATTATTAAAGTCTCATCTAAACAAATATAATTTCTCATATACTGCATATTAAAGTCATATTTGAAGAGCAAGCTTGCAATATTTGTTTCCAGGCTGTGGTGTCAAGAAGGGAAATTGGAGGCAGATAATGTAAAGAAACACATATTGCTGTGGAAATGTTTTCGGAGGGATGATACTAGCTTCTTCTGTCTCAAAGAGAACTGTTTAAAAGCTTCCCTTTGCTCCTTTTCGCTATTTGCTCTTTCATCTCGCCTTAAATAATCAGCTTCTCCCTCTCTCCTCCAGGTGGGTGATGCCATGAGAAAGATGCAGGAAAGGAACAACATTGGCAAAGTGATCCTCACTACAGAGCCGATGCCCGAGGAAGAGAAGAAGGAGGAGACCAAGAAGGAGGATAAGAAAGAGGATAAGAAGAAAGAGGATAAGAAGAAGGATGACAAGAAGAAGGACGATGCCAAGAAGGAGGAGAAGAAGGATGACAAGAAGGATGACAAGAAGAAGGAGGAGCCCAAGAAGGAGGAGAAGAAGGAAGAGGAGAAGAAGGAAGAACCCAAGAAGGAGGAGAAGTGAGAGGGTTGAATGGATGGATAGTCAAGCAGACCAGCAGGGAGTTTGTGTCTTGGGATCTTGGGTGTGGTGTGGGATTGTGGGGCTGGATTTGGCAATTTAGATGGATGGGGTGGGGTTTGGGGGGGGGAGTAAGAATGGGAATGGGTTAGAAGGATGGATTAGAAAATGATCACAGCATTGTCAGTCTTTCACATCCCCTCTCCATCACCTTTTGGGTCCACAATGACAGCGATTACTCAGACCTGGCTCCACCCACCTCCCCCTCCCTTCCTTTTCTTGCATTTATGTCTTAAAGATTCTGATCACATCGAAGCTCCAAACCTATCTTCCTCTCTGACATTGAGCGGAAACGGCCAAAAAAACAAAACAAAAAAAAAACAAAACAAAAAAAAAACATAACGATAATGGCAGAGACAGAAGGACCATGGAGGATTGTGGGTACGGTCCAGGCCTGGGGCAAATTACTGTTTCCCTGACAACAATGATCCCCGCTCTCACGCCGGCCCCACCCTCGACCCCCATGCCCCTCTGCACCTCAACTCCCACTGTGCTAAATTGTTCTGCTCTGACTTCCACCTGCCACCTCTGCTTCCCCATCCCCTCACTGTGCTGAGTCCCCACCCTGCCCCCACCCCACACACACACCTCCCACACCGCCGCCCCTGCCCACCCACCCTCAGGCCGGACCCACAGACAGGCACAAAGACGGGCAGTAAAATGAGAGAACCACACCCACCCACACGTTGCTCTCAGTGTCCAACGCTTAGTTATGTCACCAAGGATGAGTCAGAGATGCCTGTGATTGGCTGGTGCACCTCCTCTGGAGATATTTGCATCATGGCTTTTATCATGATGTTTTATGGCTCAGACAATAGTGTTAATACTGCAAGACCTAACCCTGGTTGTCATTTATGTGGACTTAGCTTGAAGCTTGTATCGGTGTTCATATAAAGCAAGGCGAAACCTCTCAACAATGCATTCGTTCCCACCAAATTAAGTGAAGATAATATAGAATCTGCAGTTTTGCACTAGCCTGAATATGAATTTGCCTCATAATGAGCCTTTCAGTCCAACGTTGAATAGAGAGGCAGAAATCATTGCTCAGCTTCCTTCTCCTTAGTTACAGATTTTTCTAGCTGACCAACTGTTGGCAAGAAGTGCACAGTGCCAATTAAGGGAGAATTTGTTTCTGTTTAAACAAGTACACACACAAACATACACTCTCGGAGTGTGATGAATGAAGCACTGTCATGTTGAGATAGCGAATGGTCTGAAATGAGCAAGTTAAGAAGGTGAATACCAGTTTAGTTTTTAGTTCACTCTGGATAAGGCTTTCTTCCTCCTCACTCCTCCTTGAGGAATTCCATGGCTCCTTTCACAGCGACCACTCGCCTGTCGATCATTCTGACCTGAGAGAGGAGAATTCACTTCTGGCGTCCATACTTTGCCTTCCCTCCCCTCTCTCTCTCTCTCTCTCTCTCTACTCTCTTGCTCTCTCTCTCTCTCTCACTTGCACTACTCCACTCTCTCCCTCCTCTTTCCACTTCCCTCTCTATGGTCGGCATAGCAACAGGCGTCAGGCTCGTCAGAGATGGCACTGTGGTTTGTTTCTCCCCCTCTCCCAGAGTCTCTCCTTTCTGCTTTCTTAGTCTACATTTGCCAACAGTTGGTGCTGTCGACACGTACTTCAACAGGTGTAAAATGTATTGAGAATGAGGAGCTGAAGCAGTCTTAAAGGCTTAGGCCTTTAAGACTCTATATAGAGAGAGAGCGATGTCTGCCTCCTCTTGAATATGATGAAATTGGACAGCACTTGCTTTAAGGTGGTCAAACTATTTTCCTCAAACTACACATGACACTGTGCAAAAGGAAGAGTGAATCTGCCCATGACAAGAAGCTCATGCTCACAACCAAGTGGTTAGATTAATAGCTTCCTACTTTGCACAGCCAGCTGCACTCTTCTTTTAGTCGGTAGGCGTAGTTGGGTAAAAGGAGAAAAAGTTCCTCAATGAAGCTGTTCTCAAGTTTTGTGGATTTGTTTGCATAACTGGGCCATGATTCCTGGAAAAAGATACTGCTGCTGAGCTGTTCAGATGCATTTCATTTGAGCACCTGAGGCAAGTACCATATAGTTTCACTGTGTTCAAGAGAAGTTAGACACCTTTACAGCCAGTCTCTTGAAAACTGGGCACTAAGACCATCTAAATAGAAAAGTGGCACTACGGGTCAGAGAAAAGACATTTGTTTCTTTTCTTTTTCTTGGAGAGTGAATTATCCCTTCAAGGCCAGTCGTTCCTATTTCATTGCACCAAATCCTTCACGTCTGAGTCAATCAACTTTAAACCTTAACTATTTATCCACCTGCCCGCCTCACTGCCTGTCTGTGAGTCTGGCCTCTGTGTCGAGACTCAGATGGTGACTAGTGACTTTGTAAAAAAAAAAAAAAAAAAAAAAAAAAAATGTTTCCAAAAAAAGGAGAAAAAAAAGTTGTTGTGTTAGCATGAGTGGCCTCCCTCATGTGCTGTGTGTGGTGTGCCATTATGTGTGAAGATGTGCGTGTGTCCTCAGGTCATTTGTCAGGTTTTAAAAGCACCCCCTCCCCCCCCCAACTCCTACCAGACGTTCCCTCCTTACACTACTCTGCTACAGTACGATGTAGCTCTGAAACCAACCAACACATCTTACTCTATCTCTCCCTCCTATCTGATAAGAGGCCTGTATTATGAGGACAGTTGGTATTAGTATTTTGCACTCTGCTCGCTGATCTTAATGCACTTGCAAGCATGGCGGTCTCACTCCAGTCCAGCACAGGCTTTGATTTTGCTCCAGGTTTGCAGCCCATTTCCCATCATGCGTTCCCACTGTATCTGCTAAAGCTCACTGAAAGCACAGGTGGCACACACACACACAGAAACACACAAACTCATGTAAAAGTCCCCTCATTTTCAGCTTGCCAACTTCTCCTGGGTGGCAGCTAAAATCAAAGCATTCATCCATCCTTGACTGTGGGAAGTAAAACGTGGAGCAGGTCCGAGCAACGTGGGCTGGAGTGCGACCGGCACGCTGGTGTGGGGAGTGATTGTGTCCTGTCAGCCTCTGGTTAGTGTTCTGTTCTAATCTGCTGGGCTCCCTTTGTGAACCTGTGGACGGTGCTTCTGTTCCGAGTGCCATGTGAGAAACAAACGCTTCAGTTTTGAAATGAGAAAAAAAAAAAAAAGATGTTTTACTTACTATGTTATTTTGATTTACCTTTATATTTTTGTTCGTTTGTTTGTTTTTTGTTATCCAAGGGTTTAAAGTTCAAAGCTCATACTCTTATGTGGGGACTTGCCAACCTGCACTCCTCTTTAAATGTGATGAAGTCTTTCTGTTGGTTTAAACCATGTGTGCCAAATTGTATGTATATTCCTCTGTCCATGCTTTGAATATTAACAGTGCATAAAAAAATATGAAGAAAATTCTGTTGTTGGATGCATTTCCGTCAACCTTGAAGAAAAGAGAAAAAAAAGAAAAATTCACACAAGTTGTCACATTGTGTCAGATTTATATCCCAAAATGCTCACAGGTGCTGACAGAATTTTGCTGCAGTTTATAAAAGGTTTAACACAATCTGTATTTGGTGATTGGTTGTAGTCTTGCTGAAGCATAGGCCTGCATTGTGCCTCTCTCCTTACCTCAATCTGAGATGTATTTAGTAAATGCTTTTCGCTGTGTTTTACCAGGTCTCACATCATATCAGCCCCAATAGGATGATTCCCTCTGTTGGTTTACAGCTATAACATCAGTATTACAGTGAAGAGGAACAAAACATGGTGGATTTAAGACTCAAAACTCCACCGCACCAAAAGACGGTCGTAAATCTGCAAATTTCCCCCATCTCCAAAGCTCTGTGCTATTCCTCTCTATGGATTTCTTTTCTTTCAGTTTGTTTCCAAAATGGTTTGTATAACAAGTGAGGGACCAGATGTTTTTTACACAGCTGTGCAGGGAAGCCAGTACTGTAACACAGCTGAGCACAGCCTCTGCTTATTGGCTAATCATAGCTCAGTTCTGGCCTGCCCCAGACACAACATTTCCGCTTTGCAGTTGATCTCAGTTCACTCAAGGATTATTAAGAGTCATTCCTCTTTTCCTGTGCTGCATCTGCAAAACCTCTTGGCCGGTGCAACAGTTGCAGTCCAGCAGCCAGCCAAAAACTCCTCTCCATATCAGCCTCTTCCTTCTGCATACACATTCAAAGAAAATAGAGCATTACTTTGACATCTGGAATTTGAAATTGCATGCATTCATCTGCATGTGGAAAACAGATTAAAATCCCTTTTCTTTTCTTTTTTCTTTCAACATTTTCCCCGGGGTACTTTTGAACTGAGATGCCTTTGACATGAACTCAATCAGCCGGGTGGGTGTTTCGCGTCTTGAATTCGGGTTCAAGTGGATCCGTCGGTTAAAGTAAAACCCACCCCTTCCTACTGTGGCCTGCAGCCTGAGAGCTTTTCCACTGTGGTGAAGCTGAATTGTAATCTCATCTTGAAATGGTTTCCCAGTCATTCCAGACACTTATGCAAGACTACTTAACAACTCAGAGATGCACGGGAGGAACAAAAAAAAAAGTATTTCAAATTTTGTTTTTTTGAACATTTTAGATTTGATTGTCCCTGTGTGTTGGCCCTGCGACAGACTGGCGACCTGTCCAGGGTGTACCCTGCCTCTCGCCCTATGACAGCTGGGATAGGCTCCAGCGCCCCCCGCGACCCTGAAAAGGATAAGCGGAAGCAAATGGATGGATGGATGGATTTGATTATACTGTCACTTATAGTTTTAGATCTAAAGAACGTGAGTGCTGTATTTCCAGCAGCTACTTTTCTATCCGTCTTGGCTTGAAGCTGTAGTCCCTCACAGCCACCCACCGTTCAGCTTTGTGGTGATTTATTTCTTCTATATGGTTTCTCAGGTCATTCCGAACAGCAGTTTTCCCTATGTAGGAACCCACTTAAATCTGAATTTACTAACACACACATCATTGTTTCACTGAGTTAACTGCACAAACTGTCACACCGATTTTCCTTCACAGTACTCACATTTTATGTAAGCTTTAGTGTTCTAAGTCAAAAAAGTGAGGATGAAAGTGGCTTAGTTCCACATTCAGAGCCACTGTGTTCGCTACACTACGAACTCAAACGACCACCTCTGCCTGCAGCTATTAGCATTGAGATATTGCAATGCAGCTGCATTGCAGAGATGCTAAGGAAGTACAACCTGGCTGGGCGTGTCATGTACAGTACTAGAATGCATGTTTAGTCAACAACAACAAAATAAGGCATGTGTGTATGTACCGTTCTGTGTCTTTCACATTAGTTTAGTAGTCATGTAGTGGTGTGGTGTGTGAGAGAGGAGAATGCCAGCCTGCTGCCCCCCTGCGTCACCTGAGACCCTTCAGCATGGGAACCTCCATGGCAAGCTGGTACATTTACAAGACATCTTAACCTATCTCTGGGAATGCTTCAGAAACCCACTTCACATCCATCCTACCACACACCTGTCAGTGACCGCTGGTAACTTTCTACAAGGCATACCCAACAGGTTGATTTCTATATTTCCTATACTCTGTCCTTTCTTGTCTTGTTTTGGACAAGAAAGGACAGAAACTCTGTCCTTTCTTCTTTTTTTTTTTCCCTTCTTTGTTTTTAAATGGTTGCAAACACACTTTCTCGTCTCAACTTTGTTTTTTAAACCCTTTGAATTGATGCTGCTTCTGTGCTTGACTCTGGGTTTACTGCGTGGTGCCATGTTCTCCACATGGCCTTTAGAGCTTGTAACGCTTCAGTGTGTAATGTTACCATATGCCTTACATGTTTTCCAGGACTAATAAAAAAAAAAGCATAATAAAAAAAGACAGGAAATGTGCTTTTTTATTTCTGTGCCCAGAAGCAAAGACAGATTTTTGACAATTAATTTATTAAATTCAGAATATTTTACAAATTACTGTCTGTTGTTCCTAAACTAAATGACTACAATCACACAGTGCGGTGCAAATTTTTTGGTCTATGCAGTACTGTGCATTTTGAAGACTTCAATATTCATTTGTTCTGCAAAATAACCTGAAACGGTATTTTAAAAAAATTGTCATGTGAAATAATATAGGCCCTTCACTTTTGAACAACTTGTTAAAAGAAAATTGGTAAAGGACGTTACAAAATTAAAATTCAGTCTTCAATGACTCCATTATTTAAAAGAGACTACAATTAAAGGATGATCAGATATCAACATCTCACTATAACAAAGCAGTGTGATTGTCAACTAATCAAAACTGCAAAACAGTGCTGTAAACACAAAGATCACCAATATACTGCTATTTTATATATAAAACAAGGAAGAAATACATTTTTTACATGTTTTAATCATGGGGCTTTTCTGTTGATTCCTCAATTCCAAGGGAGGTCAAGACCTCAGACAAGCGCGTCAAGTAAGTGGAATCTGGGTACCCATTCCTGAGAGAGACAAAGAGAACATTGTTCAGGTCAGGTCCATGGACTGACTATGACCTTTAATTCTGCAGCTCTCTCAGACATCCTCGCTGGCCTCACTCACCCTGATTTTCCTCCCTGTAAGCTGGTCTTGTGTGGGATGCCGTCCCAGGTCACCCTTGCATCTGTCCCTTTGCCTGTCACTGTGAAGGTGAGTCCCTGCCTGAAGGCTTTCTCCAGCCTGGGCAGCAGCTTCTTTGTCGGCTGACAGTCTGGAAAGTAGGCTTCAAATAGCCCTCCCTTAAATGGTTTTCCAGGAGATGGATGCCCGTCCTGATAAAACGCAACACAAAGAGCGCAGTCATGAACAAGGTCTCGGTATTGCAGTGTATAAGCTGAAAGGCAGCCTATAGCTGCATGCTATTTTGCAGGAGAAGGTCAGAATTGTAACTGCAGCCTATTTTATTTTAACAACAAAATAATAAATACTGGCTGATATCTGCAGATCTCAGCCGATCAGGAAACACACATATATGAACTCATAGCAACAATGTGAATCAGAATATGCCTCTGAAGTTTAGCTAATTCTTTCTTCAACTAAAACACAGGTAAACAACAAACTAATACTTAAAATTAGAGAAATCATAACTCAGAGCTTTAACATGTCTGCACACACCTGATGTGTAACATGGGCTCTGTACAGAATTTAACTATTTAAACTGATTTAAGAAAAGGTCCTAACTGAGCAGCCTGAAATGTCTCTGAAATGAAAGCTTAGAAGGTGCGCCAATGTAATTTCTCATTCAGATAAAGCACAACAAAATATCAGCGAGAAATGTTTTTAAGCCACTCACCGCTTGGATACCATCAGGAATGCTGTAAGTGATCTTGATAGTACAGAACCTGTTGTAACCTGGCAAAGTGATGTTTAGTTTAGATTTTACAATTTTGCCCAGGATGCCCCGAGGTTTCTGCTCCGTCTCATGACAAACTCTGCAGCGGACATGTACCGTGTCCAAGCACTTTGAGCAAAAAGTGGCTCCACATTTTGTTCTCTGCACAGATATCCCAGTTTCTCCACAAACACAGATGTTCCCCAGCCTCTCCTGGCCTGGTTTGGCTTCCCCTGGGGTGTTCTGGATCTCTGCTTCTTCTTGACCTACACTGCCTATCTGCGTAGCAGGTAAGGTGGTCCCTTTCTCAGTGCGGGTTAATGATGATCCGACACCATTCAGACCCCTCACACTATCATTTCCTGGTGTAGACTGACTGACAAATGACTTAGCCTTCTGTCCATCCATCTCCATTGGATCTATAGGCTTGACTTTCTCCTTAATGACATGATCTTGCCTTGCCAGACCAATAGATCCACTCACGATATCCCTCCCACCAAAGTCACTTCTGTAGGTTGTCCTCCATTCCCGACTCCTACTTGTACCATCAGCATTGCCTGGATGGCTCTCTCTAATCACCTGAGAGTTACTGTTAAAGTGCAAGCTAGTGCTTTTATCTTCATTCATTTGAAAAGAAGTTGGGGAATATTGGTATTTGTCAGGTATTTGAGCCGAGTCTCCAGAAAATACTTCCCGCAGGGTAGCACCTACCTGGGAACACAACTGCTGTGGACCAAGAAGAAATAAGCTCTTAGCTAATATCTCGATAGTAACCTTCTTAAAGCGGCTCCGCACTTCAGAACAACAAGCTTGTAAGGTTTCATCTGCTTCGTCAGTGATACCCAGTTCAGACAAGGACACCTCCTGCATAGAGAAGTCTGAACTAACTGAGTCAACCAGCTTCTGCAAACCTAGATGACATGAAGTCACTTTGGATGGGTTTGCTCCTCTTATGGTAACAGTCAGCTCACAACTACCTAAGCTGCTCTCTTTTAACTGGACATCAGAAGCTAGGTCTTCCACTCGGTAGCTGTATGCTTCTTTTATATGTTTCCACATTATCCTGGATACTGTAAGATCTGCAGTATAGACTTCCTGCTTGTCCCTTCCTGTTTGGGTACTGAAGCTAGAAGACCTGCCCCTGGCTCTGACTGTGGACTTGCTGCTATCTTCTTGACTCTTCTCACTCATAACTTGAGCCTTCTGCTCAGGCGTTCCTGAGAAACTACTGGCACGCTTCAAGGTGGATCTGGATCCAGCAGACTGAGGTGCAGGACTTCCTGACAAACTGGACTGTGTACCACTAAAAGGGGATGATGAATTCTTAGGTCGAGCATCTGTTAAATCTGGATTCAAAGAGGTTCTATTTTGAAGCGAGGAAGATGCCAAACTAGATCCAGTCTTGAACAAAATGTCTCCTCCTGTGTTTTGGGGTACTGCTCTGGAAACTGCCTCACCAGAAGTCCCTGCTGTTTCTGAGAGTACATCATACCCTAACATTGGCCCTTGGCGTGTTTGTCTGCTGGGAGATGAGTTTGTTCGTAAAGTGAAGTCAGCTGGTCGACTGCTTAACGCAGCTAGCCCAGAATCCTTAAACCGAGCAGCTAGTTTATACCTTCTGGCTCCTTCAGCTCTTCGTTCATCTTCCTCTGACTTCAGCATCTCATCTAGCTTATCATCCACCAATGCTACAGTGGAGGGTGTGGGGAGAGTGAATCTCTCCTCATCAGTCTGAGGGTATAAACTTGAACCATATGAGGGAAATCTCAGGAGACTAGCTACATCTTCCTTTTTATCTCGCTGGTTAACATTGTCCAGGAGAAGAAACTGCTTGGCCTCGGACACATCACTACTGCTTCCAATAATATAAATATTTTTTTCATCTTCATTCAGAATAAGTTTGGGAAGTCTGACACTTAAGTTCTCAATTGCCCTTTGCAGGCCTCCACTGGGGTGCAGGATAGCTTTGGGCAGCTGGGATCGACGGATTTTGGCCTCAATGTCCTCATGAAGCTGACTTATAGCCTTTCTGGCTATCTTCAAGCGCTCCTCCTCTAGACCATCCTCCCCAACTGCTGCTGTAACATGCAGAAACAGAGTGGTCAAACCCTGACTTGTTACATCCACCACTTCAACCCCATACTGCTTCAGGATATGCTGGTATTCCTTCCGGCAGTGTTTCTGCAGGTACTGAAACATGTCTCCATCCATAATTAGTGAGAAATCATCCGCCGAGGCTGTAGAATGCTGCAAAGCAGCTCCATCTGCCTGACCAGTATCCTCCCAGGTATAACCACCAGGTGTCAGGTCTCTTTCTGAACTTAAACTGTAGTTATCAGTTGGCCTGTCAATGTGATTTTTTTCTTTATTGTCTCTTTGCTTGTTGGCTTTTCTGCTCTGATCTTCTGACTCCTGTGTATAATGCTTCTGTGCTTTTTGAACAGACCGGAAACCACTGGAAGTAGGATGACTCAAGTCTTTTGAGTTTTCTGCTGACTTTGAGCCTCCAGGATGGCCTAGTAGTTGTGCCAAAGCTGCCTGCACTGTGGAGTAAGAGCCAAATATTGTAGAGCATTTCTCAGTAGCAGTATAGTTGATCTGGACATCATGGTGGCTCTGAAGAAGGCTTGTCAATGCCATGATTCCCCCTGGAAGCTTGCTGTAGTCAATTTTTGCTGATAAGCTTAAGACGACCTATGATGATGAGAAAAAGAAAAGAGAAAAACAAATTAATTACTAATAATTTTACACTGTATCTGTTGAAATTGTGCAGAGCAGCAGCTAAATCTACCTGATCTGGGTCGAAATCTTCACAATGCTCAGTTACCGTGAGCTTATACTTCTTCCCATCCACATCCAGAACGTGTAGCCTGTGGTGAATAACTCTCTGTGCCACTGTGCGAGAGGGGTCATCAGAGAGAAATCAATCACAGTCTGTGAAGCATCCTGACTAAGTGTTTCTACAACTGGCCACTCCATTGACTTCAATGCCAACATTCCAGTTTAGTGTAAATCACTGGTGACAGCAGACAGTGTAGTACCTTTCTATTACTTTGTAAATGAATGCCATCTTTGGTTGGTTTACAGTTGTTTAGTGTTAATACATTCAGTATAATATGTAACTAATCCGCCCTATTTTCCTTCGGGATTAATAAAGTATTCTGATTCTGATTAATGAACAGTATTTTTGCAATGAAAGACCGCTGACACAGAACATTTAGTTATTCAGACAGTAATCCCTCTGATCTACACAGCAGATGAGGAGACGTGAACATACACTGAACCTACTGACCTCCGCTGTCCTCGAAGGTGATGAGAGCAGCCAGAGGCGTTGCCTTGAGGAAGGTGACAGAGTCTATTTCTCCTCCTCCATTTCTTTTTCTAAGGAAGTAAATCAATAACTTGTCTTTCAGTGTGTTATCCTCGATGTCTGTGGGCAGTCCACACACCTTCACAGTCCTGCCTGGTTCTGCCATCTGCTGGAAGAAACACAATCACTGTTGCTGTAAGAAGGAAAACTCTTGAAGCTGAATGCAAGGCTAAACACTAAAATGTTTCCATTTTGCATTAATGGTGAACATGAAAATCAAAATGATGATGGCAAAAAGTCAGAACATGACATTTCTCAGTGATAGACCCCACAACTGTGAATAGGAATCGAAACATATTTGATAGTCCAACTCCCTCTGCTGGGGGTTACCAGGAAAGTACATCAACACAGAAAACTATCCCCAGTTTCCATCACCAGAGAATATTTTTCATTAAATTGTAGGGAAAAAATGTCTAGACACTTTGCAGCTGGTTATTTGAAGCAACAGCAGGCTAACACCAAAAATATATATCATTGTAATATCAAAACTACTGAGCTATCCAGACTGCTATGTGGAAACGAAAGACTAGAAAACGCGTCGACTTCGTGTGTTGCGTACATGTTTGTCCAATATCAACAGGAGTGTAAAATTCGTGTGTAAAATTGTACCAGTGAGGTTAACGCCCCTTACTCCCCTTCTTCCTGCTTCCCACGACTAGTCTGTAACTAACTGACAAATAATAAGCTGCTCTAAAATGCCTTTTTAAACCAGATTTTGCTTGTAATACACGGCAGATGTTACTGGATGCAAAGTTGCCAACATCTGTGCTAATTGTAAAATAAATCTGATCAAATTAATAAAAAAATGAATCCAGCCAACTTGCGAAAAAGTAGCGCTTTTGCGTGCTCGTGTCTACACGATGTGAAAACACATCTGCGAGCGTTAAGAAAAGCCACACTGCAGCCAGACGACTGTCAAGGAAGTAGAGAAAATCAAAAACATCTCGACTGCCAATCTTCTTAGCGCATATCGACAGATCTTCTATTTGCGCCCGAGGCAGTTACGGTGTGTCGCATTCTTTGGATATCTTTCAGATTTGCAATCATCACTGACCTTAAAACGCTTTCACGACCGTTTCTTGCTTTCTTTCAAAGATCGTCACTCTTTACGAGCAATGGAAGAAAAGTGAAACTACCGGTTGTGCGATTTTTCTTCCCCGCTCTAGGGGGCGACAAAGTGTCATGTGAGTCGGTGCGTGCAGATGTTTGCGGGTGCCCGACTGGTCTATAATCTGTATCATACAAATTCCCAAACTGTTCCTTTATACGTGGTTATTATTATGATGATTATTATTATTAGTAGTAGTAGTAGTAGTAGTGTTTGTTTGTTTGTTTGTTTGTTTGTTCTTTCATCTGCCTTTTTTAGGGGTGGCTACAGTGGTTCATCTGCCCTCTCAATCCATCTCAACCTGTGCCTTGCATCATCATTTCTCTGATCCTTTATCCAGTATATCCACTATCCTTCCCCTCCAAACAACTGAACCATCTCAGTCTGGCCTGTGCACTGTCCACCTTGGATAGTTGATGTCACACCAGATGTTTAAACTCATCTACCTTCCCCTCCTCTACTCCTTGCAACTTCACTGTGTCACCTATCTAAAACTTATGCACACATGTATATTCTGTCTTGCTTCTATTGACTTTCACTCCTCTTCTCTTTAGAGCAGGGATGTCAAACTCAATTTTCATTTTTTGAACAATGGATAGTGAGAGCAGCTGAGAAGATCATTGGAGCCTCTCTTCCCTCCATCACGGAGACTTTTAGAACCCACTCCATCTGCAAAGCCACCAGAATTGTAGAGGACCCCACATACCCCTCACACACACACACTCTTCACCCTGCCGCCTTCTGGAAAGAGGTACCGGAGAATCCGGGCCCTCACTGCCAGACTGCGGAACAGTTTCTTCCCCCAAGCCGCCAGTCTTCTGAACACTCAGTGACTGGACCGACACACACACACACACCTTCATACACGTCACTCCCAAGCACTTATCTGCAGTATCTCGCTCTCTCTCACACACACACCAATTTACTGTTTGCACAATATTCAGTATTTTGCATATTTCCATTGCACTGTCTTGTGTCTGTATCACTCTTTTCTGTCTATTGTTGCACTGTCCTGTCTTGGGTTGTTTTTGGGTTTGTTTGTTTTTTGCAGATCGCACTTTACGTAGTCCTGTGTGTGTTCCTATATTGTACTTACAGTTTTTCTCAAATGCTAAAACACATGTCACAAACGTTACTACCAGTTCCCCAATGTCCAAACACAACACCCTTCTCTAAAGCTACATAAACACAACCACACCTTCCCACTGCAAAACTCAAACTCCCACACCAAGAGAGCAGCTCGAAGCTGTCAAAACTGTAAACACTATACACAGCATTACACACTACAGCAAAACAATTGAAAACACAATGCTCAATTTGTGAGAAGGTTCTTTGGTTCATAACTGCCAATGCATATTTTTATAAACTGTACAGTAACGGATCGTCATAGAACCCTGCAGAGGATTAGGCATTTAGATTTGTGAGTTTCACATGAAGACTATAAAAACATCCTGCATGTACGTACACTACTGTAACACAACTCAATGCAAAAACAGAATCTATCGCACACAACAGTACTCTCGGAAACATGATCAGGGTGTGAAGTCTTTTTTATTGTCTACACGGTCTTTTTACAGTATTACACACAGTCACTGTGCGGCATCATGTCGCCGAGCTGCATTGGGCCACATCACCTCATCCACATCACAGGCTATATTGTCCCTTGCTAGGCACCGCGGGAAAAACGCCCTGGAATGGCGAATCCATCCCTGGAAGGCCTCCACTGGGATGTCAGCACAGGCCAGCTCCATTGCCCGTACGAGGTTCTCTCTTGTGTATGGCTGTCTGTCATACACCTTCCATCTCCATGATGAGAAGAACTCCTCTATAGGGTTCAGGAAAGGGGAGTAGGGTGGCAGACAGACGTTTAAAAAGTGGTCACTGTTGGTGGTGAACCACTCTCTGATTTGGTGTGTTTTGTGGAAGCGGACGTTGTCCCAAATGATCACATACATGTGATGTGCTAGCCTAGGATGGTGTTGTTGACGGTCCAGGAGGATGTCTTTTAGCTCCTCTAGGAAGGTGAGGAGACGTTGGGTGTTGTAAGACCCAAGGACAGCATGCCGGTGGACAAGCCCCTCCGTACCCATAGCTGCACAAAGAGTAACCCCCCCGTTGGCCAGGAACCTCAGTGATGGCTCTTTGGCCAATGATGTTACGGCCTCTTCGCCTTCGTTTCTGGAGGTTGAAGCCAGCCTCATCCAGGAAGAGGTACTCATGGGGTCTGGCCATCGCGTCCAACTGCATTATCCTCTGAACATGGAAAAGCGTACAGGTGTTCAGAACGGTCAATCAGGTAGCACAGTATTGTCCAGAAGTAATGTAGGCCACTAAGCAACACAGTATGTCCACTAACTGTACTGTGGACATGGATGTATACGTACTTGCACATACTCGTAACGTTGTTCTATGTGTCGCGCAGAGTTGCGCTCAAAGGGAACCCTGTAGACCTGTTTCATCCTCATCTGTTGGCGCCGGAGAACTCGGTCTATTGTGGACACGCTGACAGCATCAATGTTCTCAAAGTTTACATTATCTGCAATGACTTTGTCTCTGATCTCTCGGAGTCTAATGCAGTTCTCACGGACCATATCTGCAATGAGGGTTTCTTGTGCCGCTGTGAATATGGCAACCCTCCCACCTCTATGTGGCATCCTTTCAGCTCTAAAGAAAGAAACATGTGTTGTCAATTGACTGATTTATATGTAAAACTACATGTAAAGTAACAGACCACTTTCACAGGCCTGTAAAACTGTAGTGTGACAAAGAAAGCAATAGCGTACTATACCTGTTGTGTTGTCTAAATGCCTTGATAATGGTGGCCACGGTGAACCTACTCAGGTTTGGATGTACTCTTCGTCCCGCTTCAGCCATTGTCATGCCATGGCCAATGACATGATCAATTACTGTTGCTCGCATATCATCTGTTATGATGGTGCGAGGTTGTCTTCTTCTCCCACCTGGACCTTCTCCTCTCTCTTGTTGGCCTCCTTCTCTTCCTCCTCTACTCCGAACTCCTCTTCTTCGGCCTTCACCTCTTCCTCCTCTGATCTCAACCCCTCTTCCTCTTTGGCCTGCAGCTCTTCTCCTTCCGCACGCTCGAATGCCTTCATCCATTGTGATTGTTTGGCATCTTCACCAAACTATGCTTTTATAGGTGGGGTCACATCATTAGCAACAGGTGTCTTCAATTTTGAGTCGTTGTGTGTAGTGACTGACGCCAGGTGTGTTCCCTGTGTTCAAAGATTGGTGACTGTGGCAAGCATTTTGCATCACATGGGCTTTCATTTGAGAATATGAGCAGAGTTGTTTTGCAACATGTGTTTTAGCAAGGAAAAATGTGTTTAGATTTATGAGTACAGAGGGTTGTGTTTTGTGAATTGTGTCTTCATGTGACATGTGTTTATGGTACTGGAATATGGTGGCTACATTTAGTAAATGTGTTTAGACTACTGGTCATTTGGGTTACAGGATTGGCTTTTGTGTTTTAACATTTGAGAAAAACTGTAATAAAGGAAATCTGTCAGCACAACTTTTTGGGCTTAATTTGTGAAAATAAATGAATTAATTAATGTATAAAAATACAGGAAAGGTTCTGGTAGCCCACTGTCCAGATTTTCAAGTAATTATAAAACTGAAAGTTCTTGTTAATTCATAGAAAAAGTCGTTTTTTAATTTATTTTGCTGTCGACTCATTGTAAAAAACTGAAACAAGAACTGTCATTTCTTTGCAAATCTATTACTTAATTACATTAATGTAGTATGAAAATGACATGCTCTTTATCAGTAGAAAAAACTGTAAGATTTGTGAAAATGCAGGTAAAAGTCCAAAATTTATGTCCTCCTTCAAGTTTGCCAAATCAGTCCAGGGGGGCGGATTGGAGTAAGGCCCCCGGGCCTTACATTTGACACATCTGAGGCTCTGGAGCATACCTCTTACCTCTCTTTTTTCTAGTTACACCCTACTCTTATACTAGTATTCCTACTACTGATAATAATAATAATAATAATAATAATGATAATAATAATAATAATCTGACCTCCCTGACATCCTCTAGTTACAACAAGAGCCAAAACGTTATTGTCTAAGGAATGTAAAATACAGTCTTGAGTCTGAGTCTTAGTAACCAGTATACTAATGCTATGTAGCAATATGTGTTCTGTTTTCTACATTTTAATCAGTATAAGCCAAAAGCGGTCAGCTAAAATAATGTGTTTTAATTATATTTAGGCGAGCCGCAGTCAGTAGGTGGCAGTAATTAGTTTGAATACTGACTAAGTCATAGAAGAAGAAGACTGCTTTGTTACGTCCAATCAGATGCTTTGTTGGTTCATCCGGTGCGCAGGCGCTGTGTAGCAGATATTTCATGTGCTGTACGTCGTGTCCGGTGGAGGTCACAGACATCCGAGCAAAGTGAGGTAAGTTATGACATACGTTATGTGTGTGACAGTGAAATTACTTAACTGTTTATCAAAATGTCATTGTATTAGCCTTTGGAAGTGAAACGGAGAGACGTTTTATGTGCTATTTACAAGACACGTAGTGTTACAAGATTAAATGAACACGAGCGACCACTTTGCATCAGCGTGGGATAACATGCGTGCAGTCACCCGGCGTGCAACTTGGACTTACCTGTCGCACGCTTTTTAATCGTTTTACGTATCTTATTGTCTTATCTGTAGTATTGCATCGTCCTTAAATCTAAGCTGCGGTGCTCTGTTTAGTTATATGTGCTTGCAAGATGTCTCAGTTCAGTTAGTAGATAAGCTAATGCTAGCTAGTTAGCCAAATTAGCTAACAACCACAGCCTTGGTGTCAGTCCAGCTCAAGGCCAAAGCCAACTGTTATTTGAAAGACGGGATTTAGCCTGGATTTCCAAGGTCCATCACAGGATTATGGTGCATTGCGTAGGTGTAAAGGTGGAGATGTGTAGAAAGACATTCAAAGTGTTTTCATTGTCACCAGGTTGCTGTCATGGCCAAGTTATTCGAGTCCATTGGGAAGTTGGGGCTTGCCCTCGCCATCGGTGGAGGTGTCGTGAACTCAGCTCTTTTCAACGGTGAGTCCTAGAAAGATCCATGGTCTAATTGAATTTTACATGTATAGGAAAACATGCTCAGTCATCAAGCATAAAAATTAATTTGGTTAAAATATATATTTTGTATAAACCACATTTCTGAAAGAATTCAAGAGGTTTTGGAAGGCAGCAAAAGCTAATGAATAGCTACCTGATAGTGTTGCATGCAGATGAGAAAACCAGTTGTTTTAGTTTTACGAACGTGTTATTCTGAAGTGAGATTTTGGTATTACACTTAGGGTTACACTTAACCTCTTTTGCTAATTTAGGATGCCTTTGGTCTACTCTGTGTAGCACCTATATTAGTTGCCTTTGTTTGGTTAAGCTGATGAATTCATTAGCATTCCAGATCATAAACGAGGAAAACGGTGACCTTGAATTTATTCCTATTTATTCTATTTATCCCTTTTGTATACTCTTTATTTATATATGTCTCTGTATTTATATATGTGTATATATGGTATTCTGCTCACGTTCTGTAACTTCTGTTGGTGCTGTGCTATTTGGAAACCGAATTTCCCAGAGGAATCCACCCGAGGGATTAATAAAGTTCTATCTTATCTCTTAATAAAAATAAAATTAAAAAATACATTTTTCATGTTAAACAAATTTTTCTATATGTGATTCTCTGTCCTCCTTGTTGCAGTTGATGCAGGTCACCGGGCTGTGATCTTTGACAGGTTTCGAGGTGTTCAAGATGTTGTTGTTGGTGAGGGAACCCACTTCCTCATCCCCTGGGTTCAGAAACCTGTCATCTTTGATTGCCGCTCCCGTCCACGCAATGTGCCTGTCATCACAGGCAGCAAAGGTATGCAAGCACTCCAAGGAACTTTAGTTTCTGCAAATTCAGTGTCTGTCAAACTAAGAAGGCTTAGCTTTGTGGTGTGGTGAAGACTCTTAAATGTTTAGTTTTTCTAACATTAAAAGACATGTAGAGGGTATGTCAGATGTTTTTGAACACTTACATTTTCCAGTTGTTACTGAAATTTATATAACTCAATGTATGCTGAAATAAAGTGTACAACAGTAACAAAAACATTTAGAATTAAAAAATCATGGAGTGCCATATTCTAAATTTGAGACACTCTTCAGATGAATCTTGCCATTCCTTCTACAGTGGCAGTGTAGCCAAATTTTTCCCTAGAACTGCGTGTTTTGCTCTTACGAGTTGTTTTGCTTTCCACCCAGAATGCTGTGAAGTGGAATTAATGGGTTAGCAAGTTCTGTCTGATGGCTCAATTTTTAACTGGCTAGAATGCCATGGCAACTCTGCACTGAGATCTAAAATGTTCTAAAAGACATTATCATCAGTTTGTTCTAGCTCAAGTTATATTTTGTAAGAGCAATAAAGAGTCTTAACTGAGCAAATATGTTCATACACAAACCTCTTGAGCTGTGTCTTAGTAATGTGAACAAAGAAAACCCATTGTTACAGTTGTTTGTGTTGTGTTGCATTCTAATGTAAATGCAGTAAAAAAAAAAAGAAAGAAAGAAGCAGAACCAATAGAAAGAAAGAAAAAAAAATATTCATATGGTAAAATAAGAATAGCCGTGGGGGCTTTCCATTAAGAATTCAAAAGTCTCTAAAGGGCATTACAAAGTGATGAATACTTTGACCACCTGTCAGTATTGTTTGCATTCTCACAAACCATGGTTATTTAAGTTTTGAGATCATGATGGTTTTGAGATCTATTATTCGACGTCACACTTGGGGTTGACCTACTTTTTAAATCTAGCATCAGTTGTTTGTTGCACACTTGTTTGGTTAAGTTGGTGACTGTTTTCACAAGGTATGTGGTTATAGGGCTTTATAAATGTTTTTTTGTACTTTGTCCTGATTTACAGCAAAGTCTCTTTCATTTGATTTGGTCAAGAACTTAAATGTTTTCTACTTGGCCATGATTTGCTTAAATGGACTTTCTGAATGTACAGAATTAAACGGCAATGTTAAGTTTATTTATTTATTTGGTGAATTCATGACTACAATCATTCTAGTTCTTAGCTGTAGCATTAAAAAAAGCATTTATAGCTTAATGTCACATACGCCTCTTGACCACTGTTCCCTCTAAGCTGAGCACGTGAGCAATCGTGCACTGCTGACACAGTCTCCGCGCACAGAAAATCAGCGAAATAAAATAAATACATGTATTTACTTTCATTCCAATTCATGTTGGATTTTTTTTTTTGTGCACAGCGCAGATTTTCTGTGTGGGGAGCCCATGTCAGCAGTGCACGATTGCTCACATGCTCAGCTTAGAGGGAACATTGCTCTTGACTAAACTAGGTACATTTCGTACAGAGGAAAAGTGAAATGATGCACTCCCCCCTTCTAGTGTTGCGCACACACACAGCCTGATGAAGAAAGTCCGCCATGATAAAAGTTCACAGCCGCTGCATTATTGGATTTTCCTGGAATTGTAGGTTTTGTTGAACTAGCTAATACAAAGAAAACATTCAATTGTGTCGAATGTCCTTTGTAGTTTTGGCCTCAGTGCATCCCAAAACAGCTGAGGGAATTTAAATCTGGAGACTAAGCTTCCTGCCATGTTCTACTTTTTATTTATTTGAATCAGTCCCCCCCTTCCCCCAACTATTCTGATAGCTATATTATTGCCCTTATAATGTGTCAGAGGTTACTGTAACATGATTCATTGCAATGCTGCTTTTGTGTTATTTAAACTGTCACGGGTTTGATTTAAAAATGTGGAAAAATAGGAATGTTTGAACCCACAACTCTCATTTGATTTGACAACTGTGTAAACATTCCCAAAGGAGGAACTTGTTTGTTTGTATTTTACACAGAAAATTTTAGTCCATGAACACAAACACTTGTTTTAACGTGTAGGCCAGTGTATACAGTGTGATTAAGGTCTGAACCATTCACCCTACAGATCTGCAGAACGTTAACATCACGTTGCGTATCCTCTTCCGGCCGGTGACAAACCAGCTGCCACGCATCTTCACCAGTATTGGTGAGGATTATGATGAGAGGGTGCTGCCATCTATCACCACAGAGGTCTTAAAGGCTGTAGTGGTGAGTAACAGTCCATTAAAGGCCAAACAAATTGGCTGAATGTATAATGAACAGAGTCAAAAAGCACTTAATGTTTCTCTCTCCCTCTCTCTCTCTCAGGCTAGGTTTGATGCTAGTGAGCTCATCACTCAGAGAGAGCTTGTGTCCAGGCAGGTCAGTGAGGACCTCACAGAAAGAGCCTCCACCTTCGGCCTAATCTTGGATGATGTTTCACTGGTATGAAGTCGATGGAAAATTATGCAGCATTGTTCTATACTATCCTTGGGTTGTGTGTTTAACTGCAGTTACCTGCTGTATTGTGTTCTTTCAGACACACTTGACCTTTGGCAAGGAATTCACAGAGGCTGTTGAGATGAAACAGGTGGCCCAGCAAGAGGCAGAGAGAGCCCGTTTCGTTGTAGAAAAGGTACTTCTAACATTGCATGTAATCCCTGTACTATGAGCACATTCTAAAACTGTGCATACAGCTTTATCGTTTTCATTTTATCATTTTAGGCAGAGCAACAGAAGCAGGCAGCCATCATTTCAGCCGAGGGAGATTCTCAGGCTGCTTTACTCATTGCCAACTCTCTGATGGAGGCTGGTGATGGTCTGGTAGAGCTCCGTAAGCTGGAAGCCGCTGAAGACATCGCCTTCCAGCTGTCACGCTCCCGCAATGTCACTTACCTGCCCTCAGGACAGGGCACATTGCTTCAGTTGCCCCAGTGATAGTGTCACACCCCATGTCTACCACTTCCCCTCACTGTCTCCAGCCATTACATAGACCATGGACGTGGTGGTTGGAGGATTCAATAAAGGATTCTCCCAACATCACACACATTCCTCCCACTATTTCTCTAACCAAATCAGGACTGGGCTCTGCTGATAGCAGTATGGTGGGAGACAAAGTGAGAGACCTATGATGGTTAAATTTATGAAGTCCTTTTATGTAAGGAAGTGAAGGGGTTTATTGCTCTGTGATAACCTAAAATATATATAGTACTCTGTTTTGAGAATTGTCAGTGCAGTAAATTCTGTCAAGATTCAAGTTATGTCAAAGTGAAAGCACTTAATGAGTGGAAAGCAACAGTCACTTGTACATCAAAGAAAACGTGATTTCTTTAAACAATAAATGTGAATGGTAAATGCCATTCTTCTGTTGTGCTTGGAAATTTCATCAAATTGTGTTTCTGTTGTGAAATCTAAATGAATTGTCAATCTTTCTGATGACTGCAAGGTATGTGTCTTGACATTGTTTATTCATTTGGCTTCAGTCATTCAGGCTTACTAGAGAATTTTATTTTTATTTTTATTTTTATTTTTTAAATGTCTGCCGCCTTCTTTCAGATACCTTTGTCACATTAATGTTACTCCGAATCAATTGGAATATGCTTAGCAAGTGGTACAGGATGGTACTTGATTCTTTTCTTTGCTATCTTCAGTTTGTATGGAAAAAAATCTAAGCCCCGTGTTGCAGAAAAGAATGATTTATTAAATCGCCTTTCTGCCTCTCAATTGTCAGTCTTTTTGGCCAAGGCGCAGAGATGTTTTACACAGGCATAACTGTCACTGGGGTGGGGGGTGGCATTTATTTTGTCTTGCTTTAAGAAAATAAAAGGTACACCATTAAAAAAATATATACTAAAAAATTGTTTCAAACTGGAAGGAATAGTAGTTTGTTTGTTTTTTTTAAATTAAAGGGAAGATTTATTTTGTATCGACAATAAAAGTAAACTATGAAGATAATTTGATTCTTTAGAATGAGACATAGTTTCGACACTTTTTTTCTCCTGTGTTCTTTATATACATCCATGCATTTTTTTTAAAAAATGTTTTAATATCGCAGAAATATGCAGGTCGGTCATTTTCCCGAGAGTCTTCATGGAAATAAACTGGATGGCTTGAGTCAGTTAAAACAGCTGTTACCAAAAAAAAGCCCCGAATTAAAATAGAAACGATATTAAAGTTTAAGAGTCTGTGATAAAAACTGATTGCATTTATTGTAGTTTTAGAATTTTTCCTCTGGGAGGATTAAACGGCCCTCGGGGTCTTCTCATTATGATTTCATCAATCAAGGATTTAAGCTCAGCACGTGTGCGCGCGCCGTGCCCTGTCTGCTTTGGAGGGGAGACGAAAAGAATCCAGACCAGACAAGCTGCCGCGCGCCCATCCAGACAGCGGCCTGGATGCCTGGGATGAGCGCGGGACGACGGTAGTACACGCGAGAGCTTGGCCGGGCCACGTAGCGGGGTTGAGGACGCCGATGCGTAGATATCTCCGCAGTCTATAGCGGACATAAACAAATAAGCGCCCACATTTTGCACACAAAGACCAGTGGCAGTGGCCCGTCTAAATGCATATCCGTGAATGAAAAGAGAGAGGGAGGGAGAAATGCGTGTGCAACCCTGAATCTGTGCAACTCTGATTGCACGAACGCAAGAAGAAGGTCGCCCTGACGGAGGTAAGCCAGCAAACCGACAACAAAATATCGCTGTTTTAGTTGATTTTAAGCACTTACGTGTGTGACACGCATGACAGCTGTCGGAAACAGCAGCCGTGGTTCGCCGGTAGTGCGGGGCCGAAGCTACGGTGAGAGCAGTCTGCGAGCCCGGCTAGCGCTGACTTTATGACAGTGTCGAGTTGAGTGGGTTTACCAGTAGAGCAGTCTGGGTTTTGTTGAGAAAGCGGCATTTTTCATACTGCACCACAGCAAGAGAGAAACACTGATGACAAATTATGACATCAGCTTTTCGTTTAGCTTCACGAGGGTCCAAAAACTGTCAGACTTTCCCTTCGGAGTGCAGCATCGAAATTAAATGTAACGTTAATGCTAAATATTGACGTTAACGCTAGCTTTGAGCTAACTAGCACCAACCTGGGCGGTTTATGTTTTTTTTTTTTTTTTAAAGTGAAACTACTCTTTTGTTGGAAGCTACTGCCTGTCTGCAAACACCAGCCTTTAGATTGTAGTGCTTGTGTATTAATATGACTGTTCTCCAAATGAAGTGACCTTAACTGCACTAAAACATCTAATGGCTGCACCTTGAGCTAATGTAGCCAAGTTAGCTTGTCATGTGTGTGCAGGTTAGTACCTATGGACTACTGCTAGCTAGCTAAGTAGCCTAAGTTGGCCTGGCCTGCACAACGTTACTGTTGTTCGTTGTACAATGTTGCCTTTTTGTTTTAACCCTTTCTTTGCTTCAAACACACTGCAGCGTTAACTGCAAGTCTTGTAGCTGAATACGCTGCATCCAACCCGACGAAAACAAATTCATATGCGCATGTGATTTACTTAGTTTTGATGCATATGAAGCCCTTTTTTATTATAGTCACGTTTCGGTGTGTTTTCACAGTCCAAATCAGAGTGTCAAAGTAAGTGCTAAAGGCTACCATGTTTTCTTTCCTTATCCATAATAGAGATATCCCAGAAGTAAACAGCTCAGCAGTGTCTCCTAAAAAGCTGGTGTGGAAGAGATGGGAGCTGACATATTCCTTGACCACTTCGTGTAGTGCCTAAAATGATATGTGCTATATCAAAAACCCTAGGTACTGCTCTATGACCTCGATTATGGGTTTGAGGGCCAAATACCTACCGAGGCATGGAGCACCCCTGCAGTGCACCACACAGTGAGCTGGTTAAGGTCTTATGAGTTTGGACAGAGTCAGGAATGTGAACCTTCACAAGGTCCTCCACAAGCTGCAAAAGGGAAAGCTCATTAAAGTCTAGACTCAAGAGGGTGCATGGATTTGAGTAGCACTGCTGCATAGTACGAAGCAAACGTGACACATTTTGACTTCAAAGGTCTCCTCTGCTTAACTGTCAAAGTTTAGCCAAGTACTTGTCAGCATGTGTACTATTTAATGCTGATGGGTTTTAAGTGTTGTATGCTGCCGTTGCAGTTACACTCCCATCCTGTGTCATACAAATATCTTAAGCCACAGTAGCATCTATCCGGTATATGACTGGCTTTGCGGCTTACATATGAAATGAGTTCTGGCTTCTCTGAAACGTGATTGAGGACAGCTATGAATTGGCCATTGCTGAAAAAACTTTGATTTCTCTGCAACTTTTGCTGAGCATTAGTAATTCTCTGGCTGACAGGTCATTTCAGTAATCCAGACATTCATTGATGCTCTTTTTCTTTTTTTGCATCAGGGTACAAAGTTCATCTTTGAAAGCTGTTAAAGCTTCAATAGGCAGTTGCAAAACGATCTACATTTCTAAAAGTTTGACCTCCCTATCCTACAAGGTGAATGTGTAAACTAATTACTCGTGATATTGAGAAGTCTGCGCTCTGCTTGATTCCCACATCAAAGGACTGCATTATTTCACAGAGAGTGAAACCCCAAAATGACTCATCGTTGATAATGATAAGCAGTAGAAGGGTTATACTCAACAAGGTTGTATAACCACACCGTTTATGTGCTTTTTTTATTTTTATTTCAAAAATGATCAGCAATAATGTCTTTTTGATCAGTTTTATATTGGTATAGTAATAAATTGGCTGTGTTGTTGTGCAAGCATGCCTTTTTTTCAAACGAGAATGTAAACCAGCATAATTGCATGTTTAGGCATGGGGGTTCTCTTGCAGTTTATATTGCTCTGTCATCTAGACACAGGATAATCTATTGGGCTTTGTGAATAGGACTACCATGTGAGTTAAGTTGCTCTGTCAGTGCCGAGCTTGCCCTCCCCTTGTGGTCTTAATGCTCTCAGAGCTCCTGTCCAATTCTCAGAAAGGATCAGAGTCAGCCTACACAGGAAGGCAGGTGTGCCTTATATGTGCATACCCAAAGTCTACATAAATGGCTTACTTTTTTGCATGCAAAATGAGGTAGAACCAACTGATTAATCTCTGGCTTAAAAAATTGCTTTAGTTCAGCTTATCTCTGCCTTCACTGCAACATGCTTATCTACAGAGGATCAAATTCACCAGATATACGCACCAAGTCTTGAGGTGAAAAGACAATCTTTGGGAAAACGACCAGTGAATTAGAAAGAAAATGTTAAATAAGATGGCTTAAGCTCACAGTTTGGATCACCAAAGTTTCATAGCCTATTTTTAATTAATCTGGTTTTATTCGAGATTATTTTCAGTAGGTGCAGCTTCTGTTGCCAGGTAGGATTAAATCAGTGGTAGTAAATGTAAGACACCACAAATTACACCAACAGTTTAACTGACAAATAATGATCTGGTTAAGCCTCAGAGAACTCATTATGATTAATATTTGATCACGGTAAAATAATTAGGCTTATGCCTTAATTACAAAGTGTGACCCATCGTCTCAGCTGCATTTCCCATTATTTGCACAGTAATGCTCCTTTTTCTGGCATTTACAGAAACTCTTTTCTAATGGTGACTTTAAATTAAACATCAGAACAAAGCAGAGTTCATGGGTGGAGTGGGGGGGTGTGTGAATGTGAAAGTACCTGTTAGCCTGTTTGTGATTTCTTTGTAGACGGTGGTGTGTCAGTTCTTGAAATTTAAGCATAAGATGTTTGTGAAGATTCTGAGGAGAGGATGTTTGCTGTCTCCTGGAAAGGAAATGTAATTTTTGTTTATTGCATGGGGGGAGGTTTTCTAGCGAGCAAACCGCCCTGGTGCACACTCAAAATGGTTTGTAGGGTGTAGGGTTGTTCAAGGTCAGCAACCTGTCATCCAGGGTCAGTTCCAGGATTACATGTACACCAAAGGCAACATCATACATAAGTAATACATTACTCTTTGATTCAATGTTTTTTGAGCTGTTACTTGCATGAGCACAGTGATAATACTGTTGGTTACAAGAAGTGCACTACTTCGGCTTCACTGAAAGGTTGACATACAGTTTCCTGTGGTTGTATTTGCAATACAAGCTCCTAAGCTGTGGTTACACTATACTCTCCAACAGTCAATGGGAGGTTTGTGCATGTGTGATGTTGAAGAAGATCTTGTGTTGTTTAATCAGTGTGCTTTAGGACTTGAATCTGGCTTTTGCTTTCTGAGAAGTATTTCTGTAAATGGTCTCTAACCACCACTGGAACACAGTTAGGACTGAGTGAGTACCAATTTATTTATTTAGTTTCAGATTGTAGGTAGTTGTGATTGCATCGGTGTTTGTGCATAGACAACCGATGGTGTTTAACAAACAGGCTGTTTTCTGCTCTAGCATTAACATCGATCAGATCGTCTTTAAGAAGATATGTTACATATTTTCAGTATTGAGAAGAAGTTGTGACTTGTTGCACTTTAGTTGATCTAAATATGTCCTTATTGCAAGCATGAATGTTGCCGTGTCACTCTATAAAGCAAACTGTCTCTGCTTTATAACGAGGTGTTTCAGTTGTGGTTTAGAAATATTTAGACTGCTCATTTGTTGAAATTGAATTCACTCGCATTCATGTGTGAAAGCTGTGGTTTCCACTCCTACACACAACACTGAAACATTTGTGGCCAAGTGTGGCACTCACTGTTCAGAACTTGACAATATGGCTGTAGTTTCAGGTCACACGGAACACTCTCATCTATATTCTTCTGTTTCTTTGTCTTATCTCATAGGTAATGCACAACAAATGGCTGTTCAAGCAAGACGCAGAGGTCCTTACAGCATTTCCGTTTTTGGTATTCAGCTCATCTTTACCTGCTCTGCTGTTTGAAGACTTGCGCTCTGCAGGGCAGCAGCCTGCAGCTCAACAACTGGAGGGGATAATTTTAAATGTTGAGAATCAACGTTAAGACTTTTGTTTTGCTTTCTGATTCTTAAGCACATGGTACAAAAGTTGGAACTGATTGTATGTCTATACAGCTGCAGTTCTTTGCTTGGACGGCATGGATGCTCTCTTTGAATCCGGTTGACTGTCTCTCACCTCATCCCCTCCTTCCTGTCTTTTCAGTAGAAGGAGGGTGGGGGATTAGTGTGGTGTCCCCTGCCTCTCCTTGTAGGGTAGGCTAGTCTACCTAGTTACCACCGCTGTTACTCTTTTCCGTTGCCCTGTGCTCCTACTAACTGTACCCCTCCATACCTTCTCCCTCTTCATGAAATCCTGTCAAAGCCTCAAGGAAGAGGTTTCCATCCCTAGTCTTGGCGGGATGTCACAGGAGGAAGGACGCAGGGCACCGGTGTCCCAGTCCTACTTTCACTCTCCTAACCCAGACCTGGACTTGACGGGAAAGATTTATAAGAGGGAGGTTGGTGGCAAGCCTTATTCTGTGTTAGTGGACAATAAAATGGCAGCCAAGACATCCATGGGAGATCAGAACATTGGTCAACACCAACATCAGCAGTATTTCAGAGAGGGGGGGGCTGGGCAGGAGGTGGGGACACAGGGGTCCCAGGCAGGCAATGATGGATCCTCTGATGATACTGAAGATGATGATGAAGATGAGGAGGAAGAAGAGGGTGAGGATGGTGAGGAGAGTTTCAAGCGTGAGCAAATCATTGTGGAGGTCAACCTGAACAACCAGACACTTCATGTATCCAAAGGGGACAATAAAACTGGAACCACAGCAGATGACTCTGAAAGAGCTGGAAGTGATGATGACGACGATGAAGAGGAGGAGGAGGAGGAGGAAGATGAGAGCCCTGAGGAGGATGAGGAGGAAGATGAGGAGGAAGATGAAGTTGAAAGTCAAAGAACGCGGTCAAAGAGAACCCGTCGAGGGTCTAGTAGTGCAGCAGCTTCCAGCCAGCCACGGAGGAAAAGTCTGCGAACAGCTCTGGGTGCTACCCCTGCTGGAATGACTACCAGAGGGCGACGGAAACGCACAGAGCCTCCAAAGAGCAAAGGCAGGTCAGCTAGGTCAGCTCCCTCCTCTTCTCCTACTGTACCATCAGGAGGGAAAGCAGAGGTGGAGGAGAAGGAGATGCTGGCATGTGAAAAATGTCCTCGAGTATTCAACACACGCTGGTACCTGGAGAAGCACATGAATGTTACACACAGACGAATGCAGATCTGTGACAAGTGCGGCAAAAAGTTTGTCTTGGAGAGTGAGCTAGCCTTGCACCAGCAGACTGATTGTGAGAAGAACATTCAGGTAATCCAAACCTTTATCTGATATTTGTGTAGTTACTCTTGTAAATTTTATTCTGGAGAAAGAGGTTTAATATATTCTTACGTATAAAGATGTTTAGATAAATTAGAACAAGACTTTCCTCTAAGCCATGAGACTTGTGCACCTGTACTACAGCCTTATCTGCTGCTCCAACCCCAGGCTCCTCTTTGACACCTGCGGACACAAATTCTTATGTATTAGTAATTATAATATTGTATTTTTCAGCATATATTTAAGTATATTTCTGGCAGGTTTCAGTTTATTTCTAAATTACATTTGAACTGAAATCAGTCATATTTAACTGATTAGAATTTGTAGTCATGTATTTAAAAAAAAAAATAGGGGAAAAAAATATATATATATCCATCCATCCACCCATCCAATGTAACTGTAGTATTAAGTCAGGATGCCGTTTTCTGCCACTAAAGTTATTGTGGTATGTGAAAGCAATCACTTTGTTTAAAACATTTTAATGTGACCAAACTTGTGACCTGATGACTATGATACCCTCTTGGTTGATGTTGGCATTTATTTTGTTAGAAAATCTAAAGGCAACATTTGACACTTTAAAAAGTTCAATTTTCAAAGAGAAAACTGATTGCTAAAAGTTTCAGTAACTTGCTAGCAGCAGCAGACTCGGAGCTCTCTCAGCTAATTTATGTGGCGGTTTGAACGTAGCGGCAGCTGAGAACTGAAAGTGGGTTTTCAGCTGTTAGCTCACAGGAGAAGAGTGTGGCTTTTTAACTAAGGTGGCCAACAGTCATTTCACGGGGGATGCAGCTTTCAAGGTGCTTCATGCTAGTGATGTTATGCAGCCATTATACAACATTCATCACTCACTAATTAAAACAGATATCAGTTATGAAATATGCAGAAAGGTCAGTAAAAAGCACATATAGCAAGAAATTTAATTTAGCTGAATTAGATATTCCTGAATTCCAGAAGTGTTTGACTTGTCACATTAGCCATGATATTAACCTTAAAATTCTGCAGTATTTCTGTAGCTTTCTTTCCCCTTTTGATATTCATTAAGTTTTGGAAAAAGTCTAAAGTTATCATGGACTGCTATATAAAAATTCTACCTAGACAATGGTAATTAGAAGTTATTACCATGAAAGTAAAAGCACACAAAAAAATGCCATAACATTTTATCTCCTGAAACATAACTTAAGCTGCGGTGTGCTTTGAAGAAATGACGGGAAATCTGAGCTCGGTCATGCATTTCCTGTGTAATTTATGTTTAGATTGTGTGCTGGCTCCATGTTTTGAGGGCCATATTGTTTTCAGCCACCACAACAATACAACTGTAGGAGTTTGTGTTGAATTTACTTCATAAGCTATTGATAACAACATTGTCATGGTTTGGGGTAAAGCAGCACAGAAAATTTCTGTCAAATATGCAACCTAAAAATACTAATTGTATTTTGTTTGAAGTCATGTGTGCATTACTGGTAATGCTTAAGCAATATTTTAGATACAGGACATCTGAAACTGACGTTATTTAGATCAGCCATCTATTATCAAAAATATTTCAGTGAAAGAAGGTGCATTGTGGTTTTACTTCTCTAAAATTGAAAAAGGCGACTCAGCATCTGAATCCCCAAGGGTTATACAGCTGTTTTTAGCAGCTTTATTTAGCCCTTGGTTTGTTCTGCTTGATTTGCATCTGCAGTTCAAAGAAAATGTTATTTGAGCAGCTTCCTCTGAGCCACCCGAAACAGTTTGAAACAATTACAGGGTATAAAGAAACCTGTTCTCACGTCATGGAGATATAATATGTGTAATTGTGCAACTGTTTCTTTTTTCTTTTTCTTTTTTGTTTGTTTTTCCCCCTTATTTTTTGTCCTTGAAGCAACTCTCAAAATAAGTAATTCCTGTGCATGTGTACTAACAATCTAATTTAAAAGGCTCTGAATTATGAACTTCAGTTTTTCCACTTTCATGTTTTCTGTCAGCTTTTCTGATGACCAAAGAGAACAGTAGTTATATTACAATATAAAACAAAGGGAAATTAGGAATCTTTTAAACATGTCTATACAACCATTTGTACTATGGCAAAATGTGGATCTTTTTTGAGTAGGCTGACTTTAAAACATGAACATCTGTATATAAACACACTTGTGATGCTACCAGCAGTACCGGTGGCAGCTGTGAAAGAGCTCCAGGGTGAGATGTAAGAGTATGTGCACACAACTGGTTCCACAGTGTTTCATTTTATTTATTGATTGATTTTGTTAACATGGAAAAAAGGAACACGTTGTTGGAAAAAATTCACATGATATCTTGGCAATCACATGCTAAAAGGCAGCTGGAAGAAACTGTATTTGGTTTTTTTGGCCACTTTGTTTGTGTGGATACTTTTTCACAGTTCATCTGGTTGTTATCTTGTCACACTGCAAGATATTTTATTTTAGGGAGATAACAGCCTAACCATAAAACTCATGCTAGACAGAAATGACTGCAACGCCCAGTTTGATGTTTGGTCATGGCCAAACATCAATGTATAGTACTTGGACATGTCTGCAACTGTCCAAGTACCACTGATTTATACTTTGAAATTAAAATGGTCTTTTGATCGGGTTGCATTATGTTCGGTATGATTTAAGAAGGAAGTATTACTATTGAAGTTTTTTGTTGTTGTTGTTTTTTAAATCAAGAGTAATGATTTAGTTATGATGATTTGGCCGCTTCCGTTTTTACTTTGATGGTAGGATTTAGAGGGATTTCAGCAAGATAAACCCTTGCTGACTTTTTGACTTTTTTTGCCCAGCAGAGGGCGCTGGAGTATAATAAAAGAATTCTGGCTGATCAACACAAAATGCTTAATATTAATATTTTTTTGTCTTCTTTTTATACATTTTTGTTGTTGTTGTTCTTCAGTGTGTTTCCTGCAGCAAGTCTTTTAAGAAGCTCTGGTCATTGCATGAGCACATCAAAATTGTGCATGGCTATGCAGAAAAGAAGTTCTCATGTGAAATCTGTGAGAAAAAATTCTACACTATGGCTCACGTCCGAAAGCACATGGTTGGTAAGTTGCAGCTGCTGTCTGTTACTGTGATATCTAGAAGTGTGAGACACCACATGGCTTTCAATTAAATAATATTCACCTGTACAAGATCCATTTTTTTTCTTATAGATACTCAACATAGTGTCTTTAGTGACAACATGCTGCCTTTTTTTTTTTTTTTTTTTTTTTTTTTTTTTTAATATTGTGAAATGTAAATTCTTTTGTATGATCATGTCTCGTCATAGCATTTATTCAAGCAATACCAATTTAGTTAAAACTTTAATTTGATTAGTTTGTTATGATTTAGCTATCTCACTTGCATTTTTTTCTCTTAAATCCAGCTCATACGAAGGACATGCCATTCACCTGTGAAACGTGTGGGAAGTCATTTAAGCGCAGTATGTCTTTGAAAGTTCACTCACTCCAGCACTCTGGAGAGAAGCCCTTTCGTTGTGAGGTAAGATGTCTAACAATAGACTTCAAACAGTGACCGAATCGGTATTTCCCCTACATAAACCATCAAAGTATATTTGGGTGTTATTATTTTTTGTTTGTTTGAGAGAACAATGCATCCACAGTCCGTTTACTTGTGGACAATCCTTTGACCTATATATATAAACTTCAGGGTGTGCTAAGCACCTAGTCTGGGCTTTTCCATCTCCTGTTTTCCTCCAGTCTCCTGTTGTGGACTAGAGCTTGTGGCTGTTGTCCTCCTCCCACTCTGGAGATCCTGTGAGCTGAAGGGCTGTTGAAACCAGAACCTGTTTAGGGTGGAGAACAAGTTCATGTGCCACTATACCAAACTCATGGAGGCCTCAGAGGAGTATGGCTGCAGATGGTAGACCAGCAGTTCATCTGCATAATAAGAGACTTGGATGCAGCAGTTCTAAGTTATTTATTTGTAGCACATAAAACTTAAAGGGTATTATTTGCTCATTGACTTATTTATTCACGTAATCCAGTGCTTTTGTGTCCCAGTCCCCACCACAACTAAAGTTTAAAACTGTGGTAAAACTTAAGAGGAAATAGATTACTGCTAATCCATGTATCTAGAGGATTTCTGTACCTTAGGCACAGATTTCTTTGGCTGGCCTTATTTGAGTTCATACTTGTTATGAATAAAAAAATAAAAAAATAATTTTTAAATCACATCGGGGCGATCGTGGCTCAAGAGTTGGGAGTTCGCCTTGTAATCGGAAGGTTGCCGGTTCGAGCCCCGGCTCCTCGGTCGTTGTGTCCTTGGGCAAGACACTTCATCCGTTGCCTACTGGTGGCGTCAGAGGGCCCGGTGGTGCCAGTGTCCGACAGCCTCGCCTCTGTCAGTGCGCCCCAGGGTGGCTGTGGCTACAATGTAGCTTGCCATCACCAGTGTGTGAATGTGTGTGTGAATGGGTGGATGACAGGTTGTGTAAAGCGCTTTGGGGTCCTTAGGGACTAGAAAAGCGCTATACAAATACAGGCCATTTTATTTTTACAATTTCACAGGGTTTTGTTGCAGTTGAAATATTTGCGTTAAAGATCATTTACATAACATGGAGGGCATATAATAGTGGTTACTCGCTTCCTTTTCAGCAGGCATGGTTTAATTTACATACTGTCTTCAAATACCCTTGAACAAATAAAATTATATAATGCTGAGAGTGCAGTGGCTTTAGAAATTTTTATATAAGCAAACATTTAAATTTCACCACCCCCCTTCTTATTTATTTTTGGTGTGAATTTTACTGTTGATTTTATTTATTTTAATTCAATTATATGTTTGAAACTAGTTTGATCACTTGAATGGAGTGACAGAATTTTTTTTGTTGTGTGCTGTAAAAGCAGACTTACACCAGTAAGTTTCAGCTGGGAGACATCTGTGTCCTGTGGTTTGTGAATAACCTAAAATAGTCAGTGTCTTCCAGATGTTGACTGTGCACTGTGTGTTTTGCATTCAGTGGACAACGTTCTACAGAGGCGCTAAAGCCAGACCATGTCAAATATTAGAAAACCACGCAGGAACACAGTTCACCAATTAACTGAAGCGTTAAATAGCTGAAGGAATAAATGTTCAATGTATGCATGTGACATCTGTGAGAGAAGCGTTTTGTTATGTTGTGTGACATGATGGTTGTTTTGTTTTGTTTTTCGTGTTCAGCTGGGTTGGGTACAGTTGAAACAGTGTTTTACTTCAGCCGAAGACCTTTACATTCCCCAACTATTTAAATGGGGGTCAAACCAGAACTATGTATGGAGGTGGAGTTACTCTAATCAGATGTTTGAGGTCGTCATCAAATATTCAACTATATCCTTAATAAGTATATAGGCTGTTTATAGAAGCAGCTTTTCTTCCCTTACTGACATTTAATTGGTCAGGTGGTGCCACATTAAGATTATGAATACTTCACTTCAAACCAGATTGCAAATACAGTGTTGCTGCATGCACCAAAATAACCTGAGCAGTGGTGCTGGATTGTGGAACTAACTGCGTTTCTTAAGCGTAATGCGTCATAAAGCAGTCCCTACACAGCAGTGTACATATAACTCTAAATAATGCCACACAACAGTTATATTTAACAACAACAACAACAGTTATGAAAATGTTAAATAATAACATTGACATTTTCACAAAATTATCATTTGGGACAAAACAAGGAAGCAGCCAAAAGCAATAAGTGATTTATTGTCAGAGCTGAAGCAGCTTTTGTCACATCAAAAGCTGTTTTATGATTGAACAATGTTACGGTTCTGTCTTAAACCCTTACTGATTTACTTGGGTTACGGTTGTCAAAATAAACATTTCACTTCTATTTTCACATTAGCGCATGATAAATGTTTTATCTAAATCAGATTGTCAATTTCTGTGTGTCAGCAAGTGTGCTTTTTTTTTTTTTTTTTGTGTGCATGCTGTTGTACTGACTGTGTGTGTGTGTGTGTGTGTGGACATGTTATCTGAACGCATCTGTTGTTTCTGCTGTAGAACTGTGACGAACGGTTCCAGTACAAGTACCAGCTGCGCTCCCACATGAGCATTCACATCGGACACAAGCAGTTCATGTGCCAGTGGTGTGGCAAAGACTTCAACATGAAACAGTACTTTGATGAGCACATGAAGACACACACAGGTGAGAAACAAGTGTGGGTCTTTTAAGTTCCATAAGTGTTCTGGGAAAATCACACATGCCAATCAGGCATGTGATAATCCATATGGCTCTGAAACCTATGGACTTTCTGCAAAAACATGAGTGACAGTATTAGCCTGCTTTTTAAATGCAGGAAACCAATTCTAGTTTCAGAGCCCTTTTTAAGTGGTGAGGCATTTCTATGAAATCAGGAAGCTTTATAGAAAACTCATCACTTTGCTTGTAGAAACTGAACGAGGCTGCACTCAAACATAGTACCCTAGTTGTAGTTTCTCCACAGCAGGAGATTCCAGTTTCAAATAATGTAATGTCTCCACTGTGGATTCTTCAGTAAATAATGTCACTAACTGGTTACACACAACCCTCAAGTCTGATATATGTAAACAGTATTTTTTTTTTTTTGGCATTGATCATAGTCTATATAAAAATAAAACTCCCATTTTTTTTTTTTTTTTTTTAATTTACATTTCTTTTTCTGCAGTCAACTAAAACAAAGAAATGACTACTCAGCAGATACTTGCTACTTTAGTCGACAAATGTCTTGCCCTTCTGTTTTCCATGTTTGCATAGTTTCCTCCCAGCTTATATTTAAATGCAGTCGTGCAGAAGCAAATTACAAAGACCAAGTTGGCCCAGCTGTTGAGGGGAAAATTACATTTCATACAGACCAGTTGTTTCCTAAATCTTTTTTTGTCCTTTGCTTGACAGTTACAGCACTTTCTACTCTTATTGAAATATAACAAAAGTCTCAAATGACTATAGATTTATTTTACTTTTAAGTTTTTTAAGTTTATCAAACATTTACCATCCTTCATTGGCCTGCTTTACCAGCCACCCAGTCACCATACTCATCCTAAAAAAAGAATCAGATGGGGAGTTGCCAACAGGAACATTATAGTGGTAAGAGCAGGAGACTTTGCCCAGAATTTTTAATGAGAGGGATGTTCTACATCAAAGAGGAGCCTTGCATATACTGTGGCTTATAATGACTACCCAAACACATGCTGTATTACACCCCTTTGATTTTCTGTCTCTGCTGCATTGCTATTTCTAAGACCACTGCTAAGCAGTGATGCTTGTATGTCCTTCACTGTTTTTCACCAGCCGTGCCTGTCGTGGGTGGACACACTGCACTCCATAGGCTCTCACAGTTCTATTTGTGATGTGTAATTATGCTACCCTCTCCTCTCCCTGCTGCTACCAACCAATTTAGCCTCATCCAGGAGGAGACACACCCAGTCATGCTCTGTAATAGGAAGCATACACTTTCAACACCCAAAGTTTGGTTCACTGCATACAGATTTTTTTTTTTTTTCCATGTGAATTCTCATGAGTGAATGTAAGGTAACAGTTACAGAAGACTAGCACATTAACTGTCACCTTTTGATATTCATTTAGTGTGGAGGAGCTTCACACATAACATGCAAGAATAAGGCATTTAGAGAGCCCTTCAGCAGCCTGTTAATAGATGGCTGTGTGGGTGGTAGCAGGCACATTCAGTGGCTCCATGGAGGGAGGTTAATGAGAGCGACAATCCAACGGAGCTGCTGTTGTTCACTTTCACATCTCCTCTGCTCAAAGTGTGAATTGTAATAGCTTCCTGCGGAGTGGGTGGGTTGACAGCAAAAACTTATTTACATATTTAAAAGAGAACTGTTGCTCTCTGCAGAGGGAAATTGTTAAAGGGGGGGATGGTTAACTTTGTTGAATATTTAACACTTTCTAACCCTCACTTTTGACACCGAATGACTTTATTGTAATGCATTTTTTTTCCCCTGTGCTCCATTCTTCTTGTTAATTGGTAGAAACTGTTCTTTTTTCTCATTCAGTGTTGTTGTTTTTTATGAATCTATGCAGGGGAGAAGCCTTTCATTTGTGAGATCTGTGGGAAGAGCTTCACCAGCCGACCCAACATGAAACGCCACCGCCGCACCCACACAGGCGAGAAGCCCTATCCCTGCGAGGTGTGCGGCCAACGCTTCCGCTTCTCCAACATGCTCAAAGCACACAAAGAGAAGTGTTTCCGGGTCACCAGCCCCGTTGTTCTGCAGACTAGCGGCCCACCTGTGCCTGTCCGGATCTTTTCCAACACCTTCTCCTCATCTTCCTCAACCTCTGGCCCTGGGCCCTCAACTGCCACCCTGGCCACCACCTCAGCAAACATGGGCCTCAACCCAACAGGAGGGTCTATTCCTCCTGAAGGCACTGTGGGGCACACATTTTCCCATGTGCCACTCCACTCAGCGCCCTCTCACCATCATCCCCACCCCTCATCAACCCAGCAGCACCTCTCAAGCACACCCCAACATGCCCAACCTCACCCCCACCACCACCTAGCAGTGCCCCCTGTCTCCCACCTCCCCCCACCTCCAGCTCTTTTTAAGAGTGAGCCCCTAAACCACTGTGGGCACGAAGACAGCAGCTACCTGCACCACATGGCCCCTCCCGATAAGGGCCCCGGAGCCCCGCAGCACCACTGAACTGTGCTGCTGGTCTGTAGGCCAGCACCAAACCGCGCCTTGTTCCACGTCTTCTCATAGTCCTGCCTCAGTTTTTTAGTTTCAAGGCCCCCAAAGCCATGTCTACAGAGAAGGCGTAGCGTGACCAGCACCATTACTCAGTATGTGTCTACACAGGAGACTTCAGGCACTGAAATCAAATGTGTGTTTTATAAGTGCTCAGAGCCCAGTAAACAGCACTGTAATTACGTGCTTTTGTTTAAAACATTTGTGTATATAGTGCAAGTAAAACACAATGCATTACACAGTCGTGCTAACTGTTATGAGTACTTCTCTTTTTCCTATTAGAAAAGGATGAGATAGATCACTGAAAAATGTGGTTGAAGCTCTTTCTGTGTGGACATAAAGCAAAGGTGCTCCTGTCGAACAGATTTATGTAACTCAAGCTAAACTTTACACACCCCTGTGTGTTCTGAAGATACAGACTTATGCACCCTCAGTGTACACATCATGTAACACCTCTACTTTAAAATCCTGCTCAACTGACAAATATTTTCTTCAACAATTTCTTCTACAGAAAACAATTTTAGTGCAAGTTCTCAGTCTGTACATTATTTTCATCAAAAGCTGCTGATGGAAGTCGTCTCATGTATTACCTGGGCTTCACTGATCAAAAGATCAGTGTCACTGATTTCTCCTTATGTCAACTTGACCATAAGGTTGCACATTGGTCAGGGCTTGAGCTTTCTGTGTAGGTCCTCCCCATAGCAATACTGCACCTGTCCTCCTAGTTGTACTGCAGAGCCTTGGGGCCCCACAGAAACGTTTAATGAATGTTGTAACTGGTTCTACCTGAGCCTTTCTCTGTGTTAAGGTCAAGTCCTGGCCTTTCTGTCAGAGGGGCAACAGAAGTTGTGCAAGATGCAGTGCCATAGGTTACAGTAAGGAAGGGGGGAGGAACTTTGTAAAAGGACATTTGGTCAAAAGATTTTGTAAGTGGTTAATTGAATCTGGACTTAGTCTGAGATTCATTACATGATAAAATGGTGCTTTCCATTCCAGTACATGAAATGTTTCTTTTGTTTTTGCTTTTTTTCTTAATTTTCAGAAGTATGAACTACATAATAGCATTGTATTGTGTCATACAGAACATGTCTTGCCAGTTGAGCTTTTCTGCTGCGCATCCAAGGTTTGACTAGATATTTTGCGATCAAGACAACTCTAGTTATGCAGGACATTGCCTAGGCGCGCACACACTCACTCCTCACACTTTTTCAAGCACACGCATACACACAAAAGACCACATGGTCACTGATTTATTTACTTTAATCAGTGCTGCCTCAGCTTTCAATACTGTTGGCCAACAGAAGCTTTTAGATAACGGATGACTGTCGAGTACTGCCACTGTGAGGGGCCAACCACGTGGCCCCATCAGGATATATCCCACCTCCCTTCGCTGCTGTCGATGATACGGGTTATCATGTTAAAGGTCATTTGACACACACACACAGTATACACAACTGGGACCTTTACTCATCAAAGTTCTTAATGGGAAATTATGCATATTCCTCTCAGCCTATATTCCACGGTTTGGTGTGGGGTGGCGTTACTTTTTTATTTTCTTTTGTACTTTGATCGTACTGACATACTTTGATCCACACAGGCAAATGCATGTCTAAAGTTGCTGAATGTTGCCTACGCAGAATGATGGCCGATAACTCATATGTATGTTTTTTTTTTTTTGTTTGTTTTGTTTTTTATTTTTGTTTGGGTTTTTTTTATTATTATTTAATTTTAATGTCTTCTGCTCAGTTTTAAGCTAATGAATGCTTCTGTCATGTAGATATACTGTTATTAGCACATGATAGGAAATGACAGGATAAGAAGCAGTGGTCATATAACTTCTAATACTTGGAATTCTTGTATAGATAAGCATATGTTTGATCAAATCAGCTAAAGAAATTACATTTATTAATGTAATAGCCAACAGTGTGAATGTTACTTGTGTAAAAGAAGAAAAAGGTTGGCTTGCGTTGGAATGAATTTGGGATTGCTTGGTTTTCCCCTTCATTCAGTCTGATCGTGTGTTTAGAGTGTGTCTGTGTGTATGAGTGCATGCAGTCTGTGTCTGTCTGATTGTCCCCAGTGCTCTTGTACCAAAAGCTGCTTTTACACAGTGTGCCCCAATGTACGCCTATTTTGGGATACCTGACCTGAACAATAGCAGTAAATCTACCACGACCCTCTTTGTATCATTCTAATGGTGGTCAGTCTGAAGTGGTTAAGCTCCATTGTTTAGTCTCTTTTTGGATTTGAGACCTGCAATTATCCTGCCATTTCTGTGGGTCTTAATACTGCTGCATTATTTGCTTATCATCCTGTCCCCTCTGGTTCACTGCTGTGATTCAGCATTTTGCAGTATGGATTTTTCTTTTTTTTTGTTTTGTTTTGTTTTTAAAGCCTTTTCACTTGTGTGTATTCTCTGCACTTTACTGCTGCGTGGGTGAGGCGCAGGGAAGGGAGGGAGGGGTGGGACTGACAATGCATTGTGGAACAGAGAGCAGTTGTGGCTGCACGGGAAAGGGTGGAGATGGAGGTGATTACTTTGAGTGGATGTTTTTTAGGCAAGGAAAGGAGGAGAATCCCAGGTGGAGGTGGGTAGTGTGAATTGGACCATGGCAAAATAAAGGACATTTTCTTTCAGTGTCTGCTCAAATCAAATCATTGAAATACACTTTTTGTTTTCTCCAGTATGGGCTCCCTTTAACATGAAAGGGATCTTCCTCCTGCTTTGGCGACTTTACACTAGCCCCTCCACGCACTTCTTTGTTTTTATCTGTTCATGCAGTTTTCCCCCTTTTCTGTCATGTCTTGTTTTCTCGGTTTGCAGAATGATTCTCCTCCTCCTTTCTTTGTTATATAGAATGCACTTTCTACTAAATTTCTTGGGTAGTTAAGGAAAAATAACATTGTATATTCTTTAAAGATGTTTTAAAAAAATCAATATACTTTTCCCCTTCGTATTTTTAACCACTTAATGTAGCATTGCGTATTTTATTATTGTATCTGGTACAAAATGTGCAGCTTTATAATGTCCTGGTTTGTCTTCTTTTTTTTTTTTTCTTTTTTTTGTATGTTATCTGGGGATTGAGGAGAAGTTGGGGGGGGGGGAGTTGGGCCTTTTTTGATAATGTACATTTAACTGACTGCTAACTTTAAAAGTAAAAACAAGTAGCCATGATTATTACATCTGAGTTTCTGTTTGTGTTTTGCTTTGCTGGATGCGGATGGTTATGAAATGCAGCAGGTCTGTTTAACTTTCATACCTTCCTTTCCTGAAAAGTGTAGCTTGCTGCCACTGTGGCTCTTACTCTACTATTTTTAGGTTCACTGGGTTCTTGGCACAACATGTTACCTAACATTGGCTGCGGGCTACACATGACCCTCAGGGTTCAACAACAGCTTTGCTTTGCTGAGCATTTATTTGACAAGAGAAGTTTTAGATCCTCTTCTTTGTGAGCACTTCCTGTTCACTTTAAAGTCACAGCAGGCTTTATTGTATTTGAGGGTAGTGATCTTGACAGTCAAGTACCCACATTGTACCTCTTAGACATGCAAATGCACCTTGAGGCCATATAACTACTTACATAGATTACAAGAGTGTGTTTAAAATCGTCTTCTTGGATATCTCTCGTTGCATCTCAGCCAGGTTTATTCATGCATTAACAGCGTGTACCTCCACTGAGGTCACATTAAGGCATTTATTGTTGCTAGAATACCTCCTAAAATGCTGTGTATCCTCCATCACCATAGGAGGTTTTAAGTGGCGCACCAATGAGTCACATAATCCTATAAGGTAGCAGAGCGGGCTGATGGGTAGAGAAAAGTGTGAGTGACTCACTGTTGGTGAGTGGGTGGTCAGGTACCAAGGCTCACTCCATGAGCAGGGGAGATAATAACACACCGTCTGTACATCTCCATTCCCATTTGGGCTTGAAAATAGTCGGCCTCCCCAGCTGTTAGTCATTACGCCTTGCGGTGTCGAGGAGGGAGGAGGCCCCCCCTCCGTCTGTCAGCAGGCAGATAAAGAGAGGAGGGCTTCATGCCATGTTTTTGTAGGCAAGTGTGCACCGTTCTGAAACTTGCAGTGCGGTTCATTAATCAGTATACTTGCAGGGTTTTATCTAGACTGCTGTCTCGTGGAGAAACAAGCAAGCAACACAAACTCCCTTGCTGCGATGCTAATGTTTCCCTGTAGTTAATAAACGAAAACACAACACTGCTCTCAGATGTGAAATGATTTCGTTCCAGTCATCCTCACAAATGTCTCGCATGTGGTACTTTGCCCCCGTTCCCTGTGCCGCCTTTGCAAAAGAGTACTTATTGGCCGGAAATCCAGATCATCCTGGATGAGGGAAGGTGCTTGTTCTCTTTGTAAGAACATGAGAGAGCATTAAAACTGTTCTGTTTTAAGTGAATGTGGCTGAGTTACTTTAGCAAATTCAGATGAGATGGGGTTATTCAGATGTTATCCCTGACTCTCCACTCCAAATTGGAATTACACAAAGACGTATAAATGGGAAAACTTGAGAGCTTGACCTTGTCCCATTGACCTCCCAGCTACCAGAAGTGCTTATTCTCCACAACTTTTCTTTTCTTTTTTTTTTTTTTTTTCGGTAAATGCTCCATTGTGTGGATGTGGCTATGCCACGTTTGGAGCCATGTATAAATACTAATAGGCTACATTTACGAGACTGGCGCACATTTCTTATGGGTTTTTCTTCTTCCTTCCTCCCCCTACTCCCACAATCCCCTCCCTCCTCCACCTTTTTATATCGTGAACGCGCGCAATAGGCTGCTATTAAATGGGCGGACTCGGAGGCGCGGTCACGTTCAGAGCGGCTCCGGTGGGTTTGAGTGGCACATAAAAGTGCGCGAGCCACCGGCCGACCGGCGGAACTCTACCTCTCCTCTATGAGACCGGATCGGAGCTGACTGACACCGGGAATCGGAACCAGAGCCGGTGACTCATCTGTAATTAGTATTATTATTATTATTATTATTAGTAGTAGTATTTTAAACCTCAATCCAGCGCACATCGCCTTCACTGCATGATGTTTGTGCTGCTGTTATGTAAAACAAAACCCTTCTAGATTAGCAGCCTGATAAGTAGCCTTGACTTTTCTTACTAATCAGTAAGCTATTTTTATTTTTTAAAGAAAAGTCTAAAATCCCTATTAATAGTTGTTTGTTTGTTTGTTTTTTCTTTATGTGTGCTTTATGAGCTCTCTGACCTTTTTTCGGCATTTGTCTGCCTTTTAAGTTTGTCCCGTACTGCGTTTCCACTGATTTAGCATTCATTGTATTTTTCTTCCCATAAAGGAACAAACCAGCTACAGTTTGAAGTCAACTGGTTGGATCTGGACATCCACTGTAGACATCAGGGAAAATCCAAGGTAAGCACACGTCCTGTGAAAAAGTTGAATAGGGCTGGCCTGCCGCCCGGATATATAATCTGTAGCTTACCGTTTTGCTTGCTTGCTGGAACTGCATAAGTGAGTCTTACCTTGTTTTTCGCTCTTCTACACAATACTTGACCCTTTTTCCCCCTCTCCACAAATCCATAATTTGCTGCCGCCTCTTGTCTGACACAGTTGCTGGTTGGCTGCTTTATATTATATTTATAGATATTTTTTTTCGTGCCTTTTCATTGAAATTATATTATTGTTATGAAATCTATATTTGACTTCTTTGCCTCCACCCAAACCCCCACACCCTCCTTTATTGCATTGATGTTTCCCAGAAGGTCACCCTCCACCTCACCGCGGCCCATTGCGTGGGATGCTGGAGAGCAGAAGAGCGGGGGTGGAGATTTGATGCCACTTGGCAATATTAAAAGTTGTGGCGTAGTAAATCATGGGGGATTCAATCTTCAACTGCTGTTATGTCCCACCCCATCCCCCAGGCGAGGAGGAACCCCAGAGACCCAGGCGCTCAGAGATCATGGCCTCCCACCCAGCTCACATCTCCCCTGACAAGCGCTTCCTGATCTTCTTTGACTTCGACGAGACCATCGTGGATGAAACCAGCGATGACATGGTCGTGCAGGCCGTCCCGGGTCAGCACCTCCCCGGGTGGCTGACGGACACTTATCAGCCCGGCCGCTACAACGAATACATGCAGCGGGTGCTGGCCTACCTGGCGGAGCAGGGGGTCACCGAGAGCGACATACGCAGCATCATGGAGAAGATACCGGCCACACCTGGCATGCTCACCCTCTTCCAGTTCCTCCGCAACCGGCCCGCGAAGGACTTTGAGGTGATACTGGTGTCCGATGCCAACACCTACTTCATAGAGTGCTGGCTCCGGCGCGTCGGGGCCCGCCAGCTGTTCCACCGGATCTTTTCCAACCCCGCGACCTTCAACAAGGACGGGCGGCTGGTGCTGCGGCCCTTCCACTCTCACGACTGCCCCCGGTGCCCAGACAACATGTGCAAGCAGGTGATCGTCAAGGACTACGTGGCCCGCAGGACGCAGGAGCGGGGGCGCCCGTACCAGAGAATCTTCTACGTCGGGGACGGAGCTAATGACTTCTGCCCCGCGCTCTCCCTCGGTCCCCGCGACGTGGCCTTCCCGCGGAGGGACTTCCCCATGCACCGGCTGATCACCGAGACCCACGAAGCCCAGCCAGGGGAGTTCAAGGCCGTCACGGTGCCTTGGGTGAGCGCGGAGGATGTGGTGCAGCGGCTCCGGAAACTGGTGGCAGATTAAAGGGTCACACACTTAGAGAGAGAGTGTAACACAGAGGGGGGTAATCAAGGGGCCAGCTGACACTTTAAGTCATATTCTCAGGTAAAATATTCCCAGAAATTGTTGTGCACAGCAATAAGATATTTGTACCATCTGCGAGGGTCATTGTGTCTATCTGGCAACCAACACGTGCCTCAGTCCAGAATCTCACGTTTTTGTTCCCCAGTCCTGAAATAGAAACCCGGTTTAATCATTAGACATCAAGACCTCAGCTGTTACCCAAAGTGGGGAATCAAATGTAATGATATAAGCATATTAAAGCATATTTCAGTATAACTATAAAGTTTGAGAGCATCCGATTAATAAATATCCTTCAGTGTGGACCATGGAGTGATCGTAAATGTTAAAGTGGGTCAGTGGTGTGAGGAATCACTGCAGCAGTCAATAAAAATCGTATAAATAACATGACAAATATATCAACCAACTAACTTGAGTGCTCCCGAATAGCAGTCATAACTGTTTTATTACAAACTGCACATTTTTGAATATGCAACATTAAATCCATTAAATAAAATTCAGACTTACACTGCCATGTGATGGCAAAGGGCATTGAAACTGACCAAACAGTATTTTTTATGTTCCCCAGACACTAACTTCTGTCTAATTGAGAACTGTATGAATGACCGTGTATCAAGAGTGTGTGTGTGTGTGTTAATGTTTATCAGTCTGTCTTTATTGTGTAGGCTTCGCCTACTGAAATTATCAACACCAGCAGGAATAAAGCCATCGACTGAAACTGTGTCTGTGTACGTTTTATCACATTGCCAGAATCCACGAGCATTAGTGAGCTCCCCCGATATCGTTCATAAAGGCGGGACATAGTGTCACATTTTCTGTTGCAACGCTGACAACTGCTAGGATATCCCTCGTCTGAAAATTTTTAGACTGCTTTAACTCCCATCACAAACTCACACATTTGAAAGAGACTGCAATTAAAAACGGGCTTGAAATGACACCTGAAAGCCACATTAAAACCCAATAAACCAATGATTTTTTTTTTCCCACAATGACGTCTTATACTTTAATGTTTGTTAAAGTATTTTCATTCTTTATTAGAAGGCATGCCTGACTTTTAGTGTATAAAAAGATTACAATATGTCTTTACTTTCATCTCCTTTATCTCCTCACGAGCGTATTCATGCGTGTCTAGTTCCCCCTTGTGGCTAAAGGGTGTAACTACATACGCGATGTTGTTAAGGTCTTCATTCAGGTCACCGATTAAGATTTATGTCTACAACACGGTAACGTTTACATTTTCCGAGTCTTTCGGCTAATATATTCTAAAAGCAGTTATCAAAATAACTCTAAAAATAGAGGAAGTTGTAGTTACATATGAGGACCACCTGAGGGCAACAATTGCACACGGACGTCAGTGAAGATATAAAAAAATAAAAACAAATCATTACATAAATGCTCTGAGTACACACGTTTTATTTTGCAGCAAGTGTCATTTGTGGATGGTGAAGCGATGTAGCAATGAACCCTTCGTTTTGCAAACGTGTGCAGTAGTGGCTTTGTAGCCCAAATGGGGGCAGTAGTGAGCTTCAACATCCATTGTTAACCGCCTTCATATTAAACAGCTGAAGAAGAAAACCGGAAGCGTCTGGTGCGCATGGCGCTCTTTGAATAATATTTTCTCCTCTGCTTATAAACACAACTCTCAGTTTGCTCGAAATCGATAATTAAGTTATTCCTACAGGATACAGGTACGTGTATTTAGCAGCATGCAGCACTGAGTTATCTTTAACTAAAATCTCTGAACAACAACAACGTAAGTCAAACGTCGCTTTCAAGCCATTCATTTTTGTGCTTGTTAGCCGGCTAGCACGGTCGTCTTAGGATCGCTAGTGCAGTAATAGAAGAGCTGCTTATGTCAAACGGAAACGTCTTAGTCAAGATGCATTTTCTGTGCTGATTATCTGTGGACAGAAAACTCGAGTGAACTTGATAAAAGTAACTGAACTACGTCCCTGCATGCTATGCAGCGGTTAGCGTTAGCATTCGCTTTAGCGGTGACTTACAGTGGCATATACTTTCTCATGAATGTTAACTGCCACTGGCAGGCAACAAACAAGCCAAAGCTAACTTATATTAAAAGTAAATTTCATTTTCTAGTGAAGCATTAAAGTGAAGAAGTTACTGATGTGTTATTGATGACTCGGTGACACGTTACGTTTTGGCTAATTTAAACAGCAATAAGATACGTTACACATTTTAAATATCTCGTCTTTTTTCCCCCTCCTATATATTTTTCTGCTGAAACGTTATGCGTTTTGTATGCTACAGTGGATCGTATTTATTAAATTAACTTTGCCACCAAATTCAGTTGCTCATTGATATATCAACCCCTCATTTAGTTCTCTGCGATATGGAGGCTGATTTGTATGACGAGTTTGGGAACTACATCGGTCCAGAGCTGGACTCTGACGACGATGATGATGACCTGGATGCAGAGGACAGAGACGTCGACGAGGTATGCTTAACACTCAGGAAACCAGCAGTAATTACCAGGTAGTACCGAAGTTCGTGTTTGCAGTGTATACATGAGTTTGTGGTATTTACAATTTGCAGGGTGATGAAGATGACGAGGATGAGCCAGCAGATGCTGATGATGATGTCCCTGGCATGGAGGTGGTCCTGCATGAGGACAAGAAGTACTATCCTACAGCAGAGGAGGTCTATGGGCCTGAAGTGGAAACTATTGTACAGGAGGAAGATACACAACCACTTACAGGTAGGGCTGCTTAAATTGATGTAAAGATGAAAAAAAACCTCGTTGACCAAAATCCAAGGTTTCTACATACAGAAAATAGGTTTTTGCCTTCTCTCAACAGAAAATTACCAGCAAAAATTAACATTATTATAAATGTAAAGTCGCCATTATTTTAAAAATGGGTTTTAATTTAGTCAAGAATTAAAAAAAAAAAAAGGTACAAAAATGATAGGAAAATGCTTAGACTTCTGTCAAGTAACAGATGCTCATGGCTTTAACTTTATGAGGACCAATCATGCTTACATGTGTAGTCACTAACGAGAAACCCCGAAGGTCTTGTCATCTTGGTCGAGCTGAACTTAACAGTGAATTTGGGTTTGTTAGGAAGCAGCATAAGTGGAAGAACATAGATGGATGAAAACAGGCGCAATAGTACACTGGGCAAAATTAAAGAAAAATGTAAATGTTTTGAAAACCCACAGATTCACTCTATGTATTTTCAGATACATTTTAACAGTAGACTGAATTTTGCTGTACTGTAAACATAGTCAAGGAGTGCAGTCTTAAAAATGCTTCTTTTCATAATCCTGTACACAATATTGTCTTTTTACTCCTTCCAGAGCCAATCATCAAGCCTGTGAAGAACAAGCAGTTCACCCTGATGGAACAGGAGTTGCCTGCCACAGTTTACGATATGGAGTAAGAAATTTTCAAGTGTTTCGTTGCATCTGAAAATGCAATTCAGCGTTTCACAGACTGATCTCGTGTAATATTCTTTACACATTAGTCCATCTACATGCATTTACAGTGTGTCTTTAGCAAGCAGCATTAACCCTCTTCTCCCTCGCCAGATTTCTTGCAGATCTGATGGACGGGCCAGAGCTGATTCGTAACGTCACCCTCTGCGGTCACCTTCACCACGGCAAGGTTAGAGTCTGCCTTATTCCTGCTCCGGGCTCAGGCTTCTTTAAATATCCTCTTCCAGTCGTGGTCCTCCTCCAGCATGTAGCCAAGCGAACATGTGTTCCTAAGATGAAAAATTGAACAGATTTGGAACATTTTGGAGCATATGCTAATAACATGGCTGCACTTTAGAGCCATCTGTGGCTCACGGGAATCTAATGAATGTGTTTATTCCATTCAGACCTGTTTTGTGGATTGCCTGATTGAGCAGACACACCCAGAAATCAGGAAGAGAGATGATGTGGATGTGAGTGTTGTGTACAATAATTCAAAATGTTTGCAGTCTGTTATACATAAATTCTGTATATGACAGCTGAGACCAACATGATCTGTTTTACTTTTTCAGCTCCGGTACACAGACATCCTCTTTACCGAACAAGAGGTGAGTGGCTTGGTTTAACTGCTGTAATGCTACATAGCATTCATTACTAAATAATTCTATCAATATTTATAAGTATCCAGAGTCTATTTAGCCTGAATATCTTCTTTAGAAGACTGTATTGATGTTTCTCTTGCTTTTGCCTGATCCATGTTTTTATAGAGAGGAGTTGGCATCAAAAGTACCCCTGTCACAATGGTCCTGCCTGACTCCAGAGGAAAATCCTACCTTTTCAATATAATGGATACACCAGGTATTGTATTCACATTGGATCCTTTAGTTGTTAGATGCATATTTTGAGGTTTTATAGAATGATCTAAAAGTTGCTGACAAAAAACATAAAAACTAACAAGTCTACTTTTGTGCTTGTCCTCCCATAGGCCACGTGAATTTCTCTGACGAGGTCACATCTAGCATCCGCCTCTCAGATGGCGTTGTCCTCTTCATAGATGCAGCAGAAGGAGTGAGTCAACTCCTATTTGTGGTTCTCCCAAACCAACACTATCTATATCTTTTTATGTCATTATACGTGTGGTCTTCAGCTGCCCATAGATCTCACAGATATTTGTGAATCTCTTCCCAGGTGATGCTGAACACAGAGCGTCTCATCAAGCATGCAGTTCAGGAGCGAATGGCAATCACCATCTGCATCAACAAGGTTGATCGTCTCATTCTGGAGCTCAAACTGCCGCCCACAGATGCTTATTATAAACTTCGCCACATTGTAGATGAGGTCAATGGTTTGCTGAGGTAATACTGGGAACCCCTCGCTAACAGTGTCTGAAGCGTTTTATGTGATATTTCCCCTTTTTTTCCCCAAAGGAAATTACCATAAAAATATTTGTTAATAATAAATATTATTGTCTTGGTGTATGTTAAGTTACTACGTTTAAATATTTTCTAATATGATATCTTGGTGGTATGAGGTAGTGTGAAGCTTGCTAGCACTGCGCTGCTGACAATAGCAGGATTCTTTATTTTGTCAGGCGGTAAACATGGTCGCAGCAAGAATTTCTTTTAAAGGAAAGCCACATTAATCTGGAACTGACCACCCAGTGACACTGGTTGCTGATTGGCTATTTCTCTTCCCTCTCAGCACATATTCTACAGATGAGAACTTGGTGGTGTCTCCTCTCCTTGGAAATGTCTGCTTTGCCAGCTCTCAGTACAGCATCTGTTTCACCCTGGGGTCCTTTGCAAAGATCTACTCAGATACCTATGGTGAGATGACTTTTGGGCTTATAAAGTAGTGAAATCAGTGCTTCACTACAGCAGTATTAATATATTGCTGTTTTTAACCATAAAGCTTTGTCTGAATAATGAACCTTGTTTATTTCTGCTATTTTGACCCAATTTAATTAATTTAAAACATGTAAATGCATAAGAAACATGGCATCCTTATACAGTTTATCTATTTCAGTTTTTATGTGTTTATTTTTTGTTTACATAGCATGGTTGATGAATTAAATAATTTCTGGTTTCTAAAGTACATTCGATAAGCTAAAACCATAAGATTACAAAATACTCTGAAGTTAGGGGGCTTTTACGTTGTAAATCTAACAAGTGCTTATGGCTTTTACTGAAAGCTGATGTATAATATATCGTTTTGATATTTTTATGTCTTGAAAAATAATCTTAACACACATGATTTTGATTTTTAAAATGGTTCAGGAAGCCTGAAAAACAAATGTCAGAACTGAAGAATCTTAGTTCAGTCTGGGGGGCTTCAAAGCTTTGAGTTTCATGTGACCAGCCCTACAAAAAGCCATGACTTTATTTCATACACTGCACAGTATCCTCTTACCCTTTCTCTCTCTGTTTGTAGGTGACATCAACTATAATGAGTTTGCCAAGAGGCTCTGGGGAGATATTTATTTCAACCCCAAAACGTGAGTAGCTAATGTGGATACGCAACTACGCTCTTAATACATCATTACTATTATTACTACTACAGCAGTTTTCTCCTCTTCCTAATTCAGTCGCAAGTTCACGAAAAAAGCTCCCAGTAGTAACTCCCAGCGCAGCTTTGTGGAATTTGTTCTGGAGCCTCTCTACAAGATCCTCTCACAGGTTCGATGCATTTAACGTCTTATTTATTTATTTTTTTAACATATGCACAACCAGGTAGCTCGGTACATTCTGGCTGCAGGAAGGGTGGGATGAACTCTCAAAGCTCTATGTGTAATCCTTACCTAAATCCTCTTTGTGCCTAGGTGGTTGGGGATGTGGACACGTCTCTCCCTCGAGTTTTGGATGAGCTTGGTATCCACCTGACTAAGGAGGAGCTGAAGCTGAACATTAGACCCCTGCTGAGGCTCGTCTGTAATCGCTTCTTTGGAGAGTTCACTGGTATTGCCCGATTTATTCATTTTGTTTTGTTTATATATATATTATTATTATTATTTCTTCCTTTCTTTTTTTGAAACTTAAAATACTATACAGGCTTGTATGCTTGGCTGCGTAATCAATAAAGTAGTAATAATACTATAGACTATTAGCTTGTCTGTATTTTGTAGCTGTAATCTGTAGATTAATGGTCATTCTTTAGAAAATCTGAGTCTCATATCTTCAGTACATCAAATATTGAAATCTTGGCGCTTTTCTTGCAGGCTTTGTAGACATGTGCGTGCAACACATTCCTTCACCACAAGAGGGTGCTAGGAACAAGATCGAGCACACCTACACCGGAGGTCTTGACTCAGACTTGGGGGAAGTCATGGCAGAGTGTGATCCTGATGTAAGTTTAATGGAAGGTCAGGTTTGTTGTGTGCTGAGATGATGCAGCAGTTAATTACTAAAGGTGGCAGTCTCCTTCCAGTGGAATTCTTTCAGGTCTGATGCAAAAAAAGTCAAAGGGCTCCTTGAATTGCTCGAAAAACACAAATTGTTAATTGATACCTTTACTAAAAGTTATGTTCCAGTGGTTAAAACTTTCCACTTCTTCATCATTCCTCTTATGTTCTCATGTCTGTCGTCCTCAGGGTCCTCTGATGTGCCACACCACTAAGATGTACAGTACAGAGGATGGCGTTCAGTTCCATGCTTTCGGTCGGGTGCTGAGCGGGACCATTCAGGCAGGTCAGCCCGTCAAGGTCTTGGGAGAGAACTACACACTTGAAGATGAGGAGGACTCTCAGGTCTGCACTGTGGGGCGTCTCTGGATTTCTGTGGCCAGGTATACTTTTAAAGCTTGAATTCTTTGTTTTGTCGCAAATCAGGGATTGGTTATTAAAATTTCAGTTCATCCCACTATTTTAGGTATCAGATTGAAGTGAATCGAGTGCCCGCCGGCAACTGGGTTCTCATTGAGGGCTGTGACCAGCCGATCGTCAAGACCGCCACAATCACAGAGCCCAGAGGGAACGAAGAGGTGGGAGATCGGCAGAAAAATCTGTCCAACGTTTTAAAAAAAATAAAAAAAGAGTCAAATCCAGATTCTCATGTTTTTTTTTTTTAACTCTGCCTTTTAGGCTCAGATTTTTAGGCCGTTGAAGTTTAACACAGCATCAGTCATCAAGATCGCAGTGGAGCCAGTGAATCCATCAGAGCTGCCCAAAATGCTCGACGGACTGAGGAAGGTCAACAAGAGCTATCCTTCTCTCACCACAAAGGTATGACATCACACATATTTCAATAATTTTCTTCTTTTCTTTTTTTTAAATAACAGCCTGAGCCTGTTATTTTAAAGTCAGTATGTTTTAAAAGATTTCAGTGTAGTTTTACCTTTGAAAGGACAAACATTGGAAGTGTCGCTGCTCCAGACTGTAATCTAAACAACAGTTAAATGAATTGACTGGTGTGTTTGTCTTTCAGGTGGAGGAGTCTGGAGAGCATGTCATCCTGGGGACAGGAGAGCTTTATTTGGACTGCGTCATGCACGACTTGAGGAAGATGTACTCTGAAATCGACATTAAAGTAATTTTTCCTCCGCATTGCTTTACTAATGATGTTCAACTTGTGGCATTTATTTCACGTCTCGTAATGACAACTTTAGGGACCACGAGAATTAGTAAGAAAATTTAAATGATGAGGTTTAGTTTTTGCTGCAATTTCCCTGAAAGTTATTAGGCTGTAGCTGGAATGTTAGTCTGTTAAAGGGGAGGAAACGGTGTGTTATCCTCTCCACTGCCAACCCAGATGTGCTTTGAAGTTTTTGAAGAAGTTTTTTTTTTTTTGTGGTTTTTATTTACTTTTTTGGTAGAAAAATGAAATATTACTTAAAGACAGTACACACGAGTAAAATCATTGCTTTCTATTTGTAATTTCGCTCCTCGTCCCCCCTCAGGTTGCCGACCCTGTTGTGACTTTCTGTGAAACAGTTGTGGAGACATCGTCCCTGAAGTGCTTTGCTGAGACGCCTAATAAAAAGTACGTGTCGAGGGTAATATTTTTAGATCTTATCCAAACAAACAACAGCATGAGGGCAGTCTGGGATAGATTATTAATATAATTCAGAGCACCCGGCTCTAAAATAATTTTCTTTTTAAGTTTTAAAGTTTCAAATCTAATGCATGCTGTTTTGCAGTTTGTAGTGTTTGATGTTGAGAAGTTAAATATGTGCACTGTTCAGAGTGTTTCAGTCAGTCTTTCCCTTGAGCTGAGTGTCTCTCCAACCCATAATTAGTGATTGATAGATGTATGATATGATTGACAGGAATAAGATCACCATGATTGCTGAGCCCTTGGAGAAGGGGCTGGCCGAGGACATCGAGAATGAAGTAGTGCAGATATCTTGGAACAGGTAGGTGAAGACATTACTCTTATCCTCACACGTATAGAAGATAGAATGAACTTTCAATGAACTAAAACGATGTAATTTACTTTTTTATTTTAGACGTGTTGATTTCTTCCTTTTCCTTCTAATATGATACCAGGGTTATAAAATGCTCAATATTTCAGCGCCATCCTGACCAATATTTTATTTTCATTTATCCTATTGTAAAAGTCTACAGTCAAGCGGCACTTCACAAATCTAAATAGTTTACAACATGGAAACTGCTGGCAACACTCAAGAAACAGAAACAATTTTAGATTTTCCAGAAAAGACCTAAAAAGGAAAGAAATGCCCAGTTGATTAATGGTTTGGTTTTTTGTTTATTTATAAATGAAAGTAAAATGAACTCATGCCAGAATGGTGGGCACATAGAATGAAAAAGGAAGGAAAGAAAGGGTTCATGATCCAAACAATACCACATTATCTATCAAACGCAGTGAAGGCAGTGTTATGTTAGCGGAATGCATGGCATCCAGAGGAACTGGGTCACCGATAGCTACAGATTTTTTGACTGCAGCAAGAAGTAGCAAGATGTGTTTTTAAGTTATAGAACTATAGTTTCTGCTCACATTCAGTTAAATTCTGCAAAACTGATTGAACAGCATTTCACAGTACAAGAAAGGATGCAGAAAAACACATTGGAGCAGCTTTTTAAGGCAAAAGACATGCACGTGTTCTTAGATGACTAACTCAGTCACCTTAATATGGCTGAGTATGATTTTTCATTTATTTATCTATTTATTTAGATTACTGAAGCCAAAACTAAAAGCACAAGGCCAGGAAAAGCATCTCAAGAGAGAGAACTCTGCTTTTTTTGTGCCAGACTTTATACAATCAATGCTGGTATTTTACATTAAGGTATTAAAAATAATCCATGCATTTAAAATTTGGACAAACATTTTACAGTTGGTTCTATTGGTTTGTCGATTTTTCTAGCGCTTGCACAAATGAAGGGACACTGTATTAACAAAAAAATAAATAAATCTCAACGGTCAATGAAAGTCTATATTTTAGTCACATCTTAATTGCCTCTTATGTTTATTTTTCTTTAAAATGTATTACTGGTATTCAGGACTATTGGGTGTAGGAAATGTGAAATACAAAAGCAGCTACTGTCACCAATATATCTATTTAAAGTGTATATAAACAACTTTCTGTATTTTAATATTAAGGCAATATGAAGAACAAACTTCTGTGCATTATGAATGTATGTCTTCATTTAAAAAAAAAAAAATCCTCTATGCTATATTGATCAAGTCACTTACAGTAATTGAATCATTCACTAAAAGCATGGATGAATTTCCTCCTCTCTCTGACATGATTACATGCATGAGTGTGTATGGTGCTCGAGAGAGGCTTCCAGTCAGTACATGTCTGAGCTCATTGGTACCCAGCAGAGCCAGCATGGGATACTCTTCCTCTTCCATTAACCCCTTTACCCCCCAGCAAGCCAATATCTTTAATGTTACACAGTGGCACAGTGGTGCAGCCCTCTTTTCAACTGGGCTCTGTTCTTTTCTCATGACAGGAAGAAGCTGGGAGAGTTTTTCCAGACCAAGTACGACTGGGATTTGCTGGCTGCCAGATCTATTTGGGCCTTCGGACCAGACACTACAGGACCAAACATTCTTGTAGACGACACACTGCCTTCTGAGGTGAGGTTTTAATTCAGCCATGCAGCTCAGTCACAACAGTGTGTGCACCTGTTTGTCTATGCAAAGATTTAATGCTAGACGCTTTTTCCTACTTGAGCACAGACTCTTCAAAACAAAATAAAACTCTTTGACAGTTTAAAAAAGCATCCAAAAACATAACAGAAAATGGGGCTTTTAAAAGCACAAAATTCAAATTGTTTTTATGCAAAAGAATTTGTCATTTGAAAAGCTGAAGCCCTGTGAGTATTTGGCAGTTTGACTTTTTTCAGTCTTGCCGAAATTCATGCATTAACAAGAAACCCAGAGGAGCATACTTCAAAATACCCCCACCTAGGGCTGTGCGATATGACCAAAATCATATCCCGATATAAGAATTCTATCTTCCCGATAACGATATAAATCACAAAAATGTAACATTTTCTGTAAATTCTGTGAATCTCGGGCAGCTCAACTTGCGTGAAGTGTTTCCAGCTGCGCGTCGTGTAGCTGGAGTCGAGTGTTTTAACCGATGCATGAAACTATACATTTTTAGACATAAGTTGTAACGGCCGCCGTTTTCTTTGTGAGTAACGGCGTGCTGCGGGGAAAAGCCTGTTCTAACGTTTGAGTCTAAGGTCTATTTTTTAGCACCTGGCGGCTCTTTTTTACTTCTCATCCGTAAATAATCTGCTCTTTCACGTGATTCAGTTTATTTTGAAAAGTCTCAACAGGATCTTGAGCTTTATTGTGAAAGGTTTATGTGGAACATAAACAAGCAGACGCGCGATGGTTTTACCGTCGTTGTTGCTAACGACAACGCATAAAAACAGGCGCTTGTCTGTCTGTAGTGTGGTTATATTAAATATAAGAGAAATAGAGAACTTTAAGAAATTAATATAGCCACTACAGTGACCATCAGAACAATGACAAAATATTGCCGTAAACAGTTTATTTTGCGACACCACGAAACAAACGATAGCGTAAAATGAAACAATAGACGTTTTTATATCGTCATCCGATATATATCGTTATATCGAACAGCCCTACACACACACACACACACACACACACACACGTGTGGATTCAGATGAACATCTGGATCTGAATTAGTTTGTGATACTTCAAGGTGATGACACTATTTTTTCACTTTTCAAATTAACATTTGTGTATATGAGACATATGGTCTCGTTTTTGCTCGATTCCAATCGGGAATTTCAATCACTTCTAAACTGGTCCAAGGTCCACATGTGGTTTAAAAACAAAAAAAATCATGCAAATGAGCACAGTTTTTTGAGTAGCTTAGAGACCGACAAACTGAACCAATCAGAACTTGTTGGCAGAGCTCTTAAACCAGGGGTCTCAAACTCCAGTTCTCGAGGGCCGCTGTCCTGAAAACTTTTCCATGTGTCCCTGTTGCAACTCACCTGAATACAATTAGCAGGTTATTAGCAAGACTCTATAGAACTTGACTGCCTGCTGAGGTGGCAATTCAGCCATTTGATTCATGTTACAGCAGCTCATGAGTGAATGAACACGGTGCAATAAAAGAACTTTTGGAAGTACATTTTTCCAAACACTTACATTTACTTAAATTTACTTGAGTAGGGTTTGGGGTTGCCACTTCAGCATGCAGTCAAGTTTTGTTCTCTCTGAATAAATTAGTAGGTAATGACCTACTAATTTTATTCAGGTGTGTTGCAACAGGGACACATAGAAAACTTTCAGGACACCGGCCCTCGAGGACTGGAGTTTGAGATCCCTGCCTTAAACTATGCCGTTATATGAAATTTGTGACAGTAGTTTAGTTATCGATGATTCATTTTAATTTTTATTATATAAGATCGAAAAAATACATTTCAAAGAAACAAAAGTTTAGAACATCCACTCTTGGCTAGCTGTGCTTAGTTTCTACCCGTCAAATCATACAAGGATATTGAACTGTCAAGGTTTTAGCCAATCCTCCATCAACTTGTGTTTCACCTACAGGTGGACAAAGCACTGCTTGGTTCAGTCAAAGACAGCATTGTGCAGGGCTTCCAGTGGGGCACCAGGGAAGGACCTCTGTGTGATGAACGTAAGTTCTCTCTTTGATCCCCGCACCACTGAAACACGCTGCTTCTATGGAGAAAATCTTTGTTTTGTTTGGATTGCATCTGGTGCTGGAATTTCCTCCTAACCTTGTAGAAACTACACTGTCAAAATGTGCCTTTCCTCGTCAGTGTTATTTAACCATAACCGTGTGTTTTGCTGCCTTCAGCCATCAGAAATGTCAAGTTCAAGATCCTGGACGCGGTCATAGCTCAGGAGCCTCTCCACAGAGGAGGAGGTCAGGTCATCCCAACAGCAAGGAGAGTGGTGTACTCTGCTTTCCTCATGGTGAGCTCATTCTTCCCCCGATCCCCATTCTTCTCATCTGCCATCAGCTTCTCCAGTTTTTCCTTTCACCCGCACTTTCTTTAATGTTCCATTACCTTGATTAGAGTATGGATCTTTGCTGATGTGCGGTCTTTTTAATTGCAGTGTGATAACATTTCTCTTTCATGATGTTGGCTTCTTTCCTCATCTTCTTTGGCTTGTATGCTGCTGTTTTCATAAATCTGTCAGTCAGCTGTACATGCCATTGCCATATTTTTTTTTTTTCTCCAGGCTTTTGTCCTTGCTTTAATGTATACTGTCCCTTATGTCTCAGGCCACTCCGAGGTTGATGGAGCCATATTACTTTGTAGAGGTTCAGGCTCCAGCTGATTGTGTGTCTGCAGTTTACACAGTGCTGGCTCGAAGGAGGTTTGTCTGTTTTCTTTATATCGATGTAGGGTTTAGTGCAAAGCAGTGCAAATATTAGTAAATACAAATTCCTTCTGCTTTTTAATTATTGGTGTCGTGTTTGTCATTGATCAGGGGTCACGTCACCCAGGATGCACCAATTCCAGGCTCTCCTCTCTACACAATTAAGGCTTTCATCCCAGCCATCGACTCGTTCGGCTTTGAGACAGACCTTCGCACACACACACAGGGTCAGGCCTTTGCTCTGTCTGTGTTCCACCACTGGCAGGTAAGATTTAAAGACATTAACTTGCTTTCCAGCTGATGTTTGTTGGAAATGCTAAGAAAACGCAGACATTCAAGGAGCTTTGGAGACGTCCAGAGGTGTCAGACTTACACATGGAGTTTGGTATGCGCTGTACTTTAATACAAGTAAAGAAAAAGCTTAGATTCATTGAGAATGAAATAATGGCCAACCCTCACCTGCTTGCATCTGAGGAGCGGAATAAGATTTTATCAAAACAGACAAAAAAAAAAAACCCACCCCAAACATACGGTTAATTTGTGAATTTCATAGTGAATATTCACTAAATGACAGCGTGATTTTTGGTTCGTCTGCTGAAACCCATGCACTTACTTGCGCGCACAAACTCTGACACCACATAAAATTATGGCAGCTTGTGCAGCAGAGTGACCCACGTCGTGCACATGTCTGCCACTCTGGTTAAAACGCTTTTGATGTGGAGTAGAGGGGAGTGTTGAGTCATTACGTTTTAAGTATAACGTGGCTGTCCGGGTATCTTTCTGCACATGTCTGACATGTGTTTGTGTCTGCACTCTGCAGAGCTGTGTCAGGGAAAATTAACTCTACTTAGTGTAGATTAATACTTTGCTGCTCTGAAATTAATCTGAAAGAAAAAAGGATTATCCTGGATGGAAATATTAAGTATTTTTTATACTCCCTAAGTTTTGTTTTATCCTCTTGAGGTGAAAATGAAAGTGTGACAAGAAGCTAGGCATGAATTATTTATTCATAAGCTTGTTGAAATACTGTAAAAAGATGTATTATAGGTACACTGATCCTTTGGGACATGAAAAATAAATGAAACCCACTGATGACAAATGCACACAGGGTTTTTTTTCCTCCCTCGTAACTTATTTCAGTCAACTTGTTAGGTTCCAAAGTATTGTGTGTAGTTTTTTTCCCTGAGAATATAAATTACCCTTCATGTTTTAGGGCAGTTACAAACTCAGATTTCCCCTGGGAAGATTCCTGATTTTATTTTCATTTTTAAAACTGCAGCAGAAATATTTTGATATTTTGCAATTATGTGAACCAGTGTGATGAATTATTTCCACCTAGCTCAGTTGTAGATTGTTTGGAGAAACCCTCCCTCAAAAAACAAGGATTTTTCCCCCCCAGCAGACTTCCAAGATGAAGTACCAATCACCATGACCACCTATCCTTAAATTACTCTTCAAAAGGCAGCCTCTCTGTCTGTAACCGATACAATCAACACTATGAATGTTCACTGCTGACTAGTCCTGCCAGCACATATAGATTCAGCTGTCCCATATAATAAGAATATAGCACAGTGAGCTATGCTGTTTGCCACATTTAACTCAAGAGGCTACATTGTGCCTCCCTCATTAGTTTGATCATGTAGTGCCAGTATTGGCATGCTATCAGTGTGCTGCTGACTTATTCTTGTTCGAGGCTCCCATCCATCTGTTGATTAGGCTTCAGCCATGCTATTGATGATATTTTCCCCCTTTTCCTCTATTTTTAATCTCTCCTCGAGGCTGAGAAAGTCTTAGTTACTTGCCTCACACTACTTACTTTAGATTCAAGCTTTCCTCTTCCTCCTGGATTTAGGAACTGTATCACATCTCACTAAAAACTTTCAAAGGTTATCCAGTGAGTTAGTGGATTTAGTAAATTGTTTAAAAACCTTCAAACTAATTTCTTCTGACTCAACCTGTTAACAAGACGCTGATGCCATGTCGGTCACAGACGAAAAGAGTGACAGCACTTTCACGTTGCGCTTTCCATCATGTTGATGGACGCACCCCTGACTCAGTAACAAAGGGACAGACTTGCAACTGAATCAGATATTTAATGAAATGCCCACTCAGCTTGTTAATGCTCTGAGTTTGATGTGCTTCGTGTTGTCAGATTATTTCACAGATTGTGCACGGTTGAGTAAAAAGGGGAAGAATTCCCATGTTGACCAGTCACAGCTGCCTTTTGCTCTTTCTCTCTTTATTTTTCACCATGACGATCGTGTTTGTCTTTCAGATTGTGCCCGGTGACCCTCTAGATAAGAGCATTGTGATCAGGCCTCTCGAGCCTCAGCCTGCCCCCCATCTAGCCAGAGAGTTCATGATCAAGACCCGAAGACGCAAAGTGAGCCTTTTGACCACTTGTTCATCGATACTTGTAAATGTGCTTGTAAATTGTCTTATTTTCTTTATGATATCTAAATTTTTTTTTGGGTTCTCCGAAGGGCCTGAGCGAGGATGTGAGCATCAGCAAGTTCTTCGACGACCCTATGTTGTTGGAGCTGGCCAAACAAGACGTGGTGCTCAACTATCCCATGTGAGATCGCAGCATTCACTGCAAACTCCAGCAACACCACCAAGACCTCTGCTGCTCAATGAACAGCAAATCCTGCTTGTTTTAGAAGTTGTGGGGTATAATGTTGCTACACCTTACCCATTGCAGAGCAGCTGTAGTTGTCAAACATCGCAGAAGTTTGTTGCTTCATCAATCTCTTGTATTTTTATTTTTTATATGTACAAACTGTCATTGTTTTTGTAGAGGAAAAAGAGACATTTGGTGTTCGATCTGGCGTATGTCTGAATAAAAGTTTGTAATTCAGAGGTTGAGATGTCTGGTTCTTTCTAGTGCTGCAATCTTTTAACATAATTTTACATCTCAAAGTCGACGTATGGGTGTATTGGATTTGAAACACCTGGATGGGAATCTTCAGTGTTTGTCTGTGGGTGAAAATGTTGCTTAGTTGGACTTTTTGCTGATGGCTTGAGTGAGCGGTGCGTGTCTGTCTGGAGCACAGTGTGGGCAGTGACTGATAGGTTGTGGGATGATTTGAGGCAGCCAGGCAGGAAGCAAAGGTTAGGGTCACATGACCAAATAAAAGGGGGAACAAAGGAATGATGGAGCATATCAAAGGAGACAGATGTCATTGGATTAAATGTTTGGTCCTCCTTCATCTTGAGTGTGTGCTGTAAACTTAAAAGGCCTGGAAGTGACACAACCCAACAAATGACCTCTTCCTATGGATGTAGTTTCAATGGTGTGTAGAGAATGTGGAGTGGCTCAGGTAATTTCAGGTAATTAGACGAAGGGGTAGGGTTATCCAAATTGGTGTCAGGCTAATCAGCAGAACATTTTCAGTAAAATAAAATTGGCCGGCTGTGTAACTAAGAATGTAAAATGAACAATGCCAGGATTTTTTTTTAAAGCTGTCAATAATTTATATAATGCTGTTATATAAAATCCACTTTAATGATGTGATTGGGTTTTTAAGGATGCTTCATAAATCATAAATCCATATATAATAGTTTCTAAAGGCCTTGGTTATGAGTTTTCAATTGCCCAAGTATATTAAGAGCTCATCTATAGGCAGGATAAAATTTGGCAAACAATACAAACTGCCTTCTCAACTGATGGGATCACCAGAAGTCAGTTTATGTAACTTACAGAGTATAGCATTACTTAAATGCAGGTTTGATATTTTTTTGGGGGGGGTTGTATGGGAATTGTTTTCAGAGGTCCAAAAGTTTGGTGGTGCAGTATCCCAAATAACTCCTTCTGAAAAATCCAATAAAAGCATGAAGAACTGCCTGCAACTCAGCATTTAGGAGACCGTCTTTTTGAGCAGTTTAAAGTTACACAATGAGTGATCCTCCAGCCAAATCAGCAGCAGAGAAGTGGATAATGCTGCAGGAGCAGTTTGAGAGGCACCATCTGCTGTGAAACTTGATTTCAAACTGCTCTTGGTGAAAGATGAAACTTTCAAGCCTGTAGGGTGTAAGCATTTGAACATAAAACCTATATACTGAGTACATTATCACTCTAAAGAGCAGCTTTTAACTTCACTTCAGGACACATTGGTTTGCGTATCTTGTCACACCTTCGGAGCACAGCAGTGTCTGAACAGCTCGGTCCTTCATCACTCACCACTGACAATCCCTCAAACAGTCCCGGAGGTGATGGAGATTGGGAAGGTTAGCCCTGGAATAGGAAGAGTTGAAAATGGCAAGCTACTTTTGACATTTGGACTGAATGTCAATCCTGTTCAGGGTGACAAGTGATTTTTGTGTATTTATTTATTTTTGGCAAATGTGGGTAGATGGCAGGGGTAAGGGTAGGGGTGGGGGTTTCTCTGCCCTTTACAAATGCTTCAGGGAAGGAGAATTGAAAGGAATTGGATATTTGTGAACAAGAACTCACTAATATGAGCAGCGAAGCTTCCTTTCTCATTGATGTATTTAGATGCAGGTTCTGTCAGAGGTTTACATCCAGTTACCTCTGTTCTAAAAGAATATGATCAACTCTGTGCATTTGTTAAGTAAGCGTGCACTCAGACACGGTCCCATCACTCCTCCCTTATGTGCTGGCGTGAGATCGTGCCTGGCCCCGAGCGCAGAGACGGATGGCAGCAGTTCTTGCCGGTCTGAACACAAGGCCCCGGAGCAGTCATTACAATCTGTGGTCCCTGTGCTAAATATAGACAGGAGCAAGGTTCTGCCGTGTTATAGGGCCAACTAGGGGCACTCTCCTCCTCCTCAGTCAGGCCTTTTCCTTTGCATCTTCATCTGATTTCAACATCTCATCAGTCACCCTTTCCCACAGTTTCTCCGTCCTCTGCTCTTACTTTTTTATTCGTGCTGTCCTTTCTCACTGCAACTACACACCTCTCAGGCTCTGCCATGTGTCTATGACTCAATCACACTTGTCTCTTCCTGCTAACATCATGAGCGAATCTCTCCCTCTGGATTATCCGGCACAACGTGGACAGCTATAGGCACTGAGAGTCCAGGCAGACAGTTTCATAATAAGAATCTGTTTATAGCGAAGATGTAGCCACAATTATCTACTCGCTGAAGGAAGATGATGAAGGTTGAGTCAGCCTCCAAACAATGTCATGACTACAGCAACTACAAAGAAGCCAAAAAAGAAAAAAAAAACTATACAAAGTGAAGCAAAACAAACAACGAGTACTTTCAGACTGGATGTCTTGCTGCTTTGTTGAGGCCTTTCATACGTGTTTGCACCAGGGGCCTGCTTTCTCATAAGCAAAAAAGGCCGTCGATCTGAACGATGTTTCCAAACCTTCCCAGAATATATCCTATTGCTCCTCCTTTCATATCTACCTTCCAAGCAGATCCATGAAAATCTGAGGTAGGGGATTTGATCTGGCACACAAAGAAACACATGACTGTGTGACTCCTGCACCCGCGGGCACCCAAAGAACCAACAGTACTGATTCATTTCCTATCAGGGGATCCAGAGGTTAGTTCATGCCAGAGTTTAGCTCACATACTCATTGAGGCTGCACATGCATGGGTGCCTGCAGAATCAGAGAGGGTGGATGGACTCGTGAGCCACCCCGCCTTTAGAACAATGAAGCTGCAACCTCAAAGCTGCTAGCTGTCTCAATTTGCCAAATGAACCATATGTGTTCCCATGCTTGAGGCCTTCTAAACAAGCAGATTGAGACCAGACGTGGGCCCTCACTCAGTGGTGTGATTGAGATGGTAATGAATGGTAGAACACCTTGAAGTGATCCAAATGATTTCACGAATTACTCATCTGTAAGCCCCTTTTCACTGTAAGGAATCGAAGAACTCTGATCCCTTCAGTCACTTCCTTGGATATCATTTGCAGCCCAATAATTATTCATTGTTTTTTGTCAATGGTTTAATTAATTAACCTATTTTTTTTCCCATATAAAAAGCCAAGTACGTCAAATTGACACTTTATTTGTGCTTTATGGATTTTGGACCACAAACGAAACTACACCAGACTAGACCAAGACTAATCTTGCTAAATAAAGACTGTTTTAACTTTTCTTTATTTAGCTTTTAGTTTGTTTGTTTTTTGTATTTCTCCAGTTTGCTTTAATGGGAAGAGAATTCTCCCCCATTTGCTCTGAATTAAATTTCCTCTTGACTCTTGACAACAAAACATATTTTTAGCAAAACATTACAAACATTCTGAGCATGTTTTGAAATTGATTTTATTTTTAGGTTTATTTCATAAAATGTCTTTGTTCAGACTAGCTGAAAGAAAATGTCTAAGATTCACATCTACACTCACCGGCCTCTTCATTAGTAACGCCTTGCTACTACTTGCTCTGTTGGACCCTCCTTTGCCTTCAGAACCGCCCTTATTCTTTGTGGTATAGATTCACCGAGGTGCTGGAAACATCTAGAGATTCTGGTTCATTTTGACACCATAGCATCACAGTTCTTTTTTTTTTTTTTTGTGTCCCGTTTGGATCTTTAGCCATCAGAATTGTTGTCTTAAGGCCAAGAAAGATGCCAAGCGGATTTATTTTACCAAGTGGATCATCATGGCCTTGCCATATTGGTCCATTTGATTGACCTTTATTATAATTATGTATTTATTTTATTTTCGGTTGCTACAAACGGGACAGACGTGACTGGGGGATAGGACAGGGAGAAAGAATGAAAGAAAGAGAGGGAGAGAAAGAAAACCAAAGGGGAGAAGAGACGGTGAGAAGGGGGGGAAGAAAGGAAAAAACAAACAAACAAACAAAACGCCTGGATCACCTGTATGGAGAAAAAAAACAGAAGAGAAAGCAAACAACAAAGAGCAACATAATAAAAACAGCACCATCACAATAAACTAGCTAGCAGTAGATAACAGTAGATACTAAATAATAAACGATATTGTGCAGCACGCAAGATAGACAGCGCACAATGTGCTTTGAGGCAGCAGCCAAGAAAGGTGTAGTCCGCGTCTGTGAACACCCGTGTGTACACCTGTGTGCATACCTGTGTGGATCAGCATGCTTGTATTCCAAAGGTTTCTCCATGTAACGATCTGCTAGGGAGTGTGGGGAGCCATAGCCCCGTCCACCAGGGTATGAAGCAGGTATGGAGGAGATCCAGGCCCCAGATATCCAGAGGCCCCAGAGTACAAGGACCCGAGGAGGACCACCAAAGGGGGGGGGAACCGTGCCACCCTCCTGGGAAGAGCTGAGTAGAGCCCCAAACGAGAGGTCACCCCGCAGCTACGGAGCAGAGGCCAGACGGGGTCGCAGTGGCGTGCCCGCGGGCTCTGCCGGCAGCCAGCTGTGCCAGAGAGGACCGAGCTTCAGGCCCAGAGGCCAGAGGCCTGAGGGCATCCCACCCCCCGGAAGGAGCCCAGCCGGGCCACAGGCGCCCGGCCCCGCCAATCGGCCACCAGGAGTGAGCCGGTACATGCATGAGCGCCCAGCCCCAGATGACAAGGACCACCAACACACCAACGTCTAAGGGCATCAGCCACCGGCAGGGAGTGTGGTGAGGGGAGATAGGCCTCCGTACTTTAGAGGGCCTGAGATGTACCCAGAGAGGTTGAGTCTAAGACCCAACCTGACATATAGACACAGACAAACAGGCACACGCAGACACAGACGTGCATTCCCACCCCCATATGCACAACCAAATACTCGGCACTCACCCAACGTGTAGACAGACACAAATAGACACTGCACAGACAGTCGCACTCCCCAAACATACTCTATATCCCAGGTCCAGGTACCCCCGCCCCCAGAGGGGCAAGCCGCACCTAGACCCAGGAGATGTAACCCTTCTCTCTGGGGTGGAGGCAAGCGGACCACCTCCTTATCTGCAGTAGCAGGGAGGCCCCGCATCCCAGACCCCAGTCTGACGGCCAGCACCTCCTCCCAGCCCCCCAGCCCTAACGGCTAACAGAACCGGGGTGAGTGAAGACCTCAAACCTCCCTACGCCCGCTCATATGTAATGTTGTTGTGTGCTGTTCTAAAGTGCATTTAAAACTCAGGAGAGCATGGTACTAGCTTCCTCTCAGAGAGCAGCACGGCTCCTCCCGAAAACCCTCAGTGTCTAAATGCATTTAAAATTGAGGGTAGGGCACCAGCGCCAGAGGTGGGTTGGAGTACAACGACCATCCTCTGGATGCTGTAAAACGTGCCCACCCCCAAGGCCCTATATGTATGTGTTATGTGAGAGTGTGAGTAATGTGGATGTCTAGGTTGCAGAATAAAATTGAGGCACAGGCGGCCAGAAGGGGACAGAGGGGGAGTGCCTCCCCTCCCCCTGTGGTAGAGCGGGAATAGGGAGGCAGCTGAGGATGGGGAGGGAAGAAAGGGAGGGGCAAGCGGCCCCTCCCTGGGGCCAGCTCCCCCGCTGACCCCAGTAGGCACCCCCACGCTCTGGAACCCACCAGGGCAAGGAGGCCCAGGCCCATCCGGACCGGGGCCCGCAGCAGCAGCACTGCCCAGCCCCACAGAGTCCGGGGCAGCCCACCCGACTCCACCCCAGAGAAAACTGCACCCACCCCATCATCCAATCATCTCCCAAACTACACAAGACAATAGACACCCAGGTTGAGTTCATTCTCCCCCTCTCCTATATCTCTCCCCCCACCTGCAGAGTGAGCTCCTGTAGTGAGGAGACCACCTGCAAAGATGTAACAACCTCCCCACCAGTTAGAGAGCCCCCTAGTTGGGCCGATGCACCAGAGGTCCCCTGCACTGGGGCTGAGCCCCCCTGCACCCACCCGCCCACTGCTCCGGCGACACAACAGCCAGGACCCAAGCCCCCAAGGCCCGGCCAGCACCCCAGACCGGGGGGCGGAGCACCCCCAGACCCCCAAGCCTCCACGCCCGTCCCGGACCCTCCCAGGGGCAGCCAGGCTACCAGGCCAGTAACCAACGTCCGCCAGCACAGACCCTCCCCCATCTCCGCTGTACGCAGCCACAAGGAAAACACCATCCAAGAGCCCCAGAGCTTCTAACCAGGTCATGGCCACATCCCCCAGGTTAGGCCCTCCAGGGAAACGTCCCTAGGGACTCCCCAGACGCCCTAAGGCCGTCCCTACCCCCACATCAACCACAATAGCGAAGGCAGGACCAAACCATGACCCCCCACCCCCACTAGGTGATGAAGCCGATCAAAGGAGCCCAAAGGGATTGATCAAATGTGATGGCAGAGGTTGTATCAAGACTAATGTGATCTATTAGATGGTTTTTATATTGGTTAGAATTAAGATTATTTTTATTTTTCCAGTTAATGAGGACCATTTTCTTGGCAATGCATAGGGCCGTAAAAACTACGTGGGCTGTGTTTATTTCTGCAGTGACCTCATCCAAGTTGCCCAGCAAGCATACTAAAGGGGAGGCTGGAATGTTACATTTCAGACACTTTGATAAGTCTTCACATATCTCACGCCAAAATTTCTGAACTGGTGGACAGAACCAAAGAGCGTGGATGTAATTGTCCGGTGTATTTGCTGTGCAGTGTGAGCAGTTGTTGGAAGGCGTATAGCCCATCTTGAACATCCTATGACCAGTATAGTGCACTCTGTGTAATATTTTGTATTGTATTAATTGCAAACTGGGATTTCTGATCCATTGAAAGGTTTTTAAGCATATCTGAGACCAAAGGTTTGGGTCTAAGTTGATTGATAAATCTGCTTCCCATTTTGCAATAGGAAGGGATATTGATTCATCTATTTTAGAAAGTGTTCTGTATATTTTAGACAATAATTTGGGGGGTTTTAGACTAAGAAATTGTACCACACTTGGTGGTGTTTGTAATTCAGCTTCACTGGGATTAAATTTCTTTTTTACTATGGATTTAATTTGTTGATATTCCAAAAATCGTTTCTTGTTGATCCCATATTGTATAACTAGTCTGTCAAACGAAATAAAGTCTGTTCCTTCCAATATATGTTCCAAGTATTTAATTCCTTTGCAACTCCAATCTGAAAAGTTTATCATATTATTGTTTTGTAATATGTCCGGGTTGTTCCAGATAGGTGTACGTTTGCATGGGATTAATGAAGACTCTGTCATTTTTAGAAACTCCCACCATGCTGTCAGAGAAGAGCTAATATTGATGCTTTTAAAGCATTCATGTCGTTTGATGTTTGAGCTGATAAATGGTAGGTCTGAAATTTCTAGGTTATTACATAGTGCCTGTTCTACATCTATCCAAGGTTCATCTAAGAAGGTGTGTTTAAACCATCTAGAGATGAACTGAAGCCTGTTGGCTAAAAAATAGTGATTAAAGTTAGGCAGATCTAATCCTCCTTTATCCTTGGTCCTTTGTAGTGTTTTTAAACTGATACGTGGGGGTTTATCTTTCCAAAGGAATTTAGAAATGTACGAGTCTAGAGATCTGAACCAATCTTGTGATGGCTTATTTGGGATCATTGAAAATAAATAGTTTATTTTTGGCAAGATCATCATTTTTATAGCGGCGACCCTTCCCATGAGTGATATGGGTAAAGATTTCCATCTAGCCAGGTCGCCTTCTACTGTCTTTAAAAGTGGGATGTGGTTTAATTTAGTTAATTCTGAAAGTTTAGGAGAGACATTGATACCTAAATATTTTATAAGCATCACAGTTCTGCTTTAGGTTTGTTGATTGCACATCCATGATGGGAATCCTCCTTCCTGTCACATCCCTAAAGTAGCTCATTTGGATTGATATCTGGTGACTGTGGAGGCTATTTGAGTACAGTGATCTAATTTTCATGTTCAAGAAACCAGACTAAGATGATTTCAGCTTTGTGACATGACCACCATGATTTACATGGTGGTCATAAAGGAGTGGTCATGGCGGATCCATGTTTTCATGCTGTTTAGTATAAATTCTGATCCTATTTAAATGTTGGAGCAGAAACTCAAACTTAGACCAGGCCACATTTTGAAGTTTTCTGTTGTCCAGGTCTTGTGAGCTCGGCTGCTGTAGCCCACTGGCTTCAAGGTTCAGTGTGTTGTACATTCAGAGATGCTCTGCATTCTCTGTAAATCCTCGAGATGGTTGTTTGGGAAAATCCCAGCAGATCAGCAGTTTCTGAAATACTCAGACCAGCCAGACTGACACCAACAGCCATGCCATGTTCAACATAACATATCCCCATTCCGATGCTCAGTTAGAACTTAAGCAGGCCTTGTTGACCATGCCTGATTGCTTCCATGTGATTGGCTGATAGATTAGATTTGCATTGATGAGCAGAAAACGTGTTATTTTTATTGCACTATGACAGGCTTGCAAAACGAAAAGAAGTATAATTACTTTAAGTCATTAATGGAGCAAAATTAACTGTGAGGACTATTTGTTGTTTGTGAAAAATGGATAGAATTTTCACCAAATCCCATATTTTCCCAAATCACGGTCAAAATACACACACATATATATATTTTTACCCTTCTATTAAATTTAATAGGTAATAAAAAGATATTTCCAAAACCGAATCTGTAAATCTTCCACCCCAATGTGCCAACAAAAATGAAACGATGCCTTTGAAACTGGGTTTATCTAATATTGCCCATATAAGTGTTCCAGAGTGACACACATTTCATTTATAATGCCTCATTGCCATACTAAGGAAATACACTTGCAGTACAATAGCACATTCCACCCCCCACCCCCCCGCCCCCGCCCCCAATATATCTGAAACACCACCCGCGTCTTCCGTTAATTGTGGATAAGCAGATTAAGAACATAAACTCATAGCAATACTAATTTGAATAAATAAATAAGTATTACCTCTAACATTCCCAGTGCTTTTTTTATAAAAATATATTAAATGTTGTATTCAAATGATACCATAGCAGATAATTATCCTATTGATTATTCCATTATAAAACAGCAGAAATACGCCGAGCCTCTAACTGTGATATCTGAACGGCTGCACCACAAACAAAGACTACAAGTACAAACTACCCTTTCCTTAGGCAGATGTTTATGGACCCGAGATGTGTGACCTGTCGGGTACGCGCACTACCAAAGACACGTACGCGCAACATCGCTGCTCCCCTCCTGCAAAGATGGGTCTCCAAGCTTACAGTCAGAGACTCCAGCTGTCACTCATCGATATCCGCGTTCAGCTAATGTCAGACTGCATGTGGAAAACGGCGAAGGCTCCGTTCCCGATAAATACGAGACAAGGACACCGCTGGATGGAGGTGGACCTCCAGTGATCAACAGATCAGCAACTCCGCTGTTCACTCCCCCTGTGAGGACAAGACGAGGGACCCGAAAGACAACGCTGGAGCCAAATGGCACATGTGAGCCGCTGACGTATTTATTAGCAAATTCTCGAGCCGGTCATAGTGATATGGACAAACTAGCGCTGAAGATTTGGTTTTAAAAAGCCGATACAGCTGTTATCAGAGCTGGTGTGGGTTCGGTTCTTGTCAAGATGACCAGACTATTGTTTAGCATCGCTGTAATGGAATGGGCCCGCAGGAATTTTGGCACCGGTTTTACGCAACAGACCACATAGTTGAATCGACGTAGCTCGACCGAAGACAGAATAGCGTGGCTGGCATGGACAAAGACTGCTTACACATCTCGTAGTGATGCTCTGAGACTAAATTGAAACACAATAGTGAAACATCCTGCTGGTTCCTCCCGAGAAGTGGAGCTGATAATCAACGGCGGGATTCAAGTTTGGACCTCACCAAGTCCAAAACGACCTTTCCCTCCCAAAAAACGGATCTTCTTATATCTTAAAGCATCCTCACAGACTCGCATAGCGGTAAGAATACGCCTGTTAATTGCTGTAATAGTGTTACAGTGTCCCTCCTTTGTTCCTAATGGGGCTAATTTAACCCAGCGGGCACCCTGCTATGGTTGCTTGGGGGGTCATAGACGCACCATTTGGCACCATAACGCACAGAAGACGGTTTCAGCTTTGCGTTTCATTTCTGTTGGACCGAATCTCCTCTGTTGTTTGGCATGTGTAACAGAGTGGTCAAGGCCAAGCTGTGAGCAACAAGAAATCAACTTCTTTGTACAAGTGTGCTTTGGGGAAGGAGCTGCAAAGGACACGTCAAATTAATATAAACTGTCAATTCAGAGACACATATCCGCACAACAGAAAACAAATATAGGTTAAAAATCCACGCTGTGTATGCTTTGAGAAACAAAACCAAATCCATTTATTCTCGAATCATATCAGCATGTAGATGATGTAGAGGGCGGTGCAGGGATTCTCCTCAGGGTTTCGTTAAATCCCGCAGGAGCTTTTGAGATTAGTTGAATCGCATGCAGATTCTTTAATGGCTTTATTGGTAAAATCTTTGTTTTGTATAATTAATGAATTGATTTCACAAGTATTGGACGTATATGTATAGCTTTTAGGAGGTTTGCACTGATTTAAATTTATGAATAGAATTTTGGCAACATTTGAATTATTTAAATTAGACCAAAAATGTTATCTGCATCAGTAAAGCTCATTATAATTCAGGTTTATTTCTTATGAAATGTGCTTAAACTAAAAGAATATAACAATAAGGTTGTTCATACCATTCCAGATGTAAATAACTGTGTATTAAAAATATTTTTTTTAATATAAAAAAATCAATTCAAATCTGAATATAAAGACAGCAAATTAAAAAATAAATAAATAACTAAAAGCACTCCCCAGGTTTTTGTGAGTGTCTTTATCCATGGTGCTCCATACCTACATATATTCGCTGATTCAGGGATTATTTCATAAATCCAGAAGTCAATATATCAAAAGTAACATTCCCACCACTTAAAGCTGAGAAGCAGCCAGCACCCAGCATTATTCACCATGATGAGAAACCCTTTCATTGTGCTGGACGTCTTTGAATTATACCACATTGGTTTCTCTGTCGAGCATTTGTCAATGCCATACGAGCAGTGTCTCACATATGAGCCTCCATAATGAGTTTCTCCCCCTGTGCTTCAGAAAATCCTTGCTATATGTGCAGCTATTGTGATGGATTTGGGATATTGCCAGTGAAAGAGCTTAGGGCTAGTGAGTGATGCTTACTTTGCACATAACATATGGATGCTATGTATTTATTTTGAATTTATTCCTTGGTAGGATTCCAAGAGCAACATATCAACCTCCATTTGCCCTCCATTCTTTGTTCTATATTTCCATCAAGTAAATGCAGTTTTGGCATTTCACAGCCTTGCATACTATAGATTTAATTAACATTTTCTGCATGTGAAACTACTCTGCGAGGCAGTCCATCTGTGCTGTCGGATTCTCCTCCCACCTTTTTACCCTTGTACCCCACTGGAGACCATTATTTAACTCTCACTGTGCATTGGGGGTGGAACCTACGCCAGTATGGGAGGAAGGGAAGGGAAGTCCACCCCTGTGCACTCCAGCACTGCGAGAAAGATGAGGAGCACATTCTCTTTGGCAGCAAGAAAATGCCCCATCAGTTAGTATCATGATGAATGTGTTACTGTCCTCTTTTTATATTGAATACAATGCTTTTTTGCATTATTTCACCCCTGGGGACACTAAAGAAACTCATGACCTGGCAGATATAAGTGATAAATTGTGCATGGATGTTTACTAAATGACCAGAAGATGTCCCAGAAAAGTTGGAGATATGTTACATAGCCTCTTAGGTGTCTGGTAAGTTGATTTATCCAATCGATCAAAGCAAAAAAAAAAAAAAAAAAAGAAGTAAGAAAGAAGAAAAGTGCTGAGCCTTTACAGTAATCCCCCCAAAAATGTAACTTTAAGTCAAGTCCAGAAGAGACAAACAAAAGAAAAGAAAAAGACCAAGCAGGCTATCCGCTCTGCTGAAAAAGCATGTGATGATTTCCAAATCGCAAGATCAAAGCTTGAAATTTAGAGTGTACACTGCAGAATGTCACGTGCCTGAAATGAAAGAAATGCACTAGTTATTGAGGACGTGTTAAGCTTAAGCTTTGATTATATATGCATTAATATATATATATTTGAATGTATCTGTACAAATATGTACATATGTAAGCAGCATTTTACCTTTGTAGCTGGTGGACGTGGGGCTATATTCCTAAATGCTTTAAAGCTGCACATTTTAAAAGCTCCATGTGTAAAAAATGAAAAAGTTAATACATGTTATTAGTCGGGTTGTTTCAGTTGAATGAGTCTATTCCTGTTGCTTGGCTCAGGACCAAGCCACAGGATACACTGTATTAAATGTTCATGTATAGATTTCATTATGGCTTACTATGAATGGTCAGTACTGCAGTATAATGTAGAATGCATTAGCATTGTCTTCTTTCAATTTACACTTAAAATTTAGTATGATGCTCCTTAATTAAAATGAAGATGCATTCAAGTTTCTTGAGCCTTTGTACGACTTTTGAAGACAACAATATTTTGCATAGTTTGAGGGTCAAAGTATAAGCACAGCTCAATGGCGGAGAAGTCAATAATAATTTTTTTCGGATTTAAAATATAATCTTTGATGGCAATAATACTACACAAGAGTGGAAATGTAAGAAAAGTTGTCAATTGGTTGCTTGAATCATAAAGAAGTGAAATATGTTTGCTTCCGAAAGTCTACAAACAATGATCTTATGTTCAGAGCCATCGATTAATTGTAATTGTATGATTCATTATCTGTTTTGTAAATTTTCACAATGTATTTTTATTCTATGAAACAGGTTAAAAATTAGTAAAACATTTTTTCTTGTATTAAGTTATTTTGCATTAGTTTGATGCTCCTGCCCATTTTAGGTTTGACACCACAGTATTACATACTACAGTATTACAGTGTATTTTGTTAGGCACCCAAGATAACAGCAACAATGAAGCCCTGCAACTCTTCAAATGTAAATAATAGCAGTAAAGAATCATTTTTTAGTAGTTTTAAAGTTTTTAAAGTTTTAAAACCATGAAATTCCTCTTTTAGTTTCCACCATTGAAAACTGCCTTAATCTCTAAAATATATTATGTGTATCAAATTATCTACCTTTGTGCTGTTATTCGAACGTTATTTTACGATAATCACTTGCAACTAAATCAACCTTCTGCAATTACCATAATTGTCAGCTGAAATATCTGCGGGATGTGTTTAAGTCAATTACATGCTTTATGGCAGCTATCTTGAATAAATGAAGTAATTCACTTCCTGCTTTTCCCAGTTCTTTCCTTCAGAATGTGTGATATGGAGCCAGTACAGTAAGAGCTAAATTTTATGCTTTCAGCCACTTCTTCAAAAAAACCTATCCCTACTTGCATATTAGAAGCAGGTGTTGTGCAGCACAAAACCGTCAGTCGTCAAAACATGCAATGTTACTGGAACCTCAAAGAAAAATGTTTGAGTGACGAGGGAGTGCAGTGTTGTAGATAAAGTGGGAAAAATGTAGAGATGTTGGGAGATTCTTCGCCACTGCAGCGTCTCCTAACTGGCTTTGCCCAACATGAAACATCAAGGTATTATGTCTATATCGTGTTTAGCAGACGTGAGCACACAGGCAGGCTTAATCCTCAGAGTGCAGCACACTGAGGGAAAAGTGTCTTTATGCCTGCCAACTAGTCTGGATTCCCTCTGCTTCACACTGTGTACTCTGCTCTGCAATTTCTGGTTGCCAGTTCCTGTAAATCACTTTAAAGTAAGAGCAGAAGGAAGGTAGCTTGCTCTCTTTGTAATTACCGAGCGTTTAGAATTTTAAGAAGTCACCAAATGCAAATGATAGATAGAGCAGAATGTGCGTTGTGCTGCATTACTTCCATGTTTGCTCTATAAATGCACATTTGTACGTTGTTCATAATTTGGCTGTCTTTGGTAGTACAGTTGGGATCTAATTTACGGATTTGCATGATGTGGTGGAAATGTTTCTGCAATGAGCAAATGATTCTGGGAGAATAGTTTCATTTAGAAGATTTAGTGAAAATATTGAAATTTGTTTCACAACACTGATATAAAAATAACTGGTAACTAACTGCGTCTGGTCTCTTAAGATAACTTTGAAGACTTTAATATGTTTTGCAAATACTTTTCGTTAAGCTAAACTAAACAGATTTTGACCTTCACGTGCTTCCCAAATTAAGTAAGTTCAGTGGTGAGATTATTATAGTTTGATGTGTGCATGTGAGTGCAGTTGAGCATGCTCTGTGTCCTGCGTGCCTGATATTTAAGGGGAGACCTTAAATATTGGGCATCAAAGAGTAGGGGAGGGTTGTGCATGCTCTCTGTGACTCAGGATGACTCCTCTGGAAAACGAGCCCTGGAGTCGGCCCTGACCCCTCGCAGTTGTGTCGGTGCACGTGTCGCCGTGATGCCACAGCAGATCTCCGAATCTTTAGCTAAAAACAGGCGATGGGGAGTGTCTGATTTTGTCTAACAAAGGGAATCCTGAACACCAGGATTTTTGTGTCATCCTAGTTGTATTGCTGCAGCATGTCGTAGTCGTGCAATACACGTGTCCAGATCGCAAAGTCCCTGCAATGCAGTAGTGCTGTGTACTTTGATTTAAAACTGCAGTGTTGCGTTTCACAGATATAATTCTATGACACACTCTTTCCCTGTAGAGTTTGATTAATATGTTGATTAGTAAACAGGAAATTAAGTAGCAACAATTTTCATAAGTGGGCATTAATTCTAACTGTAGAATAACAAACTTAATTTATAATGCAATTTCCCAATAAAGCTGCAAAGTGCTTCACAGAAAGAAAGTAAACACTTACAAAAACAACAAACAAGAGCAAAAAATAATATTAAAATATATATGCCATAAATCAAACATCTATAAAGCCCTCTTAATAAAAGAATTTTTAAAGTAGAATCTTTCAGGGAAATAAAGTTGCCATTCTGCTCTTAATTGGCAGACTGAAAACCAGCAGAATACTTTTAAAGATTAAGATAAATGCCCAGGTGGATAAGAGGTTAGTAGGTCTATGATATATTCGGGAGCAAGGCCATTCAATATTTAATGATTCTTTTCAAATTAATGCTTTAAAATTATGAGTAGAATTTTATGAAGCAAAAAGCCAGTTCCGGGATCTCCATTGTGAGGACTTTTGACTTTTTCCCATTAACCCTCTCAAGGCAGGCGCTGCAGATTTGCAACAGTTAAAAACTAACAACCTGATTACCCCACATACATATTTTATGAGTTTTTTTTACTCAGAAGTACCACTGCAGGACTTGGTTGTGCATTAGCAACAAAAAGTTTAATTTGAGCCTGAGAGGGTTAAAATATAACTTCCATTTTTGGAGTGGAATAACTAATGGAATAACTAATAATTAGTTCACAGCACTAACTAGGTATGTCAGCAGTTTTAGCTTGTTGGATTTTATAGTTTTTGAAAGTGAATTTTTCTGCCATTCAATGTGATGTAAATGCTAAGAGGGAAGTAAATTTATTCAGCTTTAATTGAAATAAATGGCACAGTTACATCCTTAATTACTAGCACCCATTCTGGTCTGACATATTCAAAACAGACCACAGGTAAAATCATTTATACTGATGTGAAACAGAGAAAACTAGTAAATGCCTCCTTGCAGAAGGCACAACAGGGGACATTTATTGTAAGAGAAGAAGATATAGACAGACAGAGAGAACCCCTGTGAGTGTGGATGAAATTGGATGTCACTTTCACCTAGCCAGCACTCATGAAGACATACGGGCAGTCCAGCAAATGAAAACAGTCGTGAGGGACCTTCCCACTGGGAATGTCACTATGACATACTGGGATCAGCTCAGACATACATACCATGAGCCTGGAAACATACATGCAGATGTACCGAGCCCTGCATGTACAGAGATGTTTACGCTTCAGTCAGTGTTGCACATGCATATTCAAACTGATATGCCATGCTCATGAATCTGTGTATGCTGACACATTTACATATGAGCATAGCTGTCATAGCCCGGGCTGTGATTTGGGGTGACAGGTCTTATGCCACTTCCCTCGGGTCATCGGAGGGGCGGAGTCACAACGTGACAGGGATGGGGGCAGAGAGATGTCTTTCATTCACTGTCACTCACCAATGACACAACCTTTCCTGTGGTTTACTCACATTCCCGGGTTCAGCAGTGATGAGGTAACGTTTGAGCTTCTGCACTGTGTGCTAATGTGACTCATACCTGTTGTTTTGGTTTGGTCTGTGGTTGCTCATCTTAATCTCCTCTTGTTGGTAAACTTGTATTAATGTAAAGTGTCAGTCTGACAATTATGCACCAGTCATCAGAAGTTCTTTAGTATCTCAAATTATTTATATGTGAAGGCATCTTTAATATATCTGAACAAACTCTCTGACCAAAATCTAACAATTACTGTGCCTGTGTATATTCTTAGTTGATTCATTTTATTTTTCTTTCAAAATTTTGGAAAATACTCATTATAATAATTTAAAGGCTGACGGAATGTACCCAAAACAAAGAATTTAAATTAATCATCATATGTTTAAATATACTTGAAAAAAATATTGAAAAGCTTGACATTCTTCTTCTTCTTTGGAAAAAAGACTGAAATAAGTTTTTTGCAATTACCATAGAAAAATGTTATATTGAGTGTGTTTTAAACATGTTTTAGTTTGATAGAATGCAGGTTAATTTTAAGGAACATTTCTTTATGAGAATGAAAAGCTTGTAATGTTTTATCTTAAATTTTGTTTAAAAAAATCGCCATGGTTCCCCCTAAGAGTAGTCAGTAAAGAGTACAGGAAGTATTGTGGCCTGGGAGACTTCTGACATCTCTCACATTACTCTCCTGTCTGTTCTTTTTAACCTTTTTACTCCCCATTTGAAATATCATTGTCTTGGGTGTAATATTTTTAAGGACAGATGTCATCCATGATAAGAAGAAATGAACATTAAATTCAAATATAATTAAAATAATATTATTTTGAAAAATGTATTAAATACACTTTAATCCATTAATTAAAGTAAGTGGGATCGATATTGAAAGAGTAAATGAAAACAAATTTCTGTGGGTAATGGCAGATGAGAGACTTAGTTGAAAAGCACACATTAAATATGTCAATTTTGAAGATTAAAGAAGCACTGTAATAATAAAAGGACATTACATCTACTTTTTCTTCTTCTTCTTAAAAACGTACAGTTTGGATTATTTACTATGAGGGTTGTTGGGATTATACAAATTGACTATTTTTACAGCTTGAGACATTTAAATATGCAGATCTCGTGAAATTCCGAACAACATAAATTTTGTTCAGAGGAAAAAATAATCAACTACAGGGAAACATTCAAGGCATGCTTTCTACAAGAATAAGCATCTCTTATGTAAATGTATAAGGATAGGATTAAAATGAATGTAGATAATAACAGGTAATGTAAAGGCTAAATTTAAGGACTGTTGATGTGACTTTTCTTCAGTAAAATTCTTTGCATGGCGTTTATACTGTTTCTTCTGCATGAAGTGATCTCATTTTTTTCCAAGACCAACATGAAAAACAGTCATTGATATGATAAACTATCATTGCACTCAGATGAACCCTAAATACTACCTCAGTGAATGAGTTTTTGCTATATCTAAAAATAGCTATGTACTATTTCAGGGTATAACTCATCTTCTTCATGTGCTTTGTTAAACTAAAATCTAAAAATCACACCAATGCATTTAATGTCCTTTATATTATAAATAATACAAAATTATTTTGTGTACAATAGACAGTTTCCCATTCAATGAAAAAATACAAAATACCACAATGATTAAAATCATGTTTTTTTTTTTATTAAATTTGGCAGAGCTGCATTTGAGGTTTCACAGAATGGGTTCAATGATGTCATCGTTATCAACTCTAATACATCAGCTCTAATCTACAGATTTGAATAAGTTCAAATTTATTCTAGTTTTCAGATGTCACTCTGACCTGGTGATGGAATTGTGGCCTCACAATTTTACAGCTGGATCTGACTAAATCTGGATGTGTTTCAGGTCAAAAGAAAAAAAAAACAAGCCCTGGACAGTCACACAGGCCCAGAGACCGGTTGACAAAAACGGTGTATTTCAAACAGTTGCGATTGGTTGCTTGCAGTAACTGTAAAAATTGATTGCTAAAGCTCCGTTCACACAGGTAAGCGATTCCCTGGTCACAAGGAAAAAGTGCTTATTCCACGAACAGTCGGCAAGTGGCTGCTGTACTGTTTATTGCTGGCAGTCACCAGTATGAAATTCATATAAAGAGAAATATATCTCGCTGCATCCAAAATGTGCTTATGATTGCTTTGGTTGCCAGCATACTCCCGCAAACTCCCATAGTTTTGTAGAAGCTTCTGACTTCTGTGTAAACAGTCGCAAACTGCTCGACATGTGTTTGTGAAACTTAAAGAAGTGCAATGCAAAAAAGAAACCGAGAATGTTGACCTTCAAAATAAAAGTTGTGTCTTACCTCTGAAAGCAACATAATTCAAAAGAGACAGCTTTTCCTTTAAAGGCAAACATTCTCTGTCTCCAGTTTACATTTAACAGTGAATTTACATTGAAATTGTTTCACTACAGCTGAAAAATAGGTGAGGCACCCTTTGTTATTTTGGATAATTTGGGAAATTCTAAAAAAAAACTCATTTTTGACCCAAGTATAGTGACTGGTATCAGATTTTGGAGGGCCATAATAATCAAAATCAAGTTTTCAGAGCAAACGCACATACGGTTACACTAGAAGCCTGTTTTTCAGCCATGTGATCACATAATGCTGTTAAACATTATCAGCGCAGGTGCAGTGAAGGAGGGCACACATATTTTTAATGAAACACACAGAGTTACCTTTATTATCTGAGCAAACACATGCAAGTCATCAGCAGAATGCCACTACAACTGTGGATAGCATATTAGGGGATCTGTGCCACAGAGCTGCACATGGCAGAAGGCATGCGCTGATGTGACCGTAAGCGCTCACGCCTGATTGGCTCAGCTGGGGCAGCCACGGCTGGGTGATGTCCCCCTCGCTCTCTGTCACAGGCGGAGCTAAACAGAGCAGCCAGGTTCGCAGACCGCGGCCGAAACCCTGTCACCGCCTTGCCTGGCAGACTCTGCCACACTCTGAGAGGCACACACACACACACACACACACACACACAAACAGGCTAAAATGAAATGAAAGCTAGATGCAGGGCAGACTGCATGAAGTGCGATATGTAAGACGTTTTTTTTTTAATTTTTTTGTTGCCTGCATGCGTAGTCTTAATGATTTATCCACAATAACCCTGTGAACATATTACTTCAATTTCATCCCACGCCTTCTTTTCACAATACCCCTGAAGGTCACCACCTCCATTACTGGGTCACAAAGCTCATAATCATTAGCTGCTGATAGACTCACTGAGGTGTCACCAATCATCATTCATGAAATGCTTTTATTGATGCATTCTTACATTATAAAAACCTCCAGCTCAGTCTTTTTCTTTAACGTGTTTGAAACATAAACCAGAATAGTGTCCCTTTGATTTACTTTTAAAGGAATTTTGTTCAATTGAACAACTGCAGGGGGTTACACTAATAAAAAGATAGAAAGAGACAAGCTAACACTGGGTTATTTTTAGCCGCTGTTCCATATACAACATGTTCCTCCTGACACAAAAATGCTCTGGGGTCATGTTTGGTGTTTATACAGCCTCCAATGGAGATGTCATACCTAAGACTAACTGGATTATTGGTTAAAACTCAGACAGAGGAAAGTAGGTTTTGAAAATATGCTGCAACCTGACTCCTGGCTTCCTCTAATACCTGTGAATATATATTCATAATGACTGGTGTTTTCTGCTAATCTTTTACAGACCATGTGGATCAGGTAAGTAATGATAGAAACTTTCTGTCCTGTCTTCTGTCCCGTTTCGTTAACCAGTTAAATCACGAGAAACTCTTCTAGATTTTTGCAGTATGTTTTATTGCTAGACTGTGATAGCACCACAGAACTTCTACTTACATTCAGGTACTTTACAGTTGTGTGAGGAAAGCCCCACACACAACCTCTCAGCTTCTTCTTGTCTGCATCGTTTTTGGGCACCAAAACACCGAGTCTTTTTTTCCTCCACTTTCTTGTTACATCACCCACACGTGACGTGTCTTCCAGGACATTCCTGTCCCGTCCTTTCCTCTCTGTGTCTTCTCCTGGAGTCATGTTTAAACAAAGTAACATTCATACATGAGTGGGTTTCTATGACTACGAGGCCCCAGGAATTTTTTGAGCCGTAGACCACCATGGTGCGATGGGTATAGGAAAAAGCCCAAAGGCGAGCACAGATGCTCTCGTGCTACTAGTGTTGCCTTGATAATAGCCTTATGGGCTAAAATGTGAGACTCCACATCTAAAATGAAAGAAAAAAAAAGGAAAAAGCTGATTCACTTGACAGAAGTGCTTAAGGCCTAACTTTAAATAGCTCATTGCAATTTCTGTTTCCTCTTCTTCTGTTTTGTTTTGTTTTTTTTTGTCTTTCTGTTGGACGTAGGACTGTCTTTAACTCTTATGAAGCCTTAGGACAGCCTGTTTAAATAAAGGGTAACTCAGATGAAGATCATGTTTGTTTGAAATGATAATGATTTAGTAAATGCATGCGCAGACGGCAGGGGAGAGCAACAACATCAGTTTCCTCGACTGGAACAGTGCAGTACTTTCTGGATTTTATCACAGCTCCTGTCTCCAGTTTGGTATGGGAAAAGATGAGCAGTCTAGAACCAGCTGTCTGCTTAAACCTCCAGAAGTAGATCCCCTTAAGGTTTGAAAAAACATCATCCTTTATGTATGTACACATTCTCATTTGTGTTGTCTTTAGACTTGTAATCCCCACAGTTTCAGATTTGACACATTTTGCATTACCACGATAGCAGCAGACAGCATAGTTTAGGACTGCTGCAAACAAAACAAGCCATTTCCACCCTGAAGGGTCCCTGCACTGAAGCCAGTTTGTATCTGTTATTAAAGATACACATCGTGACCTTCTACAAATGGCATTTCTAGAGGGGTGCAGAGTGTGGCACGTTCAGTGAAGAGGCTGAATAGTACTAATATGATTCAAGTAGATACAGCTTTGTTATGCTTTAATTGTGTTGAATCAATTTTGATGGAAATACAGATGAGAATTTTTAGAAGTCGGGGAAGATTTGAGTTTTAATGAGTCATTTTTGTCAGATCATTTTTCACTCTCTGATTAAGAGTTTTCATGGAGTAGTTTTATCTTCCTTTAATTCGGTCTGGCCTTGGCAACCTATTTTAATTCTTAGACTCTACTAGAGTAGCCTTACAAGAAGCACACATCAAAATAATCCATCTTTATATTATTCAAGGCCTTAGCACAGCCCCTCAGTTCCTCTATCAGAAATGATGCATTTTAGTTTCCTCTCACTTCCTTTAAGCCTGCCTTAATTTGATTGGATGCTTCTTGCAAACAAACTATTTGTATCTGGCTCTTCTGTGTTCACAGCATGCTACTGTGTTATTGAGACGATTGCATCAGGACTATATGATTTTAGTGATAATATAACACCATTCAAAACAGAGATTACCCTAAGCTACTTGTGCAAATGCTGACATTGCTATACAAAGCTTTGATGGTGTTTAAAGTAAGTTTCCATGACTATAACAGCTTATATAAAAACAGGCAATAATAGGTCACCTCTAAGTGACATTGGCGAGTTGGCATGATAGTGTTTTCCTATGGCTCCTTTAATGAGAAGCAGCATGAGCCAGATGTTGCATTAGCATTAACAATCATAATTAGCAGGTGGACATCTGAATGCACACAATCACACACACTCATATAAAGAGTACAATCAGTAAATACACTGTGTTATTACCACCCATAATAAACAGTTATAAAAACTTATCTAGAGAGTATTGTCTATGTATGAGTAGAAATCAAAACAACTTTCGTCTGTAACCCTTCTTACGTTTTGCATTCATCTTTACTTTATCGCTTATTATACCAGGAGCCGTTCATAGCACTAACAAGAAGAGACTTGATTCTGTTTACTTTATTCTTGATGTAGACACAAACATTGGGCTGTGTGGTCTTCAGAGTGATGAAGGAGATTTCATTAGGCCTTTGGTGGTTGTATAAGCAGGGTGCCTAGGCTGTGAGGTACCCTGAAGGATTTGCAATAATGTATTTATGGAGTTAATATTTTTGGCTTAAAAATATATTTTTCTTGAGCCAGTCCTTAATAAGACACTTCTTTTTATAGGTTTACATACACATGTAACCTCAAAAGACCAATTTCTGAGGGTATAAAAAAATGTTACTCTATTATTTTCTCTGTCCTTTCCCCCCTTTTCCTCTTGTTGGGTAATTGTCGTTCGATAGTATCCACACTGTAGCTGTGAATGCAGGCTTTTCTTCTTTTACTCCTGGGTTTTAGATCCAATATCAGTGAGAGCACGATCAATTATTTTGCACAACCAGACCTGTCAGTTAACATGGCAAGCCCGATTGCATCATTAAACTTGTATTGGAACAAGTGTAACTGCAGGCAAGAACATATTGCTGGAATAGGGCTCGTTTTGTTCCCCTTTCCTTTCAGTATGTTTCCTTCTCAGCTCTCCAATCCTCTTATGCCTTTTCAGTCTTTTCTCTTCTCCCCCCTTCTGCATCCATAAAGTGTTTTGTAGGAAATTTGATTGCCAAGTTCCGTTTACATTCACCCACCATCTGCTGAAATTGGCTGCAACTGTGAATCATTTCTTAATATTGGCAGCTTTGCATTGACTTGCCTCCTTATTTTTCCTCCATTTCATCTTTTCCCACTGTCTGGCATGCTTTGACCTATTAGTAGTGAGCAAAAACAACTGTCCGATCCGTAACTCTCAATAAAAGACAGCTCACAGAAAGAACACTTGAACCACAAGTGGTTGGACTGTAGAGATAAAAGTTTTTTACTGGGAGTATATGCTAGCAGAGCACACATGAAGTATGAAACTGTCTGCTTTTGAAGTGGTGCAGTCAATATTTTTCCAGCGAGTGATTCAAAGAACTCATTGATATTCATATAACACATTAAAACTACAGTTTTTGTTTGTTTTTTTTTTTACAACAAATCCATACTTAACTTTATGTCTTAAAGAGATATTTATGCTTAACATTTATATCATTTGTAGAGGATAGAGGATACAATTTGTGCTACTCTGTTACTATGTCACATGTAATATTACTTCCCTGAAAATACTATAAACCGCTGGGAAGCTTCATTTATCAAAAACATCACCTTTGAAACTCTTGATCTCATTTGTTTACATTTTTATAACAAAGCTAAAGTTGTACAATCAAGTACAACATTACAAGTACAACTATTATAAGATGCAGTTGAGTAGAAGTGGAAAGTAGAATCACAAATGTAACTAAAGTTAACTCAAGGAAAGTATAGAAAGCAATTACCAGAAGTACAGCCCTTCAGTAAATACTTTGGTATGCTTAAGTGCCACATCAGCATGCTAATATCCTTACACAATATTAATATGTGCCTGTTTAATGGCTTCTGTGTGCTATATGCCCACTATCTTAGATTACCAAATGTGCAAATGCTAAACAAACTAATCACAAAGTAGTGCCCTGTTATAAACCTTTGGTTAGAGCTATGTAGTTAAAATTCAATGTACTGAGTGAAATTGTAATCGGTTGTATATGGATGCTGCTATTGCATGTCATTAATTTTATCCGCTACCTCCTATAGATTGCGCTCCTCTTTCCAGCTTCTTTTCCCCCTTTATCCTCAACCCAAGGTTTCAACTGCTCACAGTCTCTTTGTTTTAAAAGAGATTTTCCTTCCCCACAGTCATAAAGTGCTCGCTCACACCTGACCATTTTCTCTGTAGGTTCTTTGGCTTATAATATGAAGTGCTTTGAAATGACTATTGTGAACTGGTACTGTATAAATAAAATGGAGTGTTACTTAATGTAACGCCATCATTAAGTCTTGAATGTGAAGGAATGTCTGACAGATTTAGAGTTCTCGATCCTGTAGAGTTTGAGATGCTTCAGATCATAGTGGCTTATTAAAAACCGACCAAGAGGCCAACATTGCCATAGCTACATCTGCACTAGTATCTTGGGAACAATTAAGGTCATTGCCACTCACCGTTACACATTTACCTCTTGGGTCTCACCTATTAATTTGGTATTTACAGTGACCCGAGTGTCACTGTGTGGTGGCAGTTTGTGAAGGATTTTTTAGTTTGAACTCTATTTCAACTCTGTCTCCGAGTGTTATCGTTTGATAAACCTTGGCCCTTCCTTTACTCCTCAAGGAAAATACAGTGACAGTGGAGTGATAGCGTGGTTGGTGCAGTCAGATGAAAGTGAATGAAGGCTGATGAATGCTGTGACACTGACAGAGACTTGTTATCTAGATATTAAAGTATAATAACTTGAAAAATCCGTGTCCTCTGCCAGTCAGTTTCCCAGTGCTGGCCCGTTCTATTTATGACTGATGTCTTCTGGATTTGTCAGATGAAACAGGAACAGGGTCAGAGTTTTGTGTTCAAATGTTTTGGCTGGCTGGTGCATCCTTGAGCAAGACACTTGACCTGTAACAGCTCCTAGCACAGGGTGAAGTATTGCCTCGAAGCAAACAAGTCATGAAGAGAGAAGATGCAGGGGGAAAGCAAGAGATCAGTATTCAGGGCTTACGAAAGTAATTCTAAGATTTATTATCAAATTTAATTATTAGAAAATTAAGATAAATTAAGGATTTCTGTTCAAAAGCTATTTTAAAACACTGAAGATGTTGGTAGTCATTCAGTCTTCTGGCTGCACACCACAGGTGGGCAAGATTATCGGTGTTAACTAAATAATTTATTCCAACAGAAGATTCAGTTGCAGATTATCAAGGGTCCGTGTCATTAACTTAACCCAAATAAAATCTCAATGAGAGCACTGGGAGCTCCTCTATGCATCGTGTGTGCACATGCTCCCATGCATGTTTGTGAATGCACTCACATTTATGCCACCGTGAACCCTGAATGCAGCGGGATCCCTCCTTTCTCCACACAAACTGAGCCAAAATCATCATCTCGGCGTTCAGTCACTGTGATGGCAAGGATGTCTCTACTTATCTGCAGTAAACAAATTCAACCGTGGCTGGCAGTGGCATTTGGCCTCTGTGTGCTCTCCTTCCTGGCAGCATGTGTGAGTGGAGCTGCTGCAACTGGAGCAACAGAGGATCCTGAAGTCGACGGTTTCTCCTCTAACGTGTCTGATTTAAACAGTGCGGCGCCGCAGGCTGAAAGTCACATTTCATTAAACAATGCTAATTAATTTTTGCGGGAAGTCATGCGTGTTTCAAACTGATTGACTCATTGTCACACCCTAAATAGATGAAGCATTAACGGTCCACCACATGTGATGCTTTGAGTGTCAATTTCACGCCAGCTGTAGGGGTGGAAGTTATGGTCTTAATGTTTGTAAAGTCAAATTTAGGGTATTAAGAAAAGGGTAGCTTCATAGGGCCGCTGCTAATCAGTCACTCATTAGTGTTGTTGCATTGTAATAATCCTCTGGGACCTGTTTGTGCTTTATGTTCCATTAACAGCGAGTCTGTCATCTGTATGGAGAGCGCTGACAGAGTTAGCTCTGACAGCAGGGGGGCGCATGAGCGCTGTTGGCAGGTATCAGGTCTGCTTTGGCTCGAGACAATGAGCTTCATGGTGAATCTGGGCTTCTGCACAGGAGCAGCCTAATGCTCTTAAGACTCCCTTCATCTCATTCCCTCTTTCCCGCTTTACCTTGCTTAACCCATATGTCTTTTCCCCATGCATTCCCACTAGCTTTCCTCTAAGGTCAGTGTAGCTGAGCTCAGGGACCCATTATTCATGGTCAGTCATAAGTCAGCTCTTTAATCATCTGACAGAGTGCAAGAAATCAGTTTCATCAATAAGTGGAGAATTTGTGCTTTCTTTGTGTGTGCGTGTGCATGTGTGTGCATGTTTGTGTGTGGTAATTGACCCTTGTGTTGCAGTCGGCATATCTTTTTGCACTGTGGTGGATTATTCCTGTCTCCCTGGGCTTGTTAGTGGTTTGTTTCACATCAGTTCCATGTCACACTGAAAGCACACAAAGCCCCGTGTGGATAAGAGCGCGATAGTGTGTCTGCTCTGGGTTCCATCGACACAAAAAAAAGAAGTTAAGAAAAAAAAGAAAAAGCCATAGCTAATTGACATTAAAACAGCATCATTTCAGCCTCATTTGTTCCTGAAAAACCTCAAGGCAATTTGTCTCCAGCAAAAAAAAGTTAAGTTAATTGCTGCTTCTTTTATGCTTTTTGTCTGCATAGCTAAAGGCTTTGTTATCCCTCAACGATGCAACTTGTGGCTGACATCAAAATGAAACATTTTACAAAACAAGAAAAAGCTAGTGTGCCTCCATTTTCCTACTGCAGTGTCTGCTTTAAAAAAATACCATAGCCCAGCCATTACTATTAAAATGTTGCCTTGAATCACGGTCCTCTGTGATGGTACAGCACAGAAAAGAACGATGGAAGAATCCCCTCATGAAAACAACATTTGATTTTGACAACTTTACATTCCCCACTAATATACAATGACAAACGTGTACTCACCAGCCACTTTATTAGGTATGCTGTTCAGTGGCTCGTTAATGCAAATATCTAATCAGCCAAGTAGACATGGCTAAGAAGACCAGCTGAAGTTCAACTGAGCTTCAGAATGCCGCTTTCAGAGTCACTTACTTTGGAAGAAAATGGAGAAGGCATGGGTTTTGGTGCCTGATGGGCTTGTAAGAGTATTTTAGAAACTGCTGATCTAATAGAATTTTCCCACACAACCAGAGAATTACAGCGAATGGGCCGAGTGGGTGAAAACACCTTGTTGATGCCAGAGATGAGAGGAGAATGGACAGTCTGCTTCGAGCTAATAGGAAAACAGTAGTAACTCAAATAAACACGTCTTACAACGAAAGAATAAGAAAGCATTTCTGAATGCATTCTGCATCAGACCTTGAAGTAAATGCACTATGGCAGCAGAAGACCACACCTAGTGCCACTTCTGTTAGCTAAGAACAGCAAACTGAGGTTACAATTCACAAACACTCGCCAGAAGTGGTCAGCATATTTCTCGCACCTTGTTGAATCTATGCCACTGAGAATCAAGGCAGTTCTAAAGGTAAAAGAGGGTCCAGCCCACTGCTAGCAAAATGTAGTTAGCAAAGTTTCCAGTGAGTGTACATTAGAGAGATAGAAACAAATGAACACACTGTTCCATACCACTCCCCCCTTTTATTTGAAATCTTAATTTACCAACGCAGCAGAGAAAAAGGAAATATTGCCCCTGTGAAGCAGGTGGCATTTAAGGAGTCCCCTACATGGTTATCATCTGGAAAAAACAACATCTCTATACTCTTTTCTAAACTTCAATCACATTTGATTGAGTGAATGGTTTATAAGGATTAGGAGGTGGGCTGAATATTGGAATAAATGAGGATCCATAATGGGTCCAGAGGGAAAGTGTCTCAGTGAGCGTCAGCCACACCGTCCCTCTGTGCTTGCTGAAAGAGAAGGAGAAACAGTGTTTAGAGGAAGGGCTTTGAGAATTACCAAGCAGGTAAGTGAAGGAGAATCAATATGACATGTGGTGTTGTTCCAAAATTTAAGTTGTAATAACCTGATTTAATACTTTCTGTATCTGTAACACTTTTGGCTGTCAGATTAATAAAAATCTCTAGCATGATGTAAATTGTCTTCTTAGCCAATCAGCTTGTGAAACCAATAAAAAAATAGAAAGAAACCTTATTAATAGCATAGAGTGGACTTGAAATTCCCAACTTTGGAGTTGGAATCCCCTAAAGGAAAACAGGAGGTGACAGGAGGTGAACTTAGATTTGTGATTGCTGTTGTTAAGTTGCGCAGAGCAAATGCAAGTGGAGCACAGACACCCAATAAATGTTGAAGAAGTCCAAATCATTTAGAATTGCACCTGGATTCTTGTGCTCTAATATTAAAGCTGATTCACCAAATTGATTGATTTGTTTTTATCTTATGGGATTACACACTACACTAAATGTCTTTTGCAAACATTCTTCAGACATAGTGAAACAAGCAAACTGGATATTATTTCAGCTTTAGGAAACTGTGACATGTTTTTTTTCTAATAATATATGATTTAAGGAAAATGTGTTTTTTTAAAGGAATTAATTTAAATAATTCATAGTTGAAGAGGCACATCACATGTAAAGTCAAATTTGGACTCTAGTGTGAATGCAGCTTTTTTCTAAACTTGTAGTATAATTAAATTGTCTATATAAGGGGCTGTTGGCTTCACGTGGCCTCAGACTAATGGAATAAGCCATTATGCAAATCAAGCAGTGTATCTGATATGTAGGAAGTGAGAGTCAGTCCTTATGGTTCTTGATGGATGATGAAGAGAAGGAAGTGGAAGAGGGGGGGATAGAGATGGCAAACAGCAGGAAGAGCGACTGTATTGGGATTTGTGGGGGTGGGCAGTGAGATAGGGGGGATTGTGGGGGAAGGAAACACTAGTCAGCCAAGTCCTTGCATTTCATTTATTATAATACCTCTATACTGTGAGCCAGCCTTTGAGTAAGCTTCATTTTTTCGCTGTCTGTGCATTGGCACAACTGGGATGTTGCATGAGAGCGTTGTCTCTGCTCAGCTCTCAGTGCCATGAGCTGAAACAGGGGACTCCATTCATGCGCTCTGATTTTGTCTCATTAGCCTGTGGTTACCATAGTGGCTCCATAGTGTAGTAGCTTACAACGAGTGAAAGAGTCTCAGTTTGGATCTAGGAGGAGACATAAATCCCTTTGAGTTGCATCATCTCGCAAATCTGGCAAATCCAACATGCAGAGTTACCCACTGTGGCGGCCCCTTGTGAACACAGGTGGAACCTAAAGTATCTTAGACTGTGGGTGCCATATGTGCTGAGCTGCCTTTATGCATTTGTATGTTGTTTCTATAGAGTAAGAGAATTTACATTGCTAGAAGTGTTTTCCAATTTATCATATTTGTAAACTGGACATATGTTAGCAACCATTATTTTTTAAGATGGCAGACAGATGATAGCAACGAATCAGGGAAGGCGGGAGGGGCTGGTGTACTCGTTTCAATTTCTGTCAAGATTTTGCCGCCCTCTGGTCAAGAGTTTTGAAATTGACCCTTGTGATCCCCTTGTCCAAAAAGCCTACTTTAGCTCTTGATCCGGAAGAGTGCTTTTTGTTTTTCCTTTCACACTGATGTCAAATTACAAGCAGCAGAGAGGGAACAAATGTGTTTGAAACACACCATCAGAGCTCTTCTCTGGTTCATCTCCATCACCATTCTGCTCTTTGTTCCTATCAGTCTTTCAGACAGCAGAATGGCCCCTACAGTATAGACCGAGGCTGAAAGCTGCAGCTGCTGCACACACTGAGCAGAGGCGAGGGACAGCACTCCCCCAGTTACTACACACACACACACACACACACGGATGGAGGAGAGAGCTGCTCCTCCCTGTTTGTCTGATGTTTTGCTTTGCTTTAATAGCAAGACTGATGCCATTTAAAACTTTCGCTTCATTTCACTCAATGCAAATCCAGCTGCATTAGTGGGTTGCCAGAGTCCTTCACTGACATGGGACAGTACATGCAGTGGCTCTATACAGCCAGCTCAACCTAATTAGTCCTAATGTTAGTTAAAAAAAAAAAAAAAGAACAGCTATGCAGATACTTTTTTTTTTTTGCATATGACTAAAATATATATTTAAAAATACCTTTCTTGCCCCCAGAATTATATTACATAATTTTAAATACATCACATCTACCACATCCTGAATAAAGAATCATTAGTGTGTGAAATTAGCAGGTTTTTTTTCTTGCTGTTTGTTTTTCAACCAGACAAACAAAACTGAACATAAAAAACAAACAAAAAACGCTGTCTTCTAAGACCTTTTCCCCTATGTGCACATTTTGACAGTTGTTCAAGGTGACAAGTAGTATTTATAATAGTTACTTTTAATTAAAATGATATCAACACTTAAATAAAAAAGAAAAAAACACTGACACTTAAAATGTTTGAGCAACATTGCTGATTTTGTTAAAAGTTTAAAATGTTCTTATCATTGTCACACAACTTTGGATTTGAGGACCCAAATACAGACTACAGGGGAAAAAAGCCCCAAAAGTCAAAGTCTAAACATGAGGAGCCAAGGAAGAAATGGAATACAAACTTGGGCCCAGCTCCAGAAGACAGGTTCAACAAAGTCTGAATCTAATCCTTGGTGGAAAACTCTTAGTTTTCAGTTGCAGAAAAGCTGGAAAAATGAAGCCATCATCACTGGATTTCACCATGACAATGAGTAAATGAAGAACAGCGGCTTCATTTTTATGAAGCTATGTGAAGGATGACATTCATCATAAACACGAGGGGAGAAAAATGTAATTGTCATCTATGCAGTCATCCAAATTTACCTTTACAGGTAAAGGTGAAACCCGACCAAATTTTACTTTTGATCTTTAAGTTAAAACTATCCAGCTTCACCCTGACAAGGACAAAATGCAGGTCCTGAAGGACAAATATGAAATAATGAGATAAAAAAATAGATTACTTTGACATGCAATATTATTTAGATTCATTAAAATTCATTTAGTTTATTTTCAATAAAAACAATGGTTCAGACTTTGCACAACATAATTTGATGACTATATTTGAATATATGAAAATATTTCAGCATAAAATCCAGTGACACAGACTGCCTGTATTCAAAAACCTCACTTTAAACTACATTTAGTCTCACATTACAACTTTCAACTAAAATATTCACAAAATCTCCAACTGATAAAACAATGACAGGTATTTATTTACCATTGTGACTGATTCTTCTTCTTCTTCTTCTTCTTCTTCTTCTTATTATTATTATTATTATTATTATTATTATTAAAACACTGGTGAATACACTGATCCATGCTAAATGTTTTAATGTAGAGAAACTAGCAGACAACCTGACAACTGCCTTACTGACCCGAGTCATGGAGATACAGACTTCATATTTTATTTTGCTATATTTTATTCAGCGATCACCATTTGTGCCCTTGCATAGATGACCAATTATTTATTTAAAAAAAAAATGCTAATTATTAAACACAACCAATATCTAACCAGGGTTTCAGTGCTTGTGAAGGTGCTTGGACATCAGTTACACAAATGAAAAAGCAGGAGTAAAGGAGTCAAAGAGAAACTTTGTTGACCCTGGCACCTGACACAGTTTAAGTTTAAAGTCTCTTTCTAGAACAAAAAAGCCAAAAATTCCTCTCATGTGTCAACAAACTCAGAGTTTTCACTAAACTTGCTTTCTGGAACAAAGCCTTGGGAAACACACTGAGACAAAAAGTTGGACTGGACTATATATACAGAGATCACTGATTAGGGATTAGACACAGGAGGGGAATGAGATGCAGAGGAATGCAAATAACAACAGTTAATCAGAAAACAAAATAATCAGAGAATCAAGGCAGGCTGTCACAAAGCAACTTTAACTCAGGACATAGAAGAAAACGAACCTTCAAGCATTTAAAATCTGGAGAAAAAACCCCGGACAAAACAAAAGAGAGTACCATAGACTTGAATATTAACACTTAATAAGGGAACACAAAGGGACGAACACGGGAACAAAAAGAAAGGAAGGCAGACAGAAACAGAAACACTCGGGCAACTGCTGCTACTGACAGTAACAGACATGAACCAAAACACAAGATAACACAAAAATGAAGAAACAAAGCTCAAAAAAGGGATAAGATATAAGGCCAGTTTAACATAGACAAATTTCTTAGTTTCTTAGTTGTCTTCACTAAACCTAAAACCTCGGAGATAATGAACATTTCCACACGGGTAATCAGTTTTCTTTGTTTTCACTAGCCCAGCCTTTCTTCTTCAGGCTCTTCTTGCGCTCACATAGAAGGGACGTTTGATGTATTATTTGACTCTTCTTCTGCACAATGTTGACCAGTTGAATCCCCTCCCCCCAACTCCAAGGCAGATGCATTATTGGAGGAATGTGTGACAGAGCTCTCTAAAAGAAAAGAAAAATATAGCAGTAAAAAGGAAGATTGCCATTGCAGATAGGACAAGAGAGTAATGCTGCAGATCAAAAGAAGCATGCAGAGCAGTTAGAAAAAATGTATATGTTAACTCAAGATAATATGCAATATTTATTTTATTGCTCAGTTTGCTCTCATTTAATTCTGACATGACAGCAGTACATTAATTCTCACTGTGTCATATACTAATAAACAGGAGTTTGAAATCACTTAAGTTTGTTGTCAGATTCTTCTCAAATTAATCTTACTGATTGGTGATAAACAGTCTACATGTTATGTGTTCAGCATGTGTTACCATGGTAACACCGTAAAAAGACAGCCATATTTGTTGTTCTGGCTGTTAGCTTCATATATGCCTCTCCGGGCCAGTAATACAGAGCAACTCCAACACACCCAGGATATCTTTCCACCGTCTGGTTTCACTTACCCTGACAGCAGCAGTTGGGTTCAGGATCATAAGCAGGTTATTATCACCTTGATAAATCTACCATGAGATTCCAAATCTAGCAATCAGTACACTTAAAAAAGTGTTAAAAAAAAAGTGGTGGTGACTTTACAAAGAAACTATAGTACTGTGGAAAAGTTTTGATTCACCCTTCACTTCTTTACTTTTTGTTTAAAAAAATGAGATTCTAACAATTCTAACAAAGTCAGCATTTGGTACGACCACTTTTATTCTTCAGCTCAGCCTGAATTCTCTTAGTAAGTCATTCTTGTCATTTCGTTACGTAGTCCTCAGGAACAGTTCTCAGGGCTTCTTGAATGACATTCGAAGCTCGTCTTTTTTTCCATTCTCTGTTAAGACGATCCCACACTGCTTCCATATTGTTGAGGTCTGGGTCTGTCCAGGTGTGCTTTTACCACACTGGCAGTATGTTTGGGATAACTGTCACTTTGAAAAAATAAGCCGTTGCCAATCAATTGATTTCTGGATCTGGCATCATGAATCAAAAGCTGATGGTACGTTGGAACATTTTTGTATTCATAATTGAATCAATTTTGACAGGATTCCCAACACCAATGGCTAACATCCAGCAGCAAACCATTCCAGAGCCATTGTGTTTTACAGGTGGCTGTAGACACTCACTGTTATACCTCTCTCCTGACCTCTGTAGATATTGATGATGGTTTAAACCAGATATTTGAAATTTGGATTCATCACTCCGTAAGTCCTCTTGGCACTGATTTTCAGTCAACATCAGCCTTTTCTCCCTGTTTCCCTTCATTAATAATAGCTATTTGACAGCCACTTTCCCACCGAGACCATTTTGGGGGACATTTTTCTCTGTTATTGGGTAGTGCAGCAGTGATAAATAAACAAGAAGGAAGGGGAGACATGCAGTGAAGTGCCGCTGGTCAGACTTGAACATTTGCCTTATGGAATATGGTCGCCTGCTCACCCAGTGAGCTAAACTGGCTTTTTTCTTTCTTTCTTTCTTTTTTTTTTGTCTGGTCATAGCTGAATTTTTTCCTTTCTTAAGGGCATCACTCTCATACATGGTTTTTCGACAGTTTATTTTTTTTAGGCTTGCCACTTCTTTTGTCATCCACTGTACAGTTTCTTCCTATCTTTTAGACCCACACTACATGCCGTTCTGTGTATATACTGTATGGGGTAGGTACAAAATTGGCTAGGTACAAGGAGTGGACTGTAAACAAGACATCAATCAGCCAATGTCCAGAAAACAACTTTGAAAGACCTTCAGAAAGATTGGAGAACTATTGCTCACACCACTTAAAAAAAAAAAAAAAGGTCTGTCTTCTTGGATGCAAAATAAAGATATAATAAGGAAAGGATGGCTGGTTCAAGGCTTTTCTACAGTACTGCATACTACGGGGAAAGTATGAAGAAGTTAAACACAGGAGTTTTAAGAATTTTCACCAGTGGGCCTGAAAAAGAAGGACCATATTAATAAAGTTTAACTTATTAAAACCGGAAAGGAAAGTCAACAAAAATTCTGCATGGTTATCTTTGAGATTTTGCATATTAGTCTATTTATATTGCCGTAATATATTATGCTTATTATGTGAACACAACTATGTTTAGAACTCCTTGTCAAAGACCAGTTTCCCCATGGGACAAAAAAGTTTATTTTTATCTTATCTTAAAGTTCCCCCACTGTATCTGTATATTTACTACTAAGATATGTTCCAGGCAGGACCTTTTTCTTTTTTAAAGTAGCCTGTTGGGTAATATATTAAGCAAAAAGCCCGGCATACTTGACTCCAGACAATTCACCAGTCTAATGGGAGCTGAACCATTAAATTGCCTGTTAATTGGAATTTCAGCACTAACAATTAAGTATATATAATGTATTTAATATACCATGGCACAAAGAAAAAAACTGCCCGTGGCTTTCCTCAGTGTATCTGAAGTGTCAGATTACTGTGTAGGTTCTGGCTTTCAAAAGGCTTTACGGTCACAGTATACCTATATTGCGTATGTAATGCAGAAGTACAAATCTCTTGTTAGCATTTATTAGAGGTAGTCCTACTCCACTTGGAAGCTGTGACTCTTTTGTGTCACATAAAGCCATAAAAATACATGCACACATATTACCATTTGCATTAATGTGCAGCATGTTTTTGCCATCCCGCTAATTAAACTCCTATTTTGCAGCAATAGTTTGGGAACCAGTGGTGTGGTATTTATAATGCACTTCTATGTTTTATCATATTTAAAGAAATGTTCTCTTCCTTTATCTATCTTCCCTCTGCCCAGCTTTTCAGCTCCTGCGGTATTAAAGATACGCTGCTGTAAAAGAAGTCATCTGTAATCCTACATGTGCTGTATGGCCCCTCTAAAGAAGGCTCATCAAGGTGAAACTCTTGTATGATTTTTTTAGACACTAAAAGCATGATAGCAGGTTTTTTGGGATGAGAGGGAAAAGCACACACTGTGCATCCAGGTGTGTGATATTTAGCAGCAGCAATCACCTCAGGAGCAGAACCGTCAAACAAGTGAGCGCACTGTAATGAAAGACTAGCCACTTCCCTGGAGAATGTGAATAATGTGAATAGGAATAAATGACATACAGTACTTTGCAGGAAAATACACACACACGCACACACACTTTTTCTGCCCTTAGAACCTGTCACCAGTGGGTAAGGTGCTCCGCATGCGCACACACAGGCAAGCGCGCACACACAGGCAAGCACGCACACTGAATACATCCACACCTCAGTCCTTCTCTGACAGGTCTCTATATTTGCAGGTGAGGCTGAGGAGATGATAGCAGTGTGTTTTCGTGTGCGTGGGTGTTTTGGGGACTTGCTCTGCATGATTATGTATGATAACATACGCATGCTGAAGTATCCATTCACCTCAGGTTAACTCATCTCCTCAACACTAATTACAGATGTTAATCTAATCTGCGGCCGATGAGTTAAATGAGGCTTTTTATGGCGAGGCATGAGATGAAGTGTGGCTCAGTGATGTACATGTGATAGGAACACACAACCTAAACCTTTTAAGAATTTACTATCTCAAAAAAAAGCAGTTGTCTGTTTTACTCCAACTAATGGCTGCAGCTATATGAGAGTCAAACAGCAAATATGAATTTCTGCACTTTTTTGTCTCTTTTCTACGCCATTTGCAGCATAGATTATCTCTTCTAAAATCCAAAATGTTGTCACTGGTTTGCAAAATCTTGTTCACTGTCACTGGCATTAGCTTGCTTTATAACTAATGCATTTAGAGTAGATAAATGCATGCCCATCTAAAGCCTTATTATCCACACAGCTATAACTGTGTGATGATAGCATTATAAGATAAAATACGTTTATTTTAAGACGTTTAAATGCAGGGTTTTTATGGTTGTATTCTGCTAAAAGAAGATATATGAAAAGAAACGAGCAGCAACAAAATGCAGATCTAAGGAGCACATTCAGAGAATATGTGGTATTAGCCTGTCTCCCCTAAAGTCTTTTCACAGAGCAGAAAGCTTTTCTATTGTCTGCCACCGTGTTGCCTCTGACATGCAGCAGAGCTTTATCACATGTGCAAAGATTCCTGTTTACATACAGCAATTGAAGAGGCAAAATGGGAACCTGTTGATCTACAGATAAATGTTCCACCACTGAGCTGTACTCCCTCATGATTTGTACGTGCTTTATCTGTGAATTCAGTTCTGTTTGATAATGAATTGTATCCACAAAGCCCGAGTCAAGGAGGCAGCCTCTCTCTGAACTGCAAATATTTAACAGCCCAAATGTGTTTGTTCACTCGTGAGTCTCTGCATGTTTGTGTATGATAATGAACCTGCGCTTGTAGCATCCATCCTCCCTCTATTAATTAATTTGCTCCATGGCACAGATAAAAATCAACAACAGTTTATTATTTCCCGGGATTTTTGCTTTTTATCGGAGGAAAAAAGGCTTTTAAACATTTCCACACATGAGATGAAGATACATGAACCTTACAGAGAACTCATATACAACATGCTCTATAATATTTTTCTAAGTAGCCAATAAAAGGATCAGAAGTCACCTGAATATGAATGTAATTTATATAATGATCTTTAAAAGAATACCTGACACTATTATTTTTTTTTAGCTTGAGAGATACAGTATGAACAATAATTAATTAATTTATTTTTTTGGGCATGGGCGTTCTGTACTCTGGATTATATAGCAGGCTGGTCAGTTCATTAGTGTTTAATGCTATTTAGAGTGTGCATTCATTTATGGCATGCTTTCTTAGGCTCCAGTAGTTGCCTGGAAAAAATTACATACAAAGACAAATCTGAGTGCCCCCTGTGTTTACTTTATATGCCCATAAGTCCATGAGCGCTGCTTACGGTAGACTGAGGTTCATTTAATATTACCTCCTGTAGAGAGGCTGGAATGCCCTGAATGAAACAAGCAGGGGAAATTATTGTCGCAGAGCGAGAACTACTGGCATTGTTATACAGGACAGGAGATTGTATAACAACTCAGCCACAGGTGCCAAACTGGATCCTATCAACTTCTTAAAATCTGTGGTTTTCTGTTCTAATTTCATTTATTCACTGGAAGGGTTTTTCACAGAGGAAAAAGATTTTGCAGATGATCAAATTAAACAGATGACTATAATGATCAAGCATTTTCAGACAAAACTGATGAAGCCCAGCTGAGTGACCCCCCCTTTTTTTTAAACTTGTGTTTAAACATTCATGCGTGATAATGTCACATTATGTGTGATAACGTCATAGTTAGAAAAGGGCATTTTGATCCATAGTCTGACGCTTTATCTTTGTGCTGTTCCCCCTTGTTCTTCTAATTTAGGGTTCACTTATAGTTTAATCCATGAATAATGTAAAAAATAAAATTTCCTTTTGCTCTCTCTGATGTATTTAATGTTTCTATAGTGGTGGCTGCCTATGTATCCAGCTCATTTCCTACAAATCTAAAAAAAAAGAGTACTTCCTATGATAAGGGTGATTTCAGAAAGGCATGAAATGATTTTTCACTACAAAGGCAGCATTGATTGACTGGTGATAAAGGATTCTTAAAGGAACACTGCAGCCTCTATAAGCACCCATGATTTTAATTAATATAGGATTTTTTAAAAATACAAATGATCTGTTCTGCTAGTCATAACTCTAACCCTTTGCACTGCAGATGTGCCATACAGTATATGCATTGCCAAACTTAATTACAATAACATATGCTACGTCATCATTTACTTTGCAGCTTTCGGATCGTGTGATATTGTTACCATTTTTTCATAATACCACTGTAGTGCAAAAAAGGGGGCACCCAGATTTGAACTGGGGACCTCTTGATCTGCAGTCAATTGCTCTACCACTGAGCTATACCCCCCCGGGGGTATAGGGCAAATGTAGATCAAACAAATGACTCGCTTTTACATGTTCTTCATTTGTAAACAAATAAAAGTTGTTTACATCCATGTAATGAACCCACCGACCTGCTGTACTTCCTGATTGGTTCAGTGGGATGGTTGCATCCACTTAAACTTTGGTTGTGAATATAAAACCTATTAATCCCTGTGAAGGGAGACGAAAGTGGTAGCTAAAGTTAAACTGGAGCAGTATAAACTACTCAGACCACAAGAATGTTTCTTGCTCCCTGATTAATGTTAATCAGGTGAAGAAACTCTGTAATAGCACTAGAATGGACACAGAACGCAGCAAGTAACCCAATAAGAAGAGGGGCTGGTTTGGTATTTATCGTAGAAATAGATTGCAGCTGAAGTGAAGTGTAGAGTCACTGGAGATGCTGAGATTTGAACAGCAAACCATTAAATCTAAAGGGAAATATTTTGTTTTATACCACCTTCTGAGCAAGACATGCAAACATGCTTTGTGATACAAACTGCTAAGCCAACCCAAACATTAAAAATGATACTTGCTTCTGAATTTCTTTCTACATTAGATACATGGCCTTTAAAAGTAAAAATAAATATATATAAGATATCAAAGATTAAATATCTTTAAGTATCCCTATCTTTTCACAATTTTCCTTACCTACACGTGAGACTAATGTAGTAAAACAGAGAAAATAAGATCCCGTCACATTTATTGACAATGCATAAGATTAGAATTTAGGGAATTTTAAGGATCCCCGTTTGCATTTTATTCTAAAAATCTAAACATGAATTAGAAACTCATAGAAACTCGATCACTGAAGCACACACAAGCAGTCAGACCAGCCTCTCCTCTTTTTATTAGAACATCAGAAAAAAAATTACAATTTATTCCTTGTTTGGTATTTTTTGTTGGTTTGTTTACATAAATGAAGACATTTCCACTACTAATTGATGTGGAAACGGCATTAACGTGGAAAAAAATAACTTTGTTAATTAAATGAAATGTCAAACTTTCAAAATTTCTTTGAGGATGATCTCCTTAAACGTTTCCCTCTTGTTTAAACATCTGTGTGTCAGTGTATCATCAAATTTATGTTTGTTGATTCATATGTTTACAGCAACAGCTTCGCCTCCACTCTGTGAGGTGTTCAACCCACCATTGAAGAGCTTAACTTGATGGCTGGCATTTGAAAAATTGTGGTACTTTAATTTGGTAAAATTACGACAGTCTTGAGAAAGTTTACCATCAGGAAGTCATCGATCAAATTTAACTTTCTTGTTTAAACTTGGAAATTCCACACTGCACATGCAAATGGGTCCAAAACACTCCACACATCTTGTACAATTTTTTCATAAAGCTAAACTTTTTGATGAAACCCATATTTTAAGATGACTCGGCTGTCTAGGGCTTCATGCATATTAATAGCTACTCATCATTGAACGGCTCTGAAAGAGATTTCTTTAATGGCCCGGGTGGAAGTATGTTGCGAAAATACCGACAAGAAGCCAAATGACAACTTTGTCACTTAAGCCTCTTCTTTAAGTGCTTCACTGTTTACATGGACGATACACAGTAAAATGAGCCAAATTAGTTTGGTTTATGCAAGCCGAGTGAGGGATTATGGGTGCTAAGCGGTCCCAATCTCCTCAATCCATCTATGAGCAGCCTGTGTTATGACGTGCTCATATATACACATTTTCTGAAGGCTGCTCATATGCGCTCAGAATATAAAATGCACACAGAAGACGTAGAAGAACCCAGTGTTGATGACTTGCCTCAAATGTTAAGCAGTAAAACTGTTGATTGTTTGCTTTGGTGCTGTATGGAAAATGAAAGGCTTTTCCTTTGCAGTATGACAAGATCTTCATGTTATCTAGCAGCACGCATGACCAATGCATATATATGCAAGCATATGCATGTGTGACACAGATGTTTGCAGTTCATATTACCTTAATATTTATTTGTGGGGTTAAAGCAGCGGTCTCCAACCTCCAACCCACGGACCGGTTTATGCCCAACAATATTTTCACGGACCGGCCTTTAAGGTGTCGCAGATAAATACAACAAAATAAAACTAGTACCGGTACCGAAAAAAAGATTTATTCATAACACACGTGAAAAGACCCAGGAAAACCGAGTAAACGATAAAAACGATAACAAAATAACGCTGAAAACCGATAAAAACCCTGAAAACCATACATTTCGCACCTGAGCCTCAACTCTCGCAGCCCGGTACCAAACGACTCACGCACCGATACTGGTCCGAGGCCCCGGGGGTTGGGGACCGCTGGGTTAAAGGACTGATATTATCGCAAGGACTTAAAAAAGGCATGTTATTATGGATGGTTTTTGCACATGCTATTGGTGTTAACAAATTCTCGTTTCTAGTTTACTCTTATTTGAGTAATTGTATAGTGTGTTTCACATAGGGTGCAAATGGAATTGCATTAAGGATCTCTTGATTTGATTTGTGTACTCACCTTACAGTATAATGTGTCATGCTGAGAGACGTTGTTGTCAATGTGGTGCTATTTAAGTAAATACTGAAATTAAAACTAAAAACTGTGGACAAGGGAAGCAGTTAAAGACAGTCAAAGTTTGTGGCCTTCACAGGAGGCAACCAGAGTTGAACTGGGGACGTGTTGAGCTGCAGTCATATGCTGTAACCCGCAGCTAAACCCCTCTGTGTGGCAAACTAGCACTGACAGTAACATGGAGTATGTCCATTTCATGTCAGCAGAGAAAAGAATAAAACCATCTCTCCCCCTCAATGTCTGTGTAATCACACAAACACAGATGGTCTTTCACAGAATGACTTACTGTGTATTACTTGAATGCTAAAGTTTGTCACATAGTCTGATTAGAAGTAGCTGTAAATCACGATAAGCGTGCTTAAAAAACTATCACAAATTTGACTTAGCTCCAGTTAAGGATTTGGGTGTTCATTCCCATCATTACTCTGAACTTCAGCATCAGCACCATCATTAAAAACAACTCAAATGAATTGACATCAAAAGAAAGAATGTTGCCAGAGTTACTGCCAACATTAAAAAAGACTCACACATAGGAAGGAAACTTGGCAAAAAAAACATTTTTAACCAAAGCTGTGGATTTTGAGCGACATGATATGAATTTAAAGAAGAATTATACTCTGTGCTTTCTCAGCGTATGATCTGTGAAATTCTGCGATAGGAATTGGTCCACTCAAAGGAGAGCGATAAGAAAAGAGGCCGCGATAGCGTGCAGTCCTAATTTGAGCAACCACCACTGGTGAGTGGATTTGGACAATATCAGACGAACATCTTTTATTGTTCGTAGCGTGCATGATTATGACTCATGAGGAAGCGAGGGGAGGGGGAAGAGGGAAGGAGTGAGGAGGGCATGTGGACGCTGGAAGAGATGGAGGATTATGATTGAGTCTTCATGCTTCTGAAAGCACCAACTAAAGTCCATAAACGTTGGCAATAAATGTTCATGTTTTATGTTTCCCAACCTTCAATCGAGAGTACACTGTGTTGTCAAAGGAGCTTGCAAAGAAAAGCGTCTGGACTTCTTTAAGTTGCTTGAAGACGTTTCACCTCTCATCCGAGAAGCTTCTTCAGTTCTAAGGTTAAATGGTGGGGAGTCCCAGATTTAAACCTAGTGGGAGTATCCCCCCACAGAGGGACAAAAGGATCCCCTGATGATCCTCTAATCGCCTGAGCCAAGGTGTGAAAATGGGTGTGGGTCACACTGTGTTCTTTCATTGTTGCCCATATGATGTTGGGAAGGGATGGTGTGAGTGTGTGTGTAGTTATCCACTGGCAATAACTGACTAAACCTTTGGGTCTGAAAAGTGAACACAAGTGAAGAGAAAAGCCTGTATGTGGGAACACTGGGAACTTCATTTAGTGTACCCACTTCATTAGATACTCTTTATCTTCTTGTTAATGCAAATATCCAATCAGCTGATCATATGTTGTAGACATAGTCAAAACCTGCTGAAGTTCAAACCAAGCATCAGAATTAGGAGGAGATGTGATTTAAGTGTCTTACTAGGAAGGCAACAGTAACTCAAATAAACACTACTGACAAGCAAAGTATTGAGTATTGTATAGTATACATACTCAATTGAGTATTGTTTAAATAGCACAGCCTACCTGAATGTTATTGCTGATCATGTCCATCCTGTGAACATAACAATGAGTTTATTGTGATCAAATGACCCACACAGTCACAAGATCTCCATCCAGCACTGTGGAATATCATGGAATAAGAGATTTGCATCGTGGATGTGCAGCCGACATATCGGAAGGATCTGCATCGTGTTTTATTTCAATATTAGGCCAGTTTTGAAGAGAAAAGGGGGTCCTAACTGGTGCTAGCAACATATAGTGAATATAAGGAATAGTTTAGTGTGTGTCTACATCAGTTGTCCATGTCTATGGATTAGTTTATGCTGGGGGGAAAAAATCGAACAAACAAAAACCCCACAAAGAAACAAAAAAATAAGTTCATGTAAAATTATTGTTTTGATTGTTGCCTTTATTTTTATTTTTTTTTTATTATTGATTATATTCATAATTTAGTAAGTGTTATGTTTTCTTCTCTTTTCTTCTGTCCTGGTGAAATCTGCAGCATTTAACATTCAGTTTTTATGGTGCTATATAAACAGAGCGTTACTTCTGTTTTCGTCTTTTTCGTCTTCTCCTTCTTCTTCTAAATATGGAGCAAATGAAGCATGTTATAAGTCTGTAGAAAAGGGAATTAATGTAAGTGTGAGACATGCTTACCTCTTTTGCCTCTCCTTTGTCTTTGTTCTGAAAGGTCACATAGAATAAACATGTAAAGCCTGTTTTAGTAGCTGTAGCAGCAAGTAGTACTTATGGCTTAAGGGTATAGTCAGTACTGTCACAGTTACTAATTATATGAGATTGGACATCCAAACCTCCCATGTCATGAACAGCTGACAGTGAACTGGCTAAACAACAACAGCTGGTTAAGCTGTTACGCATTATTGTACTAACCAAAATAATAATTTCCCCCTGATAAAGAGTTGAATTACATCCTCACAACGTATGAGAGTTTATTTACCATGTGTCCAAGTGCAACAATGTTAGACACACTTCAAAGAAAGTTTGAATAACAACAACTAACAGCAGCTAACTCCAGCAGCTAACATCAGTGGCAAAAGCAGTAGCGCTTATTGACATTGACAAGTTCAGGATATCTTCAACAGCTCATCTCAGTATCGCTGTCATCACATAGAAGTAAGCTTCACTAACTCTTCCACTTGTATTAGTGTCCTTTTACAAAGTTTTACAGCCTCTTCCTGATTAAATAGACATGGATCCATATTGACAGCTGAATTAAACGGTGGATTGACATCCGCTGTAGCTTGGATTATGCACTTGAATTGGGAGGGTTAAGAAAAAAGAATTCAGTTGACAGCAGTGAGGTTTCACATACTGTAACCTTCAATATAGAGATTAAATATCCTGTAGATATACAAACACACTAGTCATTTCAACATTCAGCTTTGTTTTTCTCAGTTCAGTTAAAGCAGACAGCACAACTTGTGGCCCTTAAGCAATGCTGCAAAAGCACAAAGACCTCTAATTACAAACCTACCTTTAGATTTGCTGAAATCCTCCTCATGTCCTGCTTCTCTCCAGTGGCTAGAGGTCTCACAAAATCAGTGAGTTGAGAATTATTTACCTCCAAAAGCCCTCCTATGTTTTGACTGTCTGTCAGTCCTAGACCTCCCCCCCTCCTTTACCCCTCCAAGGGGTATTAACCCCCCCACCACCACCACCACCACCACTACCACCTCTTCCTCATCATCACCACACATACAAACACACCCCCACCCCCAACCATGACCCAGTTTGGAGGGGATGAGGGGGGTAAGTGAGGACCATTGTGTGAGTACCACAGGGAGAGAGGCAAGATGCTCTGCCTCTCTCATTCCTCTCCCTTTCAGGAAGGACTCACACTTGGTTAAGCACACACACTGAGACTCTTCAGAGAACGTCCAGAAAGCCGAGTGTTTTGTTGTGAGGTTTTTGTTGTCGAAATGCCGCTTTTGATTTTAGGTTAGGTTTGTTTGATGTCAGGCGAGGTTAAGAGCCTGTAAAGGAGACTATAAGTGAGACGAGGAGATAGAGATGAGCGGGCCTCATGTTGAGAGACAAAGGACACAGTACCTGGCATCCGGGAGAGAAGGAGTAGAGTGAGTATGCTGCTTCATCACTTTACTTTGCTCCTTGTGTTGTTTTTTTTTATAAAATTTCCAAGTATTTTTTTTAATCTGAAATGATGTCAGGTTGCCTGACCAAAGATCCAGTATTTCCAAAACGAGACAGCAGATGAATGACTTCCTGAACTTGTTTGTAATCTTCTGGAGAACTTACATTACTATTTCTAACAGCGTAAGGCACAGATGCACGTGGAGAGGCTGCTCCTGCCTCAGAGATTCTTCCTGTAACATATGGAACTAGTTTTCCGTTGTGTTCCTTCCCTTCGGAAACTATTAATGAGGGATTTTTTCTTTTTTTGCCACAAACGCAGAGAGGCATGCTTCTTGAAAACCCACCTCTCTTATGTAAAATGAAAAGGACTTAATTTAAGCAACGAGCTCCTCATTTTGAGATCTCCTTACAGGCCGGGGTCCATGACCATTTTTAAAAAAAAAAAAACTGTCAGCAGTTTCTGTTTTTATCTCTCACTACTGAGATTGATTTGAATTCCTTTATCTTTTCTGCTGCACGTTTTATGAACCAGAGGCCCAAATCGGGGTGCAGTGCCTACTTAACTCTTTGGAATTCATAGTTTATTTGTGTTTCATGGCCGCCCACATTGATCACTCTGCAAGTAAGTTTGATGTCTGTTTGTATGTGTGTGTCTGTGTAGAAACATGAACCATAGAGTCTGAAAATAGATGTTAATTATAGTGTTCAAAACCATTTGTCATTGAACCTAATGCTAAGTCACTCTTGACGTGCATGATTTTAATCACTTGAGAGAATTTTTTAAACAGAGTTACTGCTCAGGAAGAACAGAAGATAGTCAGAAAATGTTGGTAAGAATTTCCTTTTTAGCTATGCTGGATTTTTGGATGATTTGAAACACAGTACAGAAAATCCCTTTTCTACTTAATCCACACATTTGCCAGCTGTCAGTCCTCTACTGAAGCTGTAGACATTAAGATTTATTGTAATTATTGTATCATGATATAGTTGTTATCTTTTAGTCAAACTGCAGATTCACAAAGCAGAAGCAGAAGCTAATGACCTTGTTGTGACTTAAATTTGGTGGTTTTATGTTCGGGTCTTATTGCTACAAAACAGCCATGATTAAACCCAAATATGACGATCCAGGGGGTTATCATGGACAGATGTCTGGCCAGCTACTGCATGAGCAGATTAGTTTGATCTGTGCCGTCTGCGTAGGACAAGTTGGGACTGTGAAGGGCAACAGTGAAGCCTGAAGATGCCACTGGCAGAACAGAGGGAGAGGGCACTACGGTGCTGACCCCCACACAAGGACAGGCAGAGGAGTTCTGACTCTAGAAGATGCTCAGAAGTCTCAGTCTTTCCTCTGATAACTCTGAGGCTTCCTTTTTAGTGTTAACAGAACAATCAGCATTTCTGGTGAATTGTGGAATAAGACATGTCACTCTCTTGGTATGATATAAAATGCAATAGCAGAAAAGACTAATGACAGGCTACAACACATACACAACTGACTTCACTGTGCCTGAATTTCCATTGCAACGCAAATGAATTATTAGCTGCAGTGTTCATTCTTTGGAAAGAAATATGTCTTTTTTGTGATTAATCTTTCCAAGGACAGCATATTAAATTTCTGAACACGCTACAGCATTTAGAGCACGGGCAGCTTGGAACTCAAGCACTGGAACTCCACTGATTAAATTCCTGTTAATATAAAAATTGAAAATGTGACTTTATGACAAGCAAGCAGCACAATTAACTCTTCTCCCAGTGGAATAGTTCTTTTTCTCTAGCTGGTTTGCCTGCCTGTCAGCCATGATATTCTGCTTTAGCAATAATTGCTGAATGTTTATTTTCACTATATGACTTTGTAGATGTGATTTTTATTTGGTGAAAGAAGATAACCCATCAGCTCAACTCTATGAGTACTAAGTACTAGTATTGTACTTGTCTTGTTGGCTTTATTTATTTATTTAGGACAGTGCATGTTAATGAACATAAATGTAAAAAAAAATTACATGAATGTAAACATACCAGATTATAGCCAAGGGCTAATTTCCATCTGTTGTCCTTAAGCATAAAAAATAGACATAATAATTCATAAAAAATCATCATTCATTCATAATAAAAACTCCATCACCAAACTTGCACATACACACCATTCTGTTCCCAAATAAAACATTAAAACTATACAACTCATACATGATCACACACTTGATTTGTCCATAACCAGTTTTTAACCTTTGCCTTAAACAAATTGAATGTAGAGCATTCTCTAACGGGTTGAGGAAGACTGTTCCACAGATGGCCACCCTTGACAGAAAGGACGTTCTTCCCAAATGCTGTCCGTCTGTGGGGTATAAACAAATCTCCTCGGATTGTAGCTCGAGTGGTCCTGTCTGAGCTTTCTTTCTGCCTAATGAACTGCTTTAGTGGTGGTGGAGCAAGGGAGTGTAAGACTTTATATATTAAACACATTCTTTTAAGTTTCACTAAGTTATTGAAGTTGAGTAATTTATGTTTTTTTAACACATGACAGTGGTGGTGGGAAGTCGGTTTTTTGTCAAGTAGTTTTAAACTTCTTTTATAAATGTTTTCAATAGTTTTAAGTTTAGTAAGTACTAAATGCAACAAAACCTTGACACGGGGCCTTGTTGAAGACAAGTAATATAATACAGAGGACAAAAAGGGAAGCAGACATATGAAGTTTAGGTAGCATTGTTTTCACAACACGTTGCTCACCTAAAACTGCTGCAAAAACAAAATATAATACGGGTTGAAATTATTTAACCTTTTACATTAACATGCTGTGATTATCAATGTGATAACGTTTCTGGTTAGATACTGAAAAGAAAGAGAAACTTTGTCTGCCACTAACATCTACAGATAGGTCCCAGAAGGCAGTAAAAGTTCAAATGAGGAGTGTTTTAAAGGCAGCAGTCCAACAGCAGATCAGCAGGATCAGGAGCCAAATCAGCGTCGACTGAATAAAACGCTGACAGTGATTTTTTTTTTCTTTACAATCACTTTAAAAACACTAAGAGAGATCTAATTGATGATTAGCAGACTAAGAAAATTAATTCCCTGTGGGAAAACAGTCTGTACTTTAATAGCTGCGGACTGACTGATCAATGACCACTACTGTAATTGTACAGGTTTGCTGGTCTGTGAATGAGTACAGTCGGAGTAAAGTGCAATATGTTAATTATGGAAAATATTCCCAAAAAAATCAATGCAATCGCAGTATGCATTTCTAAATATGGTGACCAGTAATAGAGTCATGCAGTAAGAGTTATACAAACAGAAACAAATGTATAAATATACGCATTAGTATGCTTTACTTGATTAAAGTTCAACCAAACGCTAATAAATTTATTAGCTTTACACGCGCTCATTAGAGGTTTTTCTTTTCTCTGTTTTACAGTACATTTATTATTCAAACTGCCCTGAAACGTAGCAAAAAACCATTAGACATTCAGTCCTTCTTCTCAGGGTAGTACATAAAGTATAAAATAAACCTATGCAAAACATGATATATATGTAATTTAAGTACAGCGTTCAATATTTAAATGCACAACTTGCTCCAAAAATACTACAAGTTAGTGTGTGCCAAGTCACAGGCAGGAAACCGAGGGGGCCTTTGAACTTGTAAGTGTGTCTGCTTGTCTGTCGGTCTACATACTATATGTGGATATGAGTCTCTGTGGATCCTGCAGGAGAAGAGTTAGTGACTGAGGGGATCCCTGCGGTGACGCTCACTGTAACTGTCTGTTTGATTCAGTACGTAAGGGCTGTGATGTGGAGTTTTCAACCCCCGAGAAGTGATTGTGTTAACTTCTGACCTTGTACTTCAGCGTGGCTCCGATATATCAAAGAGAGACTGATATATCTGTGTTTGTTGACCTGTGATTACACAGTCATGACCTTTTCACAGATGGCTGTGGAGCCATTGATCCTGACTGTGATTCTCTTTCAAAGCTCATTAGTTGAAAATTGCTGTGTTTACACTGGAGGGGATTTCCTTGTGACTCTTACCATTTTTAACTTTTGAACTAGAGTCTGCTGTGCTTTTTGACATTTTCTTGTGTGCATGATTTCCACCAATTTGCTGTTCATTCTTCATATCAAAATTTTTGACAGAAAGTCTGCCTGTTGTGTCTGCACAGTGCTATTTGGGAGGCTGACTCACCTCGGTAACTTAATGCACAGAGTCAGCTTCTTACCCCTAACTGCCCCACTAGCTCCTGAAGACGTAAATTGGATGAGAAAGCAAAATGCCAGGTTATATGCAACTAAGGTAGCAGGAGGATTAAACACAGGCAGCTGTGTGCCTGGATCAGAGCATCTCTCCTGGTCAGGGTGAAGCTTTTCAATTCCTGGTGCAAAAATTACCTAAGGACTTAATACGGGTGAACAAGGGCCCATCAAAGGACAGTGAAGTTCCTCTATAACTTGTGGATTTTCAATGATTGTTTTAACCTAAGCCTTAAGCTAAATGCATAAAAGGGTTGTCATGCATGTTTTACAAACCTACAGAACATTTTTTAATCTTTTTTTGTATCTATAATTGAAAACTATGGTGGGTTAACTGTATTATCAGTATGTTTGGATAAAAGGGTGCAGTATTGCTTTATCAGCTATAATGCTTAACCAGTAACACAATTTTTAACAGATGAATAAAATAGCGAAGTAGAAAAACAGCTGCAGAAACCAAAATTGTTTTATATATCAGTCTGTGCTCTGATACAGATGTACTCACCTCTGCTCTGAAATTTGGGTATTTCACCACCTGAGTCAGTAGGAGTTAACTCTGTTTTAGAGCCAATTGAGGAAGTGCAGTTTTGGGCTTCATTGGCTAAATTTCTTTAACCACATGATTAGAATAGACCAAATAGAGCTCATATCAGATATCAGGAAAAAAAAAAAGATTTGCAAATACAAGCCAGTAAATTAAATAATAAATAAAGCAAGCTTGCAGTTCAAGTGTCTGGGATCTGTAAAATTCAAAATAAATCAGCTCCATGACTGAACAAGTCAAAGTAGTGCTGGACCATAATGCATATTACTCCACGGAGCTGTAAAGTGACCGCATATCAAAAAATACTGTGTGAATAACACACCAAATCAACAGTACCTGTTAGGTGATTAGGTCACGGGAGAAAAGGTAAAAAATATAGCAAAAGGTCCAATGTGAAAATACCAGTACCATAAAATAAGAAGTAGAAAAGTACAGAAAGTAGACAGAGAGAAAAGATAGAGTAAGATAGATAGAATAGCCTTATTTAATCAAACTTTCATCTCTGTGGTTGCTTTTATGTCTGTGGAACTGGATATTATTAGCTAAAGGACAACTGTGCAGAAGAATTATGTAAAGAAATGCTGTGATGTAATGCAGGAACAGTCAGACGGAGCTCCACGATGAAAGGACACTGTTATGACTCTTTATGCTTATGGCAACCTCTTGCTCAGCTCCGGCCATGTGCTGCTTACTCATATTTGTTGCTCACAGACTCTTAGAGTTGGCGCTCTTTCAAGGACTTCAATGCTTACTCTAACTGCAAAAAGACTCTCAGAAGGAGCTGTTGTGCACTCACGTGTTGGTAATACACACACCGGAGCGTACTCACACAGAGGATTCCTGACATCTACCTCCTGTGTCTCAGGCATGCCCTTATATGGTCAGAATGATCAATACTTACGACATGTTTTATCACAAGGCTTCTTCAAAACATTCCCGCCCTCTTGACTCCTACTGGAGACACAAAGCAGAGGGCTGGGAGCTCATGCGTCTCTGCTATAGCTACATTTTCTCTCTTAATGTAGCTCATTTGAACTAAGCTCTCAACCTGCTTGGTAAGGATATTGTCCCTGGAAGCCCTTTAAAGCCCAAACTAAGCTTGTATTCATGCCTGGATTTTCCTCTCAGTCAAGCTGACAATAAGCCATGCGCTACTGTGGCTTCATAAGGGGGAAAGTTCTGTGGAGGTGCCACACTCATCCCCCAAAGCCACCCTCAGGGACAGCAGTGTTTGGGTTCAGCTCCACTGCCTGAGATAATGTGGGTCTGCTGTCTGAAATCCCGCTCCAGTGGCTTGTGCCTGGCCACCTGCTGGTTCTGCTGGTGAGGATGGACAGCCTGGAGCCCAGACCTAACCTACATAGGCAACATGTCTCTATCCCTGAACTGCACATGCACACATGCAGCAGAGTAGAGTTCAATTCCATTTACCTCCCAACCAGAACAAACCAGTGAAGTTAATACAATCCTGAAAACTGCACCTCATACAGAAGAAGGCTCACTAAGAGGATTTATTTCTTCTAAAAGAGATAGGCTGTTAAATAAAGTGTGTGTGTATTTGGTGATAGCAAATTCCCTATTTGGATTATTTCAGCTCCTTCTCAGTGCTGTTTGATGGTATTTTTTTTAATACTGAGATCCTCTTTCCACCCTGTTTGGTCTGCTAATTCTCTAAAAAGCCCAAAGTTGACAGCAACCTCACTGTGGCACTGAGCTAAAATCAGTGGGCTTGCATTTGAAATGTATAGAGCAACAGATCAAATTAAGGACTTAGTGACTCCGTGAGATCAGAGGGGAACATTCATTTTAATTAAGGCAATTATTATGTCACACCCTTAACCATCTTGCTGCTAAACTTGCAGGGCTAATGCTATTTCTGCATGAATTAAAGTCTTATTAATATTTGGACAAAAGTGACTAAATGCTTTGATCGTGTTTTGAAATGTTGGTGATACTCGTGTGGAGGCATTTACTGTCAGCTCACTGTACCTTCCTTGTTTCACTCTTGTCTTGACACTTTTTCTCTTTCTTTACTTTCTCCAGAGTCTGTGAACAGGTGAGAGAGGGACACTGTCTGCCCCACTGTCCAGCGACACCATGAGCTGGAGCTTCCTCACGCGGCTGCTGGAGGAGATCCACAACCACTCCACCTTCGTGGGGAAGCTGTGGCTCACCGTGCTCATCGTCTTCCGCATTGTTCTTACTGCCGTTGGGGGAGAGTCCATCTACTACGACGAACAGAGCAAGTTTGTTTGCAACTCAGGCCAGCCAGGCTGTGAGAATGTCTGCTATGATGCCTTCGCTCCTCTGTCTCACGTCCGCTTTTGGGTCTTCCAGATTATCTTGGTGGCAATGCCTTCTCTCATGTACATGGGCTATGCTGTCAACAGAATTGCACGATTAGATGAAGCCAAAGGAGGAGCTGGATCTGTTGCTGTTAGGACAGGAGGAGGGGGCTACACGCACAGAAAACCTAGGAAAATGTGCTTTGGAGCAAGACAGCACCGAGGCATTGAGGAGACCGAGGAAGACCAGGAGGATGATCCAATGATCTATGAGGTGCCGGAGATCGAGCCCCCAAAAAGGCCACGGGACCCACTGCAGCCCACACCCAGACCCAAAATCCGACATGATGGGCGTAAGCGAATCCGAGATGAAGGGCTAATGCGGGTCTATGTTTTGCAGCTGGTGACTCGTACGGTGTTGGAGGCTGGTTTCCTTACAGGCCAGTATTTGCTGTATGGTTTCCGTGTGATGCCCATATTTGTGTGCTCAGGGAAACCTTGTCCACACAGTGTTGATTGCTTTGTGTCGAGGCCTACAGAGAAGACCATTTTCCTGCGCATCATGTATGGTGTCACTGTCCTTTGCCTCACACTCAATGTTTGGGAAATGCTCCATTTGGGCATTGGTTCCATTTGTGACATTCTTCGCCGTCGCCGCTGCCCACCTCAGGAGGATGAGTACCAGCTGGGCCTGTTGGGTACCAGTGGGGGTGTGGAGGGCTCAGTAGGGGCAGCAGGTCCTGAGGCAGGTTCTGAGGGAGGCGTAGGAGGAGATGGTGCTGCCGATTATGTTGGCTACCCCTTCTCGTGGAACACCCCGTCAGCTCCACCTGGTTACAACATTGTTGTGAAGCCAGAACAGATGCCCTACACAGATCTTAGCAACGCTAAGATGGCATGCAAACAGAACAGGGCTAACATTGCCCAGGAGGAGCAGCAGCAGTTTGGCAGCAATGAGGACAATTTCCCCACTGGAGGAGAGGCCCGTGTAGCCCTGAACAAAGACATGATCCAGCAGGCTCATGAGCAACTGGAGGCAGCTATCCAGGCCTACAGTCAGCAGCACCGGGCAGAGGAGCAGCTTGGGGACAACCAGGATGACAAGCCCCAAAGTAACATTATCCAGGCCCAACCTCAGCCACAACCCCAGCCTCAGAAAGAGCGCAAGCATAGATTTAAGCATGGGAAAGGCGGGAGCAGTGGAGGTGGAAGCAGCAGCAACAGTAGCAGCAGCAAATCAGGAGAGGGCAAGCCCTCTGTATGGATTTAACCCCAGAAACAGTGACCCGTATTGAAAACATGTAAATATTGGAGACTGGATGATGAGCTGTTGCAATGTTTCTTGGATATTTAAACACCATTATGCCTTACAGAATCCTGCAAGCTGGAGAAGATGCGTGTTTGCGTATAATGGTGTGTAAAGAAAAAAAAGAGGGAAAAAAAACATGTGATATTGCAGCTGACAAATTGTTTTGTCTGGGTAATCACTGTTTAACTTGAAACATCACACCAACACAAACTATGTTAGGCTACAGTCTGTCGTTTACATGTGTCGTTTTTCTCAAGTCCCAAAGCAGATTATTGACCTCTGTTTTCTTCCCGTTCACCCTTTCAGGAGAATCCCAGGATCATAATGTGTTCTCTTGCAAAATTAGACTGATTCCAAATTTTGATGATCACAATGTAAATGCAATAAAATGATGCATGATTCCATGGTGCCGCCCAAAGGATTGGCTTTATAGTGCAGTGAGAAGATCACCTTCCTGAAGGTTGTGTCCTGTCACTCATGTTCCATGTCTGCTTCATTAATAGTGTTATATTGCTGTGACTTTGCATTTGACCGTGTGTTTGTAAATGTTTGTTGTGTATTTTTTGATAACAGTAGTACACCAGCTGCTACAGAAACCTATGAGTACAGCTGGTGGATTTTTATCCAGTCTACATCTGAAATTATCTGTGAAAAAATAAATAATAAGGTGCAGAAGCAATCCAGATTTTATAGTTTATTCTTAAAAATTTCATTTTCTCCTTATGGCTTTTCATGGCTCAGTTCCATCGTTCCTCTATCTGCCTTGTGTTTGGCTGCCCCCTGGTGGTGTCTTCAACGGGGCTTGATACTGGGGAGAAGATACCAGTTGCCAATGCTACCTGCATCCAGCAACACCTTAACCAGCTGTAATGTTCCTTTTCTATTGACAATACTTGTGTCACTTATGTCTTCCCAGTGCTACAAGTCCAGTGTTAGATGCACAAGGCTGCAATATTACAACATTGTAATGGAAAAGGTTTAAAGCCATTACTATAACACAGTGAGACCAAACACTGTTTGTGTGATGCAAGTTGTCAGTGCCAAGATTTTATGCTAAGCTGCCACGAAGCCTGGTTGTTTGTAGCTTTGGAATACTGTGGCCATGCTACTCCACTTGTGGAAATATGCCTATGTGAGACCAACCCTTTTGTAAAAGTCATTTTTCTTTTTCTTTTTTCCTTCTTTTTTTGTACAACAGTATGTCTTGCATTTTTTCATATGGGATTTAAAATTATAAAACTTCAAAATGGAGTCAAATTTTATGTTCCAGACAGTGTTTTATATGAAAACACTCTGTTTTTCAATAAAGTTTTGTTTTGTTTTGTAAAATAAATAAACAAAAAACAAGATCTTTTGAAAATGAATTAGCTGTATGAATATTTATGTTTATTGTGATTTAAATTGCCTTCTAATTGTAAAAAAAAAAATGTTAAATAGGACATAGTATATTTTTATAATATGTTAACTACAGTGACTTAAAGAAGTAAAGAAAAAAAAAGACTTTTCCTTGTATGTTGCCGTATCAGTATTTAATGTATGTAAAAAACCTCTGGGCTGTATTTTAATAAACAGTGTCACTCCTTTTTCAACACTGGTCTGAGATCTGCTGAACACCGTTGTGGGTCATTGAATCCCTTGTCAAAATATTTTAAAGTGCCAAGTAATTCAAATAATTCGAGCTCCACAGTAGCTTCCCTAACAAGCTGTATGAAGGCAGGAGGAAAAACGATTAAAAAAGAAAGTAAATAAAGCTGATTTAATACATTTCATGTTAAAAGTCTACAATTCTCTCAGTAAACTTTAAATGAGTTAAACAAAGCATCACTCGTGAAGCAGTGGCTGAACACATAGCTTTCTAAATATGGAATACAGTGCAGCAGAGTGCTTGAAAAACCTTTTTGGATTGTTCACCACTGGGCTCCACATGTCTATTCATCAAGCCCAGCCATCATTAGACAGACATAAGTCACCCGAAGCAATCCAACCAGCCTTACCCAAAGCAGTGATTGGCTTGTCTGAAGCGACCCTAATCCCAATAAGCCATAGGTGATTTACTGAGAATTTGCCGGTCCCTGTCAGTCTTTTCCCTACAAGGCATATCAACCCTCATTACATTCTTCTCCAGTAAGCAAAGTTTCTCCACTGCTGCTGGTTTTTTGAGAGAAGGCAATAAGATCCAGCAGGGACCACAAGAGGGCGACATCCTGTTAAATAAATGAGATCTTCAGGAGTGAGTGAGAGCGAGTAAAGGCCATTCTGTTAGAGTGCCACGAGGGTACTCAGCAACCCCATCTGCTTAGATCTTGATGACTGCCAGCTTGTGTTTATATATTCAAAACATCTCCAAGTTGTATTGTTGAGAAACTGAGAAATTTGGCCAGCTATCCAGGTCAAAAGAACTACCCTGTGGCACATTTGTGTGTTTGGCATGACCTGTTTTCTATTCTGTGCTGAGTGACTGGAGAAAAAAATAGAATACTAAAACCGAAAGTGTTCACAAATGGACTTTATGCCCCTCTGTATTCTGTCCTTGTTATCTACAGTAACATCCACTATTAACCAAACATCTCCAAAATCTTATAACAAGGGCTTTTTTTTCTTAGAAAAAAACAAGAAAAAAATTAAGGTAAACTAAGATGCCCTGTCTCATACACAATAGTGTGAATATGTGTTTTAGCTTTGTGGCAGTGGATTTACAAGACAATAGAAAAAATCTCAATACAAAAGTGTTTAATCCTCCAGCTCTCGCTGCATGTCTGTGTAGATTTCTTACATAAAAGATGATGTTTGTGCAAGTACTTCAAAAGCTACTTATCACAATTTTTGCACAACTATTTATGAGCATAGTGAGGTCAACAAGCTTAATTGTATTTGACTTTTTAACCCCTGAGCTACCAAGCCGCTTAAATAACTACATTATATTCCTCATACTGTTTCTATATCTGTGATAGATATTCTATTATATGTTAAATTAAATAATTATGGTCTTCCATTATTTTTTATATCACTGAAGATTGATAAAAATCAATCTTGATAGTCATGATAAAAATCTCTGACTTTTATCATGACTTTGGTCACTTTTAGTCATTATTCTGCTGCAGTAAATCTTGCTACTTTACTTTCTACTTTATATATATATATATATATATATATATATATATATTTCAACCTCCACTTTATATTATCCTTGTCACACCACTGTGCCAATTCATGTTAATGAAAAATAGCAGCAATACGAAGCATTTTAACAATTAAAATGATCAACGATATATATCAGTATAAATCTGGGATCATAAATATTCCCACTTGGTCACTTGAGGGTTAAAGAGTTTCAGTAAACTAAATTAACTTGAATGACAGTGGCTGGATTGGCAGTACTGGCAAAACGATGAGGTGCGGGTATTCATACTCAAACATTTTATGACATAATGTAGTGAGAGAAAGATTTTGCTGTTAAAGACAATAGAAATTCCAGGAAACATAAACACACCTTGTGATTTTCAAGAAACTTTAAGGCTGAAAGACTATCGTCACAGTTGGAAGATTTTGGTCTCAGTTGAATTATCAAAGAAGAAGAAAGAGGTATGTGGGAACTTTTCTGGAAAACTATAACTGGTCTTGTCAGCATCTGGGGGAGGAGCAATGTTCCCACATTTAAAAAAATAATTTTTTTTAAATGGCTGTTTCGGATTAAATGTTTTATGATTGTTCACAAAAACAGCTGTGTTGTTCCCTTAGATGTTTCCTCTAGTTAATTGTTGTGACAAATGAAAGAAAATGTGCTGAAAAACTCAGATTCTCATAGGTATTTGAGTGTTTTTCTATGCCTTTTTGTAAAATGTATATTTCTTTGAGTGCCATTGTTGTGTCCCTTTTTTCATATTCTTCAGCGAATGCATTTGATTTGCATGTGAAAGGGCCTATTTTACTATAAAAAAAAAATAAATCAAAAGATACATTACATAAAGTCTCTGCATCTTTTGTTTTGGGTTCACAGCAAGTAAAATGGTTTCCCTGTCCTGACACACTGAGTGTTGTCCTCTTCTTGTTGTCAACACAAGATTTGTGTTTGATTTTGATTGGTGAAAAGCAGGAGGCCCCCACCATCCTATCAGGAGAATTACAGTCACACAAGTTGATATCACCGGCAGGAACAACCGACGAAATTGAAGAGATGTCATTTCAGTTTGTGTCACCCATGACATTTTGTTTGTCGTTTTGGTTTGTCGTTCACTTGGTGAGTTTGTGAGGAGAGAACATGTGAGTCTTTGAGGCCTAGTGTTTCCTCCAAATAGCCCCTGACTCAAAAAGCTTTTATATGAAAATGAATATATCCTCACTCTCTTTTTTCATCAAGTTCAGAGTCTAGAGAATACACAACAAAAAATGGAAAGTAGACAGTGCATTTTTGTTATTTGCTGATATAAAAAGGGTCCCTGGAGAGAGTAGCCTGGGGGAACAAGTGGAGTGCTGCAGCTGGGTGTTCAAACAAGGTCACTGCTACTATGACTGGAATCCCACGAGCAATGTCTGGGATAGGAACTTGTGGCAGCGGGCTATTTTCTCTATAAAGAAACAAACATTAGTGCCCCTAATTGGCTAGATGCACTGACCCTACTTGTATGTCATTTTAAAGAAATTTTACACAGTTTTTCTAAGCGGGCATGGGGCTGCCCTAGTAGCCTACTTTTGGAATTTGTTTTACAAAGTCTATGAATTCACAACCACATGTTTGAATGTGTGCTTCATTTACAAGAAGGGAAGAAGAATGTGCAGTAAAATATAGGCCATCAATATCACAACTGGACAAAAATATGATCAAATATTAATTCTAATAATAAATTAAGAACACAATGTACCCATCTTCTCCCAGCAGAATAAGAAAACATGTACCAAAAGCTCAAATAATCTCAACATGCCACAACTTGAGCTCACTGTACGCAATGGCCTCCACAGTCACCAGATCTCAATCAGATAAGCTTTTGGATATGGTGGAATAAAACATTTACATCATGGATGTGCAGTTGATGAATCTCCATCACATCAATATTGAACACGATATTTGAGGAATGTTTCCAGCACTTTGTTGAAAGGTACTTCTGAAGTGAACAAAGGGGCTGTACTGTCTATATGATTTTAATTACACATCACTAATCAAAATTAAAATCTGGAAAGCTGCACAGCACCTCATGATGAAACCTATAAAAGAGAAATTATTCATGTTTCCTTTGTTACCTACCTGGGGGATATAGCTATCTATCTATCTATAGATAACATAGACAAAAGTCATACGTCAGAAGTGACCAAAGCAGGTGGGTCATTACCAGTGTTGGTCAAGTTACTTGAAAAAAGTAATCAGTAACTAATTACTGATTACTTCTCCAAAAAAGTAATCCCGTTACTTTACTGATTACTTATTTTCAAAAGTAATTAATTACTTAGTTACTTAGTTACTTTTTAAAAACACGATTTACAACCTGAATAGGTGATAAAGCGATAGATCTTTCAGCCCAATTCTACTTTTTCTACATAATCCATCATACAAAATGTAATCAAATGGAAAAGTCCCTTTTTTAAACTTGTTTTATCAGTTTTAATCTTTTAACTTTATGCATCAAGCAAAAATTAAATTATCTGCAACATTCTCTGACTGGAAGAAATTTGTTTAATATTTAAACCTATTTTCTGCACATTCCAGCACATAAAATATATAATTTTTTTTTGTGTTTACACTCAGTCTTTCAAATAGATGCAAGTAAAACACAGCAGAAAATAAATAAAGTCAAAGACTAGCCGTCCTGTTGCTCTATTTTCACCTGTAAAGCAGGAGTGGCGTAGGCGTAGGTTTACCCTGGTGCAGGTGTGCCGCAGCGGTCAGTGGAAGAATCCGCGAGTTTCTCTGTGAATTTCCCATTACGTCATAGCGCACTCGGTGCTTGCTTGGAAGTTTAGGGGTTTTTTTTTCGCTGTAAAAAGAAGTTTTCTTCCCACGCACAACGGACACTAATGTTTTTGTCACTTTTTATGGAATCAAACTCAAAGTAAGGTTAGTACTTCCACGCTTTAAACGCTGCATGCTCATACTCTCTCCGGCACTCAATATATTATCCATTGTTGATCTGCACACAGCTGTTGTCATGAAGGTCGCACTCGCTTACCTCACTGTCATGAGACATTCTTGCAAAAAAATCAGGGTTTTAGTAACGCAGTAACTCAGCGTTCCTACGGGAAAGTAACGGTAATCTAATTACCGTTTTTGCAATAGTAATCCCTTACTTTACTCGTTACTTGAAAAAAGTAATCGGATTACGGCCCATCTCTGATCATTACAGTATATGAGAGATTTAAAAGTGAAATACTGTACATTATATATACAGTGGAGAATTTGCTAAATTTGCTGTCCAGTTTTGGGTGCTATGGGAAAAGGCATGATCTGTAACTCAGGAACAATAGGATGTAGCAAGCGGTTTGGAGATGAAGGAAATAACTGTGCACTCACTTAAATATGAGTGAAAAATTAAGGGTTTAATATTTGATTTTATTTAAATGTTTTTGTTTTTTTTACTTTAAGTTTCTGAAGCAAAGGCTCAATATATAACATTCAGGTCATCTTTAAGCTGACAGAGTAACTGTATGCTCAAACAGCACTGCCAATCCCATGGTCAAAGTGCTGTATTTTTGAGCAGGTGTACGTTTTTATAATGAAGTATGTAAAAATAATTTCAACTTAAAATTTGGAAAATTGTAAACAACAATAACTTAAATAATAATTTAACCACTTGATTTAATGTATGCTTGTTTTACCCGACAGTAAATGTTAAATAAAATGGTTAAATAACAATACATTCTTAAAAGTCTTTTCATTCTTTTTTTAAATGAAAAAAGTTAATTTATGGTCCATTTCTACCTTTTGAAGTAAAGCACTGTGTGTGTGATCATTTCAAAGGTTGTGGACACAAGTAATGATTAATGGTTTGAGTTAAAAGTATATAAAACAGTGAAGTAAAATAAATAATCTGCTCACTTGGAAAAGATGTTGCTGTCCTGCCAAAAACACACGTGTTTCTATTGCTAAATTAAAATACATCTTGCTTGCTTGGAAGTGCAAACAATGTGGTATTTCTGGTTACAGTGGTTATGGACTGCATTTTTTTAGCTGTGCGTGTCAGTGCAAATAAACCCACATCAAGATGCCATCAGCCATCCTGACAAGCTGAACCAACTGCATATAAATGTCTTTTCTTTTGCTTAAAATTCTATTGCCTTTGTTTGTATTGGCAGAATTTAGAAAATGATACCAGTCTATAGTGATTCTATTTATCACATTATAGTTTGCATCCAAACATCATGTCACATTTGGCCTCTGAGCTGGGTCTGTACAACATACATTTTTGCTCCCTACCAAGAATTAACACCACAGTTCTTGACTGTTGCTCATTTTTGTTAATTTTTATTCTGACAGCTTGGTCCTTCAAGCTGGATCTCAACATCTCCCCCACTGACTGAAACAGTGCATGGGGGAGTCTGGGGCTCCTTAAAATAAAAGACCTCCATCCCAGTGGTTTTAAAAATGCTGTTTCAGGACGTAAAAAGCAGGACGTGATATATGCTGAGGTGTAACCTCTGAGTGAAATCTAAATATTTTGCAATGGATTTTAACTGCTATTTGTTTGTCCGGCTTGATTTGGTGATGGGCAATTTAAAGATTCTTCTCTTCTGAATGTCAAGGTAACCATGCAGAAGGAAAAGCCTCCATGATGTTGTCTCCTCCATGGAATGTTTCATTACAAGATATAGTTAAATGTGCAAGTTATCCTCTGACTGTTCTTTATGATGTACCCATGGCTAAGACATAAACAATTTACCTTTACTCTGTCTTCTCGGAAGGCTTTCTGACATTAATAGAACGCGTTTGTGCCAATAGGTACATCAGTTTATTTCAGATTTGCATACAACTAGGTGTTGTTTTTCATGATTTTTCACATGCTGATAGCTCCCATCACTCATCTTCTTTGGAAAGTTCTATTGACTTCTCCTTGTGTTTCATCTGAAAATAATAGAATCAGATTTATGCCTTTGTGCCTATATTCAGTAAGTTTCTGTTGTAATACATGTTTTTCTTTACATCCCTCAGCTGACGTGAGTCTTGCAGCAAATTAGTCCTTTTTTCTTATCAATGCATCAGAAATTCCTTCATATCTGATAATCTGTACTGGTTCTCCCAGTAGAGCTATTTTTTTTTAAAGTTCATCCATCCATTATCTTCCACTTATCCTTATCAGAGCAGCAGGGGGCCAGGAGCTTATCACAGCTACATATGAGCCGGGGCAAACCCTGGACAGGTCGCCAGTGTGACACAGGGCTAACACAGAAAGCCACTGCAACCTTCTTGCTGTGAGGCAACAGTGCTAACCACCGTGCCACCAGGTTGACGGCAAATAACAGATTACTTGTATGAGGTTAAAATGTAGTGGCACATTGTTGCAGCAAACAGTCACCTCACAACAAGAAGGTTCTGTTTTTGAGTTCACTGGTAATGGGGGCCTTTTCATCTGAAGTTTGCATGTTCTTGCTCTGCCCCTGTGGGTTCTCGCCCAGGTACTCTGACTTCCACCCACAGTTCAATGACAGACATTTTAGGAAATTACATTAAATCACATTCTAATCTCAAATCTCAGCAAGTTTTCAGTCTGTTAATGGCTTCACGACTCTAAATCATCAAATCATAATACTTTTTCTGTCAGTTTAGACAAGAGAATCCCACCACAGCAGTTCTTACATGCTTTGCGTGATATTTATTAGCCTGAATGTAATTTTCCCTCCCATATTGTGCTTTTCATTAAAAAAATATATATTCACACTCGCATTCAAAAACATTAATTTTTTTTTTATTTAACACACCAAGAATGACCAAGTTTTGTAATTTTTACATTATATTACCAAAAATATTTCCTCACCAACATAAATAATTAAATCCAGGCCACTGCCCCTTCCAGGAAAACAGTACTTGTCTGTCCGCACTGTGCCAAGTCTCAGGTGGAAACATTTGGACATTTGAATTTGTTCCTCCCAAGGCCACAGAAATGGTATCGCTTCTGTTCTCTCATCTGTCCCCAAGAACTAGTTGTCACCTGTTTTACAGTCACCCAAGTGAAGCCTGAGCACGCCTTGACTGTGCATCTGCAACATCTGGTCAAATTCAGCTGGCATTTTATGGAAATACTTATTAACTGGTCTGTCATCATAGTAGTGGTTAGTCAGAGTCATGCCCATTTGATGCTTTCAGTAATCTGCAGTACCAGTAGAGGTAGATATTTTATGAAATCATGGGAAAGCTTTTAAAGAGACATCATTATGAGGGTTCATAAACTCACTAATCTTGATTACTGGAATAATGGTTTGATTATGTTTTGTGCTTTGATGAGCTAATAATCAGCTCTCTTTTTCTCATTTTTGTTCTAAGCAGGCCTGAAAGATTGAATTAACAGCGCTGTAAAAAATTTTCGGGAGAATAAATTTAAGGTGAGCTTTTCCAGATTACAATGGGCCGAGGAAAAGGCTACCTGTGGGGACCTGATCAGGTTGTAAGTCCCTGTCTAAAAGGATTGCAGCAAGTCAATCCAGTCCAAGAGCATAAAGAACTCTTTTCCTAAAAAACAAAAAACAAAACAAAATAAAACAAATGAATGAGTTCATGTTGCTGAGGGTGGAGAATCTGATTATTTGCGCGGGAGTCTCCACTATCAGCAATATCTGGTGTGAATGCGTGTGAGTGAATGTGTGTGAATGGACTGTGACTGGACTGATGATGTGGACTAAAGGTTGGACTGACTGGACACTGAGATAAAGACTGGACCAAGAGTGGGATGAATAAATGTTGACAAACAATTCACCACGCTGGCAAGAAAAAGGGGATGCTTTGCTTTGTTTTGTTTTGTTTTGCTTTTGCCATGAGCAGGAGGAGCGGAAAACTTAATTCTGGGGCTGCTGATTTTGGGTTGCTGATGTTTGCTTTGAGAAAATTCTGTTTTATTGACTGGGTGTAGATTCTGGTAGTACATTATATAGTGGGGAAAATACCAAGTGCTAAAGGGGAGAAAATGTTGGATGTTACTCATGTTACTGTTAACAAAAGCAGGCCACTGTAGCAGTAAATTAAATTTGATAGAGGAAAATAATTACAACCCAAGTAATATTTATGAGTCAAATAGGGGATTGCTAGACTTTTCATATAAAAATGCAGTTATAGAATAACAAAGACTTGTCCAAGTGACCAAGGTTTTTATCCTTTAAAACAGTAAATTATAAAAGAGCTGGTACTGGAGGGAGACATGTGTTGTACCTTCATCCCGAACAATACTGCTCCAGATGGCTCAGTAACCCGAGTTCTGGAGGGGCTGAAAACTCTGTCTAAAACCATGCATGAACACTTGGGAATTGACAATTTGCTGGACAGCTGGATGACCTCCGTGTTTGGGAAATGGGAGGGGTTTTTCATGTCTGCAATGTTTTCTACTGCCGCTTTTTTTTTAGGGATACTGGTCACCTGCGGTTGTTGTCTCATTCCTTGTGCCAGAGGACTGCTGGAAAAGGTAATAACGAGGGCAGTGGACCCCGGAGCGGTAGTTCCGGTGGCCATGATGCCATTGATGGACTTAGAAGCGGCCGAATGGGCCGAGGAGTGACACAACACGAAGTGCAGTGACTTTTCTTTTTGAAAGGTCAAGAGAGGGAAGGATAATCCTGGGAATAAAGAAAATATTTTACTGCTACAATATAGCCTTTAACATTGCATTAAAATGTTTATTAAAGCTACTGGCATTAGACTAAAACTTTTATTAAAGGTGCAGCTATAATCATTGTATACACACATTGCAGATCGTGCTCATGAAAGAGTTGTTGCTCAGTCTATTCAAGGTCTTAAGCTTCATTTGGCGCGATGACCCAGCGATCTATTGTGTAAGTGACTTGGAGCAATAGAAGGTTAAACCGCATAAACGCTTACAAACACAAATGATGAAACAATGAATGAAACAAATTGCCATGTATGGAAGAATGTGATAGAAAGAGGAACGTCTCTGTCTGTTTTTATGCTGATATGGTGATGGTGTATATCTTACCCTGGGTGTGTTTAATAAAATTAAAAGTGTTGCTCACACTCATAAAGAGCGTTGAGAGTAAGTAAATTAAGATTAAGTAAAGATTAAGTAAAGTTAATATAAAGGATAGAGCCCAGAACATGATATTTTGAACCAACTTTGAATAATTAATAGTTATGGGGCGATCGTGGCTCAAGAGTTGGGAGTTCGTCTTGTAATCGGAAGGTTGCCGGTTCGAGCCCCGGCTCGGACAGTTTCGGTCGTTGTGTCCTTGGGCAAGACACTTCACCCGTTGCCTACTGGTGGTAGTCAGAGCGCCCGGTGGCGCCAGTGTCCGGCAGCCTCGCCTCTGTCAGTGCGCCCCAGGGCGGCTGTGGCTGCAATGTAGCTTGCCAGCACCAGTGTGTGAATGGGTGGATGACTGGATGTGTAAAGCGCTTTGGGGTCCTTGGACTAATAAAGCGCTATACAAATACAGGCCATTTACCTTTTTTTTTTTTTTTTAACTCGCAAAATAAAAACAAAACAACAAACACGAAAACACCAGACATTATAATACAGACTTATAATTTGCACTGATGTTTTTTCGAAATTCTATACGCGAAAAGTGAGCGCGAGAGCCCTCGGTGCGCCTGCTTGCTGCCGAAGTCAAAGTAAACTTTATTGTCATCTCCGCTACATACAATCCAGTATATAGAGAGACGAGACGACGAGGCAGTGCAAGTTACAGCAGTGCAAGTAAACAAACAATAAATATAAGAAGAGTAAGAAAATAAATATACGCTTTAGGACTAGAGGTAAAGGGATCAATAACAATTTAAAATTTATAATTTACAGTTTGATGATTTAAAGTCTCACACACAACCCGTCGAAAGGGGAGAGGAGCCGGATGCTTCCAAATAGAGCACATATCATTCATAATATTGTAAATGATGTATTCATGATTTGAATCCTGGGTTGTGTGAAATCCCAGAAATACTAAAATAAAATCCCAGTCTGTTAGGTTATGTTGTGGTGATCCTCGGGTTGGGGAATGGGTGTTCATACTGGAGTGCAAAATTAAAACCAATGGAAGATGAACAAGAAAAGTTCAAAGCCATCAGGTCCTCAGTTTAGAAAAAAATAGAAAAGAAGAGAAGGAGAAACGAGCAAAAGATAGAGGTAAGCAGATGTGTCATTGGATAATGGCAGGTCATGTATCCTGAAACAAACAGAATCAGAATAAGAATACTTTATTAATCCCTAAGGAAATTATGTGGGTTACAGTTGCTTCAAAAAGAAATGGTAAAAAATAGTAACAGTAACAGACTAAACTCCAAACAATATATTATGTTACAGATTTTAATATTAATTAGTCATTGTCAATTGTTGATTTGTCCTGTTCTCATTGTATGACGAATTATGATGGCTGTTAGCCGTTTGCATACAATGCATACTCTCTCTCTCTTCGTGTGTGTGTGTGTGTGTGTGTGTGTTTCTCTGGTGAATTTTTATGTTAATGTACAATCCTTAATATGTTTTATGTGTGTGTGTGGGGTGGGGGGGGGGGGGGGGGTGGGGGCGGCAGAGGGAGTGTTAGCCCAGGGCGCCAAACAGGCTAGGACCGCCACTGTGCAGACATATTATTAAAATTTGGGCTATAATGGTTGTATTGATGTATATCAACTTGAAATGCTCCCAAAAATGGCACTACAGCATGTAAAAATATAATATAAGCTCTGGCGGACTTGGTTCTATGGTAGGTCTTAAAGGGTTAATATGTTTTATGTGTGTGGGGGGGGGGCGCCAGAGGGAGTGTTAGCCCAGGGCGCCAAACAGGCTAGGACCGCCACTGCCTGCTGCACTGTAAAATGTAATATTGTGTTTAATTAAAAATATTAAATAGGCTGAACTCAGTTTTTATCACTTTGTTATTAGAACTCGATTTAAATAAGTTACCAGTACATTTTATGCAAAAACGCTGATAAACTCAATTTATTTGAGTTGTCTTAACTTAGAAAAACTAAGTAAGATGGAAGTTTTGCTTCTCAGTGCGGAAGGATGAAAGATGTGTTTTGAAAATGCCCCGTCACTACCGTCCTCCTCCCTCTCGGATCAGTCCGCATGTTCATGGTGCCAGCATTTGTTATGGAATATGTTGAGCAAACCTGGAAAAGCGTCAGCTCAAGAGATTATTGTTATGCTGTGGATCTTTATCTGATACACTGACTTGGTGAGTAAATGTTTACTCTTATTCAAACTGATTCTCGTAGTTTAGCACCAGGTTTATAATCTTGCTAGATAGTTAGTGTTAGCCTAGCGTTGCTGCTGCCGCTGGGCTCATGTTACATAAAAATTAACACCACAGCCTTAAAAACCTTACATAAAAATATGTCTGTGAAATTTTCTGTTGATTGTTTGAAATAAAAAAAGTGAGATAAGAGCCCAGACAAAATTCTTCGGGAGGTGTAGCCGTTAGGGGTGGGGTGGGGTGTGGGGGGTATTTTCAATCCATAGCTATAACTATATATATATATATATATATATATATATATATATATATATATATATATATATATATATATATATATATATATATCATGTTTAACCTGAGTAGCAAAAGACTGCAGGGGGTTGAAAACAATAAGCCAGGAGTTAGCTGTGCTCGCAGACTCTTTCGAGCCTTGACCTCCCGGTCAGCTATCGCGCTGGTGGATAACAGAGCTCTCCGAAAACGTGGAAGCACTTTTGCAAATATGTGATATTTTGATAAATTAAGTCGATATTTGATTATTACACAGCTACATTCTCGGCTGAAAGTATCTTAAAAGGTTATTTTGTGACCCAGAAAGGGTAGTCTGGGGAAAAGGAGGATCGCATATGTCCCAGCAGTTGTGGGAGCCTGTGCGTACTTGTAAGCGCAGCAATGGTGGAGGAGCGCGGCTAAAAAACTTATTATTTTTCTGGGTCACAAAATAAACTTTTAAGATATTTTCAGGCGAGAATGTAGCTATGTAAAGTTCAAATATCTGTTCGATTTATCGAGACATCACATATTTGCAAAAATGCGCTGAAGTTTTCAGAGACGTCCATTTTTTTTCATGCTTTGTTGCAGCTTTTGAACATCTGTGACATCTATTAATGTCAAATCTAGACTTTATTTAACAACATAAGCAAACTCTATGTTACAATGATTGCACAGCCATTAAGGATCAAATCAGTTTCTGAAAAAATGTTCTGCTTTTTCTCCCTCTGCTTGCTTCTTACTGTCTTTGAGGCTCGGGACCAGCACTCCTGTTGTTGGACAGAAAGACATCAACTCAGCAGTAAGTATTTTGGTTTTCCAATATATTAGCAACTATCAGTGACATTTATATTAATCAGGCTGAACTTTAATCATACTTTAGATCAGCCTGTTTTACTTATTGTTTTTGTGCTTTGGTTTGGGCAAGTTATTTCTTTACTGATCTTTTCCTGTCATCTGTTATTAGACTTGAGATATGACTGCACTATGCTGTTGCTGGTGACTCCAGTTAATTCTACAAGACATGCTGTGTAAGTAAACAAACAACAACAGTTTGGTCTGCATTTCTTGAAAGATCACATCCCCCAAACTTAGTTTAGAGGGTCTACACTGTAAATAGTGAAGTCTGCAAGTTTTCTTATGTTTTGTGCCCAAATCATTTTGCACATCATTAGAATGAAAGTTATTGGCCATGTTTGCATAGCCCTTTTTAAAATGATGCTTTCATGATATTATTGTATGTTGGGTGGTGGTTACGGCTATCCAGACTGACAATTGGGACATTGAATGTCACCTCTCCGGTGGGGAGGGAGCCTGAGATTGTCCAAATTGGAGTCTGTTTTATACTAAATGCAGAAAAAAATGTTTTAAGAAAGCAATTAAGTTCATGTTCCAAAAAATATGATTGTTTGCTTGCAGGACAACAGGAAGATGAGTCCTCCGTCACAGATGGCGTGGTCAGTGAAGATGGTCGCCTGCAGGTTCAAGCTCATTGCATCTCCAACCCACATCCACTGCCACTGTACTTAAGGGAAGTTAAAGACTTTCTTCTGCACCTACATTTGGATCACCTCGATCCATGATAGTCATTCAGGCAGTAATGCCTGGACTGGAAACAAGCCATCCTTAAAATAATACAACATTCTAGCTCATGTGTTGGAATGAAAAACAAATGTGTTGTTTAAATCAGAGACTGCACTTGTGACAGAACAACAAATATTTTATTTACAAAACAAACTTGTGGTAGGCCTAAACTTATTTTCAGAATAATTACATCTGAGACTTTGTTTCATTGTATGATTATAACAGTGATGGCAATATAATTGTTTGTTGTTCAGCAGAACAGTGTCCAGTATGTTGGCTGTTATACTTTGTTGTGTTTGAAAATAAAAGTTAGTCTGATTTTAACATCATTACAAAAAGTGTTGTTAATTATTTTTAATCATATTCAGGTTACCACAAATTGTTTTTTCATTTAGTTGAACTTGAAATGTTTGTCAGTAGGTAAACAATTAGTATTGTACAGTCAGAAATATCAAGTTATTCTTAATAGACTTGCACTGTATAAGTTGTCCTAACAGTCATCTTAAGTAAGCTTTACTTAGTTTTTTTGAGGCAACGAGTTTCCTTAATTTTTTTGAGTTCTGGGAACTAACAAGGTTGTACAGTGTACTCAAAATGAGTAAGTTGCCCTAACTTGGTCATCTTACGTAAACTTGATCCAATTTTTTTGAGTTCTGGGAACAAATGAGCTTGTACAGAGTACTCAAAATAAATAAGTTGTCCTAATTTAGTCATTTTTAGCTAAGCTTTACTCAATTTTTTTGAGGCAACGAGTTTCCTCAATTTTTTTGAGTTCTGGGAACTAATTAGATTTTACAGTGTGGGCATCACCTTGCAAGTTTAAAACAATGAGGGTGGGGCATGCAGTTGCTGAGCTCCGACGCGAAGATAGGCCTAAGGGTCCGCTGTTGCTAGCTACTTCAGAAAATAGGCGAGACCCTGCTCGACTGGTACATCTGCGGGGCTTTTACCTTCTTGAGGAATTACAAAAAGAGCCGATACCGGCCACTTTAAAAAATAGGTCGGGCCCTTGTTCGCATGGTACTCTCAACAACTAAGTGATACACCTATCTTTTGTCTTCCTATGGAATCACAACAATTAAATGATACCTGCGGTGGGCTTTTGCAATCCTGAACAATTTCAAACAATTAACCGGCTGTTGAAAAGACGGAGCGGGTCTGTGCGACTGGTTTTAGAAGTTTCACTGCAGCGTTTATTTTCTAAAGGGCTGAATGTTATTTGCGACCATCTGTTGTGTTAAAAACTACTCTGAAACCATGAAACCCCTTACGGAAGAGATTCCCGTTTGATCCATTTTTAAATAAATAAAATGCTTGCATCACTGCATGCTGTGACATCAGAATCACAAAATGAGTGTGATTAAAACACAATTAGTTTGAAAGAGTGATACTGGCTGCTTTGGGGGAAAAGGTGACATCGTGTGCAACGTGTTTTAGAAGTAGCCCAATAGCATTTATTTTCTAAAGGGCTGAATGTTATTTGTGACCATTTACTGTGTTAAAAAACTAGCTGGCTCTGTCTCTCTCATAGTTCAACATTCCGAAATCCCGATTTTTAAATAAAATGATCGCATCAACCCGTGAAAAAAAACCCCAGTAGATGCATAAAAACTAGTTAGATTAAAAACTAGTGGTTTGATTAAATGAAACGCTTGTGAACAGGCTGACATTGCCCATTCAGAAGAAATTCCCATTTGTGCCGTTTTTAAAATAAAATGCTTGCATCACTGCATGCTGAGACATTGTCAGAATCACAAAATTAGTGTGATTAAAACACTGTTACCAACACTTTTGACTAGATGTAAATAAAAAGCATTCCAGCTTTGTTAATGCGCACTGTGAAGCAAAACGGCTTCCACCCCTCCACGCAAAAACAAAGAATTGCTCTTAAGAACACATATGTCTGCATAACTGAATGTTGAGACACGCCAAAGCGATAAAATAGTTTAATTAAAAACCCTATGGTTTGTTTAAATTAAAACCCAGTTAAAAACACATAAACTCATATAACCTCTCTGACGCCCCGTGTGTTTCCACACGTGAACTCGCATGCGCACACGCACGAAGCCGTCAAACAGGTTGTCAAACTGGTTTGGTTGGCCGCCATATTGGACTAGTGCCATCGTATTACTACTAACACTGAAGAAGCGCTTTACTTTTGACACTTTAATTAATTTAATGATACTATGTTTATTATAATACTTCTTCAAGAGCCTCTTTAGTTTTTGCTCTTTGAGCACAAAGGTAGTTATGTACTTACTTGCTGTCCAACATGTACCAGATAAGGGTGGTTATCACGGTCCCCAAACTGAGGAAAGTGAACATGAAAGACAAGAAAGACTTCATACGATGTCCTCTCATACCTCTCCCCTCCTGTTAGTCTTACACTTCAGTCTGTCCAAATTTTCTCTCTCCCTCTTCCTCCTTCTCCCGCTTTTACCTTTCACAAAACTCACTTTTTTTATCTGCCCTATTCCAGTTGCTTAGGTTTTCAGTTTTTTCCCACTCCTACTCAGATTGCTCTACCTCACGCATTGCATGCCAGCTCAATGAAGCCAATGAAGTCTATGAATCCCACTATGAACCCTAGCCTGTTTGGCGCCCTGGGCGAACACTCCCTCTGCGCCCCGCCCCCCCACACACACACATTAACATAAAGCTGTTGTACACAGACACACGTATGAAGAGAGAGAAAGAGTATGCATAGTATGCAAACGGCTACCAAACAGCCATCATAATTCGTCATACAATGAGAACAGGACAAATCAACAATTGACAATGACTAATTAATACTAAAATCTGTAACATATTGTATTGTTTGGAGTTTAGTCTGTTACTGTTGCTAGTTTTACCATTTCTTCTTGGAGCAACTGTAACCCACATAATTTCCTTAGGGATTAATAAAGTATTCTGATTCTGATTGTTTCAGGATGACCTGCCATTATCCAATCACACATCTGCTTACCTGTATCTTTTGCTCATTTCTCCTCCTCCTCTTTTTTCTAAACTGAGGACCTGATGGCTTTGAACTTTTCTTGTCCATCTTCCATTGGTTTTCATTTTGCACTCCAGTATGAACACCCATCTCTCAACCCGAGGATCACCACAACATAACCTAACAGACCTACACCTTAGTTCACAGATTCACTTAGGGTGCATTTCTGGGATTTCACACAACCCAGGATTCAAATCATGAATACATAATGGGCTTGGATTTACAACATTATAAATGAAATGTGCTCTATTTGGAAGCAGCCGGCCCTTTCGATGGGTTGTGTGTGAGACTTTAAATCAGCGGTCTCCAACCTTTTTTGCGCCACAGACCGGTTTATGCCCGACAATATTTTTCATGGACCGGCCTTTAATGTGTCGCGGATAAATACAACAAAATAAAACTAGTACCGGTACCGAAAAAAAAGAAGATTTATTCATAACACACTTGAAAAGACACAGGAAAACCGAGTTAACGATCAAAACGATAACAAAATAACGCTGAAAACCGATAAAAACCCTGAAAACCATACATTTCACACCTGAGCCTCAACTCTCGTGGCCCGGTACCAAACGACTCACGGACCGGTACCGGTCCGAGGCCCGGGGGTTGGGGACCGCTGCTTTAAATCATCAAACTGTAAATTTTAAATTGTTATTGATCCCTTTACCTCTAGTCCTAAAGCGTATATTTATTTTCTTACTCTTCTTATATATATTGTTTGTTTACTTGCACTGCTTTAACTGGAGCCTCGTCGTCTCGTCTCTCTATATACTGGATTGTATGTAGCGGAGATGACAATAAAGTTTACTTTGACTTCGGCAGCGAGCAGGCGCACCGAGGGCTCTCGCGCTCACTTTTCGCATATAGAATTTCGAAAAAACATCAGTGCAAATTATAAGTCTGTATCATAATGTCTGGTGTTTTCGTGTTTGTTGTTTTGTTTTTATTTTGTTTTATTTTGCCAGTTGGTTATTAGATGTTGCTCCAGCCGGTCAGTGAATCCCCCGCCGCCCCACCCTCTCCTCCCTGCGCCGCAAGCAGCAGGCGCACCTCGCAAACGAAGGGCGCCCTTACTCCCCGCAAATGGGCGATAGAAAACCGATCGGTGCGTATGCCATTCCCAATATGCGCTGGCTGACGTCGGGGGAGCTTGAGTACGAGGCTTTTTTTAAATTTTTTTGGCCGATGCCCGTGATGCCGCCCAATCAATCAGATGAACTCTTAATACCAACCAAACGCTTATGAACACATAAAAGCTTTCAGCTGGTGTTTCTCTAACCAAGTAACGAACAGCTGGAAAAATGAGAGAAGTGGGAAGTGATGATTTACTTGCTCTCTGTTGCCAAATGAGTAATGTTAGCAAAATTAAATTCTTGCAGTGATTAGAATAATACTAGCAAAGCACTTTTTTCAAAATTAACTTAAAAAAAACATACCTTTAAAAACACATCTGATAATGTATTAATATTTTAAACTTGTATTTAATCTTATATTTTACTTAAAACTACGTTATACAAGCATTTCACATATCAGTACATGCAAGTGTCCACTTTGTGGCAGCATTTCTTCATCACTATGTTGTCACTGTTATGGAGGGAGTGCAGAATTATTAGGCAAGTTGTATTTTTGAGGAATAATGTTATTATTGAACAACAACCATGTTCTCAATGAACCCAAAAAACTCATTAATATCAAAGCTGAATGTTTTTGGAAGTAGTTTTTAGTTTGTTTTTAGTTTTAGCTATTTTAGGGGGATATCTGTGTGTGCAGGTGACTATTACTGTGCATAATTATTAGGCAACTTAACAAAAAACAAATATATACCCATTTCAATTATTTATTTTTACCAGTGACACCAATATAACATCTCCACATTCACAAATATACATTTCTGACATTCAAAAACAAAACAAAAACAAATCAGCGACCAATATAGCCACCTTTCTTTGCAAGGACACTCAAAAGCCTGCCATCCATGGATTCTGTCAGTGTTTTGATCTGTTCACCATCAACATTGCGTGCAGCAGCAACCACAGCCTCCCAGACACTGTTCAGAGAGGTGTACTGTTTTCCCTCCTTGTAAATCTCACATTTGATGATGGACCACAGGTTCTCAATGGGGTCCAGATCAGGTGAACAAGGTGGCCATGTCATTAGTTTTTCTTCTTTTATACCCTTTCTTGCCAGCCACGCTGTGGAGTACTTGGACGCGTGTGATGGAGCATTGTCCTGCATGAAAATCATGTTTTTCTTGAAGGATGCAGACTTCTTCCTGTACCACTGCTTGAAGAAGGTGTCTTCCAGAAACTGGCAGTAGGACTGGGAGTTGAGCTTGACTCCATCCTCAACCCGAAAAGGCCCCACAAGCTCATCTTTGATGATACCAGCCCAAACCAGTACTCCACCTCCACCTTGCTGGCGTCTGAGTCGGACTGGAGCTCTCTGCCCTTTACCAATCCAGCCATGGGCCCATCCATCTGGCCCATCAAGACTCACTCTCATTTCATCAGTCCATAAAACCTTAGAAAAATCAGTCTTGAGATATTTCTTGGCCCAGTCTTGACGTTTCAGCTTGTGTGTCTTGTTCAGTGGTGGTCGTCTTTCAGCCTTTCTTACCTTGGCCATGTCTCTGAGTATTGCACACCTTGTGCTTTTGGGCACTCCAGTGATGTTGCAGCTCTGAAATATGGCCAAACTGGTGGCAAGTGGCATCTTGGCAGCTGCACGCTTGACTTTTCTCAGTTCATGGGCAGTTATTTTGCGCCTTGGTTTTTCCACACGCTTCTTGCGACCCTGTTGACTATTTTGAATGAAACGCTTGATTGTTCGATGATCACGCTTCAGAAGCTTTGCAATTTTGAGACTGCTGCATCCCTCTGCAAGATCTCACTATTTTTGACTTTTCTGAGCCTGTCAAGTCCTTCTTTTGACCCATTTTGCCAAAGGAAAGGAAGTTGCCTAATAATTATGCACACCTGATATAGGGTGTTGATGTCATTAGACCACACCCCTTCTCATTACAGAGTTGCACATCACCTAATATGCTTAATTGGTAGTAGGCTTTCGAGCCTATACAGCTTGGAGTAAGACAACATGCATGCAGAGGATGATGTGGACAAAATACTCATTTGCCTAATAATTCTGCACTCCCTGTATATTGTACCCGCACATTGTTACTGCTCTTTTGAAACAGATGCCTCCCAAAACAAATATTTTTAATCAACTATTTGCTCAAATTGCCACAGATATTCAGATATTCTTGTGTATTATGCTTTTGCTCCCTACCAAGAACTAACGCCCCAGTTCTTGACTGTTGTTTATTTTTGTTCATTTTTATTCTGACAGCTTGGTCCTTCAAGCTGGATCTCAACATTTCCCCCACTCACCTCGGGAACATGACCAAGACCGTGCATAGGGGAGTCTGGGGCTCCACCCCAGTATTGTTTAGAAGTGCTGTTTCAGAATGTAGAGAGCGGGAGCTAGAGGCAACTGAAAGAGTGACGAGAATCATAAACCAGAGGAGCAACTAGAATTGGGAGCAAGTGGCCTGGGACCCCGAAAAGGAAACCTCACATGGAAAATAAGATAGGCCTGCTACTAGAATCCGGGACTCTGACTTTTCTAGACTTTTCTAAGAGAGACTAGTCATTTAAAAGGGTGTGATCAAAGCCCAATGATCAAACACCACTGATCAATGGCCATGAGTACCATTCACAGAGAGTTGGGGAATGGCTGCAATCACAGCATTGTAAGATGGCGAAAGATGTACCCTTAGGCCCCCTCCTCAATTCAGAGATGGTCTTTCCCTTTTCACGTAAATAGCCTCCTTGAGCCTCCAGAGGAACCAGCGTTCCTCTGGTTTGAGCGCTGGCCTGTAGGTGTAAATACACTGTGGACTCCTAGCCTGACGAGTTAGCTCTTCTGTGTTGTGCCATCTGCTTCACCAGAGGTTGTTTGGTTTCCCCGATCTATAAATCTTGGCAATCCTCCTGGCACTAAACAGCGTACACTATGTTACTCTGTTTGTATCGGGTGACCCTTGGGGTGGACCAGTTTGTGGTGCAGCGTGTTTTGGGGTTTAAAAGCCACAGAGACATGGTGTTTAGAAAAAATGCATCTCAGCTGGTCCGATACTCCTGACACGTACGGGATCACTAAGGGTTTTCCCTTAGGCAGCAGTTGTCCTTCTCTCCTGGATCAGCTGGAGCTTTCTTTTGGTGCCTTACCAGTTTTGACACATGTCCAGCTGGGATAACCACATTTACGAGGGGGCTTCTTGATGTGATGTTCTTCTGCTTCCCTGGCTGCTGTGGCTGTGGGGATGGTGTTCGCTCTGTGTTGTAGTGTCCTGATGACACCCAGTTTGTGCTCCAGTGGATGATGAAAGTCAAACCTTAAATATTTATCCGTATGCGTAGGTTTACGGTACACGTCAGCTTTTAAATGTATCCCTTTACTGATGGGAATCTCACAGTCTAAGAAGGCTAACCTGCCACTTTTCATATCCTCCCTGGTGAATTTGATCTGTTGGTCCACCGAGTTAATGTGATCTGTGAATTGTGGTACGTCCTGAGATTTGCATATTAATGATCAAGGAACTGACCTCACAGTCACCTGCAGTCAGCTGAGACTGAAGAAGTCACTTGGATGAGTTGAAAACGCTACATCCAGACGAACAGAATCAATCTTTTGGGATTTACTTACCTGGATGATTGAGCATGCATCAAGACATGTCATTTAAGGGAATGAAACACATGAAAAAATGTTGAATAACAAAACTCTGATTTCCTCAAATTCTGTTCCACAGCAGGAACCAGGACCTTCAACAGAACGGGTGAAGCCAGGAGACTGGGTGTACCTTAAAGTCATTAAGAGCAGTGAAAATAGTGGAGAGAAGAACCTGGATGAATCTAAGCCATTGTAAGTCTGCCACACACGTCAACCACAAAGACAACAAATAAAGCTGAGGTAAAGCAACACTTTCAAATGCACTTTAAAACTATCTACACAATGGAACCTGTACCTGTGCCCTAGTTTATCTGGTTATATCTTTTACTGTGGTTTTAGGCCTAAAGGCAAACACTTTGGCATCAGAAAGTAAACTTTCTCACAAATTCTATAAAAGAGACCTACCCACATTTGAATGGCACATGTATATATATATATAGACCCCATGGGGGTTCCAAGAGGAGTCCCAGATGAGTTTAAAGCACATAACCAGATAGCTGCAGGGTTTTAATCCATATTCTCGTAGCTAACTATTATTAAAATGTTGATTGGATAAATTAACTGTATTACAAACAACAAAGATTCTTGAATTACTTTAGAGTTGCAAATAAGAGACTTTTGGAAGAGCAGAAAGATAATATACTTTAAAGGCATGTTGAAAGTCTTATCTTCAAAAATAATAAAAATAAATAGAAGCTTAGCAAGAGAAAGAACTCTTACTCTTCCCAAAGAGCCTGAAACAAGAAAAGCGGAGAAAATGAGGAGGAAATTCTTGTCCTAAAGGAATTGCTAGACAATATAAACCCTTGTTTTAAGGGGAAAAAAGACAACAGTATTCCAAACGTATTAGACTATAGTGGGCGGGATGCAGATGTTGAATTCATCTATCACAGGGGTGGGGAACGCCAGGCCTCAAGGGCCAGTGTCCTGCAGGTTTTAGATGTGTCCTTGAACACAGCTGATTTAAATGGATAAATGACCTCCTCAACATGTCTTGAAGTTTCCCAGAGGCCTTGTAATGAACTACTCATTACTACTGATTCAGGTGTGTTGACCCAGGGTGATATCTCGAACCTGCAGGACACCGGCCCTCGGGGCCTGGAGTTCCCCCACCCCTGGTCTATCAGAATAACTCTGTGACAGGATGTCACATGTTGGATTTGATTAAATATTTGTAGGTTTGACATAAGACCAAACAAAGTCACAGTGTAGGATGATTTGTTTTCCACCTTCAGTAGCAGGTAATTCAATTGCACATCAGCAGATTCTGCTGATCGACACCATGCAGGACATCACAACATGACACATCAACAGGAGACGAGCATTTTAATAACCTGATCTTCCTTCATAACAATATCATGCACATCAGTTATATCGTTTTACAAAAATTGACATCATGGCATAATTTTACTGGCAGCTAACCCACACTGGTTTTGTTTTCCAGAATTGTCGAGATGATTTTAGCGTAACATATTCAGGTGGAAATCTAAAAAGAAAAATATAAATAAATAAAAAGGTCCCATTCCCAGAGTTAAAGATGATTATTGTACTTCAGGTTTATGTCTTGCAAAAATGAGCCAACATTCCCTTCTCTAAGCAATCTTGCCAAGAAACATCTGGAACTTATTACATCATCTGTACCTTCAGTTAGGATTTTCTCAAAGACAAAGTTAGTGAGCTAGAAAAGAAGTACAAGAAAACATTTATTTTCCATTAATAATTTGTACACTTTATTTTAAAAAGACACAAGTGCAATAACAGGGAAAATGTCTTGTTATTATATTATTGCTTCTGAACAAAAAAGTGGAGTGTGCCATGTGAGATTTAGAGCAACAAATACTTCGCTAGCAGTCTGTCTAATTAAATATCCAGGCCTAGTGTGTGGTTTCCCCTCATTACAGGCTACAACTTGGCATGCCAACCCACTCAGTACACTCTGACAGCGCCTCAGACAGCAGATCCATTACAGACTACGGGACCCTGGACACCAGTATCTCATAAGGGTGGAAGTACGATACTGTACAATAGAATACAATAAAATTTTCAAAATAAGATCCCACAGGTTTCAAAGTGTCCGTGATGGGGCTGATTAGGATTGTGATTTCATGCATGAGGTGGGAAGTTGTATTTTCTAAAATATTTGACCAATAATATTTAAGAAATCTACTATCAGATCAATTTATTAGACATGCAGTTCTTTAAGGTAATCAAAAATGCACCTCTCTGAGAGAATCATACATTGTCATGGTCCCTCGGTCCTACCTGGCTGACATATCAGGGTTTGTTTTGTCTCTCTCTAGGCTTCCGTTTCTCTCTCCTCTCTTCTGTCTGTTATTGTTTGTTGTTGTCTGTGCTGTGAGGCAGTACTCATTCGTGTTCCTACCCTTGAGTCTACACACCTGAAGATAATCAACCCCCTCTGGCCTCTGATCTCATCATCAGCCATTACTTAAGGTAGTCATTCATTACTGGATTGTTGAACTACCTTGTTAGTTAAGCACTGGCTCCTAGCTTGTATTTTGCTCGTGTGTGTTTGCCTCAAAGGATCCGACATTGTCTTCTCCCTCTGCACAGACCTTCCCTGGATTCCCCTTCCTGGAGTGTGGTGAGTGTGCCTATTTTGAGAGAGTATTGTACTGGAGAGACAATTGAATGTTTTCGGATGCAGTTTCACCTTGGACCCCTGGAGACCCATTTTTCCACCTGCACTGTTATTTATAGCATATTCTGGTGAAAACGCTGTAAATAGAATGCGCTAAACTTTAAAATCATAAAACATCAATTATCTGTCTGCATCACTAACAGCTTTAAGCATAAGAAAATTAAATTGTTGTGAACCCATGCTTTCATTTAGTATGAAACATGTTTAACAACCATTTAGTAAATACAATAACTGAGGCCTTGGTTATAAATTCCACATTACTTTCCACGTCCGCAGGTCTGCTGGACTCTACTTGAGTAAGAGTGGCTTAACTTCAGGAACAGCTATGAGGGTGTGTGCATGGCATCATGGGCCTGCCAGTTTTTTGTCACTAATTGCACATTCACCCCAGATGGCAAACTTCAGATAAGTATGACAGGAACAGCTACTCAGCCATGGTGTCTCCAGCTCTCTGCACCAAGGTTTAAGTTACTAAGCTCCCTTAACCTTATAGTTAGAAGAGAAGGTTGTATGTTACTTTTCTCTGGTAGGGTGTCCCTAGGCAAATTAGACCATTTTAATTTCTTCCTATGTTTCATTGGCAACCTAAAGGCTGAATGCATAGCCATCTATCATGAAATCTTCTATCTATTAGGAAGTATCTCCAATGGTTTTATGTCAAGTGTCTTAGTGCCCTAGTGGTCAGTATATTGATAGGAGTTCCACAGAGATATATTTTAAGAGCTCTATTATTTACCATTTATATAAAGAATAAATCTGTCATGTATATGTTTACACTATTTTATATGCCACTTGAGAGCTTTTTCTTTTATCTGGACATTGCAAAACTGTTGTCTTCTTTTGATATATTTCAAATCTACCAAGAAGAGGCCAAGAAATCTATCAAGACATGGCATGCTCATCATTGCTACAGTAATTACAATCGCTGGTCATAGGACTTTCTAATATTAGCTGTGCTTCTTATTGAAATCTGTATTTAAAAACACAAAACAGGATTATAAAAATAATAAAAGGGAAAAAATGCATATAAATATATGTATATATACACTAACCACAAAAATGCCCAAAAGACAGCAAGTTTTTAAGCACTTGAGATACTAAATCTTCCAACTGAGACATCTAGAGAAATCTTTCCCCACCTGGTTAGAGAAGTGAAAGGCACCACACTTTTTGATATTTATGTATTCATTTGAATTTCATTTTCCTTTTATAACATACTGTTAAAAACAAAATATACAAATGTTCACAATATGTTGCCGTTGCTACAACAAGAGATGTCAGGTGTGATAATTCACAGCTTTATAATGCAGTGTTATGCTAAGAAACCTTGCATAATACTCCACGTAACTTGGCATGCACCTCACAAAATATGTAACTACACATCAGCGCCGATGTGTAGTTACACAAGAGGATACCCACAAAGGTCCAATGTCTCTTGTGGACTTAAATGGCAGGAGGCATGTCATTTTAACATTGTGGCTTATTAGGGGCATTTCTGCATGACAAAAATCAATGCTAATACTTTAAAAATACCAGCCTAAAAGGCAACATTCCCACCTACATCAGACACACCTAAATACTGTTACAAATATTGCATAAGAAATTGTTCTGAACAGAGTTTTTCACTCTAAGTGCAAATTTTACAATTACATTTTTACATTTACAATGAGATAAAAAGCACTTACACAACTAACATTTTACCAATAAATGTATGTTGCCACTTTGTGGCAGTAAGTTTTTTATCACTGTCTGGTCACTGCAGTGACGAAGCATAACACACATTTGTGTGATTTTATCAGGCACTACACATTCATTACCAGCTGGTACTAAAATACAAAGTGGTTAATAGTTTAAAAAATGTCAAAATAGGCCTTACATTCAGTGTATTCGTTTTCTTTCTAAAAAGCTTTTCAGCACGAACGTCCTCATATAATGGAGGTATTTCAGACTATAAGGTGAGATCAATCTTTCATAAGGCACTAGACTGAGAGCAACTGCCTTACAGAGGCATCAAACTGCATTAAAATCATTTCAGACTCCAAATGGAACATTTGTTTAATAAATAGAGTTAAAGAGGCACTCATCAGTGCAAATGTCTTGGTTGCTGGAAGGTAAGGAAGGTGTCTATGTGGCCATTTTCCATCTTTCCACTAACCAAAAATAATGTGTAAATTTTCTCAAACACATATGAAATGAATTGAGTGTCTAACTTCATCCTGAGGCTATAGAGAAGGCACTTAATTCTGCACTTTGCTTCTGTGCTGTTGTCTATCCCTGGAAACTATTTTTCATCTGATTCACAGTCTCCCAGGTGAAGCCTGAGTACCCCTTCAGTGTGCAGCTGCAACAAGCGGTTAAATTCAGCTGGCATTGCGTGAAAACTCGCTTTAGCTGGTTTGTCATCATAGTAGTGGTTAGTCAGGGTATAGAGGCCATATGGGTGATTACTAAAGGGCCAGAATCCATACAGATGCACATTTTCACACAATTCCAGGGCCATGCTAACCATAATTAACCCAGTGCTGAGCCGCCTTTCTTTCAGGCCTTCAGAGCTCCAGAATTGAGCCAGACTGTCAAGGTACTGAGGGTTAAAGAAAACAGGTCGAATAGGGCTTTTAAAGTCCTCTATTGTATATGCAACTCGCTGACACACAGCAGTATTTATACCAAAGGAGAAGGCAGGAAGGAGCAGCAGAGAGTTGCCGTACTTGCGAAGACTCTCCACGAATGGAAGGCGGCGTCCCACCAGGGAGCCATACCTGTGCAAAAGAAACAGCTGACTTTGAGCAACAACTCATAAGTAATGTGAGGTGACAGCAACTTTTTTTTCTTGCTTACCTCTGTGTGAAGATGCTTGGGTTTGCTGTCACAAGGCTAGTTTTGCTGCCAACATCTTTCTCATATCCATTTTCCAAAGGAGGTAAGTTGCACCTTAACAAACAAAAAAGTAGACACAGAAATGGTTACGTGGAATTTCCACTCTGGATTTGGTCTACATTGGACACTTTTCTCACCTGATAACAAAGTCAGATGAATCAATCATTTTTCCACAGCTGCTCTCAGACAGGATCCCACCATTCCCAACTACTGAACAAGTGTTCCATTTCTTATTTGAGAAAGGATTCTCCTGGAATAGACAGCGACAAATAAGGCATTATAAAAAAACATTTACAAAAACATTTACATTGTTGCTGATGTCAAATGTTGAAGCAAAAAGGATTTATATATAATCTTTCCTCATCAATTCACACATGTTTTCTGGCAATTTAAACTGATACTGAACTAAATCAGCATTTGTTGCTTTGCTGGTTGAGATGCTACTATATCACCTTAGCTTTTGTGGTTTGGTAGCTTACATACTTTTATATCTTTCATTCTGGATTTGACTTTATTTCTGTAACACTTCAAAACAACATAACAGCTGACCGAATTGCAGTACAAACAGAGTAATTAAAATGTTAAAAAAAAATAAGATAACAAGAACAGAAGAATAAATCAGTACAGGTACAAACAAAGAGCGAGAGGTTAAACACAGATAACAACTCACACTGGGTTAAAAGCCAAGGAAAAAAGCTGTGTTCTTAAATGATTTTTAAAAACAGCAAGAGATGAAGCCTGCCTGGCAGCTCATTCCACATTTTAGGAGGCAAAACTGCAAAGGCTGTGCCTCCTCTGGATTTATAAAATGTCTACGGGACAATCAAAAGCATCTGGTTATCTGATGTAAGAGCATGTGAAGGCATGTAAAGGTGAAGCAGCTCAGACAAATAAGAAGGGGCAAGACCATTAAGACACTTAAAAACAAATAAAAGAATTTGAAATGGATGAAATGACTGCATGTCTGTCATTACTATGCAGCTTTTCTGCTTCTGCTTTTATACTGGTGTATACTTTATACTTAGTTTGTATCCGTTTGAGGGGGTGTAGCATTTAAGTTCCAGTTTGTAATACTTCTAAAAACATATTTTTAAAAGTGATGGTGCATTACTTACATATGGCTGTGTATGTATTTACATAAGCAACCCCCAGCCCCTCCCGCCTCACACACACACACACACACACACACACACACACACACACACACACACACACACACACACACACAAAAACAAAAAACCCTACCTTTGTAAAAATGCTGAACAGCTCTTTGTTCACCTGTAGAGTCCTCTTCTTTTCCCCATCATAAACGAGCTTCAACCCCACTGGAGTGTTATTCTTGGTAATGATGGCTTTGTCAATGCCATTGCACTTACGTCTCAGATCAGTTCTGGGGAACATAAAACACTTTGTTGACACAGGCTAGCGATTTACCAGACAAACTGGTTTGCAGTTATTAACTGGGAACAGAAATATTGCTTTTCTCAAAATACAAGCTATCTGGATTGTCATATAATTCCATATTATGCAGTAAATTAGAAGAATTTTTTAGGGAATAACATTAGTTTATTAAAAACATGACAATGGTGGGATCTCGAATAAAAATAAATTTTAATGCCATTATAAGAAATGCATATTAGCCATGTGTCTGAAAGCCTGTGTGACATCTAAGAAAACTGTCAATATTTAAAGTTGATGCTTGTTTAATTTATACTAACAGACATTGCCAATCTAAATGAAACCACTGCTATCGGTCCCTTAACGTAATGCCAAGGAATACCATTTCTTTAATGCTTTTGATTCTCTTCATGTTCATTGATGTGTTCAGTGAAATTGTTCAGTGTGAGTAAATAGACAGAGAGAGATGAGACATCAGTACACCCACAGGGCAGGAGAGCAAACAACAGGTGAGTGAGGGGAGGAACAAACACTGATCAATATAAAGTTATACAAGAAAAGGTTAAAAATAAAATAAAAGAGCAGTGTATTACAACACAGTTAGCTTTAGTAATCGGTATAAAAAAATCTTTCTTTCAGCTGTAGGTAACAAATACAACAACAACTCCTGTTAATGTTTTATGCAGCTCGAGCTAATAGAAAGTCTCAGTCATATAGTCTTAAAGAGATATTTACCCACATGGTAAATATCACAAGTATTCTTTGTTGTGCCTACAGAGATATTATGTCAAAGTCATCGTCCCTCATTGCAGGGCTCCTTTGGTTTAAGCTACTGGCTCACTGACTCCTACATGAGGCTGATGACACCTGATACCTGATAAGCTGATACCTCAATCAAATCTTTGCATAAAAAAATCCTGTTATCGATACACTATTTGAATATATTGTGGTAGGAATCATATTATGCTTGCAGAGCTCATCTGTGACTTTAATTGTATTTTATTTTTAATTAAAAATTTACTCGAGCAGACACACACACTCCTATTTAGTAAAAAGTTTTACTTTGATTTGTAATTTCTATAGAAAAAAATCGAAAGTGTTGGCAAATTGGTTCTTACCTGAATTTTAAGTAATTCTCCTCCTGCTTCTTCCAGGTTTGATTGTAACGCTCTTGTACCTTGCTAATGATTTCCCTGTGACACACACAAACACACAGTCAACAGAATCATATCTGCACAGCTGACTTTGCACAGCTCATTTTTGATGATGGCATAAACAAAGAGGTTTCTCAGGGAAATTCTGAGACTGTTATGTTTTCTCTCACTTGCAGCCTTTGCAAATTTCTGAGGGCTTTGCGGCATGTTTCTTTTGAGAAGCTGGTTGGTGAGGCTCCACATGTCTGCAAAAAAACACAAACAAACAACAAAAACAAAGAAAACTGGTCAGATTAAGTAATATAGATCAGGAAAATGCAGAAAAAAGAGATGACATATTATAACAGCATTTCATTGTTGTTGTCAGTTGTTCACACATCCTGGGTGGAAAAGGTGTGATTCAGAGTGACGTATTGTTCCAGTCAGTGTCAAGCACTGTACTTAAAACTTGCTTGTTGTCCTTTTTTTCCAGTTTGTGCAACTAAATAATTATAATACATAATATAATTATATTACATCATATCACAGCAACTGTTCCTACTTTTTAACTGATCCGACAAATTACTTAACGTAATTATTTACAAAGGACAGTTGGACTGAATGATATGTTATCCTGGGTCCTTCCAACCTGCATAAAGATTAAATAATCTTGCATGCAATTGGTGTTCATGACTTGAACACTTCTTCGTGCAAATGATAGCCTCAGTTTCCTGTTCCTAGCTGGCAGCAGTGACAGTGTGTGGTGACCTGCTGCTGTAGCCCACCTGCTTCAAGGTTCAACATGTTGTAAGGAACCTTGGAGTCATTTTTGACCAAGACATGTCCTTCAATGCACATATTAAACAAATATGTAATATGCTTTCTTCCATTTGCACAACATCTCCAAAATTAGAAATATCCTGTCTCACAGTTACGCTGAAAAACTAGTTCGTGCATTTATTACTTCCAGGCTGGACTACTGTAATTCATTATTATCAGGATGTCCTAAAACCTCCCTGAAAAGCCTTCAGTTAATCCAAAATGCTACAGCAAGAGTTACTGACAGGAACTAGAAAGAGAGAGCATATTTCTCCTATATTGGTTTCCCTTCATTTGCTCCCTGTTAAATCCAGAATTGAATTCAAAATCCTGCTCCTCACATACAAGGTCTTAAATAATCAGGCCCCATCTTATCTTAATGACATTGTAGTACCATATCACCCTATTAGAGCACTTCGTTCTCGCACTGCAGGCTTACTTGTTGTTCCTAGAGTATTTAAAAGTAGAATGGGAGGGAGAGCCTCCAGTTTGGAGACAGACACTATCTCTACTTTCAAGATTAGGCTTAAAACTTTCCTTTTTGCTAAAGCATATAGTTAGGGCTGGACCAGGTGACCCTGAATCCTCCCTTAGTTATGCTGCAATAGGCATAAGCTGCTGGGGGATTCCCATGATTCATTGAGTTTTTCCTTTTCAGTCACCTTTTTCACTCACTATGTGTTAACAGACCTCTCTGCATTGAATCGTACTTGTTATTAATCTCTGGCTCTCTTCCACAGCATGTTTTTATCCTGTTTTCCTTCTCTCACCCCAACCGGTCGCAGCAGATGGCCCCGCCCCTCCCTCATCCTGGTTCTGCCGGAGGTTTCTTCCTGTTAAAAGGGAGTTTTTCCTTCCCACTGTCCCCAAAATGCTTGCTCATAGGGGGTCATATGATTGTTGGGTTTTTCTCTGTATGTATTATTGTAGGGTCTACCTTAAAATATAAAGCGCCTTGAGGCGAGTGTTGTTGTGATTTGGCGCTATATAAATAAAATTTAATTTAATTTAATTTAATCTTCAGTGTACCCTTTCAAATAAAGCTGTCTATAGCAAATACTTCAGCTTCTACACCTCTTTTCAGAAGATAGTTCTGCTTCTTCTGCTTTTTTCAGCAGATAATTTCCACTACACAACTTTCACACTGCATTCTCGCAGGAAATGCAACTTTTTCTAGTTTTTACTATTATTATTGTTGTTGTTGTTAAATAATGATAAAAAGAAACATTTTATTGCTATTAATAGTAGCTATGTGATATTATATCGAGACTTATGTTTGGATAGGGTTTAAAATATTTAGTTTAATGAATCAAAACTAATTCAGTCCTACCTAAGTGGTAAAACGGAATATACACAATAATGCAACAGCCATCATATACAGCACACCATGTCTAAGTCAATCTTTGACAGGGGTGCGTTGGTCTAAATAAGGCTTGCTATTCAAATAATAAATAAATAAAGCAATGCATATTTACAACCATATGCGCATAGTACACTCCTTGAGAAATTTAGCCACAGTTATAAAACTATAGAGTTATCTGTCTTAGATTGCAGAAAATTTGTTTTGCAAGCTGATCGATGAATATCTTTCATTTCAAAGAGACTTGGGGGGGTTTTTCTCAAAGTCTGTCCTGCTTAAGCTCAATGTATGTCTCAGTCCGGGGGTTACGACTGCTGCAGAAGGATCGAACTAGAGTGAAACGAATTAAACTGAGCAATGAATACAAAACTGTATGAATTAGTGTAACTTACAGTTAAAGTGTATCAGCAGAATTCAGCTAAAGGGCAACAGTAACTTTCCTGGGCGAGCCTGGACTCCCGAGGCCCTTAACCCTTACGCTGACTCACTCAACAGCCTAATATCTAAATGTAGCTTAAATACAAGAATTTTATCATGTCTTTTTCAACACTTAACACCTTTTCGTTTTCATATTTCAAAAGGTTATTACATTTTCATATTTCAGATTTGAGGTATATTTCTTCAGCTCCAAAAAGGCTGAATATATTATTTAAATATCTAGGCTACAGGTCCATATGTCCCCAAACCTTGACCCCAAGACGCTGGCAGTCGCATTATTTATCAGAAAACATCATAACAGAAATACTGAAAAAGTCCTTTACTTTTGACACTTTAGCTTCACTTTAAGGAAATGTACTTAAGTGTGCCTATGTGCCTATGGCACACTTATTACTATTTGGCAGATTTATTATTGTTATTATTATTATTATTATCATTATTCCGCCTAAAATTTTGATCACGCCCCACAGCTTTGAGACAACCCCCAGATTTGTTATACCATTTCATGCGGCTCGATAGGGAATGGTGTGCTATGGGAAAGGGCCTGAAAAAAGGTCCCAACCCAGGCCACTTTGAAGGTCCACCACTCGGCCATACTTTGTCATAGAAACATCATTTAAACTTCTACAGGTCACAAGACTTTGGACTTTTATTGACCAAATCCATGTTGTGAGTGTGGAGAATAATTTGAAAAAAAGGTCTTTCTCTTCCTTTCCCACCCAAACCGTTTGCCCTACATGTATAATTTATACATCAAAACGTAGCTATCGTTGTCTACTTTCATCCAGTGTCTTCCTCACTGAGATCATATTTACGGTTTTCTCACAAATGCCATCAAAGCGCAGCCTCCTCCCTCTCTGTCCCCGTAGACGGCCATTCTAAACCTGCTCTCAATTTTCGGTTCAAATTTAACATCAGAGCGTGTCTTTACACTGTCACCACGTCAGTATAATACACTCTACAGGCATGGAAATTTTATATGTTGTAGTCTGGAAGTTCCTACCACTCACAGTCAAAGAATCTTTGTGATCGGACCTACAGTTTTCTCTTGGGAACAATTTGTTTCAGAGTTTAATTCCTGTTTGCCGTTCTCTGTGTTTGACCCCAAATGCAGTGTGTGTGTGTGTGTCCCAGCCCCTCCTGCCACTCACACGAGTTACTATAGCAACCAGCCTTAACAGCTATGAACTGATGATTGTTTAAAAGTCAACGGTTTTTATCTCCAACCACATACATCCTGTCTTCTGACAACTACCTTTGTGAATATGAGCTCGAAACATACTCTGATGAGTAAAATTAAGTGCAAAACCGTCCTAAAATTGTGAATGTAACCTACAAGCATACTTTAACAGCAAAAATTAAGTAGCAAATCACCCTACCTTTGTTAATAAGAGCTAGAAACACACTCTGACGGGTACAATTAAGTGCCAAGCCATGCTACTTTTGTGAATGTGACCTACAAGCGTACTTTAACCGGTAAAATGAAGTGGCAAACCGTCCTGGCTTTATGAATATGAGCTACAAGCATACTCTGATGGCCAAAAGTAGCAAACTGTCATACCTACTTAAATTTATGCTGGAATTACTCTGTGACAGCAGAAATGTGCATAAACTACTTACGGTAGGACGTTTTGCCAAAGTAGGATGGTTTATCAGAACACCGGCATAGGCACAATTAAAATTTCTTCAGAAATGTTCACTTTCTAGTTTCACATTGCTGTTGCTAGTTGTTGCTACTTTTATAAGGTGAGCACAATCGTTCTTCCACAGCCTCTTTAGTTTTTGCTCTCTAGGCACAAATGTAGTTATGCACTCACTTGCCGTCCAACTTGTACCAGATGAGAGTGGTCATCAGGCTCCCCAGACAGACGAGAGTGATCATGAGAGACAAGAAAGACTTCGAGAGCTGTCCCCTCATACCTCTCCCCTCCTGTTAGTCTTTCCCTTTAGAGGCCCACCTTTGTCTGTCTCCCTCCCTCTCTTCCTCCTTGTCCTGCTTTTACCTTGCACAACACGCGCTTGTTTTATCTACCCTGTCCCGTTGCCTATGTTCTCATATTTCCAAACTCGGTTTGCACTGCCACGAAGTACTTCACAAGCACACACGCCGGCTCAGTGAAGGCTGTTAATCTTTTTCCTCATGCCTGTCTGCTGTTTTACGCACTCATCACTCCCGCCCCCCTCGCTCACTCTCTTCCTGTCTCATTTGCCTCTGTGGTTCAAATCCCTCCTCGATAAATTAAGCACCAGAAATTCAGTCATTTCTGTCTGTCTAGTATGATTTCTTTTCCGCCAGACTGGTTGAGACAAGTTTGAGCCCCTGTGCGCACTTCTGTAACTCTTGTTTCCTCTCGTTACACTTTGGTGGCAGTCAGCCGAGATGAAACCGATAGAACGTTCCTCCACATCCCTCTTAAATTCTCGCCACTTCTGCTTTGCTCGTCCGCCTTCTTTATGTTGTCGCGCACCTTTTTTGTCATTTGCTCACACGAGGAAAGTCCGCCATTTCTTCATCTACAGCTCTGTTTTAGCCCCATTCTCTCGGGCTTCTGTGTGTACTTTCCCCTCCCTCTGCCCACATTGGCTAAACCCCTCTGCACTAAAAGCACGTAGTAACATGAGTGCCCTGTACTGAATTAGCTCACAGTTGTCTCTTGACTCGACTGGTTCGTGTGTTGGTGAGAGTGTGTGTGATAAGAAACACGTTCAAAATCAATGAGAGTCAGAGGAGGCAGGAGCCTATGATCGCCCCTCCAATCAGAGGGACTCTTAAAACCTACCAAACTCTTATTAACGCACACAAAAGCTTCTTTGATTCGCGTGTGAAACTTTGCAAGCTTACAGCTGGTCTTTCTCTATGTAACTAACAGCTGGAAAAAATGAGAGAAAGAGGAAGCCATAATTTCTAACTTTTTCTATGTTGCCAATTGTGTGGTGGAAGTGGAATTAAATTCTTGGAGTAAATCATAATGAGGATTATGTTAAACGTTGCATTTATGGGAATTTTTTTTCACAATGAATAACCATAAACAGATGGTTACTCCCACACTAATTCTAGTTGTCAGTGGTAAATTTCTTTTTCTCTCTCTCTCTCTTTGCAATAAAGGCATAATTCCTACATGCTATGGGATACCAGTTGTATCACAGCAACTTCACTTTAAGTTTTTTAAGTTCTTTGGAGTTTTGCATCCATGTTTATTATAAGGCGTTTTCTGTTTGGTTTCAGCTGCAGCTCATTGGAGATGATGCCATTTCCACTCAAACACCCCATTAGCTATTTAAGCACATTAAACATTCATAATGTTTTAACAGAGGAGTTTTCCTCAGCGTTATGCAGTCCTGTGAGTGCAAGAAGCCTCGAGTCTCTCTAATGATGGAGGATTGTGTTGTTAACTTTTTATTGTACACCTGTCATGAGTAGTAATGAACAGGGTTGTAGCTGTGAATGTCTATATGTTCCCAAAGCTGCTCTGTTGGATTAAAATCTGATAATTCTGGAGGCCATTTGAGTACAGTGAACTCATTGTCATGTTCGAGAAACCATTTGTGAAATGGCATGTTATCCTACTGAACATATCAGCAGATAATGTACACTGGAACATGGTTAGCACAAACAGGGTGGGGATTTGAGACTTTGCTCAGTTGGAACTAAAGGAGCCAAAGTGTGCCAAGAAAATATCCCTCACATTGATACACCCTGACAGCAGCAGTCTGAACTGTTATACCGTTGATACAAGACAGGATGAATCCATGTTTTCATGTTGTTTACACAAATTCTGACTCTACCATCTTAATGTCACAGTAGAGATCAAGATTTTTCCAATCTTCTTGTCCAATTTTGCTGTTCCTATGTGAATAGTAGCTGCAGTTTTACATTCTTTGGCCATGATTATACTCAGCTGCAGACACTGACGCAAACAGCTGGAGGCTCCAAGTCTGAGTAGTCAATGGCGATGTCAGCGTCAACCTCAATTTTATTTCTCTAGGACATTTCATTGTATGCAGACATAAAGATAAAAGCATGAAAATCAGGTCTACAATGGCTTAAGGCAATAAAATAACAACAAAATAAAACTTTACACAGATAAAATACAATTTAGTGTTCACATACACGCACAGATACACACACTTTTTGACAGTAGCCCCAACGTGTGAGAATAAAAAGTGTTTGAATATGTTTTTTTTTAATGTAGATAAAGTTCTAAGTCAGTGGGCAGATTGTTTTTAAGAAACAGTAACTGAAAGCACCCTCAGCACCATCAAATCTAATTCTGAGAAGAGTTTTGCACCTGATGACCTGAGGGTCCAACTGGGTTATAAACACTAAACAGTCAGAGATGCACTCTGAGAGCAAACCACTGAGTTCTTTATGAACTAATACAGCTATTCCTGTTGTATTTCTTTGAATTCCACTGCCTGAGGCCAACGCATAGTTCATGCATGGTTCATGGTGCTGTTTTGTTTGCTTTAAAGAACAGTAACTAATAAAATGAGTGCATCATCTTATCTTTTTAATGATTGTTTGAATTTTTGTTTTTTATTTACACTACAGGGCTTAATAAAACTAAAGAACTCTTCAAGTCATTCAGCTTTATGAGATTCATGATTCCTTTGATTTTTTTTTTTCTAAGAATGAGTTTGATTTCTTGTGACTAAAATGTTGTTTCCCAGTCCTGTTTTCACAGTTATTGTAGTAAGATGACCGCAGCACTCCAGTTTTGTTTCCTGTCAGGTTTTATGGCATTTGAGATGCCTGATAAATAGGTTTCTGTTTAACTTTTAGTTCAGAATTGCTGTTTTTCAACTCCTACTTAGAGTTTATTTGTGTTTACCTTCTTTAGTCTGTCTTGTCTTCCTATGGTTATACTTAGGGGCAGCTGGGGTTCAGGGGGTGGAGCAGGTCCTCTACCATTTGAAAGGCTGATGGATCACTCCCTAACCCCTTTATCATGACAAAGTGTCCTTGAGTAAACCCTGATTGGCTTTCATCTATGCGTCTATGTGAGTGTGTGTAAAAATGATAAGGCATGTGTCACTGGGTGAATGAGACTTGATTTTTATTTAGTTTAGTTTTTTTTTTTTTTTTTTTCGTGCATTTGGTTCTTCCTGCACACACTCCAAACCCATGATAGGGAAGTAAAAGCAACATTTAACCTAATTTGTACATCAAATACACAGTGATTTCTTCACTGATGGACAGATCATGTGACTCCAGACTCCAGTAAGCAGCTGTAATGTGTTTGTCACAGTATGTAAAACTTCCAAGTGTCAAGTGTTTTGCAGATAGCTGAAGTCCTGGGAAGATAATGTGCATTTACACTTGGCATACATCATGAGGCACTAGCAGAAACATAGGTAAAATGTTGTTGTTGTTTTCCATTTGCATGAAATAACCACAATAAGGACTAGGCCACGACTAGAAAAGGGGAAACCAGTGTCACTAGTGTATCATAGGGCAGTCAGACAAACACGTTGCTTCAGTGGCTGTCAGATTATTCAATAACCCAGACGTCTGGTTTTCCATCATTACAGGCTACCCTGCTGCCTCCCACAGCAGTCATTAGCTTGTTACAGACAATGCCAATTCCATCCAAAGACTCCATTAGCTATTTAACCACATTAAAGGCAAAGAAGTAACTTTTCATAATGACATTCATAATCTTGTAAAACAACAGAGTTCCTCACCATCGTGTAACCCTGTGCCTGTGTGAAGCCCTCAGGCTCTCTAATGACATAAGATGGCGTTATTAACTTTTAATTATACATCTGTCAGGAGTAGAAGGAGAAATTGGCAAAAAAATAAATAAAAATAAAAAAGTTCTGTGCAAATTTTTCACATGTCTAAATTGGCTTACACAGGATCAGCTGTGAAGGTCTGTATGTTCTTAAAAATTGGTAAACACAGTTAAAATGTGCATGTGAGAGGACAAAAGCAAATCTATTACAGTTTATTGCAGCAGGGAGGGTGACAGTGGATGAGTGATGGGTTGGAGGAAGAAAAGGGTGGAAGGTGTGCAAAGTGCTTCCTCCATAAAGTCATGCTATATGCAAATGGAACAAGACAGAGAGATTCTTTGTTGTGCAACAAGTCACCTTTTAATAACAAATAACTTGCTGGTTATCTGATTCCTCTGTAAAACTGTGTCATTAATGGTGTAATAAAAGTCCAAATGTAAGTCTGTTCCTCCATGTATATACAAGGTGGGACTTTTGCTGAAAGTACACTGAGCTTCCTTTCAGGCTTTTAAGGTCAAGAGGCCGCATGCTGCAAACATCACCAATCTGCATGTTTCCTGCCAGCTTGCATGTTATTCTTTGCAGTGCATTCTCCTTCACGATGCTTTAGTAGACAGCAGAATTCATGGCTCCATTTAACACAGCAAGTCTGTCAGGTCCCAAGGCATATAAACAGCCCCAGACCATCACACCTCCACCACCATATTTTACTGTTGCTATGATGTTCCTTTTCTGAAATGCTGTGTTACTTTTACACCAGGCCTCAAACTTCCCAAAGAGTTCAGCTATTTTCTCATCAGTTCACAAAATATTTTCCCAAAAGTTTCGAGTTTCAAATGTGAGATGAGCCTTTGTTCTTTTTGGTCAGCAGTGGTTTTCTCCTTGAAATCTCCCATGGATGCCATTTTTGCTCAGTCTGTTTCTTATTGTTGAATCACGAACTCTGACCTTAACTGAGACAAGTGAAGCCTGCGGTTCTTTAATGTTGTTCTGGGTTCTTTTATGTCCTCCTGGATGAGTTGTCGATGTGTTCTTGAAGTAACTTTAGAAGGCTGATCACTCCTGGGAAGGTTCACCACTGTTCCAAGTTTTCTCCACTGTGGTTCACTGGAGCCTTAGAAATAACTTTGTAACTCTTTCCAGGCTGATAAATGTCAGTGACTTTGTTTCTCGGGTGTTTCTTTAGATCATGACGTAATGTGTTGCTTTTTAAACTCTTTTGGCCTGGTTCACTTTGTATTTACTCAGGCTATCTTTGTCTAATATTTACAATTTGTTTAATGATCTGAAACATGTAAATGTGACAAATATCCGAAACTCTAGGAAATCGGGAAGGGGGCAAACACTTTTTCACACTACTGTATACATCAAATGGGGACACAATATATTTCCAGAGTTTCAGAAACACAACCAAAACACCAAAATAAACAAAACAACGAAATAATCTTTATGTCCAAGCAAATTAATCATAGCATCTTACTTATCAACAATTACACGACATGCATGAAATATTACTTATCTTATCAACACAAGGGGAAGTCCCAGTGATTCTGGTGTTGGTGGTGGTGATAAGCGTGCAGTAGTAGTAGCCAAATTAGTTATTAGATATTCTGGTTCCAGCTTCTTGTATGTAAAGATTTTTCCATCTTTGTTATAAGCAGTATTTACGTGGGTTGTTGTTTACAACTTCAGGCCATTCGTGCTTATTGTTACTTTTTCTGTTTATTAAATTCTATTCTATTTATTGAAGACATAAACGTAGGATGTTGATAACACAATTAGCCTAAGGCTAGCTTTTAATGCTAATGATACAAAGTCCAGCAGGAATCCAGGAAACTCTAGGAATACTGACTCAGGAAGACAGAATGAATGTAAACACCCAGGCAAGACTAGAAAACCAGACATTGGAAACACAAAGCTGGAAACAAACAGCAAGCATCAGGAAACAAGCAAAAGAGAGGGATGACTCAACAAAGGATGAGGGGAGACAGAGACAACAGACACTAACATGCAAACTTGGCACAGAAGTGCAGAAAGGGGAAAGCTAAGAAAACAATAAGAGAGTGTACAAAATAAATCTGAGGCAGAGAACCAAAAACTGACAAAAAGACTCTGGATACTTAGAATAAATAATAATTATCAAACTAAAAACCAAAAGGAATGTTAAATAATAAAAAAGAATTCAAGCCCTCTTGAAAAACCAACGCCCAGGACCACGACATTCATAATTAATTTCGGTTTGGAACAACTAAACCTTATTTATTATTTTGATTGTGCTTTTTTCTCCCTAATTGGTTCCATCTGCCGAGGCTTGGCTCAAAACTTGAGGCTTGGATGTCATTATGGCCTTTGGGACTTCTTGGTCACTTTATGGAATATTTGGTGAATTTTCTCAAGCTGCAATCCTTTAAATTTAAATTGTCAACTTCCACGGCTGTGACTATCGAATGTCTCCACATGGGAGTGTTGCAGAAGACATGGGCCTTAGGGAGGGAATATTGGGGTCATGTGGTTTGGAACAGCTGATCCTTGTGCTTTCCAAGGCTGTTTAGTGGTTGGTATTTTTATGCCTCAGTGATCTATTGCCTCCCTGTACAGCTCAGAAAAAATCACAACCAAAACACAAAATAGTCAAATGATATCAACAGGCAAGCACATCTTGAGGAGGAACCTATAAGCGACAGGAAATGGAAGTGGATAATTTACACTTCCCCCAACATGAGAGACATGAGTCTCTGTTCCAGAGTATTAGGAGTTCATCATTAATTTATTAAATAAAGTAGATAACAGATATATGTTTATGTGTGTTAAACAAAAACCTTAAGCATAAGAACATATAATGGCAAATCAAAATATTGAAATCAATCTACAAACACAGATTCTGAGAAACAGTAGTTCACTGTGCACCTGCAGATGCTGTTCATTTAACTGTGGTTAAAGGTTGCAAAAGTGAAACATCTCTGGCAGGTGGTTCAAATCAAACTTTTGAGAAATCCCATGCTGCAACCACTAGATGGCAACAAACCTTGAAAATTAACAAAGTTTATTTGCCCATTTATGGATCAAAATTATGTACACATTTGACAGGTTCATTGAGAACACATGGAAAATCCATCAGTTTGAGCTGGTTTGGGTTGTGGGTCAGTAGAAGTCATAACAGCGGCCTAAGAGAGTTCACTGAAGGATTACTGTTCTTCAGAAAGCAGGAAATAAAATTAATCACAACAGGATTAGTCACGGGGGACAAGGCATAGGGGATGAAGTTAAATTGTATAGCCACATGGAAAACTAATTTAGAGAGAAACATGACTAAGCAAGTTCCAAAGGATGTGAGACCCATGATCCAAACATGGATCCACAAAAAACAAGCACATTCATACACATTCAGTCAGTGCCAATTTTCTGCTTCTTAAGACTTACAAGTATTACAGATGTTATTTACCTTTGTGATTTTTCTCATTTTAATTTTTCTACCACAAACAACTGTAAAAATGAAAAAAAAACATATATCTTTGTAGAATGCAGTTTCTATACTGAATAAATAAAATGATAGATAGATAGATATGTTGAATTGAATTTAAGGGGTAATTTGCTGGTTCACAGTCATGTCCTTGCTCACAAGATAGATATTTGCCCTGTGTATGCATATCAGTGTGTAGGTATGAACATACTTGTGTTTGTGTACATGGGCGACTGACAGGACAGCTACAAGTAAGATGAATATTGCTTTCAATCATTAGACAGAATGCTCTGGCCCCCCGGCCATGAAAATGAATGCTTGTTTACTTTGGAAACATCAGTTTGACAAAACAATCAATTTAAAGGCTTACTTTTTTAAATCTTTTAATAACATTTTCTTTTCATCATTAAAATGATAAGCTGATTTTGATTTAATTCTGTTCAACCAAAGTTACCCAGGATGATAAAGGAGGTGAAAATTTAGTGGATAATAAGTGTGCGACAGTCGTTGAGAGTACTTCTTGCTCTTCTGTGGACTCCACTCTACATTTTGTAGTCAGCACAGTCATATATAACTTTCAATGTAAAGCACGGTGCAACTTTCAAGTACAATCTAGAATAATACAAAAACAGTAAGCACTGGCTGATAGAAAGAAAAAGAGCAGTAGCAGATTCTTATTTCACTACTTAATATACTACTTTTGTAAAATAACTGGGTATAAAATATTACAATTATTACAAACACACAAACTGCATAGACCACCTCACAATTAACTTTATCCATCCAGGTCCAGAGCTGCATCATCCTCCACCAACAAACTGCAGTATAGACAAACTCAAAGGTTGACTTTGAGTTGTTTCAGTAATATTTCTATTTCTGGTAAAAATGCAGAGCTGTCTTTCACAGTGTATGGCTGTGTATACAAATTGATAATGTTAAACATTTTAATTTGCATTACAAGCAACAAGCAAACATGCTGCTTAAACATGTTCACCACTATGTTGTTTATTTTCATAACACTGTATCCTTCCCACTCACGCATCACAGCAGTCTACTGAGTGCCTACTAAACACAGAGCTAAAGCAAATTTTTAGCTGTGTTTCTGAAATTAATTTCCGATTTCATTCGACCCTTTACACTCCCTTGTTTTTAAAAATGTCCCCCGGAGACAAGAGAATACAGATGCTTTCTTATTTTTTCATGTATTATCCACAATTCATGTGTAGGACTGTAGATCAGCCAGTAAATCAACAGTTTTGTTACTATTTTTACTTTGTGAACCAGGACAAAAAGCAGTACGTTGTCACTGCAGAGTTCATCTTTATAACCACATAAATTTATTAGAAAAAAACAGTGTGGGTCAGGGGGCCCAATGACCAAATGGTGGTTAAACAAAAGAAATGGTTTGTTCAAGCTTTTCTGTGATAATTAGGCATTTGCGGGTTTTAGGAAATGTCTAAACTTTAAAAAATGTATTTTTATTGCATAGAGTACTAAGTTATTCAGTCATGCAACTCAAAGAATGACTCAAGAGGTTTAGGAAAACAAGGCCATCCATCAACTTTCTGTGGTCTAACAGAAGCCCCGCACTCCCTCTTTCTAGTGTCCTCTGGTGAACTTGTGAAAACAGAATTACATGTGAGGCTCAATCACTTAAATGTTTATATGGTAAACTTTTTATCAGCAAGCAGTTCGTTTTGCTTCTAATGTAAACTCCACCTATACCGTTTTATCACTGGTGTAACTCTGTTGCAGAGTAAATTAGGAATAAGGCCATATTGTTACAGCTTTGGGAGCCCATTATCACTTTGTGGAAGCTAGAGTAACTTTAATCTGTAAATCATATAAGAATTTCTTTCATTGCCCCTCTGGTAACTGATAGCAGTGGTTAACTTTGGGACCAGCAATGTTGTGCCACCCTGCTGGGTTTTGCTTTTTTTTTTTTTTTTTTTTTTTTTTTAAATCAACAGATCCAACATATTTTTATATACATTGAATCAGCACTAAATTAAGTGGAGAAATGCTAAACATGAACTTTCAGCAAAAGATTGTAACCACACACTAAAGATGTTACTTTGTAGAACAGAAGGGAATACATCTCACATCTATGAAGTGTTTTTAATGCTCATGAAATTATTTGCATTACTTGCAACTGGGGCAGTTGCTTTTTAGACTTGGCACACATACTTAATAACACCGGTTATCAAGTATATGCGTTTGGTTTTTATTGCCCATTTATTGAATGTACGTGCACACAGACAGATGGATATTTGGTCGCATGTAATAAAACATGTCACCGTGTGTTACGCCTTAAGGTTTTCTCAATTAAAAGATATTGCTAATGCATTAGTGCAGGGGTGGGCAATTCCAGGCCCCGAGGCCAGTGTCCTGCAGGTTTTAGATCTCACCTTGGGTCAACACACCTGAATCGCAAGATTAGTTCGTTACCAGGCCTCTGGAGAACTTCAGGACATGTTGCAGAGCTAATTTAGCCATTTAAATCAGCTGTGTTGGTTCAAGGACACATCTAAAACCTGCAGGGACACCGGCCGTCGAGGCCTGGAGTTGCCCACCCTTGCATTAGTGTCATCATGATGGAAGTAAACACACAAGACTACTGTTGTGTTTATGTACACTTTTATTATCAGCACTTGACAGGTGGCAGTCAGGCAGGACATAAAAAGCCAGATTACTTCTTTGTCTCCTCCTCCTTGGACAAGTTCTTGATGATCTCCTCCTTCTTGGCCTGGAGACGCTCCTCTCGGCGCTTGCGGGCCTCTCTTGTCTTGGAACGACGAGCCTCGGCCTGATCGCTGCAGGACAAACAGGAGAGACACGCGTGTTTATACAGTGCATAATCACAGCCACCACAGCTATTTTACCACAGATGTTTAACATCAGTGTGTTTTCTTTTTAGTTGACTAAATCCTTAAAACTGACACACTAAAGACTGAAAACATCCTTTATGTAAGGGCAGAACAAAAACACTGATCTTTTAGTTCTTCCCTCACAACTGCCAAATTATATAAAGATGCAGGTATAATCAACACAATCCACAGATCATTAGTATTGCTAACACCCAACAAACAAAACTCCTTCCGATCTATCGTAACCAACACTCTGCACTTAAGCTGCACAGGCAGCAGAGCACTTTCTCTAACAGACTGATTCAGTTTTTTTGTCACAAGAACAGACACCGGAAATCTTTCAGACCTCAAGCAGTAACTCTCCACAGATCTGTGTAGCAGATAAATCTCTGCTCTTGTCTGAAGAGCTTTATTTCAACCCTCCACAGCTACTTGTGCTTCTGTATTTATCGAGCCATTTTACTTCAGGTTTTGCCCTGCAGTTGATTTAGATTTTAATTTGCTGAGCTTATTTATTTCTATTTTAGCTTTTCTTTTGACTTTACTGAAATGTTTTGTTTCGTCTTTCTATACTTTTCGTGGTCAGGGCACATATTTTAACCTGGGCTTTCAAAACAATCCAGATGCCACAAATAGGCGTCACTGTGCCAAATAAAGATGTAAAAATACTTACGCCAGGAGCTTCTTGCGGGCCTTGTCTGCCTTCAGCTTGTGAATGTGCTCCATAAGGATGCGCTTGTTCTTGAACACATTACCCTTAGCCCTCAGGTAGAGGCTGTGGTACCTGAAACGGATCATGTGGAAAATAAATGAAGGGCATCACAATGAAATAAAAACAAAACAAGATCAACGCCCACCCAAACAAAGTGAGGGCAAAGGATTTAAAAGCAAATTCTTTAGCCCAAGAATAATTCTATAAATACCAGCACGTTTCACTGAGCTGACTTTATTAACTAAAAATCAATCAAATTTCAGAGAGTGTCCAGAGAGTCTTTATTTAACCACTGCAGAACCTACATGTGCCTGTCAATCTTCTTGGACTCCCTGTAGCGACGCAGCAGACGACGCAAGATCCTCATGCGGCGCATCCAGGTCAGCTTCTCGGGCATACGAGCGTTGGCAGTACCCTTTCTCTTACCTGGACACGCAATAAAAAGACACATCAAGTACCGATGACAACGCAAACAAAATTTAAATTAGCTTTGCCGTTCAATATCATCTTAAAAATGTAATCACTTTCTGCTTTGCAAGTTTTAACCTACCGTAGCCTGTGTGTCTTCCCTTGCGACGCGCCAGTGTGTTCTTGCGGCAGCGGGCCCTGGAGTGGACCGTAACAGGTTTGCGGATGATAAGACCATCCTTTACCAGTTTACGGATCTGCTGGCCTGAAAATGGAAGGAAATAAAGTGAGACGATGGGATGCAATGAATACCACCTGTGTGGTTTCTACCTATCAAAGCAGTGCTGAGTAGGATCCTCGGATATCCACAATTTATTCACCAAGTACAGACGAGTGTTAACTAATATTAAAAATTTCCACCCCCCAAAAAAACAAACTAGAAAGTAGAACTGCTCCAGAGCGCTTATGCTGCAGTTAAATACTAGATTACGTACATCACTTCATACTCATGTCACTGACTCATATTGGTTTAATATTGCTCCAGTAAAGCAAAAAAAGATCATAATTGTTTTGGTCAACACTGTAATGAATTACTTAACAATCATTAACCTAACAAACTATTAAATTATTTAAATTTTAAAAAAATGAAACCAAGATTAAAATCCCACGGTTCTCTCAGCATCAGTATTAAGAGTACACACTGTCTAATTTCTGCAGTACATGAAACAGCAGTATGACCTAAAGAGACTGATGTATAGTTGAAACACTAGTTTTTTTTAATTAATATTAGTGAAGTGTATATACAAATATTTAGCAGCGCCACATAAATCCCTTCAGATGGGCGTCTGACGTAAAAACTGCCAAATCAAACTGAGGAGGCCTGCTGCGTTAGTTTCCAGTGTTGATACACATTAACACTGGAGTTCACCTGTAAGATTGTGATGTTATAAATTCACTGTGCATCGAGTATGCAGGGCACTTAATTTATTTAGCTGAGCTGATCCTCTGGCTCAGTTTTGGTCACACACGTGTATGTAACTTTGCATGAGCCGGTGAACTTTTAAACTGAGCCGCTAACAAGGCTTAAAGGACAAACTACAAAACTACTTTTTGTTCTGCTTACGGGAGTTGGCGTTGGCGATCTCGTTGGTCTCATTGGGGTCCAGCCAGACCTTCTTCTTGCCGCAGCGTAGGACGCTGGAGGCCAGCCTCTTCTGGAGCCTGAGCATGCTGCGGGAGGCACAAACAACCACCGGTCAGAATTACAGCTGAGATTAGACCCCCAAAATTTGTTTCTGTAGTCTTAAAAGCAGAATGTCTTTTTAAGGCTGTAAAAGTGTTGTTAACACACCAAAGAATTACGAGAGGATTAGTTAAAAGCTAGCTGTACGGCTAACTACCAGCCGGGCTGACAACATGGCCTCTCCGTCTGCTACATCGTGTTACACAAAGCACCGTAAAAACATGCCACGCTAACTTTGGACAGATCTATAAACTTTATATATTGATAAAAAGGGACTTTGCGTGTCTTAATAAAATGGTACGATACTGAAAGCTGCGCATTTTAACGCTTAAATTTTGACTTTTACTATGGAATCGCCTCGGCTCCTACCTCATGGCTGCTACTTCAGTAGGAAAAGGAAGGCTTCAGAGACGGACCGGAAGCTACCATTTCTGAGGAGAGTCCATCTCTGATCTGTGAAACAGCTCGATGTCGACCCATACAATAATGGACATTATTATCACTTTAATTTTTACATAATGTTACTATATATCCATATTGGAGCAATAAATACATAGGAAAGTGACAGAGAGAAAGGAAGTCTTTATCGCATTTTAAAAGTTTATATCGGTGACATCCCCTTTTGCCAAATAATGGCACTGCCCAGCATTGCTGCACTGCATTATGGGTGGAGAGGTAATTGGGTGTTTTCTGACGTTACACCACATGATGGCGGTGTTGAGACACAAAAACTCGAACAACCCATGAACGTTAAAAAAATATTTAAATACATTTTTCTATTCTTAGTTTCACTTTGAATCCTAAAGGTTTGTTTTTCCTTTAAAAAATTACAGGACAGCCCCCTTTTATCATCCTGCAAGTGGCGTTGCGTTCGAGTCAATGAAAGGACAACGTAACTAAAATGACAATGACAATTTTTTTTAATATTAAAAAATTAATATGACATATAGTAGTATATCATCAAGTCATTAAACGTCTGGAATATTGATCTGGTCTTATTAGCAGTTGTTAATCAGTTTCAGCTGCTTTGGTGATAATCAAACCAACAACAGGTGCACTAGACGAGAAGCAATGAGACATAACCCCTGAACAGGAATGGTGTTACAGGTCACTGACAATTTTTCACCCCTCATCTTATCTTTTGACTCTTTTTTCAGTAATCTCGCATTTGACTAGGGTCAGTGTTAAGACAAAGGCAAAACCTGGACCATACCGAAGTGGCACAGGTATGGTCAAGGTTTTGACGTCAAGTCCTCAGGCCACCATCATGAGGAGTATTTGTGATTGCTTAGGCAGAGGCATTAACACCAGTGGCCTGCTGAAGATCATTTTGTAGGGCTCTCGCAGTGCTCAATCTGTTGCTTTAACAAAAGACCAGACACTGGTCATTCAGATGGTTTAAGGACCTTCTTCGGTTCTGTCTAGCCCTTCAGAGAGCAACTGCCTGTCTCCTGGAATCTCCTCCATGCTCTTGAGACTATGTTGGGAGAGACCTTCTGGCAATGGCATCCTCTAATGAGCCCTGTGCCTCTCACATATCAGAGTAGGTTCACCCTGAGCACACGTGATAGATCTGGAAGTGTCTGGAGAAGCTGTGGAGAACGTTATGCTGCCTGTTACATCATTCTTCATGACTGGTTTGGTGGTGGTCAGTGATGTTGTGGAGAGACATATCCATAGAAGAACACACAGTGCTGGTGCAGTAGGTCCTGGGTTCCTCTTGGTGCATAACAACGCCCAACCACGTGGAAACAGTATGCACTCTCACCTGACTTAAATCCAGTTGAACACATCTGGGTCATTATCTTTCTGTCCATCTAAAACCACCAAGTTGCACTCAGACAGTCCAAGATCTCAGTGATGGCTTGGTTCAGATATGGGAGAATATCCAACCAGAATGCATCCTTCATTTATTAGTTTAGCTTTTCTCACAACATTGTCAGGCATGCACACAAACACGTAGGAACCATACAAACTACTGAGTACCATTTTGAGTTGCTGCAATAAAATTTTGACAAAACAGACTAGCCTGAGGTATCACTGTTCACTTAGATTTTTTATTTATTTTTGGTTATCTTTGAATTTAGCCCTCTGTAGGTTGATCATTTTCACTGACATCAAACAATGTGGTCTCCTTTCGTTCCATAACCAGTGTAGAAAAATAATTGCTATTTCCAACAAAAAGAAATTGCAAAGAGAAACGTTTCCCATAATATTACACAAAATATAATTATCTTCACACTGTCTGAACTGTGAGTGATGTAGTGTGAAATTCAACATGTAAAGGTGTAAAAGCCGCTGAGTAAATAATTAACCTGCTGAGTAAAATAGCAAAAGTGTGATTGAGAACCAGGAGTGTCAAGAATGACAAATAAAGATCATTTTCTGCTACTCGAAAACATATAGTTTGAGCTTTGTTATTCTACTAGAAGCAGTCTTTGGAAGATGAGTACACTGTGCTCATAAAGGCATGAACATGGTCAGCAACAATACTCAAGTAGGGTGGTATTTGAATAATGTCTGATGGGCACAAAATGTGTTCTGGCCTCCCTTCACTGGCTTCCTTTGTGTCTTTAAGAATTTATTGTATGTTTTTAAACCCCTTAACGTATTAATATTACCTTGCTGATCTTTTAACACTTATATATCAACTTATATATGAGTGTCTTCTTTAAAAATAAAGTTGGGTAGTGAGTGGGATTCTTGTGAATAGACTTACAAAAAATAGCCATCTGATACATTACCATTTGACCGGCCACTTAGTAAGAATGCTGTTATAGTATCCTCTGCTTTTCATCCACACCAGGAGCAGCAGCCCATCACTATGGCAACACTGCAAACCTGTTGTGTGGGTGAATGAGGACCACTTGTGTGACTTCTTCACCTCAGGTAATACGAGTGAAAATCACCATCTGAGGGGGAAGTTCAACACAAAGTACTAGATCATCAACTCTCCTCCTCACTGCAGAGGAATGTGTCATCCAGCAAGAGAGAAAACAATCTATAAACTCCATGAACTTTGTGTTGGGCCACTGTCTGCCCAGGAAGAGAAGCAATATAGCTCATCTGAACTGCCATGGCTTTTGGAGGCCTCGGTGCGTAGTCTCTGATGTCCTCTGGTGCAAATAACACCCCAGTTTGGGTTACGTTTTTGCTTTGCAGGGGAAACAAAAATGCCTTCCCTTAACAAATATCGAACAAAAGGCTGCTCATTTGCAATGCAATCTTGCATCTAATTAGCATTATCGGAACCTAATGCTTCAAACAAATTATAATAATGCCAATCTTGATTCTATCTAATAATTCAGTAAATGTGTATAGAGCTACAATGAGCATCTCTCATTTCTTCTGAATCCACAGCTTAGAATAAATAAGTGTTTCCGTAGCATTTGTTCACTCACTCCTGACTGAGACACATTTTCAACTTTAAATCAGCCCTGCACTCTTGCTTCCCTCAAGATTTGAATCCCTGCCATTAAGAGGTGCAATTAATTGGCTGTTGTTATACTGTAACATTTAATGGGTCAAAAAGTATTGATTTGTCTTCTGTAGTATCAACATCACTGAAAGTCTCTCTTCACTGAGCCAGTAGGGAATCTACTGAATCCTCCTATCAGCACCGGGATGCTACAGTGAGTGATATTTTTAATGTTGAAATCATCAGGATGTCAATCATAGTGAGTTTGAACTCCTATCTGTGAGATTTCATTCATATTGTTTATGAAATCATCACTCACATAAAAGGACACAAAAACAGAGCAGGCAGAAACCAAACAGCCGAGAAAATCACCATGTACTGAATTAAAATGTCATGGCTGCACATTTATTATAGTGTTGATCCTTGTGGAAAAGTAAATGGATACTAGAGCTGACTACCTTGAGCTACCTTGGGTAGCAGTAGAGAGATTTAAAAAAAAAAACACGAGAGGCTAGATAGAAAGTCCTGCTCTCCTGCTGCACATTATGTTCTTCTTGAAGGAGGATGTCAGCCAGTTGCTGTAGGAGAGTTAAAGGGACTGTTCAGAGACATGACTACCATAATTTCAGTAAATATGTAAAATATGATAAAATATGAATATAAGTAAAATATGATCCGTTTTTGCTTCTTCCTCCTATGCAAAACTGAGCTCAGCGAAAGTATGAGCTGCAGCCGCGGAGGACGATCTTGTGGGTGTTCAGTCCGATGGCATCAACTCGAATCAGGACGTCACACTGATTTCCCCCCAGAAGGGCTTTATCAAAGACTGCTGCAGGTGTGGGGTTCATTTTCCTTTATGACTGGTTGATGCGAGAGGAGGAGGTGGATGAATCATCCCTTTGTTTATTCAGATTTACACGGATATCATCAATGCTCTGTGAACTCAGTGTTTATTACACTTCCGTGACTGTCATCATCTAAAACTCATCAACACCCAAACCTAACGATAATTTTGGGAACCGGCTGCTCATTTCGATTTCAGCCATGCACTTGAGGTGGGAATAATTCGCTATAACAGTTGGCCGTATAAACATCTGAAAATGCCACACTGAATAATATGCAGGAATTAAATACCAAATGGACCCTCAGAGACTTGCACTTGCATTTGACTTTTTACAGCCTTTTAAGGTGTTTCGGGTCCTTTTTTAGGGGACACTCTTTGACTTTACAATCTCCATGAAGTATCACAGAAATGTGGAAGTTTGCATCAATAGATGTGAGTTAAAACTGCATGATGAGCTTCAGCGAACAGCTAAAAAGGAGAAAAAACAGAGCAGTAAGACTTTCGGGTGAGTTTTGACGTCAGTCAAAGGTTCAGCAGAAAACAAGCACATGCACTCTCGGTGGGGATAGGTGAAAAAAAGGTTCACAGTTCTTCTCTTTTTTTATTCTGAGCTGATTCACAAAAGCCACTAAAGAGTTTTAGAGTAGTAGCACAAGGTGAACAAATAGATTAAAAAGAAAGACATCTTTCAGGATTTCAGATATTTGATTTCCAGCTAATTTAGCATATCTTCATCGTGGCACCATCGAAAAATTGGCAGAAGAAGTGAAAATTCTTATTGTGAGACTTCATGAAGATGTAAAAATTCTAAAGGAACACCAGTAGCTAATTTTTAAAAAATGGTCCACTCAGGAGCTATAAAATAATAGTGCCTTTATAGCCACACTGACTGTACTCTTAAAATTATGTCCCCAACAATGCACTGCTTGAACAACAAGTCCTGAAAAACAGATGCTTTATTTCTTTAGATTTGGCACAGAGATAGCATCAGACAGCATGAAAAAAACATTTTGAGATTAAACTTTTCTAAAGATCTTGAATAGTATAAATATATTTTTTGGTCAGATTCAGTATACAAGACCTTTGTTGTCAGTGTGGAAGCAACGTTACATAATGTATAGGAACAGAAGTGTTGGACCACACCACTTAATCTTTCAATTAAAGCAAAGCAAAGTGGATATTTTTAGGAACCAAAGCAACTCAGACACAAAGTGGGAGATTAAATAAAGTTAGTGGGTCCCTAACTAGTGTGCAAAAATGGCCAACCATCTGCTGACAGAGTTCTAAATGTCCTCTGTCTTTAACATCAGCAGAAAAACTGTGCACCAGGTGCTTCATGGCATGGGTGTCCATGGCTAAGTAGCTTCTGGTGCACAGTTTTTGTCATACACTGGTAAAATTGAACATAAGAATATTGCACATCAGGACTGTACATGAAGTACAGTTCAGTGTTGCAGCTGTTGTGAAGAATTTGAGTTTCAATCTGTTTGTGGATGCTTTTATAGCACTAAAGCACCCGCCTGCTGCAAAGAACTTGAACAAATGGTGTCCAGCATGTGTCTTTGTGAAGTTGCTCAGCACTCTTCAAGCAGTGAGTGATGCAGAGATGTTCCAGAGATGGCTGGCAACAATGTTTTGTGCTGTTTTCAAAAGACACTGGAGTGGCTTTTTGTCAGCTTTGGTGCTGCTACCCTACCAGGCTGTCATGCAGCTTGTGAGCGCAGTCTGTAAAATTTGGCAAGCCATTATGGGGGGGGGAGTTGGCTCTCTTTGACTTTTTTAATAAATAAAGGTGTCATCATCCCAGGAAAGGTGCTCAGTGATGTGAACCCCCCAGAAACCAGAAGCGGAGGGCTCTTTTCATGGTCTCTGTACAGAGGTGTCTGTGGTTTTCTTTGTAGTCCTTGTTTGGTGGCATATTTGGTGTGATCGTGTCCATGATTTCCTCAGTAAATGCATGCTAATAATTCTTTATTACTGAGGTGGAAGTACTGTACAATAACGTTGTTGGGTTTTTTTTAATATATCAAAATACTAGCGGACAAGAGAGTAGCAGAGGAGGAATATTCCAGCATCCAAAGCACATTGCCAAAAAAAGAATTTCTAAAAAAGAAGAAACTAAGAACTGTGACCTGCTGCCTGAGTCGAGTTCAGCAGAACACTTTCGCAGCATTTTAAAGAGAAAGACAAACCAACCAAACCCTTCAGCAAAGAGGGTTTAAAAAATTGTTTGAACAGCGGAACAGCAACAGTTCTTCATAAATCTGTACTGTCCTGCATGTCAAAGACAATTTAATCTGTCATCAAAAGGAAAGGCAGAACAGGATGCAAATTAATGAAATAAATAAAAGATTTAAGTAATTAAAGTTGTACTGTTACACTGAGTTCCTACTGTGGAGCCTGCACTTATTACAGTAAATGCAGTTAAATCAAATCAAATCATGAGACTGCAAAAGTTTCCCCTCAACTCATGTGTCATGCTCCTGTTACTGGCTTCCATCTAATGTCTGTCCAACAGATACATTTAATATTGGGGCCTTAGGCTAAATAACGCCATCAAAAAGTCAAATCTGAGCAATTGATAGGTGGCAAAAACTTTGCTTTCACTTTCGGTCTAAAACAATGCGCCTTAATAAACCAGGTGCATGCTACCTGCTCAGCATCAAATGACAAATCGGGAAATAGCTAGCTGAAGAGCTGGTTAAGGCATGGATGTTTTTAAGTTAGAGGACAACAAAGATAAAAGGTATTGTTTACTGGATGTGTACTCATGGGATGGTTTGCCTATGCATCTGCCCACAAGTGATGATTTGCATTTAGCTGTTCACTCATTTATGTCTTTTCTGTTGTTGTTCCAACTCCAAGAGACCAAAATTATATTTAGTTTGATGATTTTGAAAGCTTTAAGTTAATCATTTATAACTTTTTTACTAGATACATTAAAACTGTGAGATGATAGTGATTCGTTTTTTTAAAAATATTTCTGTATTTAGCTAGGTAACGCTAAATTTGGGCCCCGGCTCCCTCCTAGCAAATCAGACAGTCTTACCTGCTCCTGGGTCAGCATTATAGCTCAAAGTTTATTTACTTTATTTTATTTATTTATTTTACCCAAGGCCACATCAACATCATTCTCCTCTTCTTCAAATCATAGAGACGTAAGGCATTGAGCCTCCCTGCTGCTTCAACAAACTAGCTGTCAAACTGAACTATTCTCACCCCCCATTACAGCCCCGCAGGACCTTTGATTCCTGGATCCCGGTGCGGGGACCAGTGGCTCAGCTTGACAGCCTATCCACACCCACAGCATCCATCGCTGCGGCTCGCTTCTCTCCATCAATCGATAAATGAGGGTGGGGTCTGTTCAGTGGGGCGTGGATCTCGGCTTCCAGCTGGAGTCTGTTGAGTTGAGCGCACACAAGGAAAAGAATCGACGTCAAGACAGAAAGAGAAACACAGAAACCCGAGAGTAGTTAGAAGATCCTGCCTTCAAAATAAAAGCCTGCCCGCGCTAGGTCGACTGACTTTGTAGCCATTAGTTTCTACTGTTACATCTTTCACAAATATAAATTTAACAAAACTGGTACCATCTATTAGTTTTAGCATAACACTCAACTAGTGAAACCCAGTGTTCTGCATTGTTTTCACAGTGCAAACAGTGGAAAAAAACAAACAAATTGTACATAACCTTGATGTTGATAGGCAGGTTGTTTCAAGTCTCAGGAAACAGTTCTTCATCTGTTTCAGGACTCATTGTTCTTTTTTTTTCAGCTGAGTGTAATTCCTTATGGCCAGCGTTGGGGTTATATTTCCAAAAATGTGACATATTACATGTTAATTACATACTTTTAAAAAGAAAAAGCCCAAGTAACACACTACGCCGAACACGGCTTATGACTGGTTGTATGTTTGGGCCGAGTAAACCCAGCACCAATCAGGTGCCTGGAATCAAACGTCCAGCAACACTTTGCATTACCGATGCCTTTGAGCATTTTGCTAACCCTGAAAGCACATAAGGACCACAGGGGTCAAAGTTCATAGGTCGTGCTGGATCAGATGTCCCCAAAGCATCCCTTAGTTGCTCTGCTGTGTGTTCAGGCTGTTGGTGGGCTCTTTGCAAAAGCTGGTTCTGCCAGAGGTCTCTTACTGTGAAAAGGGAGTTCTGTCTCCCCACCACTGCCAAATTAATTTCTCTCTAATATTCTACAACCTTTACCTTATTATACATAAAAAACGTAGTTTTGAACATGTGCTATGCGGAATAAACATCGAAAACTTTCAAGCAGGTAAAAATAACAATAGTTGTAGTGATGCTTCTTTCCTATTCAAAGAATTTTGTTTTGAAAGCAGGATAACCGGAAGTACCCGTGCGTCACACCCATAACTTGACTCTTGTGTAAAAGCCTGGTGCGACAGTGTGTAACGCTATAGGCTGGAAGGAGGCAGCTGTTGCCATTATATTATCAACCAGCTTAGACGCATCAGCGGCTTCATTCTCTCCGAAAAAAATAAAAATAAAAGATGAGTCGATCGACACCATCGTAAACACACGAAACTAGAAACTGAAAATAGATTTTTAAAAAGTTAAATCAAATGGTACAGAAAAGTAGTATGTCCAGGACGCCTTCGACCTCAACCCAGGAGATCCAAATGGACATGTTCGACCATCACCCACACACACAGGTAAGACCAAGACACGGGAAGAGGGTAAAACGTAAATATTATGGGAGTGTTATGTTAAAAATCCCACGTCTACTATTCTGAATTCATACTCTATATGATGCTGGTGAACATTAAAGCTGCTGCACTTCTGAAGATTAACAGGTTGTTCTCCAATTAAGTCGATAAATTTGCCTTCGGGGTGCCGAGACGCTCGTGTACGTTGCACGGATGAATTTAGTCAAATTAATGATTTTAAGAAGAAGTGAAATGGATGAAATATTCTAGTTTTTCCTCACTACGGATTTTGAGTTATAGCTACATCCTTGTTCTGTGTTTCATTTTTTCTGGCGTTAATAAGTCTGTGCTATGTAACTGTGATGTGACGCTTGTTTATATGCTGTCTGACCAGAGGGTTCCCAGGAAAACCACGCCTTTGTTTAATTGATGTCTAATTATCGAGTAACATGTTGAATTGACCAGCTTCTTCTTTTTTGCGGGGGGGGATTTAATAATTTCCATAAATGAAAGAGCGACTTGAGTTTTTCATAGGTGGAGTTGGTTTGTGTTGTTGACATTTTTCCCATTTTGTAACCCCTCCTCCCAAAATACCAACAAATAAACAAACAAACATAAAATAAAATAATAATAACTCATTGATAGCCTTTATCTCCCCATGATGTCACCTGTTTTACAGCCACAAATACAGAGTAGCTTAGGAAGTGACATGACGTTGTGGGCATGTTTAGACATAAATGGATGACAAAAAAAAAGAAAAAAAAGATGAGAATATCTAGAACAAACACACCCACGCTGGGCTCAGTCATTATCTCTCTGGAGAAGGGGAAAAAACAGAACACCTCACCATCACAGACAACCAGCGCTTCAAACCCTGCCAAGTCCCGCTCTCTCCTCTTTACTCCCACTTCTCCCCCTCAGCTCTCCATCCACTTTGAATGTGCCACTATGCCCATCCTGCTCTCGCCTTCTCACCTCATGTGAGATGTCTGTTTTTAGAAATCAGATCTTTATCTGCTGAGAGGCTGTGGTGAGAAGCAGATGGGCACGGCCCTTGTGCCAGGCAGATTAGATGTAAAGTTCATGTTGACCTGCAGTGGGCTATGCTGTTATATGCACTTGTGTTTCTTCTGTAGAGAGAGAAGAAGAAGAAAAAAAGACACATTTCTAATATCCTGCAGGAAATGGCCAGAGTTCTCTCACCAGCCAGTTCTTTAACACGGAAGAAGAAATGAACTGTGCGCTGAGAAATTATCCAGTTTCGGAGCCTGAGGGCATTTTAGATTAAAGATTGTGTCTGCTGACCGCTGTCACATTGCAGATCAGTTGGGCTCTCTGAGCACAATATTGTATAGAAGGTTCTGGTTAAAAGAATGAAATATGTTTGTGATACCTTTCAGTGTGCCACCCTCCACCCCTTATACTCCCTGCCTTCCTGCTTTCACAAACAGCACCCTCCTTAATTATACACTTAATCTGGGAGGATGTTTACCAGCAGGAAGCTTCCCATCCCACTTCCTTTGGCATTTCTCTGCTCTTTAGTGACAGGAATCAGCTCCATCATGGCTCCAATCATAGAGATCCCTCTAAAAACATGCATGCTAATGCATGTATGCACCTGATATCACACACGCTGTGAGATGTGATAAAATTTACCAGCTTAATTGCTGACATATTTAGTGGCACAGGAGCTTCTCCAGCATAGCAAACAGTGGGATCGGGCTGTGAGGATACTTTTGGGTTCAATATTAACTTTATTGATTTGTGGCATGTCCACTCATCAAACAATACAGATATTTTATTATTAAAAAAAAGAAGCTGGACCTGAGTCCTCCCTAAAATCTTACCAGTCTGGTCCTATTGAAAGGCAGATTACCATACCAAGCAATGATACAAAACATTAGAACAGATTCTATAAAACCTTTATTTTAAAAAAGGGTCAACACTTCAGGTGAAACATTTAAAAAAGTACAGCCGTTGTTGGACTTTTTTTTGTGTGTGTTGTAGCAGCAAAATGTGACTCAAAGGACAGAACATTACCAAGAAAAACAGATAAACATGACAGTATATTTGCACACAGGTCAAGAACCATGGATTTTGTCTTGTATCGCTAGGAAAACGAAGAGTGTTTAGCTTGTTTCAGTGAGCATATGCATATGTTTGAAATGCTGTCTGCAATATAGTTCTTCATGACCCTGATGAGGGCCGCAACCTGACATGGTAAGGTATTAAAGTTGTTCCTCATCATAAAATTATTGCTGGCGCTTCAGCGTCTTTAGGCGATGAGCCTTCTCCATGAACCTTGGAAGTAGGTGAAGTTGTGCCAGAAATTAACTTTGTGTTTTCACTATGTGGGATTTGCCAGTTGGACGCTCTAAGACTAACAGCCAAGCAAACGGGTGATGTGAGCAGCACCAAGATTAAATGTTATCAGCTGATGCACAGAAACTGCAGGCTGCAGAGATGTAACAGAGCAGGAGCAAGACCCAGGCATGGAACAGAGGGGGCATTAATGAAAATACCGACAAAGTCAGATAAACCGTGAAAAGGATGAGCTGATGTGAACGTGGGTTGCAAAGCGGCTTACAGAAAACAGCAACTGTAGGCAGAGTAAAGCACCCCGAATAGCACATCCTGTATGCCTTTCACTGATGTGGACTGACATTGTGATTATGAATATTCTTATAAGTTAAATATCCGAATACAAACCAACATCTGTTTGATATTTTTGCGTGACAAAATATTTTCATGAACGCACACAGCACACCTTCAGAGAAGTCATGATTCTTGGATTCTTTCAGTCAGTGTAGGTGGACAGATTTGCCAGCAGTGATGTCATCCTCTATTTTTAAATCTGAGCAGCACAAAGTACAGCTGCCCATCCACATCATTGACAATATATTGTATCAACACTTCATATTTCATTTCAATATTAAAACCCACTACCCATGTTAGCCGAACATTGAAACACAGTAATTGTTGTGGGTTCATCAGAGGTTGTCTTTTTTTCTGTGGAACATCCTGTGGTGTATTCATCCTATCCCATCAAAAATACTAAATCAAGCATACCACAGAAGGCTCTGTAGATAATTTTTTGCGCTGCTGGAGGCTTAAGATTGATTGAAATGGATTCCTGAGCTAGATTTTTTGGAGAGGAGCGTGTAACAGATGTGTTCCCTTTTATTTGTTAACACTGGAAACCTCTCGGCCGCAGCGTGCTTTTATGTTCGCACCAGTTGGCGCTGGTGTAACAGGTCATGTTTGTTTAAAAGCAGGCGTGACAGCATCATTCATCCAAGGGCCTCGGTTTGCCCCGTTGAACATAATGTGACAGTGATAGCAAAATACTGAGTCGAGGACACTCACTGTTGGCTTGTAGTTAATCTGTCTCTGGATCCCACCTGCCAATTCAAGATTAGCCAATATATACTGACATTTGGGAAGTTTTGAGGTAGTTGTTCAGTGTTTACAATGGTGAGCATGTTTGTGTACAGGATCTGGGGGGCTGATTGGAAACAGTAGCAGGTAAATGCTGTTGTTTCTCATGGGAACCATAAAGCAAACAGATGGTTTATTAGAGTGTCACTGAAGAGAATATGTTAGGGTTTCATGCTGATTACTGACCTTCTGTGTATCCTTTTAAGAAAACTCACACTTCTTTAGAATTTTTATGTCTTTTTTTAATCACAAGTCATATCTTTTCATGTCATGAGCAACACTGGAAATATTTATGATGATCACATTTTAGTTTTTATTTACAAAATTCTTTCATTTTAATTGGTCAAATATGTGGATAAAAATAAACAAACATCTTCACTGGTGAAACTGGCTTTGTATTGGTCCAAATCAGCTACCTGCTAACATGGACAGATTAGCCAATTGTATCTCAGTCACTAGCAAAATACGATTGGAATCCATATCAGCTTTTATTGCTTTATGCTTTTGTGGATCCAAATAAAGGGCAAAAAAGGAAAACTCAAATTTTTATTGTAGGCAGTTTTGTCCTTTTTTAATTTTACTGATAAGTTTTAAGCTAAAATTAGCCCGTGTTACTCATTTCATAGAAACTCCATGCCAGTTCCCTCAGGCTGTTTGAGGCAACCAATACCTCTTTTATGGTGTTATGTATTGTACAGTGTGTTCATACACTGTACAAAAAGAACACAAGAAAATAGGAATATAGAAAAATGTAAAAAGCTGTTATAAACAGAACCTGTAATGGAGGTATGTTGTGATTATGGGGAAAGCAATCCTGAAAGAGAGATAGTTTATTCTGCTGTGTGAAAGTTAACATTAATAGAGGATAGTTTTCACTAGAAACTAGAGTGAGTAAAACACTCACTCTAGTTTCTAGTGAAAACTATCCTCTATTAAACTCCAAACTCCAAAACGGAGTGGCTGTCTCGAGCTAGTTTCCTGTTGGGTTTGTTTTGTAAACTAATGTGAAAAAAGAGAAAAAGAATCAAATAGATGTTTAGTGTGTTTTTCTCAGGAATCACATCAGGTGCAGATGATCTATGTAAACAAGATAAAATACACACCCATGCAGTGCTTTAATAGGAAATGCCACAGCTGTTCCTGCTTAAACATGCTGAGAACTAGGGGGCATCCGGATTTGAACCGGAGACCTCTTGATCTGCAGTCAAATGCTCTACCACTGAGCTATACCCCCTTTGAGTATGCAGCAGCAGGAGGATGATTACCTGAGGTGTGTATTAATGTGCTCTCTATGTGGTAGCATGTCATTTCTGTATATTAATCGACCATGTTTATTTCCTTATCAGCAGTTCGCTTTTCATGCTGAAAGAACAACAACGCCATCCTTCTGATTGCAGACAAATGCGATTAGTCGGCATTGCGTTCCCATGACAATGTGGGCAGGGTGGGCTCATAATGCAATGTGTGGCCTCTGCACAACCCGGACAGGCCGTTTGCCAGGGGTCTACCAATCAGATTACAAGGTCCCAGTTTGCATCACAACATGAAAAATGACAAGTAATGAAGGCAGTTCACTGCTCGACTTCCTCTACGGTCTGGGACTTGGGCTGCTTTATCTCTGGCTCCATCTAACCGCCTGATCATATTCAGAAGCTTTTACAAACGCTGCGCCAAATGTTAATGTCTGCCATGCTCCTCGGAAACAAGGTTTTTCAAGAAATATGTCAAGATAATTATTGTAAAGGAACATAATTAAACTTTTTCTGTTTTTTTTCTCTTTTCTCAAAACCTTCAGGGAAAGTACGCCAAGAGGAAGAGCCGATTTAAGCGCTCAGATGGAAGCACCTCATCTGACACCACCTCAAACAGCTTTGTCCGACAGGTAACATTTCACACCTAATCCTTCCCTCAGACTTAATGAGGGCGCCAGACTTGGCCTCATCTTGTTTAATGAAGAATTACAAGTTTAATGGAATCAAGTGAGAACTTTTAGTGCCTTTGCATTTCAAGAGTTGCTAATGAAAACTCATGGTTTATTGAATTTATTAAAGTTTTTATTCCCTTTTTTTAACATATGCAAATTGAAATGTTACAAGAGATTATTTAAATGTGTAAATCAATACAAAACACAACACAGTGAACACATTGTAACAAAAAAATAGCTAACATATATCTGTAGTACAATATGAAATAAAAGTGTAAAACACAACAGGGCAAAGAATGAAAAAAATAAGAAGATAAAATGAGTTAGTGGTACTGTTAGTTTAGCACATATACTAAAAAAAGAAAAAAAATACTTTGTATTAAGTCTGTCCAAAGCTCATAAGAATTTCCATGGAAATTGTTAGCCCTTGCAATTAATCCTAATCTGACTCTTCCAGTGCCAGAGAATGACTGCAAAGCTGTGTTAAAGCCTGCAAAAATGTTGTTTAGATACAGCAGAAGGTTACATTTACATTGGCAACAGTAATCCTCACCCACTTTAACATGTGTATAATAACAATATCTACGGGTGACTTTATTGCACATAAATTTATCCACCGCATCCAAATGTAACTGAAAACATCAACTCATGTAGTTAGATATTCTATACCTCTCATTCATTTAGTATTATAGTTTTTCACAACTACCATACAATGCCACTTTTATTTTTAAAAAAAACTTGTTAAAAACAGCCAAAACCACATTTTTGGTCACATTTTTTTTAGTCACACAAAACAAACTATTTGAATATGTGAATTTTCCAAATAAGTAACATTTATCTGGAAAATCATCATCACTTACAACATATTTATATTGATACAGATTGATTGATATATTTATATTGAATACATCATTGATCCATTTAACGCCCATTTAAAGTTTTACTTTAACAAATTTCGCAAATTTACAGATTTTAACTTAGAAATTTAAGTTAAAATCTTCAAATTTTGTAGTAACCTGTAAATTTGTATATTTTACTGTAAACCTACTGTCATTTAATGGTCGGGCATTGCACAGCTATTAGCATTTCACCTCATGTCATATTGTGTATGGTTGTGTGTGTGACAAATAAAATTTGAATTTGAATTTGAAAGGTGAGCACTGAAAACATGTTTTTCTGAAACACAAGTTGCCCAATTATCAGAGTAGGTTACATTTTTATGTTTGCAGTTCTTTCTCTCTTTACCTGTGCATGTCACAGGCAGCACACACACTATATAAATAAACATTCATGATATGATAATCTCTTACTAAAACCCCTGTGGATGCAGCTATGCGTCACAGCATTATTCTCAACTAGCTTGAGCTGAGAGACATCTGGACAGATTCCTCCAGGTGCGACTGTGAATCCCAATCCCCAAGTCTTACTCGTGCCACACCAATGCCCTCTGATCTGACCCCTCCCGGCCTGTTGATGTGTGTATACATGGATTTCTCTGTCAATCAATGCATGTAGTGAACAAGTTATAGCTTTAAACTTGTCCAGCTGCAGATGTTAATGTTCCTGCTCGGAATGACTGAAGAAGCCTTTCTTCTTCAGCTGTGAACATTTCTTCTCCTCGGGGGGTTGAAGGAGTTGGTTTGGGTGTCACACGCTCATGACCCACGCAGCAGTCCTTGTCTGGCTGTGACATTTCTCAAAGACATGCTGCGCCGCAGCTAAATGAGCCCCCCTTTTCCACCTGACCTCTTCATTTGAGAGAGGGAATGATGCGCCGCGAGCTGAATGACATTTACCTGTTCAGTACTGGTGTTTCTTCAGAAAAAAAAAATCTCACTGCCGTGTGGTGAACACAGGGAGCTCAACTCCCCTGTGGTTTCTAAAGGTTAGCCACATCCCTTGCCTGCACATACCCCCCTTCCCACTGCCTTGTTCTTCATTAACTTTGTGACTGTGGACTACAGGTAGACAGGATTCATATCACCCACGCTGTATAACGAGCGCATTACCTATATAGTAAGGATGATTTCATGCTTCATGATATAAATATGCTCCCATGCCTTACACTACTGCACATCCGATCCACTCATCAGAGTTGTCAGGGTTGATGTTGAGCTGTCAAAATGTTGCACATATAATATAAAAAGTGATTTAGCAACTCAACTGTTAAGTGCATGGAGTGTTTCCGCACATGCACACAATTTTTTAAACTATGTTAAGATATTTTTTAAAGGTGTTTATTCCAGAAAAAGAAGCATAAAGGCGTTATATAGGTTTTTCATACATATAGCCCTTATTAGCCGAACAACTGAAAGCAGAGCCCTGTATAGGCTTTACAGTCTCACACACACCTACGCAAGTGCACACTCGTTCTTTCTCACACACACACACACACACACACACACACGAATAGACGAGAGCCACAATCAACCAACAGTGGAGCGGCTGGTACACTCGGCCTGGTTTCCATGGCAACCGGGCTACTGAATCTCTCCTTGTGTGCAGGCACAGTGGGATGGAGAGACGAAGGAGAGCATGTTTAGATGGGGTTGTGTTTGCTCGTGTGTGTGTGTGTGTGTGTGCAGCCTACGTGTTTGTGCAGTGTCAAGTTCAACAAAAACACACTCTGTCTTCAGGTGTGTGAATACAGGCAGGGATTGTCTGCTGCTGCGGCTGCTGTTGTGTGAAGTTGGGATTATTGTATTTGCTCCAGTAGTATTTGGTGATGATGTCAGTAAACAAAATACTTTTTACTTGCATATTTATGTTCACCTTTTTGGATCAATCATGTCATGATCTAAAGCCACAACACCCTCATCAGGGACTTCTAACACCCCCACCATGGACTGTTCTCCCTGCTGGAAAGAGGCTCTGCAGCACTCGGTGCAGGACCACCAGGTTATGCACTTGCGTTTTTCCCGAGGTCATCGGAAGTGCTGAAATCTAATTGGATACCATGTGTCTATATGTTAATTTCACCGGTTGCTTTAAGCATTGCATTTTATATGGTAATTTTGGATTCTATATATTTTTATATATTTAGCATAGGTGTTTATACTTTCACCCTGTGTTGAACCAACTGCAGTGAAATTTTGTTCCTTGTACACTTGCTGTACACTGAATGACAACGAGTCTGTCTGTCAAATTAACAACCCAAAAAACAGACACAGCCATCACTGCTTCATGATGCAACATCAGTTTAGAAAGGCTGTTATAATAAAAACATGACTTCTAATTAGGACACAACAAGATCCTTCGGACAATGTGAAATCTAGCCTGAACTTCCTATTCCTCTCTAACCCTAAACATCTACATGAAGCATCTCTTATGGAGAATGAAACCAATTGTCTTTTCCGGATTTAATCACCAGTGATTTCCAGTGTTTTAGTTTTTAAGCCGATGCTGATACGACTTTACATTTAAAAAGGAAACAAACTGAAAGAAAAAAAATCTGCTAAATGAGGATGACTATATTCAAAAGAAGACTCCTATTTCCCTCTGCAGGAGGTAATATTAGGCAGTCTGGCCCTGTTGGGGGGACCTCCCCACCTCTCCACATGCTTAAGTGTAAACCATAAAGTGTAATTTACAGTACAGGGTTTGATCCCTACAGTATTGGACAATGTTGTTGTTTGTATTTATACTTGTGTGCTGGTATGTCTACATTGTCTGCCCACAAGTAAAACACAGGTGTTCATAGTGGACTTGAAATCCAATAATCTTGAACAACAATTACTACAGGACAGAAAATGCCAGAAGCCATTCTGAGTTGTCGGAGCTAGAAAAATGAGTAAAACAACATATCATTTGTACACTGTCAGAATACTAACTATTGCATTACTGTAGTGAGCATGCAATTAGTGCTTTTACTGAAATATTATCCTTGAGCTTGTCTGCATACAAATCACAGTAGAGAGCAGCAGCAAACCGATGCACAGAACAGAGTGGGGATAAAACACAAAAGGTCCTTTTGTTATACCAGACATAGCATGAATGTTGGAGTTGAGGTGGAGGTAGGTTGCAGATGCAAGACAGCAAATCTTTATCAGAATAGCTATGAAAAAACAGAATCAAGCTGTTGCAATGACCCAGTCAAAGTCTGGAGCTCCACCTGATTGAAATGATGTGGAGAGCTGTGCATACACGAATCCCTGCTAACCTCAATATGCGAAAGCAACGTTGTAAAGGAGAGTGGGTCAAAATTCCCCCGTTTTCACAGTAGTCCCTGCAGTCGAAAGAAAATTTTCTTTTTAACATGATTGTATATGATCTTCCAGTTTGCGGGTCCTTGATAACCAAATTTATATTGCAAGATGTGAGCTTTATCTTGATGGAATAGCGTTGTGAGTTCATTATTAAATGTGCAGGATCCCATCATTTACACTCCACTGAAGCATACTCTGTGTGATTAATGTGATAGATAACTAACTGATAACTGCTGTTGAATAAAGCAACATTGTGACATGAGAACTTCCACCTGAATAAAACTCACCTCAGTGCAAAGTTCATTGCAAAACTGTGCAGCAAAGATATGACATATTTTAGTAGGTTAAGTGCTAAATTTGCATTACAAGACCTGCAATATTGTTTCAGTTAGTTAGTTAGAGTTTTGCAATATTTGGAATATGTTTCACTCATCAAAAAAAGCCATATAGGAAAATTTATTGACAATTTGAATGTCTTAAAAACTATTTGAATAATTTAAAAAGTAGAATAAGTCAAACTTGCATGTGGTTTTGCTTTAAACACAGATTCATTTCTGACATCAGAATACCAAGACCCATTAATCTTCCCAAAGACAAATCCTGGCTTGGTTGCCATATATGAAGACTTTGAGTGTTTAGATCCCGGAGAGATGCAAGCCGTCCTCCTGTCAGATCTGACATATGAATCCCAGGAGAGAGCCCCAGTTGCTGCTGTGTTTGGCTGCTCGAGGAGCCAGCTGGTATATGTGTTAGCAGCTCTCTGTTTTTTCACCGTCCCTCAGCTGACTCTGTTGTCACCGGTTACAAACACAAGTCAGGAAGGGGTGGTGGGGCCTATAGTCACGAAGAAGCCCCTGTCATTGTGTCAAAGGTTGCCCTCTGGTGGACACAGTAGACTTTTCTACCCGCTGCCTCCACAACACCTCCACCTACAAGTATCTGCTCTCCAACTGCCTCCTTTTAGCCTTTTAATAGTGTCCTATTTTGGATAATGTTTAAAATGTAGAAGGTACATTCATGGGGTATGAGCGGCAACTATTCAACAGATACTTCAAAGGCTCGAGTCATCAAGCGCCAGTTGCTTCAAAGTGTCACAGCCCAGATCGCTGCTCTTCATGTCCTCCATTCCCTAATGCTGCACTGACTACCTCTCTTGTCTGTTTCACCTCTGCTCATATCCATATTAATTCCTCATCTGATACCCCTGTTTCCAAGAGATAGACAAAGAAACAGAGAGAGCTAGAGAGAGGTTGGGAAGAATGAGATCAGGACAGAGGCAAGGGGGACTGAAGCAAAAAAGAGAGAGGGGAGGGGGTTTCCCTGGGCACTGCCCCAGTCTTCTCCCACGTCAGCTGGGGCACTGAATGGCTGACGACTGCATACCAAGCCTCCTTCTGGGTCTCAGTGTGTTCACGTCCCTGTTTCTGCCCAGCCAGGGCTAAATATATTTCCCCAGTTTGCAAATGTAGCACAAGTCCTGCAACCTGACCCCCAGCCAGTTCCAGCTCCCTTCCTCTACACAAGGTTCACGTTCCTCTGGGTTGTGGAGGTGGGGGGTGGATATGTGTGCGTGAGGGTGTGTGTGTGTGCGAAAGGGTTGGAGGTTAAGAGAGCGCTCACTTAGTTTCGGGCGCACGACACTCTTTTCTGGCTTTCTCTCCTGTCACAGACACACATACACTCACAAATACACACATACACTCATGCACTTGTTAAGCTAATGGGCAGACACTCACACTAGGTTCCACGATATACACGTTACTCTGTCGGCGGACTCTGGCGTTGCCCCCTTGGTTTGCCGTGGTGTGGCGAGTGTGGCAAACGAGGTATGGAGAGGACTGAGAGGATTCAAAGGCCTGTGTTGGTAAGAAGGATCTGGATTAATCTGCAAGCTGTGCACTTTCTGCTGTGCCTGACTCAAAGTATGTAATGCAAGTGTGTATCAGTTTCCTTTCTGAATGGACTAACTTTTGAAAATTCAGCAGAGGCTTTGAGATATGACTGGAGAATATAACTTTGTGTAGTGTCCTGATAGCGTTATACCCCCTGCTCTGCGGCTTTCTTTGCTCCCCCTCTTCTGACTATACGACTGTGCGATTCCATTTTGGGCCGGGCCACAGCTGCTGGAAAGGCGCTGTGTTTTTAATTAGACTTCCAGTCCTCACCGTTGCGTTTGCAGCTATGTGGACTGCCTCTCAGACCAGGACTGTGGCCATTTCAGGGGGGTTTCTTTTACTGCTGTCCCTCAATCTCTGGCCTCAGTTGAATTGTGGATCACTGGCGTTGGAACTCCAGAATATTTTAAGAGAACTACGACTTGATATTGTCCTTGTTGCGCGGGTTTCCATTATGTTTGTAGTTGTTTTGGGCAATAATTGAGTTAAACTTCAGTTGAATATTTTTGTAATGATTTGCAGCTAAAAAATGTTTCCTCTTTTTATTAATCAATTTATATCAAACATTTGATCATCTACTGTCAGTAAATGACAATATGGGAATGAAAATACATGTTGAAATTTTTCCATTTTCTAGAAAGAAATCCTGAGATTTGTCATTTTATCTGATCTCAGGTATGATTGTATTAACCCTTTTTTATTAGAAAGTAGAAAGAATAAATGGCACCACTGTGACGTTTCTGTAAATTGAGTATTGACAGATGGATAAATGAAACTTATATATTGTGTTGTTGTTTTGCAAAATTATTTTGTCTAAATTGAATGAGCAGTTTTGTACATAGGGACGCACATGCGATACACAAGTCATCACTTTGATTCATTTATATGCAAGTGAGCACTAAGGACTGAGGCTCAGGAGTTTCTAAATTTGATCTTGATTTAGGCTGTTTATGTTGCATTGCTAACATATTTAATTAACTTACACAATGTTTGTATTTTGTGTGTATTATAGCATGTATATGTCTCATTAAAATCTGCTAATGAAACTATGATCTTTTGCATAAGAATTAGCTTTAAATTGTAGCACATTTGTATGTAGCACATTTAAACACAACAGACATTGTCCAAAGCGCTGCACAGCAAGTAAAATTATCGAAACAATACAAATCTTTTAAGAACAATGAAAAGAGTCATAATGATGGTAATTCATGTATTCAGCTGTACAAGCTTCAGAAATTAAAAACTATTAGAAGCTACTGATCAAGAAGACCTAAGTGAGCAACATGAGACACAGACATTGTAAAAGATCTCATAAATAACCAGGAGCAAGCTCATGCAAGCCAAGCACTTATATGTGAGCAACAGTATTTAATTAATTAATCCTGTACTTCACGGGAAGCCAGGGAACCGATTTAAGAATTAACTGTGATCACGCTTCTGTGTCCTTATCAGGAGGCTAGCAGCAACATTTTGAACCAGCTGTTTTTGCTCCGTCCGACGTATAATTTGTTGCAATTATCCAGTCCAGATGTAATTAAGCATGAATAACTTTCTCTAGGTCACTGATAGAAATAATTTTTATAGCTTTAGTTTAAGGTCCTAATTGAAAAAAGCCGGCTTTAATAAGTGATATGTAAACATATTACCAACAAATTTCTTTACAAGTGAATTTTTGCACTGCACAGTAATGTCTTTAGAATTATTTTGTTTTTCCATCTTACTTACATTTACACAGTTGGTTCATTATGTACACTATATACATTTGGTCCCAGTCTAATGTATACAGGCAAATATAATAATCTTTATACTTTAAAATAATTAGATTTTTAGATTTCTAGGGAGTTTAAATGTCGTTAATAATGATCACGGTTTTGTTTCTATGGTAAAATAAGTGAAAGTATAACAGAAAATCTAATTTTGGCTTCTCCCTTATTCTCAAGGATCATCACAGCAGATGTCCTGAGATTGATCTTTTGCTTGTGTTGCTTGTGTTGTAAACCTTTTCTCTGTTGGTGTCAGAATTTGGCAGCCTGTGCTTTCTTGATTTATACGTCTCAAAAGCAATGAAGAAAAATTTTCAATAACGATAAACTCCAAACTCCAATGGGTTTTGTCCATCAAACAGTTCAGTATTAGAACACTTGCTTTTACACTCCAACGTTTGCTTGTTTGTGGGGATTTCTGATGAGTTCACTCCATGACTCATCTTTCTGGTAATCTCCATTCTCCGTCCATCTGGTTGCCATGACACTGCTGTGACAGAGAAGGGGCCATGGCCATTTACAGCCACTGGCCATTAGCTTCAGCCAGGAAATCTTTAGTCTGTGAATAGTAGGTTTGTGAGACATATATTTTGCTACTTCACCATTTCTTCCCTCCTACCTCTCTTACTGAGTTAACCTCACCCTGGATGTGGTATGAATACACAGTCGGTGAAGCTGAGGCTGAGACTGTTGATACATTCTGGTTGGCTCTCAGAATTCTTACTTGTATCGTTGTGTTCTTCTTCTCTCAACTCTTTGATGACTGTGGCCCCGAGGAGACACCGAGATAAAGCGGATAGGAAAAGAATATTAAATGTTGTGGTTTTTCCATGCTTTTTTTAAAATTTACACATCTTCTGATGTGACAATTGTGAATACATTTTTATCTGAATAATTACCAGGGCAGAGGATCACAGTATGTGTGAGCTTTCTGAGGGTAATTATTTCTTTCTAACCCATTGTGAAGTCTGACAACACCTCCTGTGGTGTTCCTGTTGTTTGTGATACTCACAAATTAACATGTTTGACCTCTGCACTGTTGCCTTGCATAACAGAAAAACACTGCTGATGATCTGCTGTGTTTTTCTAAAGATGTTAGGAACAAACATGGGGACAAATACAATATCAGTGCCAAACGAAGAATTTCATTTTGTAAGCTGAGGCTTAATGCATGCTACTAAAATATATCTGCTACTACTACTACTACTTTATTTCCCAATTATAAGTAACTGCAAAACTCAGCCAATCAACCGATCTCAGTGCAAAACCACATCAGATGATTAGTCAGGTAATACCCATCTATGCATCCAGTTAGCAAACATCACATACGGTATGCTAGTTAAAGGGGACCTCTCTTTTTTTCCTTTAATGTCCCTGCATACAATTTATAAAAACCCCATAATAGATCGATGTGTACTAAACTGTTCCCATGAGGGAAATGATTCAAAAGCAACATATGGAACTACATTTGTAGTTCTCTATGATGTCATCTCCGACACACAGCTCTGGCTGTAAGCACAGAAGCCCCACCCACCTGCTGTTCGAACATTGTGGAGGGTGGGAGCTAAAAAGGTTATTTTTAAGCTGCTTTAATAGTGTCCATTAAATAAACATGAAGTTGGAAATGAGCACAAGAGGTCTCCTTTAATGTGATTTAGTCTGGATTAGCTGCATGCCACTTTGTAACCCAACTCCTTCTTTTGATGCTGGGCCAAACTCAATCAGGAACTTCAGGTTTGTCGCTGCTGGTCTCTCCATCAGTGCTTGCCTGTGAAAGGGCGATGAGGTTTCTGAACAGAGCTGACACCAACAAATATAAATTACTTCAGATGGAAAGAACAGCTCTTTTTTTTTTTTTTTTTTTTTTACTGTAGTATTAACTAATTTCCTTGCTGCGGGGTGACTCTTTTCAACCCTCATTATTCAAAGCACTTGCTGTTACCATCCCGCCGTCGCTCCTTATTCTATTACCCCCCTACGTTCTATTGCACTCCCTCTTTACCTCCCCCCTCCATTTATTCAATATCAATGCTAAGGAGGTGTAAATTCATCATGATGGCAGCCACTGTGCAGAAAATGGAAGGAAACCAGTTCATGTTCGGGACCATTACCGAACTTTACCTCCCTCTCTTTTCTTTTTTCCCCACTATCTGCTCCTTCTGTGAACAAAAGTTTTTGGAATTTCATCCATTAGATGTGGGAAACTGTAGCATGTAAAAACATTGATATTATATCTGCTACATCCCTTAAAAAGCTTACCCAAAGCCCATAATGTTTTGTTGGGTGCAGTTATTGACATGTTATACTAAGGCCTATTGACTAGACTGCGGTCTCCCAGTGTGATAAAATACCACATTGATCACCTGTTGAAATGCTTTTATACAATTTCCCTGCCTCTTATTTCACATCAGGGCATTTCATTTACTATTGATTCCCATATCGTCTTTCTGTATCTCCTTTGCAATACAGCGCTCTGTGGCTGCCAGTAATAAGCTGCAGCCATGGTTACTATGACACTGCTGGGGTCTCTACTAGGGCCTGGCCAATAGGAAAGCAGCTCTGCCATCAGGTGGCCTGTAGCTATTTTGAACAGGAGCTGTATGTGAAGTGAAGCAAGCAGCTAAATTAGAGACACAACTCATTGACTTCAGAGAGGGAGACGAGGAGGAGGACAAGGGGAGGGAGGGGACTGTGGAGGTGGAGGAAATTAGTTCATTTGTTTGCTCAGTCTGTCCACACATTTTGATGGAATTGATGGGAGAAAGGTGTAGAAAGGTTATCAAGTAGTTTCTATTTTTTCTTCTCCTTGTTTCCACTTTTTTGGGATAAAATACTGACTTTTGTGTCCTTCACATTTATTCCTGGCTGTGTGTGACATGAATCAAGTTATTCAAGCACAACTTCATAGTGATCTCTTGTCCCTCCCACTCCCTCTATATTTTGCTGCATCACCGACCTGTTGTACTGAGCGTGTTATTCACAGGTAGTTTCCAACGTCATTTCAGCTCTTATTCTCTAAAAACATCCCCCTGGGTTCCCTTCCAGTGTCTGTTAACCTTCTCTTAGGCAGGGCTTCACATTGGGATGCACCTCTATGGTGTAGAAAATGACTCAGAGTCACTAAGTACAGGCGGCTATCCTCATTAGATGCGGCGTACCACTCACAGGATCATTCTTCCTACTTGAGTGGGATGTGGGCGCACCGCTTTGAGTGTTCGAGTAAATGAAACAGGAAGTGTGGATGGCTTGTAAATGCCCGAGGACACAAGGAGTCACTGGCCATTGCCTTGGAAACAGGGAGGAACTACATTTAGTGTGCTGTTGCCAAGTCACAGAGGGCCTCGGTATGACAGGTGGCAGAGCTAGAATCAACATTAGTATGTGTGGTTTCATTTCAGATCATACAGAGACACGTGAATGCTAATCAAAGGCATAGAGGAGCATTAACCATGCGTAAATGGACGTGCAAACATTCAACCACCACATGATGCTTCACATATGAGCAGCTTCTTTCTCTGAGTAGATATGTTACAATTTATATGAGTTGTTTATTCCTGTTGAACAGACAAATTAAAGATTTAGGAGCATACAGTTTGTGTTTCTGAGAGCAGTAGTCTTGGCTCCACTGGTGCTGCTATGTTAACTTTTCTTTTTAACCTGTAATAGAAGTTTTTTTTTGCTCTAGCTTGTCATTATAAAGTAAATGTTGATTGCACATTGCAGTGACTGCAGAACTGTACATCAATAACACCGCCTGCATTTTAATTGGTTCCCGTAACTCTCGCTTTTACCATACAAATTCAGTAAACCACCAGGGATGATATTTTCCAGGAAAATGTAGTCTAAATTTACTGCACAAAGAAAGCGTTTGCATTTTGTACCAGAGGTGGTTATGTCATGTTTCTCTGCTCATTTCTAATATGAAATCAAACATCTACCTTTGTCTTCTTTTCATTTTCTAAAAAAACATAACACGAAACCAAACCAGCCTACTTTCTTGTGATAAGATAATCTGATTTGATATTTTCCTCATTCAATCTTTAATGTAATCCCTTTTAAAAACACTCACCGGCCCCTTTATTTGGTGCGTGTGTTCAACTACTTATCGAGTAGTTCAAACTGAGCATCAGAATAGGGAAGAAAGGTGATTTAAGGGACTTTAAATGTGGTGTGGTTGTTGGTGTTGTTGGTGCCTGGGTAATTCAGAAACTGCTCATCCACTGGGATTTTCCCATAAACCATCTCTTTGGTTACTTTGGTCCTGTGCTGGGTATTTTAAAGTGCTTTATAAATAAAATTGGATTGGATTGGATCTCTGGAGTTTACAAAGGATGGTTCAAAAAAGAGAAACTATCTCTGATATCTGCCTTGTTACCTGCAGAACTTAATTGTAACCTCTCTATACAACGAAGTTACACAGAACACCGTCTCTGAATGCACAACATATCAAAACTTGAAGCAGATGGGCTACCTTAGCAGAGGACTGCGCTGCAAGCCACTCCTGTCAGCTAAGAACATTTACCTGAGGCTACAGTTCACACTGATTTACTAAAATTGGACAACAGAAGATTGGAAAAGCATTGTCTGGTCTGATGAGTGCTGAATTCTGTTATTGCGTTTGGATTGTAGGGTAAGAATTTGATGTAAACCACATGAGCGTTTGGATCCATCCTGCCTTGTGTCAGTTGAACAGGTGGTTTTTTAATGTGTAATGTAATTTTCTTTGCACAAAAAGGGGCCAACCCTTGTGACCAACTGAGGATCATATAAAATCCAAAATCTTATGGAATGTTTCTGGCACCTTGTTGAATCTATGCCATAAAGAATAAGGCAGTTGTGAAGGCTAAAGGGAGTCCAATCTGGTAATTACCAATTGTACCTAACAAATGTGTGTATGTACCTAGTGACCAGAGCAAAAATAACTGTGATTTCTCATTGTGCGGTGCTGCTAACATGGCAGTGTAACTGTATTAATATTAGCATTGGTGAGTCTGTAATTGGTGAGTCTCAGTTGCAGAGGCGGGCGAAGGCATCACACTTTCTACAGTCATTGCAAAATAAGAGGCCTCAAGCAAATATGTGAGTTTTAGACTCACTCATTAATGTTCTGTAGTTAATAAGAGGAATCAGATCATTTGCACTGTCTAATTTTAACTTGTTTTATGTTCATTTATATTAGAGTGTCCTTGGGTGTTTTTAAAGGCACCTATAAATAAAATCAAATTATTATTATGATCATAAAACTTACATACTGACAGTTCACTGATTGGCATCAGAAATCGTATGAGCCTTTGAAATACTGAATGCAAAAGGTTTACTTTAATTGAACTAATTACAGCTTAATTATTTTAGGGAAATGATTTTTTTTTTACTAGATATTAAAATTTAAAAAATAATGTAACGTCCCACCTGCTGTACTCCAAAGAACTACTAGGTGTGCTGCATCTATTAGACCCACTGGAGAAACACTGGAACAGTTATAGCTATATAACAGCTATATAAAAGTGTGGGAAAAGCCTGCAGGTGAAGTCCTGCAGTAAGGGAAAGGAAAAATCTATATTTATTATTAGGATATATATTTATATATCTATAGTTATATTTTAAAAGAAACAGAAGTGATTGATTACATGAAAATCGTTCTTTCTTATTTAAACAATATATAGTCCTGATTCGTCTTGTGTCAGTTTTGGAAAAGAAGTAACAGGATGGAACAGATGGAACAGTGGCTATCAGGAGCCTGAAGTAAAGCTTTTAATGGGTCTATTTCCATTAACAGTTTTTCATAATCACTGAGAATACAAACTTAGGCCTATGTGATGGTTGGATTAAACTAGATAGATGAATAAACTCACACAGTTACTTCTAATGTTTTCTTACCATTTACTCCACAAAGCAGCTAAGTGCTTCATGTAAAGGTATGACAGTTTAACTTTTTTCGTCTTTGCAAAAGTAGGATAAATCACATGTCCTGTGTTGTTGGTGGTTGCTAAGCTTTAAGGAAAACAGAAAGCAACAGCAGCGCCAACAGTAAGATTTGACCAGTAATGTACTGAGTGTAGTTACACAGTGAAAAGCACTGCTAGTATACTCACGTTCTCCAATCTGTGGATTTATAAAAAAAAAAAAATTGTTGACATACTTTAACTCTAATATTGGCATCAATACTGAAAGAAATTCCTAACAATAGCCGGCCACAGTCCAAAGATATCTGTTATACTCACTGTTTGTCTGAGTACACATGTGCAGGGAATTTTTCATCATCATTGCATATGCTGTATGTCATCTTTGTTCATTCTCACCTCTATTTTAAAAACCCACACCTAGTGACTCATTTTTTCTGCCTGGAACATTCATCTGTCCGCATTTTTGTCAGTACCTCCCACAAAGCATCAGGCAGCCTGTCAGCTCAAAAACGAAAACAGCAACAAGAGAACAAGTGGGATTGTTATATAAATTGAACACTCGAACACTTCAGAAGTTCAGGCTGCCTCCCTCCCTGCGCTGGACTTGCTGAGCAGTACAGCGGGTCGACTCTGCAGGCTCGGAGGAGGCTCGGGTTTTTGATTGTGGCATGGGTGTCTGAATGAGGGTCAGCAGGAGAGAGTCGAGTTCCAGTGCATGAGTGGTGGATGTGTTAGAAACTGTAGCCACTTCATGAGAAATTTATATCCTTGCTGATATTATAAACAGTCCTCGAGCCATTTTTTCCCCTCTCCACATCTTTCTGTCTGTACTTGACACACCCACACATGCTGAATCTATTGTGCCTGTGCAAAAAATAAGATTTAACACCCCGGCCACTCTCGATGCTGCGGTGGAAGTGTCGGCAAATGAAAATGTTATGCATCCTTCCAACCTCGAATAACAGAGTCAGCTTCATGCAGTGTGATGGGCGGGGTTCTCTTTGTGTTTATTTAGGTTGCACTTCACAAGGTGGTCTTGATATTATAATCTCAGGATATTAAAAAAACAGGCTGCAACCTTTACTCCTCATATTGAGGAGCAGCTGAAAGACACATACCTGGATTTAAGGTGCAACACGAGTGGACTGATGGGCATGCAATTCATCAGTTAGACTGCAAACCTCATGCTTATTTGGTCTAACTCTGCTTTCGTTATATGAATTCTTTGTGCATTTCAGGGCTCTGCAGACTCCTACACCAGCCGACCGTCGGACTCGGACGTGTCCCTGGAGGAGGACCCTGAGGCTTTGAGGAAAGAGGCCGACAGGCAGGCTCTCGCCACACTCGAGAAAGCAAAGGTCAGAGATCAAGCCTTTCACATCCATCTCTTATGCTGTGTGCTCATCCTTATTGAGTAACTGTCACGTGATTAAGTGTTTGGACACAGTTAAATCTCTTCAGCTGTATCAGGCAGCTCTAAAGTGCGATTTAGTGAGCTGCTCTGTGCATACTAATACCTTTTCTCCCATCTTGGCTCCAGACCAAACCAGTGGCATTTGCTGTGCGTACAAATGTTGGTTACAACCCAGGCCCCAATGATGATGTTCCTGTGCAGGGCATGGCCATCTCCTTTGAAGCCAAAGACTTCTTGCACATTAAAGAGGTTTGAACTTATTTCATTCTCTTATTATAGAGTCATTTCAGTACATTTTTCACACTGAGAGTAATTTCTGTGGCTTAGAGCACCAACGTTAACTAAAGTTAATGCTTTTGAGTTTGAGTGAGGATATTTTGGATTTTGGATGGTATTGGGAAAAGAATGCCAGTAGCATATTGGCCCCATCCAAAAACTGTCAGTGGTGGTGGGTGGGAAACCAATGAGGGATCATGCTACAACTTATTGCACTGCCTCCTTCTTTTGTAAAGCCTAGCCAGGCCATGAGTGGGAGTTAGCAGCAATACAAGCTGCAGTGCAGTGAGAAATAGGTGATCCAAATTTGGGAAAAAATGGGAAAATATTTGCTAAATAAAAGTAGTGCTCTGATTTGTTTAATACTGTTTAATACTTTGAGTGACTCAAGATACAGAATTGTGCGTTTTTACCAAGTTTGGGCTGCCATTTAGCTTGTTTTACAGTTTATATTTAGTCTAAAGTTTCATATAAAAACTTAATAATCATATCCAAAAAGTTTAAATGATGAAAGTTTTAATGCAGCCCTATTTGGGAAAATTTTCTGGCTGCAGAAATGCTCTTGTGCTCTACTGGAGAAGTGATGATTCACAGTTTAAATTAAGCCTTATTTAGCTTATTGGACCTTGGTGCAGGCCCTTTTCTGTTTGAGATGAGACATTTTAACTCCTCTCCTTTTAAGGCTGCTCTCTCCTTAAGCCATTTCTTCAGATAGTCCACCCCCGGCATTAAGAAGGTTTGAAACTATAGCCATGTTTGTACAATGGTGGATTCTCATGTTTAATATATCCATGGCAGAAAATAAGGGTCAAATGGTAAAATATATTTGTATAAAATGCTGCATTGCCCTCTGATGCCTGTCTGTTCTGAATACAGAAGTACAACAATGACTGGTGGATCGGGCGTCTGGTGAAAGAGGGCTGTGAGGTGGGCTTCATTCCCAGCCCGGTCAAACTGGAGAACACCCGTCTGCTGCAGGAGCAGAGGATGAGGCAAAACCGACTCAGCTCCAGGTAACAATGAAGAGCGAGCTCTCTGTGTCTGCGTTATCAGCAGCACAAACAAGAACCCACTCTTTAAAACAGGTCACACATGAGTCACACAGCACTCAGCGGCAATGTAAAACATACTGAAATAGACAAAAGCACTGCTGTGAGTCACTCTGTTACTCAGTGCATCTATAGTATAGTATGTACAAAAGTCTCTATAGTCTCTGTATTTACACATGCAGTAGAGGAATGTTAAATACTGAACTATTTAAATGTCAATGCTGAAACAGATTTTAGTATACATATTAGTAGAATATGAATTTCTGCACAGTCAGCAGGTAATTTAAGCAGTTTTCCACGTGTTTTTTAATGTTCACATTCGCATCATTATATGTAACAATTTGTGTCTTCTTCTTTGTTTAAGGTAGAAAATAAAAATTCAATCAAAAAGAATCATGTATCGTTCTCCAAGCTATGATTTGTGCCTGTTTTTCTGTATTTCAGTAAATCTGGAGGAAGTTCTAGTCTTGACGTTGCCACGGGAACCCGCAGGCCTACTCCACCTGGAACAGGTGAGGTCACAAGGTCGCCCTGTCACGTGGAAACATAGTGCCTGTCTGTGTGTGTGCGTTTGTGTGGGCACCTGAAAGGGTGAGAGAGAGCGAGAGAGATAGCAAGATGAGACGGGCGCCTGATATTTAGATGAACATTTTAATTGGCTAGTTAGTCAGGCATGATGATGAATCACAGCGTGTCTCAGTGGGTTGCTGTGTGAAGCGAGAAAGGTCTTAGGAGGTCTGTCATTAGCACACAAGACGGGACTGAAATAGAGCCGAAAATGAACTTCACTCATTAAACTTGTTAAGTACGTCTAGCTGACAGAGAGAAGGAGAGACGGTGGAGGAAATGGGTAAACATAAACATCTCTTGATTGACTTTAAAAGGCTTTGCATATCTGTGTAACAGAAAAATCATCTCTCTAACACACCTTGTACATCCTAAGTTGTTGTTCTGACTCAAAGTCAGAATTTGACATAGATTCGAGATATACTAGAGAGAGAGTTAGATATAGACACACATTTTAATGAGCTAGTAAGTGGATTTTGCTACTTTTGTACAATTTTGTTACAATTACTCAACCCTTTCAATATATACCTTTAAAACAAGACACCTGCAAGGCCCCATTCACCCTCCCTCATCCCTATAGCAACACACACCCTGTCTCCACCCCAAACTTCCCTCTTTGCTTGATTCCTTCTTTCCTACCTGTACCTTTTTCCAGTTCCCGCTGCAGCCATCCTTCTCAACGGTTCGTTCACATCTTTACTTCAGGTTTTGTTTCTTTCTCGTCGCACCAAATTCACTTTCTGTGCTCTGCCTCATAAAATTGTGGTGTGTTCTTTTTAAGACTCTTGTAAGTGTCGTTTCCAGTTTAAATCATACTCTGTGTCACTTTTTTCCAGTCTCTGTGCCATCTCTTGCCTCTCTCTGGATGCATCTCACACTTTATTCTTCCCCCTCTTGCCTTTTCTCCCTTCTGCTATTCTCTCTGCTCTCATCCTTTTTCACTCCACCTCATCTCGCTTTCTCCTCTTTCTCCTGTTCTTTTGTTCCGTCTCTCCAACGTCCACCCTTGCCATCATCAGCTCACGTGGACATGTCCACAGTGGCCTTTGACGTTGACCCCCTCGACCTGGAGGCTGAGGAGGCCCCTGAGTCCCAGGGTGACCCTCGCTCTTCCAAGAGCATGTCAGGCAGCGTAACATCCCCCCAGGCCAACATCCACCGACTGCCCTTCTTTAAGAAGGTAACATTAGAGGGCCAGGTGATCTCTCTCCTCCTCCGTCCTGCATTTGCCCCCCTTTCCTCCAAGATATCCAGGTTTAAGCTCTCCTTCTTCCACTCTACATCTCTCACTAACCTCTCATAACTGATCCGTCCCTGCTGCTGCTATAGATCCTAAATCTAACACTGTTTGGCCCCTCAGGCTCCCACGGTTACACTGATATGTTTGGATGTGCGTTTCTGTGCTTGTTGAGCTGGGAGAGGCGTTGAGCTAACTGATCCTCTCTGAAATGGCTGCTGCTGGATATCAGTCTGAATCAGTTTGAAAATGAATTCACAGTGGAGGCAGTCAGTGTAAACTCTGCTTTAATCAACAAACAGCTCCTCTCCCAATTCCCCCACCCCTCTAATCCAAACCTGTTAATAACTAAATGTGCTCTTGTGTTTTGTGCTTTTTTTTGTCTCCTCTGGCTTTTGTGTGGATTGATACTGTAGGTGGCCCGGCTAAACAGAAACAGAAGTCGGTGAGTGTGGCTTGTCTTCAAGACTAACCTCTAGCATTTCGTCTTTTTTCCTCCGTCTCCTCGTCTTCTGTTTGTTGTCTCCTCTTTTTATTCTGTGTATCACTTCTGATGCTCGTTAGCGCAAAAATATTCACTGGATCATTTGTAAATTGTGGTGACACTTCTGTCATTTCCTCAGAGCGTGTATCACAGCTGTTAGTGTGCAGATGCAGGTGCAGAGCCGTCCCAGACCCTGTTAGTCAGCACGTGGCTATAATGCGTCCTGACATGCTTTCATTTTCATTTGTGATGGCTGATTTGAGTCACAGTGGCCCACAATCAGCAGTTTTTATGCTTTTCAGCACAATTTCAATCACACGTAAAGGCTGAAGGCTGTTGCGGTAGGAGTAAGAAATACAAGCAACACCATTCGCACAGCAATACTTATCACAGCAATATCTCATAAGGTTTAAAATTCATTTCACGACATATTTTTATCAATTTTTTTATTCATTATGCACTTTTAGCCCACTTTAGGACATTTGTAACTCCCAGTCATTTCAATTAAAAAATGGAAATTGCACACTAACACATGAAATAACTACAGAGCAGAACAGAAAAGAAGCCTGAAAGGTTTAATCAAACATCCCACTCACTGAAGAGAAAAGACATTTTTATAGCTTATTATTATTAACCTAGTGGGGGGGGGGCAGAAACACTATATTCACAAGAGAAAAACACAAAAATGAGGAGTTTAGCTAGACAGCTAGGGAAAACAAACAGGACCGAAAACATGATGCCAGATAACATGAGAGTATAATCCGACATCTGCAGTGAGGACAAAGGGAAAGAGGCAACTGTGGTTGCAGCCATATAGTCAGTTTCAAGGTTATTAACTGAGCGAAGTATCTACATAACAGCCGTAATAACATCTGTTCATCTTCTCTGTATACTAAGAAAAGGTAGTTCAGTACCTACTTTATTACCTCCTTTAGCAGCAGATATATTGGACAAGGAAAGAAGATAAGCTGTCCCAGAATTCATAGCAAATGCATCATCATACCATGACGATCAACAAAAGTGCCAAAGTGAAACATTTTGTGTAAAAGTTTTTATATAAATGTTTCATTTTGTACTATAGGATGTTAAAATGTTTCATATTTACAATAGCAGAGTGTTAAACCCACAGCTAAAGCGATGAAGTGATGGGAATTGAAGGGAATTTGCCTTTACTCAAGGAGTAAAATTGTAAAATTGAGAAAAGTGGTTATACTGGCTATGTCTTTAGTAAAGGTCATAAGAAAATAAGATTTATTTCCTAAAGACCATAAGCTTGCTTTTCTTTAAAGTATGAGTTATGAAAAGAAAAGGGAAGTAAAACTAGAAGAATAACCACCTTTAAAGTAAAAGAGGAAATGACAACTGGGGAAAACAGGTAGCAGGTACTGATATACAGACAGGAGAAAGCAAGTGAGGGAATCCTCAAGCTACACTACTACTATTACTATAATCACAAGAAGAAAGGACAAGAGCCAAAATTGAATGATATCAACAACAAAAAAAACTGAGATTGTGACATGAAAATAATGCAAATGGGATTCATTTTCTCCCTGGCTGACTAAAATACTTTAAGTTATTTCTTTCAATTCATGTTTGAAACCTAAACAAATATGGCTCGGCCCCCACAATAGACTGGGAAAGCTATCCAGTTTATACGCCACCTTTCACCCTCTGACTGCTGGGATAAGCTCCAGTCCTTCCATGGCTCTTAAACTGGATTAGCAGACATGATGGATATGCAGAAGCACATGTAAGATCATTGAATATAAATAAGATATATTTTATTTACGCCAAAGCTGTGAAATTTCTTTGTTACAGTAGTTAAAAATGAAGTAAAAATGAAGCCGGGGTTAATACCCATCAATTCTTCCATTCCCATCCAATTCTGGAGCTGAATCAGTGTCATAATAATATTATTACTTATTATTGCAATATAATATAAGGAAAACTGTATATCTAACATGAAGTTCAATGAAAGGATGGGTAAGTCGGGTAATTTGATTTCAGTTTTCCAGTTTAATCTTTCGTCCACGAGAGCTCACACGAGTTTTCTGCGTGATACCCGATGGAAATTCACAGTCATCCTTTGCATCATTTTTGAAAAGTATTGCATATAAATGAGATTTTTTTTTCTGTTGTATAAACATGAAACTGTGAAACCGAATATCTACACGCTGGAACTGTATAACGTGTTATTGGAGAAGAACAATAAACCGCGTGTCATTCCTCCCCGTGCTAAATTGTTCCCTGCGCTCCTGTTTTTCCCGAACGAATGAGTAGTGTTGTGATGTTCAGGGCTCCAGCGCTGCCCCTTTATAGACAAGAGCCATTTGGAAGCTTTTATAATATGTATTTTTAGCTTCTGTGAATACAAATTGGGTCAAATGAGCTTCCGTTGTTCTGCTTTATGTAATGTAATGTAGAAGCGCGGGACACTCCAGCACTTTCTCTTGCCTGAAGTGCTGTACAGCGTGCACAGGGGCGGGGGCGTGCTTGGAGTACAAATGTAGAAAAGGTTAAAAAAAAAAAAAAAAAGCATCCAGTTTCATTGTCAGAGTATATCGGACATGTGACTCCTTCCATCCATTTCTCTCTAACAGAGGACAGAAACTAATGTCTCAGTTGATAATTTACAAATGAGCCTAAAGTTCAACAATGCAGGTGGAAATTTGATTATAAATGCTACACTGATTTTTTAGTTTTAGTTTTTTTTAAATATAAGAAAGTTGATTTTTTTTTTACTGTAAAATACTACTCGTACTGCAAACAATACCTTGCAGTAATTATGTGACAGTGCAGAAGGAAAAGAAAGAGCTGCAAAAGATGACGTTTGCTTTAAGCTGTGACGCAGTCACGAGATTTCTCCTGACAACCTGGCATCTGGGTTAATTACGGGCACTTTAATTATGTGAGACTGCAGACTGAGAAGTAGAAGCCAGGGCTTTCGGTGAGAAATTGATCCCTGACCCTGAACATTCATAGACACTCAATAACGCAAATGGACTCCAAACTTCTGGAACTCTCCATCCATCAATCTGACTGCTCACAGAAGAGAAGGAGGGTTTATGGGGAGTGGGTGGGGCTGTTTTGTGTCAAGTTAATGTTGATTTGTGTGTGAGTATAACCCTGTGACTGCAGGTCTTCTAAGGTCTTTGGAAATGTGCTGAGTGTATAACGTGACACCAACTCACGTGCTGTGTTGTCCGTGCTCAGATGGAGCATGTCCCCCCTTACGACGTGGTTCCCTCCATGAGGCCCATCGTCCTAGTCGGACCTTCACTCAAAGGCTATGAAGTAAGGAGAAGCAGCGCATTCTCGGCTTGTAATTTCTACTTTCATTGGATATTACTATTAAATATTACTTGTTTCTGATGTCTGATGTTTTTCTAGGTGACGGACATGATGCAGAAAGCACTTTTTGACTTCCTGAAACACAAGTTTGAGGGCAGGTAAGAATGGAGGCTTACACCCATCCAGGATTTTAGTTTTTTAATGATTATCCATAATCATATACACTCCAGCCACTTCATTAGGTACATCTTGTCCAGCCCTTTAACCAGTTTGCACCCGATAACTTCCTCAAGTCTTCGTGGCGTTTATTTAACAATGTGCTGGAAATATTGCTCAGAGATTTTGGTCCAGATTAACACGAAACCAGTTCCAGCACACCCCAAAGATGCCCTATTGGGCAGAGATCTGATGACTGTGAAGGCTGTTTGTTTGTATTTGTGCTTTATTTGTTTTGGTTTTTTTACATCAAATTCTGACCCTACCATCCAAATTTCACAGCATAAATTGAAATTCAGTAAGACGACGCAACTTTTTTCCCCCAATATTCTGTTGTCCAGTTATAGCCTCAGTTTCTAGTTCTTAGCTGACAAGAGTGGCACCCAGTGTGGTCTTCTGCCGTAACCCTTCTGCTTCAATGTTCAACATGTTGTGATTCAGAGATACTTTTCTGCAAGCATTGATTTTAACAAGGGGTTATTTGAATTACTGTTGCCTTTACTTACCTCAGGTTACAGCTTGAAGTAGTCTTGTCATTCTCCTCTGACCTCTGACATCAGCGAGGCATTTGTACCAAGACAACTGGAGTATACTGGATATTTCTTCTTTTTTGGACCATTCTCTGTAACCCCGAGAGATGGTTGTGTGGGGAAATCCCAGCAGATCCTGTAGATTAGCAGTTTCTGAAATAATCAGACCAGCCTGTATGGCATCAACAATCATGCCACATTCCAAACACCTAAATCACCTTTCATCGCCATTCTGATGCTTAGTTTGAACTTCAGTATGTCATCCTGACCGTCTACATGCCTAAAACACTCCAATTAGATACTTCGATTAGTGAGCAGTTGAACAGTTGTACCTAATAAAGTGGCCCATCAGTGTATATGACATTACTGGATCATAATATTGATTCATTAAGGTGTATATCCCTTAAATTTTATAGCCTGAGATGGATTACAGAGATCACTATTTGCATTAGAAGTGGAAAGCACTGTAACATAATTACTTAAATAAAATAAAAGTACAGTAAAACTGTATATGAGTAAGTGTTCGTAGTTACTTTAGATGTCCTATTTATGCCTTCATCCACTGATATTGAGGATTGTAAGATGAACAGTACTCTAGTCTAGTTGGGGGTACAAAGGGAGGCCAATCATATTTCTGTGTCACTCCATGCCCCTCCCCCCTCTGGACACACCCTTGCAGCCATGATTGACTCTAAATTTAATAGGTTTCTTTTTACTGACCCAGTAATGTGCTGGCTCTCTGTTTCAGGATATCCATCACACGGGTGACAGCAGACATCTCTCTGGCCAAACGTTCAGTCCTCAACAACCCGAGCAAACATACTATCATTGAGCGCTCCAGTACCCGCTCGAGCCTGGGTAAGAGGACGCTTTTGTTATCCGCAAACCACAACAGGCAGAATCACACTGAGAAACGCAACGCAGACAGGTCATGACAATTAGGATTTTATTTTTACTATTTCAACAGCTGACATATTAAAGTTTAGGGAGAATATTAGTGTAATGTATTTTTGTTCATCACATCATGTTACTGAACATCTTTCACTGTCCTTCATATCTATATTTCTTTAAGTGTGTCTCACTTTTATTTAGACAGACAAGAGTCCATTAATATTGCGTTGTTTTTGTTGTTGTTTTTTAAATACTCAACAGCAGCTGGGAAATTACATTTTTAGCAAATGTTACTAAAACAGGAGAAACATTGCATTTGCTATTTTATATCAGCCACACAGGGAATGTTGGACTGATCAAAAAGACAGTGTGTTTCTGTGTGTGGACATATCTCCCACAAGCTGACTTATAAATTATTAAAGGGATGACTGACCCCAAAATCACATTTACATATTTTCCTCTTGTCCATAGTGCCAATTATTCATCTAGGTTGTTATGGTGATTTGCCAGTTTTTAAGATTTTAAAGGTGTGTGCCCTCGCTTGCATATAATGAGACTACATGGCACTCAGCTTAAATTTCCCTCAATCATGACCCAGTTCCCAAAATATGTCCAGAAGTCTTGTTATAAGCAGTTTTATCTACAGACATGTGAAAATACTGCTTATGTAGGACTTAAGAGGGAAAGTAGCTGCCAGATCCTGCTAATCAAATCCATAAGCACCAGTGGTGGCAGTGATTGAATCGATCATGAAGTCTAGAGTCGAATGTGAAGCCATCTGCCATCAGCTAACGGTTGGCCAAAATCAGGTCATGCAACAGAATGACCGAAAAGGCATAAAAGTGTTGCAGTGGCCCAGTCAAAGTCCAGACCTCCACCTGACTGAAATCCCGCCGGTGCCTTAAACAAGCTGTGCACAAACAAATGCCAACTGCCAATGGCTGCCCCTCTCTGAGCCTGGTTCTGCTTGAGGCCTCTTCTTGTTAAAAAGGAGTTCTTACTCTCCACTGTCACTAAATGCTTGCTCATACGGTGTCATATGATCGTTGGGCTTTTCAGCATTTTTTAGAACTTCTATCCGTTCATCCATCTGCCACTTATCCAAATCAAGGTCGTGGGGGGTTAGAGCGTATCCCAGCTGTCATAGGGCAACTGAATAAGGTGCCAGTCTGTCATAAGGTTGACACAGAGAAAAAACAATCATTCACCCTCATACCTATGGCCAATTTACCTCGGAGATAACAGGTAAGCATCACACACAAGGGCTGGTATCTTGAGATCTGAGGAGCTCACAGAGAAATGGCCTAGATAAATAAAAAGCACTACAGGCACTACACAAGTTAATATATTTGATTATGGGGTGAGCTATAACTTATAGTCTTTAGACCAGCGGTCCCTAACCCCCGGGCCTCGGACCGGTACCGGTCCGTGAGTCGTTTGGTACCGGGCCGCGAGAGTTGAGGCTCAGGTGTGAAATGTATGGTTTTCAGGGTTTTTATCGGTTTTCAGCGTTATTTTGTCATCGTTTTTATCGTTAACTCGGTTTTCCTGGGTCTTTTCACGTGTGTTATGAATAAATCTTCTTTTTTTCAGTACCGGTACTAGTTTTATTTTGTTGTATTTATCCGCGACACCTTAAAGGCCGGTCCGTGAAAATATTGTCGGGCATAAACCGGTCCATGGCGCAAAAAAGGTTGGGGACCGCTGCTTTAGACAACAGTCACACTCTTCTTCATACAAATATAAACTTTAAAGACTTAAAGACAGACTTTTTAAAATTGGGATCAGTCTGTAGCTGGGTTTAGTCTTTTTATTTGACTTCTTAATAAGAAGACAAATGTAGAAAATCATCAGACTTAATATCTTTTAAGCTTTACACATTAAGAATATGTGTAAAATAGCATACTGTCTGTATTCGAGCACAAAATGAAGCTCTTGAAGCTGAATGTTTGAGAAAAACATTTCAGCATCTGTGTCGTCAGAGGTGTGGTTAACAGTGACATCACATGGAGGAATTTTCTGTCAAATGTATACATGATAAATCTGAATATTTTAGGTTAGATAATTACTAACGATCAGTTCCAGCAGTTAACGTACTTCAGTTTCAAGTTTGAGGTGTATCATCCAAAGACACGAGACTGTCACTTATTTTCTTTTTACACCTGCTCTGATTGCCTGAGTCTGATCTGGCCTCCTCTCTCTCTTCATCCTGTCTACACCCATCCTCCCCCCTTTCTCTCCCACCACCCATCCTCTTCCTCCTCTGTCTTTTGATTCAGACGTACTGGGTACGTATGCTCTTCCCGCAACAAAACAATGAAGCATCTCTTTCTCTTTCCTTCCCCTCCCCTTTTTCTTCTAACTATATTCATCATCTGCTCATACATCGTTGTCTGCCTGTCTGCTTGCCTGTCAGTTTCTCTGTTCCTCATACTTCTGTGTGACAGCCTGTAGTCTCTTAACAAAAAGAAACCAATTACAAAACCCAAGCAGGAAGAGATCCGTGGGAGGGCAGCAGAGCGGCTGGTAGCAGAGAGGGAAGACGATACTCTCCCATCCTGCTGTCACCCTTATGTTGTGACTCATAATGCTGTTTATCTTCAGTCATACCCAAGGATAGCATCTATTGCAGCTGGACCTTGCCTTTTAAATTCACTCTTGTCATCACGGGGGAGCAAACGTCTCTCTGAAGTTAAATCCAAATTCGCAGAAGGCTTTGTCGAGGTTAATGGAAACCTTGGCTGCTGTTTCTTTGTACAACTTAAAAGTTCACGTCTCTTGTCATTCTGCAGAGACCCCGTTTCGCCTCCGGCTTTAATTCTCTATCCTTTAGCCCTCTGGAGGCTGCTGAAATGTGCGGGCCACGTCTCTGTGCAGATTGCCTTGCCCCTGTTATCTCTCTTTGCCACTTGGGTTGGCAGCGCACACACACCTCCGAGGCGCTGAGGGTTGACCAGACAGACGAGGAACATTCTGGTTTTCTGTTTTAATTTCGCTCCTTACGCGTCGACAGGCTAATAAAAAGGTGGAGCTGTCTTCGAAATGCTAAATAACCAGCTTTCATAGGCTGCTGTTGAGGAACAATGAACACAACGTTCAGCATTCTACAGCCTTGAGTGGTGCACCTGATAGTATAATTACCGCTCTGCCTATTAGTGCTAACAAAACAACTAATGTTCCACTTCATCTATTTAATGAGGTTGTTTTTTTTTTTTTTGTTTGTTTGGTTGTTTTTTTTGTCGTTGATGTTTCTGTTTTAGTTACATGGTGAGAAATTGTGCCCTTATTGTAAGTTATTTCAAGTACCACAGGCATCTCATTCTTAAGTGCCTCCTTTCTCTGCACCTTTTAAAAAAGCATTAAATACATATCTGAAATGTCAGGAGGGGGCAGGAGAATGAGGATGTTGGAGCGCTCCATTTAGCTGTGCATAAATGGAACTTTTAACTGTGGTCCGATCTGATTCATACGCTTGGAGCTGTTTTGTTTTCCTCTTAACTCCGACATGCATGAGTAAGAACTAACACGTCTGTTATGTACTTGTGCACAAAGTTAAGGAAGATTGGCTCACATGCAGTGCTTTAACTCCTCAAACAGAGATCATGTATCTGTTTTGTTGTCTCACTGTATTCACGTGTCTCGTCTGTTTCCTGGGCATTCAGCTGAGGTGCAGAGTGAGATCGAGCGTATCTTCGAGCTGGCCCGAACTCTCCAGCTTGTTGCTTTGGATGCCGACACCATTAACCACCCCTCTCAACTGGCTAAGACTTCCCTGGCTCCCATCATTGTTTATATCAAAATAGCTTCCCCTAAGGTATGCCTGTTTCATTCATTCGTTTAAACCGATTTTCATACTTAATTTTGGAATGACTCTACCGTCTTCTGATTCTGATAGCAGTAAATATTGTTTCAGTAGACACGGTGCTCTGCTATCTCCCTGCAGGTTCTCCAGAGGCTCATTAAATCCAGAGGGAAGTCCCAGGCTAAACACTTAAATGTGCAGATGGTTGCAGCAGACAAGCTGGCTCAGTGCCCACCTGTGAGTTTTGCTTTGCGACTTGAGCTTTTTTAACATATTCACACCCTGACACTCAGTCAAATTTCACCCAGTCTAATGAATTTGAACTCATCAAGTACCCCTTTGGGATTATTTTCCAACGGTATCTGACGATTAACAGCTGAAAGAAGACAGGTTCGAGGCCCTCGATTCAGTTTAATTCAATTTTATTTATACTGCCCCACATCACAACAACGGCTGCTTTTATTCTTAGTGGGGGCCCTATAAAAATAACAATCAGACTACACCTTATGAGCAAGCACTTGGCAAGTGCTTTTTCCATCACAGTTTTTTGGGGGTTTAGGCATAAAACCTACGTGGATGGATTTCAGGAAAAGATGTAAAAATTTATATCACAGTACTTTCCGGTTTTACAGAATACCACTTATGCATCTATCTTTACATGAGCGGGCTTTGACATGATTTTACAGAGCAATAAATGATCTACTCTCAGGCTTTGTTAACAAATGATACATTTTTGGCACAGAGCTATAGAATCGGTCCTTAACAGGCTGCCTGTTATGCTTTTACGATAGACCTGATCGTTCTGTCTTGAGTAATATTTAGTCATCATCCCAGCTGGTTCCCTGTTGCTGTGTGTGGAGGAGCATAGAGACCATAGTCTGTATATGGCTGTTGTGTCAGCCATTGGTTTAGGACAATGCATTTTGAGTTCTGTCCACCTCCATATCAGTTTTTTGAACGAGCGGGTTCTAAGGGCGGCACGATGATTCAGTAGTCAGCAGTGCTGCCTTTTTGTTTGGAGTTTCCATGTTCTCTGCATCCTCTAACAATTCAAATACATGTTTGTTAAATTAATTGGTGACACCTAACTTACTCTAAGTTGGATGTAAGTGTGTGGTGTTTGCATATTTATAAAAAAAAAAAGAAAAAAAAGGAACAGTTATAAAAATGCCAAAAGGCAAAACAGAAGACAGACGGAGAGGCATTTTCTTTAGGTTCAGAAGTGGCTTAATGAACTCATGTTGACTGTGAGCTCACATATCCACAATGTATTTCCGCTCCTTTTGCAATTTTCAAGTAGGGTCTTGCTTTAAAACTAGCTGCACATGCTACCTAGGCTTAAAGAAAAGTTGAAAAGTCTGACCTCCATAGGCCACATCATTCACTGTCTTCCCCTGTGATGCTGGTTGCCATGATTTCTGCAGGAGCACTAAACTGCAGTGAACCGAATAACTACATTCGGTTGAACTCTCACTGAAATAACTGATCAGAAATATGGTTGTTTAAGTTTTTCATTATCAAACTGTATGAATTAGTGTAACTTACAGTCGAACTTCACCATTAGAATTCAGGTGAGGGGGAACAGTGACTTCAATAAAATAAAATAAAATACCATACAGCTGTTATGAAAGGGATAGCTAGATATAAACAGTTTTTTCCAGCAAACTGTAAATCTGCTTTTTAATACCTTTTTTTAAAAATGCCTGACTCTTTTGTTGGGTTAGCCTCAAATGGCTACTAATTCCTTTCTCACCACTGGCATAATTTTTCAGATAGAGTTACCACTTGCTTAAATGCTGAGGCATTCTACATATGATGTCTTGAAAGGCGGAGCAGATGGTTTTGTGATAAAACAATTGGCTGTTACTAGAATTCATGTAAAGACAGAAGGAACATTCACTTTGGTACAGTGAAATAAATGAAGAGCTGTTTTTTGTTGCAGGAATTATTTGACATCATCCTGGATGAGAACCAGCTGGAGGATGCCTGCGAACACCTGGCTGACTACCTTGAAGCCTACTGGAAGGCAACACACCCTCCAAGCAGCAACCCTCCCAACCCTCTGCTGAATCGCACCATGGCTACGGCAGCCCTGGCTGCCTCCCCAGAGCCCGTCTCCAACCTACAGGTACAGGTCCTCACCTCCCTGCGCAGAAATATGGATCCGTGGCCTGACATGGACGGCACTGTAGCCACTGAGGGGAAAGAGGAAGAACATGCTCTCTGAAGTCCAGTAGCACAGGGGGGTGGGGGGCGACTCCGGCAACTCAACCCAAACTCAGCAGCCTGTTCCTTTTACCCTGGAGTAGGAGTGCACTAATAGCCTGTTTATGCTGTATATAGGAAACCGCAGATACATCTGTGCAAGAAATTAACACCCAAATGAACCAACAAGGATCCAATTTTCCACACATGAACAGCTAGCCTAAGAACACCTACGAGTAAAAATGATGTAGTCTGCATGTTAGCAGGTCAGCTTTTCCTTCTGTGCACTGTTTAAAACTGTGAAAACAGCTCAGCTGAAAGCACACTGGACTCAAGGAATAACCTCAGAAGGTACCTCTGCCCCCACAATCCCTTCTATTTTACTGTAATCAGAAGTAAAATAGCGTCTGCTGCCCCCACCCTGCCCTCTGCAGCTCTGTGGCCTCCTTTTCTTCAGCGCTTCTAGAGGCTGAAATCCAGTTTGCTGTCCTCCTCTCTGTTGCCATGGTACCACCCCTGAAAACAGCAAGTCATGTCCGCCTCTTCAAATGGAAACGCTTAGTTTGGTGGAGGCTGTTGCTAACACTCTGTCCGGTTTAATCAATTTATCTTAAGAGTGAGAGCAAAATACTAATCAGTTTTCATTCTGTTCTTCAGTCGCTACTGGCTCCTTATCAGCTAACATGAGCTGCATGCTGTCAGATTAATTACATGGCACACAAGCGACAGTCTTGCACCGAATGGACACAATTATGCAGGGATCCTTGACAAAAATGAATGAAAAGTATTTTTAAAAAAAAAGATTCAAACTGGATTGAATTTTTAAATTTAAGGAAAACTGTTTCAGGATAAACATGTGAGTTATATCATTTTGCTGCTTTGTTCTGCCATGAGCTCAAACAGCCAGCAGATGGCACTATTGTAATTGTAGATATATAGTTTAGCTTCTTTATAAGTTGCTGGGATCTGTTTTTGTTTGTAGGTTGATATCATCATTTTATAACAGTCAATTAGCAGAACTAAACAATTTCTACTTACTGATTAAATTGTGTTGTTTGAGTATAGACTAGTGTGTGTATGCACAATGTTAATGTGGAATGTGTTTCATATAAGTATCTACAGCACTAATGCCTTTAAAGTCATGGATTCTTAAGCTGGAACAAGTATGCATCTTTGTTCTTTCTGCCCTGTCTGCTAACCCTGCTAATTAACTGCTGACACCTTGGTGTGCTGTTTGTGTCTCTGCATGCTTTTCGTGTGGCATGGGTGCGGCTCGCTGCAGGGGGCGTACTTGGTGCATGGTGAGCAGAAGCGGGAAGGGCCTCTGACAGAGTGTGGTGGGAGCGGCACGCTGCATGACTATCAGACAGACCTGGGAGGGAAGCCCCAGCAGCAGCACCAGCAGCAAGCATACCTGCGCTCCTCTCGTGGCCAGCTACGAGGAGGCAGCGGGCGAGGTCTTTCACGGCAAGACACCTTCGACTCGGAGACCCAGGGCAGCCGGGACTCGGCCTACACCGAGGCCGGTGACTCCTGCATGGACATTGAGACCGACCCCTATGAGGAGCCTGAGCCCTACCGAGGAAGTGGGGGCAGCCGCCTCCACCTGGCGCAGCATCTCGGCCGACAAGCCTCCTGGGAAGACGAAGGTGCCGAGCCGGACCAGGAAAACCGAAACCACCCTCCGATGCCGAGCCAGACGCATCCGCATGGACGTGCCAAGCTGAGGGAGCGTTACTGCCAGGATCCTGTGGACACAGGGGCCAACATGAGCCGCAACAAGAACCAGGATGACTGGGGGAGGGACGTCTACATCCGCTGAACGGTCATCATACCACAGAGCCAAGGAAGCCCCTGGACAGACTGAGGACAGAGGGAGAGGAGGGGATGGAGGGGAAATGCTCTGCTTTTTGGGTTCAACAGGAACTGAAGTGTGGGTTTGGGGCCATGCCGGTCAGGCTTACAAAAAAATCTGTTTACATCCCAGTACAATGTAAAGAAATACATCAACTGCCAGATGCCATTCTCATCAAGTTCTTCTTGTAATTCAGTTTATTTACATTTAGAAAAAAATAATATTGGTCTTTTTTGTTTCTTATGTTAATACTGCATGAATATCATGGATTTCTATACTCACAGCACAAGGACAGTAATTGTTACGACTCTGATCTGTATGATTCGATCCTCTCTTCGATTGTAAAGTGCAAAGGTCGGTAGAGCCGTAGTGCATCACGTCTGTCCTCTGCAGTCTTAAACAGGGTCTAATGTCACGGTTCCCATGTATGTACAGTGTCAGGGTTTCTCTTTACCTTAAGCTCACTCAGTGCTTTTGGCTTTCAGGGTTTCCTCCCATACTGATATCCAGAAGTTTTGAGTCTCTCACCTCCACTTTCTTATCACCCAGACCTTAAAAAGTTGGTGGAGAAGTTGCCATATTTTAGCACGTAAATTTATCAATGTTGCTATACTCATGTCAGTGCGATAACAATGAATAATACACTCCAAAGATGTTTACTTCTTCCCTGACCTGGTTCAGTCACCATACCTGACTGTATATGTCTGACCCAGTCCTCCCATTTCTGTTATCCTCTTCTTCATGGGTGCTGAGGGCACCTCCAGTCGTTCTCTGGTTTCCAAATGTGGTGCAGATTCAAAGTAGTTGTGTGAACGAAACGTCCTGCCTTAGTCACTCCCACCCCTTATTTCAAGAAAACTCCAATCACAAGTGCCGGAATGTCTCGCCAAGCCATGTCTGCCGCTGCTGCGGTGGGATGTCTTAACTCTTGTTACACTCGTTTTCATACCATATCTCTGTCTCTGTGTCTCGTGGCTGCTCCGTCCCAGCTCGTTGCTCATCTCTTTTTTTCTTTGCACCAGCTTCGTCGTCTGTTTTTCAGGGCTAACAGTTATATAAAAAGTACTTGTACGTGTGGTTAATCACTTCGAACTTCCACCCAAACAGCTCGCTTGTCTAATATTAAATACCACTCTCTTCTTACTCCTGATTTCTGACTGAATTAGTGTTGGGTTTTTGTTTTTTTCAGTGAACATTTGCATTATTTTTTAAATCTTCAGTTCTTGTGAGCTAGTGAGAGGAGTATAAAGTGGGCAGTGGGGGGGGGATAGGATCAGCTTTGGTCTTTACACAGTTATCTATAATGGAGAATCCATGAATGTCTTTGGTAGGCTGCTTTGGCCCACCCCCGTCTTCAGTTGAATAAATAAATATTAAATAATGATCAGTAAATAATGTTATTGTTGCGTTATCGCAATTGTTAAAATGATGAAATAACATGTATCATTGGTGCCTGATTGTAGCTACATTTTGCTTTTTCTGCCTTTCATTTTTAATCTGTGGATAAATTCGTATTTTAATTAAAAATCGAATAAGAAAATGCCATTGTGTCATTTCATTGTTACAGTGAGATGCGATGAACAAAAACAGCTGTCAAAAATGCTAAATGTCTGCACGTGTATGTCTGCGTCGTGTTGTTTATTCCACTGAATACATGTGAACACATAGTTCAATACAAATCATAGAGTAGATTAGTTTTTCAATAAATTACATGACAATTAGTCAAAATTGATATGAAAAGCAAAAGACAGGCTTGCTGCTTCCATAGGAATTAAGAGGGTAAGTAGCAGCCAAGTACTGCTAATCAAATGCACTTAATTAATTAATCATCAGCACCTCTGTGGAAGCAGATATTTTGATAGTTTGCTGGTCTGGAGCATTCAGGTGGGTGTTAACACAATGCCACAATTTCTCCAGGAATGGATGTCTCAACAAATTCGCCCCATGTCAGAAAAATACCCGAGAGCTACATCTCAAACTTGACAGGCTTCTGTTAGCAATGCTAAATGCTAAAGTGCATCATAGAATAATTAGAATTAGAATAAAGAAGGGTATGAATTGAAAGGTCGCCATCAGAAAGCCTCTTCTCTCTAAAAAGAACACAGTATCATAGCTTCACAAAGATGAATCTGAACAAGCTACAAGAGTTGTGGAATAATGACCTTTGGATAGATGGGACCAATGTGGAAATGTTTACCCATAATGCACACCACCAGTTTAGCACAAAAACATCATAGCAACTGTGAAGCACAGTGGTGGAGGAGGGGCAAACTGTGCTTGTTTTGTTTTTGCAGCAACACGACCTGGGCACCAACCATGTAGTCAACCATGACCGCCTCTGTATACGAAAATATTCTGGACACAAATGTGAGGCCATCTGTCTGACAGCTACACGTTGGACCAAACAAGGTCATGCAACAGGATAATAATCCCAAGTGCAGTAGCAAATGGCTGAAAAGGAAAAGAATCGACTTGTTGAATCAACCTAAGGCCTTTAAAAAGCTGTGCAAAAACAAATCCCTGCAAACCCCAATGAGCAGAAGCAAGGCTGTAAAGAAGAGTGGGCCAAAATTTCTCTATAATGATGCAAGAGACTAACAAAGTCGTGCTGAAAACAACTACTCTGCATTATTCTTGCTAAAGGTAGTTAGTTATACAAGCTATTGGTTCATCAGGTTGTACTAAGCTTTTTCATATGACTGTCTTATTTTTTTTTTAAAAAGCCAACACCACCCTGAATGTAGAAACTATCCCATACTTCTGCTGGATGTAAACCTGCAAAACAATGAGCCACAAGAATGTTGACAGATTCCGAGAATAAAAAAAACCTGTTTCACTTTGTATTCACAGAAACGTAATCTCCAAAATACTCGTATCAAATTTCAGCACATTTCAAAACACCTGCATTTGCTGAAGTGCAGTTATGAAGTGCAGCTGGCTCACTCCAGGATGTGGTTTTTGTCATCGTCGAGCTGATGCTCTGCACAGGAGGAACTGTCACAGACCTAAGACACGGTTTCCATCTGTAAATTGAAATGTGAGACTTACGTCAGAGCGTTGCTCAACAGGGTCAAGATGACTGTAATAACAAACTGCTAAAAACTGACAGAACGGGACAGAACAAATACGCAACACATGCTTGCATGTAAAACTAGAACTAAGGGTAAACTTCCATTATTATAGTTAAAGCAGGATCATTTTAAAGAAAAACACAAAAAGTTATCTGCAGTATCACTGCTTCAGATTTTGAAGTGTACACATGTGGAATGACATCTTTCAAAGTGTTTCTGATGACTGTTATCTGATCATCTGTATTAACAATAAGGACCATATCACGGTTATAAAGCAGAGTTAATTTCAAGTATATACTGTTTGACATGCAAGTTAATTTAAAAATATCACATCGTAGATCCTTTAATGTAGCAAACAGAAATACTGGAGAGTGATAAGGTAACATTAAATGCTTAATTATAGTGGAAAATAAATGTGCAGCGGTAATAATCACAGTAATAATAATAATAATAATAATAATAATAATAATGATGAGGATGATGAAGATAACAGATACCATAACTGTATTCCTGATGAGAAAGTGTGCTTATGTGATTACTTTTACCTCAATAAACTAAAGAAAATGCCTTTCACCTTCAATATATGTTCATTTCCAGAATGAAAACTGGCAATTAATTTCACTTAAAACACTTCAAGCTATAAATAAATTATAGGGAAATAAATACAGGTACAATAATTTGGCTGAGGTGAATATAAGTATGCCTCATTACTGAATCTCTTATGGGTTTAAAATTAAGACAAATCTGTCAGATCAGAGGCCCTAATATGCAAAGAGGTCATCAGTGTTGTGATTGTGTAACTGGAGAGTGGAACTGATATAAAATTGCTTGGACGGTTCAGTGGAAATCCCGGGGAATTCTTTGGTTGAAGCCAGTTTTGCTTTCTGTTGGTTTTTACAGTTCCTGCGTTTCTCAGAAAGGAAGGTACATAGTTTTACTTCCCTTTCCATATATAGGCCGGACATACGCGTGTCACCGACTGCGTCATTATCCCACTCGTGCCGTCGGTGTGGCAGGACTTGTAGGTTGCCTTCAGGGACTATAGGTGAGCTCAGATTTTCGATATTTAAGGAGGTAAATAAATTGTCAGCACACATAGAAGCATTTAATGTACGCTAATATCTCGTGATGACGAAAGATGATTTATCTAGGATTTTTCGGTACTTATTCGGCTTTTACAAACATATTCTTCTTCAGTTTGGAGCACAAGTAGTTTTCTACAGACCTGATAAAGAGGTCACTACACAATGAATGGGGCAAAGAAAGCGATTTGGGAGACATTTAAAATATATTTAGAATATTTGGCCCAAATAAAAACAAAGCAAAACAATAAAATCTTAAATGCCTTAAATTACTTTATTACCCCAAAGTAAATAATCACATGTACAAAGAATCTGAATCAGAAATATTATTAATCCCAAAGGAAATTATGGGCAAGGGCGGCTGCTATTTCTATATTTTTTCCACTTTGTAAAAATGAGGGTAGAATAATAAAATTCTATATAGTAGAATATAGAAATGCCAGGGTATATTGTATTACCATTTACCATTTACAGCTAGGACGATACTTTCTGTCCAGGGTGACAGGGTTCCCCATTTATTTGGTACAGCCCAGTATTTCACTAATATTCTCAATTATGGAGTCAGCGTCTCACAATTTAATTGGCTCTATATAATAGTGAACACCTCTCTCACACTCGTGCAACAAAAAGATATGTGCTGATCTGTGACAGCATCCCTACTAAAAACACAAGCAAGTAAATGTGTGAAAGTACAAAGACGACCACACATGACTCCAAAACAATCTCAGTCTTCCAGTGATGCTTTTAAGATGTTGGGAAAATCTAATCTGAGCAAAATCTTTAACTTACAATTATTTAAACAAAAAAAGGAAAGAAAAAACAGCCTACCCACTTGCATCTGTAACATAACCCACACCGTCCCACACAAACCCCAACTTACTTTGTGGATAATCTAGCCCTTGGCAAATCCCTCACCGGCCCACGTTTTGTATTCCCCGCAGCACTGAACGCACCATCATTACTATCTACGCTGCTCGTGACTGACTCGGCAAAAAGTGCAGACTTTCTGAGGAGGAAGCGCCGCCCACAAATGGTATGCCGAGGCAGAAACTGATAATAGATCCCGCAGCAGAGTCAGCCTGACAGTCAGCTTCTAATCGATACTGAAGTCTGCTTCCTCTGGATTTCTTTTGTATTCATCGCTCACCTAGCACTCACACCTGTTGAACATGGGATATCTGCTGTCTAAGATGATGGCTGTGTTCGGGGACAAAGGTACATCTGCTTTAATTATTGTGTTCGTCTTGTTATGCCTGCATTGTTGCTGTTTAAATGAAATATAAAAGCCCGTCGGTGTGTTAAGCTCCTGTATCGGGTAATATGTGATAATTGTGAAAAACAATTTGACTCTAATGTTTGATCACCTTACTAAAAACTGATTTCCTGACACAGTAAAGTTTCAGTCCTTTCTTATATAAGAACCTTGAACCAAGTGTTGGACGTGTTTTACTGAAAGAACAGTCTTTCGATAAGAGATGTGAATCTGTTCAGCACATCACCCTCATGTACCTGCCTTTTATCTTATCTGTGTGTACATTTATCTCCTGAGGCTGAATTTACAGTGAGCATGCAACTTTAACATGTTTAACTTTCCTACAGAGCACAAAGTCATCATTGTGGGTTTGGATAATGCTGGAAAGACGACCATCCTCTATCAATTGTGAGTGATCTGACTGCTTTCTGAGTCTTTCAGTAGTTTTTTAAAATCTGTTCTCACAGTTTAATCTAATTCTAAATGCATATTTTCCCTTCTTCAAATACATCTAGTCTGACAAAAGAAGCCGTCCACACATCACCAACTATTGGCAGCAACGTCGAGCAGATCACCGTTCGGAAGACTCACTTTTTGGTTTGGGATATCGGAGGACAGGAGAGCCTGCGAACTAGCTGGTACTCCTACTATGGCAACACAGAGGTATGGCTCACCTACACTCTTCGGATCCTTTCTATCTCTAAAAAACTTTTAAAACACAGTAAATTTTTCATTGAAGTGCATTGGAAGTGATATTGGCAGTTCCCAAAAATAAATCCAGAGAAAGTGAAAGCTTTTGAAGTGCTGGCTGCTAATGCACCTGCATCTGTTTTATGACTTTCTCTGTGATCCATTGTTTACAGGTACTGTATCTTTAATAGAGCATTGTAGACATGCTGTGCTCCCTCTTATGAATCAAGCGTCCCATAAATTGGGTCCTGATAAGAACGACCTTATAACAGGTTTAATAACTATTATTTCCCTTTCAGATCGTCATTCTGGTTGTGGACAGCACTGACCGGGAACGACTGACTGTAACCAAAGAAGAACTTCACCGAATGCTCGCACATGAGGTAGGATCTTTAAAACATAGCGTAGAGACTGACTTTATTAAAACATTTAGGGAAGTTAGGAAACTTTACTTGGTCATAACTATATTAAAAGTGCCTTTTAACATATTTGAATACTGCTTACGGATGATAAACAGGTAGAGGATGGTTAATTATACTTTGCTTTATTGTTTAAATAGGAAGTGTTTTGCCTGTTTTCTTTGAGAGCTGCTTTGACATACAATCACATTGTTGTTTTGTGAAGCTGCCCTCTTTTGGCATTTGTGTTTTGGTGTTTGACGTTCCCTCCCGCTTTCAGACACACACTGATTGCATAATAGATGTGAAAGCAGATTACTCACCCATGACATACTGTGATGAGGAACTTTCTTCTTATAGTCAGCATGTCTGTGCGTTTCTATGTTCCGCTGAGGTTGCTGTTTTTAACAACATCGTGTGTTTCCAGTGGAACCCGAGTGCAGACACGGTATTGGTAACCCATTTTTTTATTCTTTTTAGGACCTACAGAATGCAGCCGTTCTTATCCTGGCCAACAAACAGGACATGAAGGGTTCCCTGACAGCGGCAGAGATCTCCCAGTTCCTCACGCTCGACTCCATCACAACACACTCCTGGCATGTTCAAGCTTGCTGCGCCCTGACAGGAGAGGGGTGAGTCTAACGCACCTTCAGCTCTCAGTATCACCGACTATTACTCAACCTTCACAAATATGTGACGTAGTTAACAGAAACATGCCTCTGCATAACACAGCTTTTGTTGAAATAACAGCCTTTGAAACACTTTTCAAAATGCTTCTGATCTCTTCCTGCAGTCTACCTGCCAGTCTGGACTGGATGAAGTCACGGGTTGTGGCAAACTAGAAGAAAACAATGGATTAAAAGTCCTGAAACTGAACCAGCCTCTCGGGCACCGCAAAGGCCGCAGTGTCAGGATTATTTACAGTGTTTTGAGCCTGTGACCATGACATTTGTGACAGAAACTGCCTCGCCACGTCTACAGTATGACTTACTGACAATGTGACATCCTGAAGAAACCTGCGTTGTGTGTACCTCAGCCTCGGAAACATGACAACAGACAAGCTTCAAAATCTGTTTGGTGGTTTGATTATATTTTAGTAATCTGGAGGTTGTGCACTGAGGGGGGTGTGCTTACAAAGTGTTAGTTATATATTGACATAAGTGGCCTGTGTGTAAATGAGAACAATGTTTGGGCAAATTATCCTACCTCACCAGAAGTATCACATTCCACTTTAACTGTCAAGAGTGACTAAAATGTTATTATTTCATTATTAGAAAGGAAAACAATAAGGCAGGTTGACAAAGGACAATGATTTATAACACTAAGTCATATATTTTCCTATTAGTATCTTAATTTTGTCGAACTGATCCAGTGATTCCACAGACGCTTTAAAATAAGACAATCATAATTTCATTTTGACTTAGTTCTCATAAATGAAGATTTTTGTTCTTAGTTCACAAACTACTGATTCATCACAGTTTACCAGCAAACAGTAAGACTATAAAGAAAAAAAACAAAAGAACATTATGCAGCTGCTGTGGTTTTCCTTCTCAGGATTTCTGCAATGTTGCAAAAGCCTACAAGCCTGCATCTGATGTTAAAATTTAATTTAACGCCAGCAAATAATTTTAGCTTTATTAAACCTGAATATTTATATTAATTAATTCTTTTTTTAATGCTCTTGGACTGTGTACTGTGTATGACAGCGATTTCTTGAATGGGAGAAGGCGCTAGCTGCTATGAGTCATAATTTTACAATGTACATACTGTATAGTTTGATTTTTTTAAATAAATGTTATTATTGCTATGTGTGTGTTGTTGTTTTAATAAGCGATGGGCAGCATGCTATTGAGGTTGTTAACGCTTGTTTACCTTTGGCTTCCTTTGTCTTTACCATCCTTGTCTCTGTCCCTCCAGCCCTCTGTACTGTATACCCTCCTTAACTACATTCACGAATCTTCTCTGTGGTCTTACTGTTTTCGTCCTGCTTGACAGCTTCGTATTGACACGCTTTGTTCTATATAACTTTTTTCTTGTTTATTAAACAATAGCGCCTAAACTACAACGTTACGATAGCACTAACACGACTTCAACAGCAAATGTGGCGTTTTTCACTGGCAAAAGAGCAAAATCAGATTTTAGGGGGCATCCGGATTTGAACCGGAGACCTCTTGATCTGCAGTCAAATGCTCTACCACTGAGCTATACCCCCGCACGTTATCACGGGCGGCCCGCTCCTGCTTTAGATACAATAATAATAATCCCATGTTCTTGTTTTGGACATTCTGTTTTTCATAATCACTCGAAAATCTAAATTCGAGTTGATTTTGACGACAGCCGTGGTATTTAATCGCTAAATAGTAGACGGTTTTCTGACCGCTAGAGGGAGAAATGAGCTTACATTTATGGCTGTCACTGTAACTGGACGGCGAGAATAAGAACACGCGTCACATTCGTGACAATAAGCACAAAGGGGGTAAGTTTGCATATTTATTTCGGCAAAAAGAAAAAGAAAATGAAAAAACAACGAAACTTACACACTTTCATCATCACGTGGTTTAACATCAGACGGAAAGTTATTAAACATACAACAATCCTTCTAGATGCAAACATCATCGGCTGTTTTAACAATGACTCAGCATAAATGAAGAAAAAATTGATGTGCAGAAGTGACTTTTTTCTTTTAAAGGTGAGAAGTGAAAACTGTGGTCACCTCAGCACTGTGTGACTATCACCACATCTGAAGACTTTGTGATTTTTGAAGTACCCGTTGTGGCTGAGGAACAACCAGTGTATGTCTTAAGTCACACATGTTTACCTACCAAAGAGTTTGGGATTTTTTCTTTAGACATGAAGCCACAATTTTTCTGTCCTTTTTAAAATTTCAACTGTAAACAGTCATGCTGACAGGAGCAATCAAGTAACATTCGATTGCCAAATAACATTTTTCTTAGACTTTTACTCTGATATACCACCTTCAAGTTACTGAAATACACACATGTGCAGGACAAATATATAGGATTAGGTTGACCTTTTGTCCCCTTACTCTTTGATTTGTTGGACCTCAGCGAAGCCCTCAATACAGCTGATCATGGGACCTTGTGTTGTGGTACCTTGTAATAAACATATATTAAACCGATTCACTGTGATAGTGTCATACTATCACAAGTAGCTGAGTAAATTTTTGATCAATCTTTGATTTTTGATGTTCACATCAAGTCTCTGACCTGCTCTTTTTTAATTTTTCCATTTAAGAAACATGGCTAAACTCCTAAAAAGTTGTTCTCAAAAGATGGACTCGACTGTTCATCTCCTCTTGCTTGGAATGTTGTGATGTCCTGTTTTTCGTGGTTGTGTCCTCATTTTGACTTTCCACAAGCTAGTTTTATTGATGGGCTGTAAAGAACTTTGAGATTTCTTATCTTGAAAAGCATTATATAAATAAATTTTACTTTTAAACTTAAATCAATAGGCTAAAATAAACACAGATATACAACTAAAAACATATCAGGCCAAACTAAAAACTCCAAAAGGTCACAGGAAATACCTAGAAACATGAAAAGTATCATCAGGACAGAAAACAAGGACTCGAGAACAGGAACTGAAATAGATAGGCAACTGAAAAGAGGAAATGGGAGAACAGACAAATACAGCAATCAGAGGGTTTCCAATAACTGACAACAGCAAAATACCATTATGCCTTCGTGAACTTTCCCCGTCCATGTCAATAAAAGTAGAATATTTTATTTATCAAGAAACAATGTGTGATTTCAATGTTCTTTTATGTTTTGGAACAGTGCATACAGTATATATACCAAAAACTATACTAATAATTCAACACAGGTGATACTAATGAAAGCAAATGCAAAGCGAAGAGAACTGACAAAGAAAGCTGTAAGTGACCAGAACACAAAATCCACACCCAAGTGACACAAGCAAATTTAACTGAAGCATTTTGCTACAGCTACTTGAATTACAGCACATGAATAAACCCTTTGATGAACATTATAGCCTATAGACTGGATCAGGTGACCCTGAGCTATCCAGTCATGCATCTTTATCCTCAGGCTGCTGTGAGACTCTCCATGATGCACATACCTTTTCACTCCCAATGCTTTTATTTTGCACTGCTGCAGTCATTAACTTTTGTAGTTGTCCTGTTTGTTATTCCTGGTTTCTCTGTGCTCTTCTTTTCTCTTGTCTCTGTCAATTCACCCCTAACCAGTGCCTGGTTCTGCCAGAGATTTCTTCCTGTTAAAAGGGAGTTCTTCCTTCTCATTGTTGCCAAGTGCTTGCTCATAGGAAATTCTGTAATTGTTAAGATTTCCCTCTATTATTATTAATAATAAAGCTATTTTTAGTATTATTATTAATGAAACCGTTGCTGTGATTTGGCACTATACAAATGAAATTGAATTGAATCTTGCACACTTATTTTATTTTTTTCAAGGTGATATGTCAAAATGTCTTTTATGAAACATACCCATTGAGCTTGAAAGGTTCCTGTCTGAGGCTTCACTTTAGCTTTATCTGAAAGTCAGAAAATAAAAACAATAGCAATATTTTTAAAATGCACATGGGTATGTCAGCATTGTTTAAAGAGAGCCTATGAACCCAACATCCTAAGGGATGTTTAGCAGGCAGCAGTTCCTCTTTGCACGTAATTGCAGTAAGTTTCAAATAACAGGATACCCCTTGTGAATGCAGTAGGTTTTTAACCATTGTGAATATTATACACACCAACATTTTAATAGAGGAAAATTTGGAAGATGCATATTATCCGTTTATTTACTGTCCTCACATTGTCACTGTGTGAAAACTGCCACCTGCTGCTGTCATGCTGTATACTGTGTTTACGATCGGGATTATGAGACATGGTACTCATTATCTCTCCAGCTGTGAATCTAATAAACTCTCAGCTGTCATTTTCCCTGCCAAAGATTCCATGTTTGCTCGCATAGCAGATAGAGATAATTAAATAGAGAGGTGTTGGAGTGAACCGCATTACTTGCAAACTTTGCTTTTTGCCAGTTTGCATGTCATCTAAAGCAGGCCTTTTACAAAACCGCTGGAAATTAAACTCCTACAAAGAAAGTTTTGTGTGCCATGTGGGCTACGAAAGGTTAATGACGATGTTTAGGTTTTAGGTTTGGCATTGTTAGCATCATGATCGCCACGTCTAATCTGTCAGATTTCTGACCGTCCTCACAGCCCGTTTGGACAGACGGAGGCGCCATTCTGCTGCTGCCATTGTTGGTCTTACTTTTATTATTTCTCTGAATGATGCTGTGATTCCAGAGAACTTCACTGAGGAATGAGCAGAGTTGCTGTGTGGTTAATATAAACAGAAAGGAGGCAAACTCAAGGTCCAGACCTTTTGTGGACCCCAGCGAGCTGATCTCTGTGTCTTTGCAATCACCATGGCAGCAGGGGAACAACGTTGAGGAGGAGAGAAGGGGTGTAGTTACAAACAGGGTGGTGTGTGCCGGCAGTGAGATCGAGAGTGGAGAAAGAGGAGAAAAGAGGAGCAGAGACGAGGCTGTCATTTTTGCTTTTGTCTTTTTGAGGTCAAACATGTGTCTGAGGTTGGTGATGCTATTTCTCTGTCTCTCCCAAACACAGCTTGCTGAAGTTTGGGTTCAGCAGCAGACAGGTGAGTTTCGGTGTCTTTTTCATGCATCATCATTAATGCTTTTGTTTATTTTGCCTGATTTTGTCGCAAAGATGCTTAAGCCTGCAGGTGATTTTTCTCTGGCAGCTTCTCCATATATATATATATAAATTTGTTTTTAATCATTTGCTGTATGCTTTGAAGCCTGTGCACTGGTATTTATGATTAGCAATAACAGTAATTTTCCCATTTACTCTAAAGCTAAGCCATTCTTATTTACAGAATGTGTGTTTTTAAAATTTTTATCCTGATGTTGCACATGCGACTCTGCGTGTTAATTTAATTTGCTCTAAGCCACAGAACTTCAGTAGGAATCTTTATGGAGCAGCAAATGGGTATACCATGCCCTTTTCATTTTACACACAACAAGTGAATGAACTAGTTTACAATAAAGGGCACAATAAAAATACCCTCTTCCACAAGCATGCGACAGAGTCTAAACAGCAACCCACAAACAGCCCGTCTCAGGTTAAAATTAGATTTAGACTTGTTTTTCTTCTTGCATCCCTGCAAGTTTGGCACAACTTTTTACGAGCCTGCTGCATGGACGACGTGAGTCTATCGTTTGCATTTCCATCGCGAGATATACAAGTATGTCGAGTAGTGGTTGGGAAACATGTTAGCTGATTTGAGAGTCTGAATGGTTAGTCTCTGGAAACTCCCTTCTTGCATCCCAGCTCATCCTTTCAGCGATTCCTGAGCTAAAACAGCTGTCTGAGAAAGAGATATGATATAAACTGAAAATTGGTCAGTACTTTTTCTTCCTCGGGATAGAGCTCATCAGAAAGCTTATTTCATTAAAACAGCGGAAAGTTTGAGAGTTCTTCTGCATCATAGTGTTGCGAAGGAGGGACTCCATGTTCTTGCAACATTAGGGGTCAACTGTCTCTGTTGATCTAGCATAATCCTCCTTATTGGTTCTTATCTGCACTGCCACTCAACATTATATACAGTTCAACCTTTTTAAAAAATGACTTTGGCCCGAAAGCCATCAACATCATCTGAACCAGACTGTAAAAACACAGGCCTGAGCTGAAAAGAACCGTGCACCCAGAAATGACCTCAGTGTTTGGCCTCCAATCATTTGTCCTGCTGAGAAGTTTGCTTAACAAATAGCCTGAAGTTAATCCAGGCATTTTGGAGCAAAGTATAAAAAAAATATTACAAGAAAGAGAAACAAAGTGACGGATTGTTTTCTAAGACTGAGCCACAGATAGGATGTTATTGTCTGCGGGCCCTTATTTTATAAAAGTCATGTGTAATGTCACTGGCGATAGCAAAACATGGATGCGTTTTAGGAAAGTGGCAAGAACAAAAACAGCCATCTGCCAACAGCTGAGCAACTATGAATTATGTAGTTATTTAGAGAAGGCTTTGTATATGAAATAGCTGCGGTCTGAGCTTTGTCTCCTTAATTCATTTCTTTTATCTGAAAATGAAAAGCAGAAATAATGTTTTGGTGTCTTGAACGCAGAGATTTTGTTTCTCCATAGCAGAAGAAAAGTGAGGTAATCAGTACATTTGTTTTCTTAACAAAGACTTGTCTCTTGTCTTTAAAGGCTCAACATGAAATTTGTTGCACCCTCTTGGGGTTATTGTTTGACATGTTTTATATTCTGGGTGTTATTTTTAAAGGACGTTCCTCTAAAATCATTAAACTATTGCAGCAGCATGCCAGCACATGAGAGCGGGTCCACTTATCAGCTATCTCATTAGAACTGGGAGACTTCAAGTTTAATATGTGCTTTCTATTGAAACTGCACTTCTACAATTCAGACACGCTCCTTGAAATGAACCAGGGGACGTTTGGTGCTTCATGCCAAATCCTTCAGCCTCTGCACAGGAAGGGTGTGTCCTCTCAGACCACTGAGCTGACCACTTGCAGAAAAAGGCAGCTAAATGTTGTGGTTTGGTAGCTCCTAAAAGAGTGGGCAGAGATCAGTTTTCATTCCAAAACATCTGCCTATTTAGTGCAGGGGGGGGGAGGTTTCTCTTTCACCTCATGAGGCTTTTGGTTATCCTTTATCTTATTCTTTTAAACTTTAACCCAGCAAACAAACCTTTTTTTAAATAATCAAGTTAGATCAAACTCCATCTATATACGTGACCAGTTGTGGCTTCCTTCTTTAATATCTTTTTATCCAAACTCGGTGCAAATGTTAATTTTCTCAGGTATTACCTTCTAACCAGGGAATCACCCGAAACTTCACAAAGCCAGAAAGACGCACAAAACAAATCTCGATGCACAGTCACTGCTCAATCCTCTCTCTGTTGCACCTCCTTTCTTGTGTGGGTCTTTTCGTGAAGTAATAACATTTATATGCTAGGTTTCCATTCATTTTCTAAAATGTTTGGCCATATGTTTAAACATTTTAACGAAAGGCTCAAAATTTTTAGAATCAGCCTAACTTTAGTCTAAACAGTTTTTATAGCTATATCTTGCAATTCCAAAGACAATTCCAGTGTTACAAATTAGTTCAAGTGAATCTTGAAATTAAATCTCAAAGCATGACTGAAAAGGGGGTTTCTATTTTCTTCCACTACACAATCTATTCCAAGAAATGCTGTTAGACACCAAGCAGACTGGACTGCATTATGCAGTTTCAGCTCACTTGCAGAGTCTGACTCAAATCTCACTGCTTTGTCTGCCAGTAAATTCAATAAAATGCCTGGTGGGGGTCATGATGACCCAAGTAGATATTATAGCTTCATATTCAGTACATGCACTCCTCCCAGCTTTTGTTATACTAGAATATGTCCATCTGCTGCACTGCAGACATCATTTGTGCTCTTACCTCATAGATGCCACTACAGGGTGGATCTGGTGCTCAGCAATCACACGTCTAGGCGTAATATACAAGCTGCCACGAACACATTGACGCAGCACTTAATTGATTGAAAGGGTGGAGAGTAGCATAAATACAATGAGTTCCCTATGAGGTTAAAACATTTGAGCTGCCACTTTAGAAACTTGTTAAATGACACACTGTAGCTTTGGTGACTGTGGAAGACATCAGCATTATAACTGTGAATGCAGAGCGATGTTTAAAGCAGGCCTCACCAGTGTCCCACACAGTCTGAACTCTGGGGGTTTGGCAGGACAAAGCTGAGGGACCAGCAGGCCTGAGCTCTCCTCCCACACTCAAGACAGAAACGCAGGCATCAAACCAACATCAACTGACATTTCGCTGGCAAGAGAGGAGCTCCACTGGGTACTGGCACCCATTGAAACTCGGTTACGGAATTATGGCCAAATTGAAAATGTCTGAGTCAATATATAAATGTTGCTTTCCTGATGATTGTCTGATTTTTCTTTGCTGAGGCTTCTTTATGGAAAAGTGCAGCAAGAAAGGATTCAGATCTACTCTGTTAATTTTCTCATTAACAGAGTGGGGTGGGAGGTGTCTGCATGCAAGGGAGCCCTCCCATTGTCCTCAATTAGACTTGACAACATGAGCACAACAAGAGTTAAACAACACACATGGTGAACAGATTGAGTTCACTCTCCAGCTACATACACCCTTTCTGAGCTTTTGAAAACAGTAAAATCTGTACTGAAATTTCCAGGTAAATTACAATACACAGCCGTGATGTTAGACTGCATTATGGTATATTCAACTCAGGTGTGCAAGACTGAGTCACTGCAACAGGTGGCTTTAGCTTGCTTTTAAAACATGACTATCATTCTTTTCCATACCAACGCACTAGCAGTTTCTATTTTGATAACTAATACAAAAGATAGTGTAGGCTGCAGGTGGCTAGCCTGACTTAAGCTGAAACTAGTTTCTACTGCTGCAAAGAAAAATAAATGCATAGTATTGTCCCAGCTTCAATTCAATTAACGATGAAGCTGCAACATTTCAGCAGTTCAGCCGTGTTAACGTTTAAGATCTTCTCTGTCGCGTTAGCTCATGGATGAGTTAGCAGTACTTGCTAGGATTAGCGTGACCTGGAGAGCAAGCAGGTCCATATTACCTAAGTAACAACCTAAATTATGGCGTTTGAATGTTAGTTTAAGGAGTGTTTGAGCATAGGTTTCCCAGCCGGACCACTGCAGGTCCGGCAAGTTACCTTGCTCATTTTTAATCTGCTCAATTGCGAAGACTCCCTGCAAGAAGTCACCGGAGCAACAGAGACGAACTCTTCGCGGCAGCCGGGCTGACCACGGCAATACATTAACGGTGATTCTGAAAGGAAACTGAGCTTGACGGGGTGATTAAGTTGGCTTTTTTTTTTTATATAACCCGCGACCTTTCCAACGCTACTTGAAAAAAAATCACCTGTAGTTTGCTGAAAGCCCAAAACAGCAAACGTTACGTACAGGCGACGACCCTCATTTAGGGTTAGATGAGACACCCAGCAAAGAAATGGCACTGCCGGGGGTTTATATAGGCTGCTGCGTGACGTCATCGTCGTGTCCCGTAATCTAGGTAAAAATCCCGCAATCAACTGTCGTAAATAGAGCAATGACTGTAGACAGATGAATCCCCCTACGGTGGCCCCTAGAGACAAAGCACGTACAAACTCCAAAACACATGCAAACTCCAAAACACTTGCAAACTCCAAAACACATGCAAACTCCAAAACACTTGCAAACTCCAAAACACTTGCAAACTCCAAAACACATGCAAACTCCAAAACACTTGCAAACCCCAAAACACATGCAAACTCCAAAACACTTGCAAACTCCAAAACACATGCAAACTCCAAAACACTTGCAAACTCCAAAACACATGCAAACTCCAAAACACTTGCAAACCCCAAAACACTTGCAAACTCCAAAACACATGCAAATTCCAAAACACAACGGAAGTGCTCCAGGACGCTAGGGGCAGTGTTGAGCTTTTGTTACCTAGTAACTACACAAGCCAGGAAGTACCAATGAACGGATTTGGGCTGTATCCCAATTCAGGGTCTGCAGCCTTAAAGGCCGCATTTTAAGGCCGATTACGTCACAGCGACACGACGAAGGCTGTCCCGATTCAAAGGCTGCTCGAAATGCGGCCCTCAAATGCGTCCTTAATTTCCCTGAATTTTAAGGATGGGTCGGTGTAGCCTTCATGGCCCCAAATTTCCCAGATTTCATAGCGCAGCGGTGGTGTGGATAATTTTGCTGAAAAAAACGGCGGAAGCGGAGCCGCCGAAGAGTAAACTTTCTGAAGTAAGTACTGAATATTATGTCACTTATTTATGCGCAAATGTTTTTATAATGAAGAACATTAAAACATTACTGTTGGCCACATGTCGGGAAAGTTATGTGACATTAGCGATGTTTGTACTAACTTGGTTTTAAAGCCTTTACTTCAAAATATACGCCGTTCAATAGTTGACTTTAATCTTACAGAGAATGTGATGATTTTATGGATAATTAAAGTCAGTCATATATCCACAAACACAACAAGCTGAAAGTCAGTGATGCTGCTCGGTTTGCAGTCCTGAATATGACGGCACAAGCAGGATTCACTGCACTGTTAATGTTAGCTATGTTATATTGCTGCCTCTGTTCGGTGGTGTCCAGCCAAACGGACTTTAACGTGTGTTTGAACGAGCTGACGGTTCACTCGTTAAGCTGAAAGAAAGATGCTTTAATCACAGGAGTCACACATGTGTCCACTGTACCATCTGGGAACTCTTCTTGTTTCGTAATAACACAATCCTCCTTCTTTTGTGCTGTTTTGTAGCAGTCCTGCACTCTCTCTCTTTTTCTTTCTCTCTGATTGTGGAATAAAAGTATGAACGTTTATTTATAAGTTACACTTGTGTTTGAATCCTGCAGCTTATCACACATTTGATTTCCATGTGTGACAACTGCAAGTGTCCAGAGTGAGGACAGACTGAGGGACCCACTGCTGCACATCACCTGTGAGGCTTTGCACCCCTGATGATCCACCAGGACAAACTCAGCAGTGTGTGAGGAAGAGGAGGAGGAAGAGCCAGCAGCAGCTGACAGATGGAGAGAATAGACAGACTGTTCCCTGTTTTTGAAGGACTGCTAGGAAAGTTTAACATAACTAATTGTCTGTCCTGAATCAGTCTTATTAGGTAATGTTCAAATAATGTTATCATTCCAGTGTTTTCAGTGTGGGAGAAAGTACTCAAGGCCTTCAAGTTACACACTATGAAAGGCAGCCAAAAGTTTAATATTCAGAAACCTAAAGTATGTATCAGCAGCAGAATGGACCTAAAAATAAATGTTTGTTTCAGTTCTATGAAGCTTTGAGTATTTTGGATTAGTAGCACTGCTGTGTTTGTTGCATCATATTGCTGTAATTGTTTATATGCTTTACATATTCTGAGGTAAGTTGATCTATAGTGTTACATCATATTCTATAAGGATGTTATGTGTTTGTAGACTTTCTGCCCAGTTTGACCCATTTAGCAGAAGTCAGCCTGTTTAAGGCTCTGATATCTATTCTGTATGACTTAAAGCAGTTATGACATGGTCTGATTTTCTCACCCAATAAAGGAACATTCAATATATCAGCCTACTCTTCATTTTATCAGAAACAGTTATCACAGCTTGTACATTTTCTTTTTATAAATATATGTAAGCAATGAGCCAAATTTAGTAATGCCAACATACTGAAGGAACAACATTTGTCTCTTATATATGATACACCTATATATGCACTGTCAAAGATACTTGTCTTTGAGTGAAGATTTAAGGTGATGAGACATATAAATAACTGCAACTTGAATCTGTACTGAGGCTCAGTATTTGACACAGAATTCATGTTCACTGCTGTAATAGCTAATAATGATTAATATAATAACTATAATATTGGCCATATTATATTTACATTACCAAAGTGATATGACTTTAGTCTCATGAACAACATTAGCTAATTGTTATTTACTAACTAATCTTAAATGACTGTTCAGTACAGAAATGAAGCCCAAAAATCATGTTTTACTGTCCTGTGGTCTCAGCCTCAGATACTTATCAAATCACACAAAGCTCTTGTAGAAACAAACAAACAAATGAACAAAATATGTTCTCCTTCATTTCTGTCAAACCAAGTTGTATGACACGTTTCCAGCGGTTAGTATCATGGTTGCTAGGCAACCTGGGAAGCGCGACGGAGACTAGACCGTCCCATACAGACAAACTTGCAGTTTATTTTGCAAATCGAGCTCAACACTGCCCCTAGCGTCCTGGAGCACTTCCGTTGTGTTTTGGGGTTTGCATGTGTTTTGGAGTTTGCAAGTGTTTTGGAGTTTGCAAGTGTTTTGGAGTTTGCATGTGTTTTGGAGTTTGCAAGTGTTTTGGAGTTTGCATGTGTTTTGGAGTTTGCATGTGTTTTGGAGTTTGCATGTGTTTTGGAGTTTGTACGTGTTTTGGAGTTTGCACGTGTTTTGGAGTTTGCACATGTTTTGGAGTTTGCAAGTGTTTTGGAGTTTGCAAGTGTTTTGGAGTTTGCATGTGTTTTGGAGTTTGCAAGTGTTTTGGAGTTTGCATGTGTTTTGGAGTTTGCAAGTGTTTTGGAGTTTGCATGTGTTTTGGAGTTTGTACGTGTTTTGGAGTTTGCAAGTGTTTTGGAGTTTGCATGTGTTTTGGAGTTTGCACGTGTTTTGGAGTTTGCACATGTTTTGGAGTTTGCAAGTGTTTTGGAGTTTGCAAGTGTTTTGGAGTTTGCATGTGTTTTGGAGTTTGCAAGTGTTTTGGAGTTTGCATGTGTTTTGGAGTTTGCAAGTGTTTTGGAATTTGCATGTGTTTTGGAGTTTGTACGTGCTTTGTCTCTAGGGGCCACCGTACGAATCTATCTTTCCAGGTTTAATTTTTCAAGGCAGGAAAACTGGCAAAAAAAAACCCATATTGCACGAAAGGGTTTGCCCTTGATGTTATCCCCTAACTAAACAATGCAAGCTGATTCAAACCAGAATTGATTGACAAATGCCAGCAGGAAAACATTTAAATCACTTTATTTTGAAAAACTTGCTAGTCCACAACTGAAAATCATTAGATGGCACCTACAAAACACCAAGGGCAAGGTTAACAGTTAGGAGACCACTCTAGGATGCTGAAAACGCAGCAGTGTATTTTGACTAGGCCATAAAAGGAAAAGATTAAGACAGAGGAACTTAAATATAGGCCTAGAAATAATTTTGAGAACTTAGTAACATCTGTTAAGCATGATAGAAACACATGATTGATTGGGGGTCCTTTGGTAGCAAAGTGAACTATCTGAACTGCATAATGAAGCCAGTTTCCTCCTACAACAGGTAAATGGCAGGTGCAAACTATGCAAGGACTATTTAGAGCCTTTTTTTAATTGAATTGTATTTATTTATTTTTGCCATTATCTTTGAACTGATTCTTTAGAGCTGAGAGGAGACATTGTTCATTGTGTGGCTTCATGTGTAGACCTGCACTGGTTCCAGACGTTGTGCAAGGACAAAGATGTCCACAGGTTTACATCCAACTCTCAGTATAAACCTACCAGCAGACATGCATTTTCCACACTCCATAAGAAATTACAGGATGGTGTTAAAATAAACACCTAAAATTAACCAGGAATTTGTGGCTTGAAAGAAAGACAAGTTGTCAATTAAAACACCCAGAATTTTAAAACAAGTCCTACCTACCCCAGTTTGCTTACTACAGTATGGTTTTCTTTGTTTATAGGGTCTGACAGTTCTTTCCGAGCGTCAGTAAATATTATTTGTATCCAATTATTTTCATTCAACAAGGGCATTTAACTGACAAGGCTACAGCTGATACCGGCTTGGCTGACTGACTGAGCACTAAGCATGACCATAACACCTTCAGTCTGAATAAAAATGAAGTGTTTCATGTGCATTTTATTTTTGAAGGCAGTGAAATGAAACCAGCAGGTTTATAATCTGAAATGCATCCTGACTAGGGCAGCACTGTAAAATCATATGCATTATTTTGGACAGATGATTGGTACAGTGTGGTCCCACAGCACCACGAAGAGCCTAATGGAGGTGACAGCAATGCTTATAGAACCCTGAGGTCATCTTCGGGCCACACTAGAGTGAGCAGGGCAGTTCTGGGTGGAGGACTAAGCATCACCACCCTCCCAGACAACATGACACGTGTAGTGGTAAGTTATACACCACAGTCTTCCTTATTACTGTAATGGTTTGTGGCATTTAATATGTTCTTGGCTCTTACCTGGTTGTATTTGTTTTAGTTGGAGTTAAACACTGCCCTCTTTTGGAAAGAAACATTTACTCTTCTCTGCTTACACGGAGAAGCTGTGCCCAACACCTGAAATGTATTATTTAACCGTGTTCTCTGGGAACTTTTAATCCTTTTGTGACATACTCTGTCAACACACATCATGCTTTTAAAGCTCTAATCTCTTCTGTTTTCTGCATGGAAGGAGGATTCTGGCAAATATTACACATGGCGCATCTTTGGTCCGGAGGACCAACGTACTGAGAACCTGTGGATAGACATGAATGATGTCCGGCATGGTCAAGTCAGAGTCCATGGCATTCTGTCAAATTCATACAAACAGGCTGTGGTGAGTCTCACACACAGACATAAGGGAACTGTCTTACTTTCTGTTTCTTTCTTAACCCATAAAAAGCAATAATGAAGTGAAATTTTACAGAATTAAAAATTAAAATGATTTGAACCCTTGAATAGAATTTCTCCTGGTTTGTAGACTAAGTGGCTCACTACAACATTTCTTTACACCTGGTCTACAAAGTTGGTATTTGTGCATGGGGGTGTAGCTCAGTGGTAGAGTATTTGACTGCAGATCAAGAGGTCCCAAGTTCAAATCTGGGTGCCCCCTAAATATATATGCACTGCTTACTTTGTTAAGCTGAACTGCTTCTTTATTTCCATGTTCAAGACAACCTGCTGGAAGCAAACGGGTGACAGAAACAATACAATTCACGTGAGCTCTCCAAAATTGGGCAATAGAACATTTGAAAAAAAAATGCCTTTTTTTACTCCAACATTTGAATGGTATGATCAGGATTTGGCATTAACAACATCAAGGCATGAATCCTTTCTGCCTTGCCACTGCCAATATTCAGGCTGGTGGTGGTGTAATGGTGTGGGCGATATTTTCTTGGCACACCTTGGGCCCCTTACTACCAACTCCAACTGAGCATTATTTACATGAGTCACCTTGCATATTGTTGCTGACCATGTCTATCTCTTTTTGATCACAGTGCACCCTTTTCAAATGGTTGCTTCCAGCAGGATAACATGCCACAACATAGCTCAGATCAACTTAACCCTGTTTCTTGAACACAACAGCGAGTACCTCTGCAATCAACAGATTTAAATCCAATAGAATACCTTTGAGATCCAATAAATTTACAGCAACTGTGTGCTTTAATGACAATATGGTCCTTAATCTATGAGGACTGTTTCCAGCATCTTGTTGAAATTGTGCCACAAAGAATTAAAGCAGGCAAAGTGCTGAATCCAGGCAAAGCATTCATCACAGCACTAGCAAGCTGTACCTAACAAATTGGCCAGCAAGTGTCGCTTGCTCCAGATTTTTACTGTATTTTTTCCCCGTATTTCTTTTAAAACTGACAGTTTTGGTTCATCATCCAGCTGAAGTATAAAAATAATATGTTCCTGCAACCTGGCAAATACTTAATAATTCTACATTAATTAGAAATACCTGAAAATTTCCTTTAACATTTGATATGAGACCAAGCCAAGATGAAGTTCCCTCGTAAATATGTGGTTGCATGGAAGCTGAGGCACATTAACATATTGGTAAATGTGAGGAGCTGCAAAACTGACATATAATAATACACTTTAAATATAGAAAGGTGAAAACTACAAAGAGTGAAGACTGATGGTAAATGGTCTGTATTTGTATAGCGCTTTACTAGTCCCTAAGGACCCCAAAGCGCTTTACACATTCAGTCATCCACCCATTCACGCACACATTCACACACTGGTGGACTGATGGAAAAAACAGAACTGCAGCACTTTGCCACTGCAGATGTCCAGGTTATATATGGTGAAACAGCACTTGTTTCACTTCTCAGATCACATTGAAAATGTATACCTCTGTTAAGACAGAGTTGACAGCCATTTGGAAAGTCCCAAAACAGCTTAAGCGTGTTTTGATGTTGCTGCAACTAAAATTGAACATGATAATTTTTATATTTGGTTACAGCAGGATCATGTTCCCGCTCTTGATCCTAGTCATGATAAGTTTTAGGCATGAATTATAGTGTTTTGAATGTTAGTTGTTTAGAAGAATATCTGTTTTGGAAAGTTAACACCCAGCCAGTTCAACTGTCTGTACTTACAAAGCCAAGTTGTCGCTATAATTCAGCTAGTACACTGAAAAACAATTACATCAGACAGCATGCTGGGAAAATGTTAATCACAGACAGGCTGCTTCCAGTCACATGTCCAGATCCTGTACACCCAATGTGTTGTGATAAGACCAGTTGCTAAGCTCACGCATAGGGGGTATAGCTCAGTGGTAGAGCATTTGACTGCAGATCAAGAGGTCCCCGGTTCAAATCCGGGTGCCCCCTTATTTAGATTTTGGTCATGACAAACTGATGTAGTTCTTGTAAGATAACATACAGGATTTTCGTCACATTAGAAATACAGCTTGTTATAAAATTGAGTATTGTGCTCATTTACAGTTACATATTTTTATTATTGTACTCTATCAGAGAAGCTCAGCATGTTGCCCAGTTCAGAATGCTGCATATTTATCTTATATGATCTTTCATGTAGCCATGCAGCTCCTTTCCCATAAAGCCACTCTCCTTTTAGGCCATCATTTCTTCTGATTAGCTGCCCCTCATGTACAGCAAGTGGGTGTTGCTTCTGTGCTCATAGCTAGAGCTGTGTGCCTGAGATGACCATATTAAATTCTTATATTCCTTTGTTCTTTCTCATTCAAAGGAAGAAAAGTAGAAAAGACTGTGTGAAATGGAGCAGTCTGAAAGTCTTTTTAAAAAAGAAAGTAGAACAAATCTTTTTACTGAGAGATTTGTCCAAAACAAAGGTTTTCCCAGAGATTTTGAAGCTTCTTTGTACCATATAAGGAGCAGTTGGGGTGCTTTTAACTGCAGAATAACAAATCAAAACATGACAACAAAGAAATTTCTTCAATCTGTTTTTTTTTTTATGACAGATAAATCATTTTTTTTAATCTCTTCTTTTGTCTGTGTCTGTTTGAATCTTCTCTTTTTGCAGCGAGTTGCCCTGTCCTTTGACTTTCCTTTTTATGGACATTACCTGAGGCAGATTACCATAGCAACCGGAGGTACGTTTTGATTTTCTAACAGACGTTCAAGTGACCTTCTGCAGTGCAGTAAGTTGTACACAAGTCTTACATATCTTTTCCTTCTGGCCTTTTTCCAGGGTTTATCTTCACAGGGGACATTACTCACCGTATGCTGACTGCAACACAGTACATCGCCCCTTTAATGGCTAATTTCGACCCCAGCTACTCCAAAGAATCCACTGTGCAATACCTTGATAATGGTATAATACCATCTGACATTTGAACATGTCCTTGAGTATGAGATTGTCTGATCTTTCTGTTTGATTTCTATTTGGCTTTCATTATGTTCAGGTGAGGTCTTTGTGGTCCAGTGGGAGCATGTCAGAATCCCCGGCAAAGAGTCAGTCGGAGGTTTTACCTTTCAAGTTGCTCTTTACAAAACAGGAACCATCACTTTCAGCTACAGAGACGTGAGGAACATTTCTGCTCTGTGCTCTTACTGGCATTCTCAGATCAGGTCACTTGATCTTATTTTTGCAAGCATTAAGCGAAACTTCTTTGTCTTCACCAGATACCTCTGTCGGTAGACGTGATCAGTTCAGCTGAGCACCCAGTGAAAGCTGGGTTATCTGATGCCTTCATGGTCATGTCGCCGTCTTCTCAGTCAGCAGGTCAGCAATAATTGTGCACTACAATAAAGTGCTACCATAAAAAAACACATATAAATCATAATATTTCCATTTCAGATCTCCCACGGCAAATGATCTATGAGTACCATCGAGTTGAGATAGACGTTACAAAGATTACCAACTACTCTGCTGTTGAGTTCACTCCTTTGCCTAGTAAGTGAATATCTAAATCTCCAGAGATTTCTTTCCACATGCAAAGATTTAAAAATCAGCAGTGTTTTCCTTTTCTTTCCCTGTGCAGCCTGCCTTCTGCATGACAGCTGTGAGCTCTGCCTCTCAGCCAGCCAAACCTCTGGTTGTAGTTGGTGTCACGTACTGCAGAGGTGAGTGGGGAATTCTGCAAACTGACAGTGTTAGAAAAATAATCATTTAAATGTCTCCTGTTTTAGATGCTCAGACGGCATGGACAGACACAGACAAGAATGGCTGGATTATGCTTGTGCAGAAGAGGTATAGTTGGACTAAATATCAGTTTATTGTATTGTGTTGTCCATGTTTTAACATGTGTTTATCATTAATTGCACTGTCAACTGTATTGGCAGAGCCAAGGCGCAACATGTGAGGATTACTCCAGGAATGACAACTCCACTGGGGCCTCCATCACGCCAGAGATTGAGGACATTACCTCTCTGACTCCACGACAAAAGGGCTGTGACAGTGACGGTGAGAATATGGAACTAAACTCTGTGTGTTTGCTCAGTAAAAACGACAAACAGAATCTACAATGGGATAAGTATTTAAACTTTTACTTTCAGATGAATCTAAACATCAAGTTTTCAAGACTGGTAGTGGTGAGTACCACTTGTAGAAACTGGTAAGATTAGGTTTGGGAATGGATTCTTAAGAATTTGTCTTAGTTCCAGATGTAAAAACTGATTCTTCAACCAAGAGCGTTGGGTTTGCTAACACTGGCTGGATCGCTGGCTTAGCATCTGCCCTGGTGCTGCTCTTGGCCCTGATACTGGTATCTCTTTACATCAGCTACCATCCTTCTGCTGTATCACCACTTTACCTCATTCAGGTGAGTTCAAAACATATCCTATACATGTTCAGTCTGAGTCAAGCTGATGTTCATATTCTAAACAATGATAATAATATGAGTATTATTATTGCTTGATGCATTTCAGCGACGCAAGAGCTACTGGCCCTCCTTGAAGTTTCAAAAGCAAGAGTCTGGTTACACGGAAGTGGAAGGAGGCGGTCATGAAAAAGACAGCATTGTTGAAGCCGGGCCATGTTAAATCCATGTGAAGGGAATTATGGATCATGCATGTTGTGCAAATAACTACATCGCAAATTGAGTTCCAAATAAAGGATTAAAAGTCTTTTTTAAAAACATACCTTAAAGGGATGGTGCTGTTGTTGAACATTATTTAGAAATGTAAGGTTCCTCCACTGCATTACACTGTAAAATGCATGCCACTAAGCTGACATACATAAAATTTGCAGTTTTTTCATCAGATAAGCAAAGATATGAGAGAGTGAGCTTCACTTTCAGTTCCTGCTGCTCTTGATTGCGATTGTGATGCTTTTGAGTTCCACTTTTTTGTCTTGCTCAAATGTAACCCTATCATTTCCTGAACAGTACTCCCGCTTGAAATGCATGCTTTGTGGGGGGGGGAGGGAGATGCATGCTTTGTGGGGGGGGGAACTAAAGATTCTGCATTTTTCTTCTATGCTGTACATAAAATAAGTGTAAACAAATAGTCTAATGTTGCAGCTGGCTACACACATTAAATAATGTAGGCCGATACGCAGATACAGTGCAACTCTTTTGTCAGCAGATGTCACTCTAAACAAAAGGATCACATGAGCAGTGAAGTAGGGCATGTAGTGCAGTGAACGTGGCAGATGTGTAAAATTTGATGTGAGAAAACTGGACTGGTGAAGCACAAAAAAAGAAAAGATGATCGCACAAGTTTTTAATGCGAGCACAGATGGCGCAAATACAGTTAAGTTTGATATGCAAATACACAGGCGTCGATTGGACCTTCATACTGTTACAGAAAACTGAAATAATGTTGCTTCGTTTCCAAGTAAAACAGTGCTATAGTCCCAGTTAAATATATAAATGTACGAATGTTCTCGTTCCTTATTTTGTAGTAATATTTTTTCTTTTTCGGAAATAAAAACAAACATAAAAAAAAAACGGATCCTCCTACACAACCTCTTCCCTTTCTGCTCGGACACGCGCAGTCGAGGGAGGAAGAGAGGGGGGCGGCGGGAGCGCGCTTTCCGTCTCTGGTTAGTGGACTGACAGCCAGCTGTGCAGCTACAACGACAACAACCTCCTGGATTTCCTACATACAACTAGATTAGAGTTGGTCTGCTACTGCTTCTAATCATACATTATAGCTGTTTTTCGGAGCAAACACTCGACGGCACACAGCTACGACCAGTATCATCGGCGTTTTCTGTGCTAACTAGCTAGAAGAGCATTCCTCCAACATGAATCCGTTGTGTAGCAGATGTAATCTAGTCGTTTACCCCACGGAAAAAGTGAATTGTCTGGACAAGGTAAGAACCGAAACCTTCTCGTTTTCGTATCTTTCTTTCTTAAATTAATGCTGATACACTGCCGTGGAGTGGTGCAGTGACTCAACTTATTTCAGCACCCCAAAAACTACAAATTTCACATATTTTTGTGAATGAATCGAACACCCCAGCTGGACAGGTATTTCGCTAGCCTTGCAGGCTAACGGCTAACTCACGTCTGGAAGGCGGCGGCACAACAGTGCGTACACTAAAATCAAATTAAACCGCATTGTGGTATTGGTGGGTTATCTTAAGGGACCGGAATTTGTATTTTTGTCCCAAAGATGATAGCCTCAAGCTGTGGTACGGATTTACCCCAACCAGCACTTCACAGTGCTTCCGGAGAGCCATGTCTAGTCTAGGCCTGGCTCCAACCGCTGCTTTGACGAAACCTGACAATCAACGTTTTTAACCTCGATGGCAGACTTATTGTGTGTATTTAAAAATTATCTATTAACGCACGATTTATAAAGAGAACGGTATAGTCCCGTTGTCATATTTTTCGTGTCCACTGTTGTTGAAGACAACGTGGACTGATGTGGACGTGTCTGTGTCTAATTCACTGGCTAATCCAGGTCAGGGATGATTAGTCGATCAGCCTAGTTAGTTTTTAGGCAAAGTAGACGTATAATCTCATCAATTGTAGCCACAGTGGATCTGTCGAAGCTACCAATTTACACGGGAGCAACAACTGGTGTTAACATGGTGTTGCACGTCGTCTTCCTCTTTCCCTTTCAGCTTTGATGAGGCAAAGGTGTCCAGAATGTGTTGAATATTGCAGCAATCACTTCTAATGTAAATCTGTAAAGAGATATTGCACTCGCTGTGTTGATCAGGGTGGGGTCTGGTTGCTTGATATACGATCCATAGGTTATATTTGACCAAAGAAGGACCTGGGGCAAGTACCTAATTTGTCTAACGGAAGTCTGAATGGTCAATGAAAATCAATGCCTGTTGAGTTGTGTCTTATCTGTTGGGCTTAACAGATGGAAAAGGTGTAGAAAGACACATTCACAAAGCAGTTTATCTAAAGGAACATCAGCTCTGACTGGATACGTTACTGCTCTGCTTCACTGTTGTCTTCCCCAAGTGCCCTGTATTCAAATACATTTACGTCTTCCTGCATAAGCACCGTAGTACAAGTTATTTTAGCATGCTAGAAAACTAGTGTAAATGCAAGTCAAATTGCCTGAACTACAGCTTGAATGCAGGCTGTAATTCAGCCTGAAGGAGCGTGCATTCCAGCAGACAGACACTCCCGTAAAACGTGCTCTGTCAGTGGCCTGCTGTGCTATCTCCCTTCTCCGAACTGAGCACAGGAGTGTAACCCGCCGTCTGTCTTAGCTGCCATTCCACATCAGCGCACACCCCCTTTTAAACATGCCAAAACAACCTCCCTTTCCCCTTCTCCATGGGACACACACACATTGTCATTCTATTTTTGTTTTAAGCAGCAGAGTTGAAGATTTTTTTTCATGTACCAGGCTAGCTCAGGTGAATGCTCAGGGGCCTAAGGGCTCTGACACGTCTGTGTTTTTAATCTAAACCAAGTATCTTAACCTGACAAGCTTCTTCTTTTAATATCCCTCTTTTGAGAGGCTAAACCACATAGGCTTTTTTGTCTGACAGCTGCATTCCTGTATAGCGGGGTAGGGCCCCGCGGGCAGCCGAACACACGTAAAGACAGGAAGTGAATTTTAGTTCAAGCTCTTGTTGGTAACGGTTTTGCCTTGTCATTTGGCTTCCTTTGACTACCTAAAATGCTTGCTGGTAGTAATGAGACGAGATGCATATTTGGCTCTAGTGTCCGACTCATATCTAACAGAGTGGCTTTTTGTCGCTTGAGTTGAGGGCAGCTTTTGAACTGTAGCCAGTGAAACTTTTAACAAGGAAGTGTTTTTTTAAAAGCACAGGCTAATATGCAAATCACACTAGGTCCACTTTAAGTTGATATGCAGTTCTTGGATAAATAAAATTATTGGTGTGTTTTATTAAGCGATAGATTCAACACTTTAGCGGGAAGTGTGGATTTTCAAGTTAAACTGAGTATCTGTGCAGAGTCACAGAAACACTCAAACAAGCTTTGCAGGAGTGTCTGTGAATTTATCATTGCCGCATGCTGTCTGCATTTTGTATGACTGAAATATGCAAACTATTCCCACCCACAGGTGAAATGAAAGTCCTTGAACATCTTTAAGGGGGTTCATTAATAATTAACTGTGATGTATGTGTGGTTGTGTTCACAAACTAGCTGAACTGGTTAATTAGTTCTGCAGTTTAAAGCTTTTTCAAATGTATGTAAATATTATGAGAATGTGCGTTATGACGGCTTGTGTTTTATTAAGTATGTAAAACATGCACTACTTCGACATGTTTGGCTTGTGAGCCTGTTAGTTGGGTCAACATATTTTGATTGTTCTTTGGAATTTATTTGTTGAAGCATGTCAGACACAGCTTTTATGCAACCAGTTATCTCCCACATGGCATCAAGTTTAGTAGGTAAGTCTCAGCCTAACTCTGAACAAGCAGCCTTTTGACAGAAAGCCAGAAGAAATACAGATTAGCCAAAGCCAGATGGGAACTTTATTTATATGGAATGAAATGGGAAAACTTTTATGGAGCAAACAAAGAAGAAATAGCGTTGCATGTGCTTTATAAGTGCTTTTTATTTGTTATTTTATGTTTAAATGATTTCACATATTTAAACTGTGAGAATAGTGTTCTCGCAAACTGGGGAAAATGGAACAAATATCATGTCTTAATATTTGTACATGGCAATATATGATGCTATGCATATCTCTTTATTCATATAAGTAAATATAGACATGCAATACTGCAGTCACTCTAATTAAAACTGACATTTCATAGTTTGTTCTTAAAAGCAGGCAGTTTCCCAATGACACGTTTTGGTTTCTTTGAAGTGGGACTGTTTGAGGACCTGATCCACAGTCTGTGTGTTACCTACAATGATGGTTAGCGGCTCAGAAGCTAACCAACGCACTCCTGTGGATGGAGTCCACACCAAATTGCATTTATCCTCCTGAAAAATCAATACTGCTTTTATGTATGCTATATTTAGAAGTTTTTTACTGCTTTATCCACCATTAGACACCTCTTTCAAACGAGGAACTGAAGGCGCTGTGCTTGTAAAAGCGACCAGTCTCCATTGAAAAAACAGATCTACCACAGTCTCTGCTCAGTTAATGTTATAGTGTGACTTTAGTTTTTTAATAAGGTAACTTGAGTCCAAACTAATATGCTAAACATAAAAAATTACAGCAGTAGACCAACACCACCTGTTATCTGCTTGGAAGAACTGCTGTTTTCATCAACAATCTGGTCATTTCAAAAAAAGAGCAATTTCTTTCTTAATGTCTGGTTTATAACTTCGCATCTGACACATTTTGTTGCTCTCTAACCAATATTTTAGAGTTATGGCTAACTTGTGTCCCTTTTTTTTTTTTACTGTCATTGTTAACAATGTGGTTAGTCTGTAATTCCTCTGCTGTGGAACAATAGTGTCTAAGATGGGAGCTTCAGTTGTACTGCTCCCTTTCAATCCCTGGAAGTTGTTAGAAATCTGGTTAATGGTAATGTTGTTCAAATTGAGGTGCTTTGTACAGTTTATACTTAAGCGTGATATAAACTCTTCCTATGTACCGAGATGTGGTTTATAATTTATAAATTGCTCCTATTAAAAATCACAATAACAATTTTCTGGCTTGCAGAATAGTCTCCCTACTTCTAACATTAAACGCCTTACTGTTTGTAGGTTAGTCTTATGCAAATTTGTAATTCTGCAAAAGCTACACGATGTTGTGTAGGTTTAAAAAAAATCTTAAAGGTAAAGTAATGTCTGTATTTTCACTCTGTTATTCTTTCTCCAATTTTTGCTCCTTACCTTAGTTTCAGAGGAACCTGTCTGCTGCCTTTGCCTATATTTAGACAGATTATTTTGAGAGCTGATTCATGTTATCCAAATGTCACAAGAGTTGAGGACTCTGTGTAGCCACTGCCACCAGTCACATCTCTTTGATGACTCAGAGTCACAAACACACATTAAACTCACAATCACCTGAGGTGTTGACTCGACATCAAGTGGCCAGGTACTTCTGCTTGGTGTGAAGAAGCCAGTGCACATGTGGGGTTGGTTGTCCCAAACTATTACATGCTTATTTGTACCTGCACACATTTCGTGACTATAGGGGTTTACACCTTGATTCTTGGGCCACAATTTTTGTTCATATTTTTGATTTTCCTTTAGAAGGGATTGGGGAAAAAAGAGGGAAAAATAGTTTTCCCATACATCTGATGACTTGATCATGATTACATTCTGAACAAAAAAAAAACCAAGATTTCAGCTGCTTTTTGGTCAAATTATTGACCAAAATAATTTTAAAGGAATGCGAAGAAGTATGTTCTGGCTTTTTCCATATCAGCTCACCTGGGTTCTTCAGGTTCATGAATTTTCTTGAACCTAAAAAAAACATGGAAACCTCTGTTTATGGTACATAGCAAAATTCAAAAAGAATACCTGGCCATGTGATTTTCAGCATTTTTGAGATTAGTTTCTTGTGAACATTAGCCAACATATATTGTTTATTTTTGTCTGCACCAAGGGACAACATTGATAAATTCCTGCATGTATTCAAATAGATAAATGCCACTAAGTGTTTTACAAAAATCTAAATGACCTATCTAAGAATCTTAGGTTAGAGAAAGTTAATGATATACAAATGTCTGCTGCAGGAAATTAAAAACTAGTGTAAATAAGTATTATTAATGAAAGCATCTTTTTTCTTATAATATAAATGTGTTCTTCTAATATAAATGTAAATAACCTTTTACCCTCAGCAAATCACACAAAATTTCGCACATTTCACATGATTAGAGAGTTTATATGCAGATTATTTACACTTAAGCAGAAGTGTTTTGGCATTTCTTATCAACTCTGTCTCTTGTCTTTTCTGTAGTTTTGTTTCCCACACAGAAATATGTGTATGTTACACATTACAGTCTGGTGTAGTTTGAAAAGTTAATAGCATACTGGGGCATAGCCTGTCAAATCACAGTCTGCCTGCTGGACAGCAGCAATGCTCTGGGCCTGGGTGAAAATTAATGGTATCAGTTGGGCTAATAATTAACCTGCCTACATTAATTAGTTAGTTTCCTATAATAGCACCAGCCAGATGTGTGAACTTTGTCTTTAGGCATGTGCTATCTTGTGGAAGACTAATCATTCACACTCGCAGAGCTGCCGTGCACTGTGGTGTGTGGTGTGTTGGTTTTGGCCACTGTTGGAGACAAACAGCCCTCACAGCATGTTTCAAACTATACCACTTCCCAAATTGTCTGTACTGAAGTTTAATTTCTGGATATTTAGCCATAGGTAGGGAAATATTTCATTATGGTACCAGGAGACATCCTTGGGTGCACTAAATTCCTCTCATGTCTAATATGGTGATTAACAGAGGACGGAAACATGCATATCCACTTAATGTGGAACATAGATAGTAATGAAACTGTTTTTGTGTTAAAGTGATAATGAGACTGTCAATTAATCAAATGGGAAAGTAACACCAGCCAAGCTTTTGAAAATGTGTCTGCTTTAGTGTCACTTAGGAGGTGCCCAAATGGTGTTTCCAACCAATATTTCTATTGAAATCTATTGAAAGCAGTCATTTGGTTTTGTGTTTTGGTTTACTATTGGACCATGGTGAGTGAGTAATCTGCCCTAATTATGTGCTAAATGTGAAATCAGAAGTGGTTGGCACAACAGGCCTGGGGTATTTTAATGCTTTAAGCTGGGCACTTCTATCAGAATATTTTTAGTATGTTATAGTATGCATCTGGTCAGACTCTCAGTAAGTTTCCTCCTGATTTGTCTGCATAGACTGTGTGTTTAAAGGGTTACTGACCTTCCATACATCTACATGGGATTTTACTTGGTCCATTTGTATTTGACTCTTACTGAGAGGAAGCTGTGAGACTGAATGAACATCTCGGCTCTTGGCTCGATCGTTGGGTCCACGCTGACACAAATACATCATGCATTAACACATATAACCTACATACAGTAATACACACATCCACTGACAGGGTTAATTCTCACGCACACACAGACACAGGCGTACATACACAACTGCCCTTGAGCTGTGCTGATGCAGGGAGACGGAGCATTTTTTTTAAATGGTGTTTTATTTCTAGGGCTCTAGTTCTGCAGTGTCCTCATTTTACATCTGACTACCAGATCCTGTCTTGGCACCCAAGAGCCAGGTTTTCCTGGAGCTGGACAGGGCTAACTGCAGGATGACCTCGCTAACACATGGCTGGAATGTTTCTCTCATTCACATATTTTTGTTTGTCCATTTCTTTCTGACTGCCACCTACTCATCTTTTCATAGATAGGTGATAGCAGTTTTTCTTGGTGGTGTTAAAGAAGGCAGGGTAGAGTTGAGGGTTCACCCATGGTGCTATGTGCATGTATGGGTTTTTGCAAAAGGGATGTTATCAGTTGCCTCCCAGTGAGTCTTTAATCCTGCTGTTCAATGCCACTACCATTACCAACACTAGTCCTTGTTCAGCAAGCGTGACATAGCAGTACCTGAAGCAGTTTTGCACCTGCTGCAGTTTCTTGTTTAGAGTAGCTCTCCAGGTCATGTAAAAAGCTGCAGTCCAGCATGGTGGAGATGGAGGTTGGTGTACTAGTGTGGAGAGCCACTGGTCACCCAGCAGATAGGGAAGGCCTTGGTTTAGCTGGTTAGGACCAGGGATGACCATGATACTTAAGTTGTAAAACATTATAATATTTTCACCTCAGTATTTATCTACTTTTTGTCTAAAATACAAATGTTCTTTTAACCAGTGTCTGGTTGGATGCACATTACCAAAAGAATACAGGAATTAAACTTCGACGCAGTGTTTTTGTGACATGATAAATACGCCATTCACAGAGAACCTACCAGGCTCTACCTTTGAATGTATGTCAGTAGTCTTTAAACCCACAAAAACAGTGTTGCACTGTATTGTCAGGGATAGATTTCTAGAAACAAAACAAATCCTGTTTTCCTTGCTTTTCTAACAATACCACTGAAACTTAGTCAGCTCAGGCATGATGTCACTCCCAATTCTGACATTTGACTTCAGAGGAAATAAAAAAACTCAGCAGTAAGAGAGAACTTAATCCAGCATGAAATGTACCAGGTAACGTTATCATGCTCCAAATCTGCCTTTGGGATAGTTGGGGAACTTCGAAGTTAAATAGTTGTGGAAGAATATCAACTAGTATTTTTTTTTTTTAATGCATAAAATGCCCAGCCACAGTTCGCAGGTGACACATTTCCAAATAAAGAGGGGGTTTTCCACTAGTAAATCAATCACTTTGTTCTCTCAGATAGATGAAAAAAAATAACCAAACACACTTGGAGGAGTGTCATTGTAACTAGGTGAACTGCCCAAGTAAAGTCAATATATAAAGAGTGTGTTCATATACCATACCATTACTCAGAATGTTCAGATTACACTAAGATGAGTGGCTGATATTTGCATTGTATCACACATTGGTGTTGAGTGACCACAATGATGTCATCTATGGCCACTGCTATGCCTAAAGATATGTCTGCTGTGGGCAGTAGGCTAAATGCATACTAAGCACTTAAAGTGTCATTGGTGGTCCTTTACTCTGTCCATGATGTTTAGGCTATAAATTTGAATATTTAGATCTTGCTGGAGTTGTATAATTTCCCCTCTTCAAAAGGCTTTGTTTCCTCGGTGTATTTCGGCACCTTTTTAGAGTCTCCTGCTAGTGATTAGTTCAGTTGAAGAGACTGTTTGCTTTGAACTGCCTGAGTAGGGTGTCTGCCACCCGAGAGGGTCATGCTGTCCAAGCAAAGGTCTTGGTTGATGAGGGTTGCCATGGTGGAATCTGGGTTAGCAGGTTGGGCAAGACTTAGGGATAGTTTGCTAAACAGATGAGTTCAGCAAACTTGTTCTCAAGGTCAATATTTAGTCTAGGAAACAACGGGAGTATCAAGGTCCATGCTCAGCTCACGTGTGTGACTCAACAGAATTTTCATTTACACTTGTCTATTTAGGCTCCACATGGATAATTTATTACTAGTTTATTATTAAAGAATTGGGGGATTTTGGAAGGGATAATGATAGAGACTAATTAATAGTGACTATGATACTGGGCTACTGCGTTGGAAGTAGATCAACCTGCAAAGATGGCTGCCAGCACAGCTGCAGATCAGCTGAAGCTATAGGAAATGGAATCTGCTTACAGTATGCTGTTGTTTGTGAAGGGATTTGCCATTGCAGTTCTAGACAGAAGAAGGAAGAGCAGGAAAAAGTAACATGTGTCCATCTGCAGCTCCCCCAGGCTTCAGCTGGGTTGTAGTGGGATAAAGAGTTTGCATTCGAAGGCTTGGCACAGTGTGTTTGGCTGTGGATCACAGCTCCGCTGAGGAGAGCCGAGGCCTGATTTCCACTGTGTGCTGCTTCTTTTGTATGCCTCAGTACAGTATTGCTTACCCTCAGCTACAAACACCCATGCCAAACACATTCATACACTTGCTTGTTGTCAGTACACACCTCTCTGGGTGGGCTGTTAACATCCAGACAGAACAAAAGTTGATCTCAAAATCAACCTGAAGCCATATCTTTTGATTTGATAATTTCTGAAGCCTCCATTGTGCTGCATGTTTCCATTCATAATAGTGCCAGGATTGCATTGTTGATCTACAGCGTACATATGCAATAACCCTCAACATCATAGTGATTTATTCCAAGCACCCTGTAACACATCAAATTGCACTGCACACAACAGAACCTGATGTTGTATTTCCATATGCTTCTGTGGTTTTATCCTCTGCTTTGAATCATCTTTTCCTTGTTGTTTGTTTGGAAGACTAGTGTTTAGTGTATGGGCAGTTGGTGTAGAAAGTGATAAAGAGTAGGTGAAAGAAAGAGAGGGAGGGCAAAGTGCCTCAAGGCCATGTTAATAAGGACTCACTCTTTCTCTCTCACCCTCTCTTTATGTCTCTGCACTCCTCCCTTCATTCCCTTGATGATAGCAGGAACAGCCAGATCATTGCTTCACTGTCTGGCGTTTTCTTTCTCTTGCCCACCCCTCCCAAACATGCTCCCTTTCTCTTGCTTTCTCCAGCTCCTTGCTTTCATGTTTCCTCTCGGTTTTCTCCAATCTTCAGTCCCTCTCTCTGAATCTTCAGGCTGCAAATCAGTCCAGTGCCAGAAGAGTGAAGAAGAGGAGGCATGAGGGCGAGTGGGTGGTAGGAAGGGAGAAAGGGTGGCTAGGGAGATGGAGGCACAACATCTTGTGACAATGGTAGGGGAGTCGAAGAGTGGCCTGCACACCAAGCAGAGTCTCTGTAGCAAGTATGTCGCTGCTTTCTTTGCACTTAACCTCATAGCTTATGGTAAAGGTGTGAAAATTTGTGACCACAAGAAAATAAACACATAAACTGTACAGCTATCCTTTGTCGCTCACACAAGAGTATAGAGATCTGTTTATAAATAGCAAATACAGTTTGCTAGCAAAGGAGAAGTTGTTTTGTTTCTGACTCTTCAGTGCCAGCTGACGCAAAACTGCATTGCTTCACTTTTTTCACACAGACCTAACAGTTGTCCTAACTGTCATTTCACTTCCCTCTGTTTGCTGATGTATCAGCGTCTCTTTGTATACAAGTAAAATAAATCGAACTCTCCTTGCTTAACTTATTGTGTCCTCTCTGTTTTGACAGTATTGGCATAAAGGATGCTTCAGCTGCGAGGTCTGCAAAATGACTCTAAACATGAAGAATTACAAAGGCTTCGAGAAGAGACCATACTGCAATGCGTAAGTTGTCCCTAAGTTAATCACTTTGTGTGTGTCAGTGAACATGTCTCATGTTTTGTACTCAAGCAATTCAGCTTGCATCCCTAAGACAGAGTGACAGCAGTGTTTAATTTGTCCACAGCCTGAAATGGGACTCTGTTTGTGTGTGTGTGCTGCGACCCAACTAAGGCCCCTCTTTCCCTCCCTTGCCGGTTATCTGTAACTATTCCAGCTCCCCCTTCAGAGAAAACGCCTCGATGTGGTGTGGGAAAGTGCCTCCCTCCCTTCTCCTCGGTAGGGAAGGGGGGGGGGGTATCAACAAAGGAAATTCCTGAAGTTCCTCTACAGTGACACAGGCGGACACTGAAAACTACCATGTCCGCTCACGCTTAAGCACTAAAGGCTCATCAGGAATTTGTGGAATCCCCCTCTCTCATTACTTATAATGATTTTCTTCTCCTCTGTGTGTGTTTGTGAGAGCTTGAGTGGAAGTTCAGAGAGGGAATGAAGGCAGGAGGCGTGGCTTCATGTTCTGACAAGCTCTTTTGCTGAACTGCCATTTTATTGTTGAGGAAATGACTCAAGACAACATGCTACCATTGTCACTTTCAACTTCAGTGTGAAAATAGAAGTAGTATGCTTGTTATTGTCAGCAGTGACATGTAGGATTTAGCTTCCTTTGTGATTAAAACCTTTGTTCGTTGGGATTTTTGAGGGCGTACATTGACATTATAATATAGACATTCCAGAGTTAAATGCTTCAAAGTAACTGCAAGTAAGTGCCCAGAGGTTTCAAGATGACTGTCAAGTCAGAAGGACTTTGCAGTATCTCTCGAGCAGCTGGAGGGACACAAACATGTCGTATGTTTCATGTCATGGCGCGTATTGGTGCAGAAACAGAGTAAGAAAGGCGTTTGAGAAATTCCCTGCCCCACCCCGTTTAAAAAAAGAAACTGAGATAAGAAAACCAAGTGTTGAACTGATTTGCTCATTTGATTAGAACTGCACAGTCCAAACGGACAGGAGTGTAGAGTCTAACTTGATCGACTGGTAGAAACATACAAATGCTAAGGAAAAGTCTAAATGTTACGGTTTCATTTTTTGTTTTGAAAGCACATTTTTCTTCTCAGAGTATTTGGCTGCTAAAAGTTGTTGCCTGTGCATGTTGGGTTTTTTTTTAAATTTCCACATAAGCTGCTAACAACCATGTGCCCTGTCAGGTAATACAGGTGATGGCAGTTTGGTGTGGCCATTAAAAAAAAAAAAAAAAGTTTCCTTGTCTTTCTGTTCATTGATCTGAATCTGATTCCCTTTCTTCTCTGAAGTTGGAATATGTCTAACTACTTGGGAAGCTGCAATTTAACCTGAGAAAGCGAGTTAGAAATGATTAACTGCCAAATGTGATAAGCAAAACCTGCCTTTAAATGCAAATCATTTCTGGGTTAAACTGCTGTGTAGGTCAGCCAGTTTATACAGTAGACACGTGTATCTATCATCATATTTTGACCTTTTTTAACTGGAGAAGCAAAGGTCTTACTGCAACAAACAATAGCTCCAAGCTATAGTTGACTTTGAAACTGAGCCAACCAAATTGAATTGAACCACTGATGTTTAACAGATAATACTTGAGCTTTTCCGACTGAAACATTTACATCGTCTCTGCATTTTTGTTGTCCCTGTATATAAATCAAAACTGCCATGTAAGCAGAACAATTAAAATACAATTAAAATAAAGCCATACAGGTGCAGTATACTCGTACAACTGTGCCTCCTCTGACTTTCCCTGTTGGCTTGATTTCAGCTGAGGTCTAATTATGCCACAATGAGTGTAAACACCTGTTTATAGGCCTAATTATAAGCTTGTATATGATGATAATATGTGGTAATGTTAATGACTGTTATTAGTCGTGAAACATCTGTTCTTGTTTTAGTGTGTAACTCAGACTCTTATCACTACTTTCATTCACATTTATATTTAGCTTGTTGGCCTCCTACAGCAGGTGACATCTCCTCCTACTATCCCATTTGTTTACTAAAAATTAAAATGGCCTCTTCTTTTCCCAATTTCTGCTTCCGATGTTCCCTTGGTAAGGCAGGGAGGCCCTTCAGAGCCTGTTTATTATGCCTCTTTCCGTTTGTTTAAAACAGCCTTGTTTGAGTAAACATCATCAGTGGAAGAGCTTGCCGCTACTTCAAGAAAGGAATGCAGCTCGCATCCCCTGTTATTATTCTGTGGGATAACGACTTTATCATTACTCCTCTATATTTGTACTTAGTAAGTGATATAGGCACTGTTTATTTTCTCTGTATTCCCATCCACCTCCTCCCTGAGAATCTCTGGTTAGATAGTTAGAAGTGGTGGGAGATTAGGAGGATAAGTAGAGAGGATAATTCATTATTCCCCCCAAAGACTAAAGGAGCCAAATAATAGGATACTACCTTAATGGCTGATGTGATATTCATTTGAGCATCACACAGTGTTGTTATAGCATCTCATGATTCCTTGATTTACTGTTATTTTTACAATGCAATTTCCTTACTTCCCCTGGACTTGGGCAATTTTCTCTATAGTCTAAGTATCTCGCCACCCTCATGAGATCGCTCATAACCAATAACCACCCTCCATAATATACATACTGTGTTTACATAAAATGAGCGATTTAGATTACTGTAACTCTTGACTATAAGTGGGTGTATATTAGCTCAACAACTAAAACTGTAAGGCCTCCATTTGTCTGGCTCTTGTTACTTTTCCCCCATATTCTTTGGGCTTATATGTATCTAGTATCTGTGTCTACATTTTTATGTGCATAAAACGGCACACCCTCTTTGCTTTTCACCATGCTATCCCCCCAAACACACACGGCCAAGCACACACTATCAGTGCCTCAAAGAGTTTGAGAGGAACTCTTCAAAAGGAAACGTTTAATAAGCACTACAAGCTCATTCATTCCAAAGAGGGCAGAGTTGCAAACTTATGTCCTAGGTGTCAGTTAGAAATTTATTACATTAAATTTTGCATTAATGTAATAATAATAACAATAATAATAATAATGGTGATAGTGTGGAATTAATGTACAAATGTAACAACAAGTTTTTTAAAAATCCCCTTGATTGCCACACTGTAGCTGATTATAGTAAAAATAATAATTACCATTATTTTGGTCAGTATGACAGTCCAAATCATATTGCACTTGAAAACCGTTCTTTTTAGTTAGTTAGGTTTTGATGATTGTGTCTTTTGACTCTGGCTCACAATAGCACCTCTAGTCTTTGTTGGCTCGCCTCCACTGTTTGAATGTTTCCGGGTACAGATGGGGGTGAAGAAAGTCCTGGGCCACGGTCGAGCACCGGGTAGAAATGAGAGCTTCATGGCTAAAATGGATGCAAACGAGTAATCCTTTTAAGCAAATTATTTTGAGTTCATAATTGATGCAGAAAAAAATGTAATTGATATTAAAATCTGATTTATTGTCTAACTCTATTGTCCATTGTCACAAGATAACTCAAGTTGATTTATTTTTATGCTGGAAGCTGACTGACAAAGAGACTGTTATCTGCTGCACATAGTGCAACTGTGTGTGTGTGCGTGTGTTTGTGTGTGTATTTTTGTGAGGCTGCTGTTCAGATTTCACAGTTAGCTGCCCCTCAGTTACGCATTGAACTTGTTGAGTAGGATGCTGTGTAAATGTAGATGAAATGTTCTTGCTGAATGATTCATTACAACCTTTCCAGGTCTCACAGGGTCAAGCTGGCCACAGCATCTTCTGATTCCACTATTCAAACAGGCCTCTCCTCCATCACAGTAGGCAGCTTGTGTGTGTGTGTGTGTGTGATTACACATGCGTGGCCTCCTGACTACCCCACTCCCCTCCATTTTGATCACTCCCTGTTTAGCATTTGTGCATGTGTCACCCCTTCCTGTTTGCGACTTATTACCTTGTTATACAAGCTGACAGACAGATGAGTGTTCTTTTGACTCATTCATAGCCTCAAACTTGCACAGAATCATGAGCTTAGTTATACACACCGACAGAAAGACACACACACACACACACACACACACACACACACACACACACACACACACACACACACACACACCTCTCAGATCTCACTGAGTCACTAAGCTTGTATCTGAAATTTAATGGCCCTTGAGTGAAACAGTTTACAGATACAAAGGTGACATAAACACAGTTAACACAGATCAGGTGCAAACTAGACACGCCCAGCTTTAGAAACAAAAAGCACATATTAGTTTCCCAGCTTTGATAAAGGCCCACATACCCGGACAAATTTAAGGGATAGATTGCTTGTAAAATGACCTGTAGGGATGCTTGATAGCAGCCAGTTTGTAAAAATTTTCTCCATACAAATAGGCATTTGTCAGTGCAACTAGCATATTCTCAGAAAATTGCTAGTATGTACTAAGTAGTGCTATTAAAAGGACAGATTCTTTAAAAATTATTTATATAGGGTCAAGGATCTGTAACGTTGTTGATGGATAAATTTTTTTTAGAGCAATAGTACCATGGCCTTTTTTCCCTTTAGACCATAAGGTTTTTTTGCTCCTTAATTTAGGATTTAATGTGGTAATTAATGTATGCACTCAGCTGTGAGTTGCTTGTGTACGATAAACAAATGAGGTTAGTGCGCTTCTATAGAAAAATGCCTTTTTGCTTTTATCACTATATGTCTGAGAGCAGTGAAAGTGTACTTTAATTTGCATGAGTTGATTAGCTCACCTAGCCTCAGCTGCTAGGATAGCAAACCACTACATCTAAATGTGTAGATAAATGTTGCTTCAGGAAATTGAGAGCCATATACCGTTGTGTGTAGATGGACACAGAAACGCTGTTTGGGTTGAAGTTCCAGTTTCTGCTGTTGTCCAGATCTGACTACTTTTTTCTACTTCCCGTTCTCCAAAATTGTCCCTTTTTAAAATTAGCTGGTGTATGCTGTAATTAGCTGTTGTCAAGGAAACCGTAAACATATTGCCTAAGTGGGTTACCCAGAGGCATGGAGACCGGTTAAAGATTTTTCGAGGTCACCCAGTGCTAAGAGGCAGGCTGGGAACTTCAGTTCATATGAGCAGTTAGATAAGCTGTTTGGGCTCTTCCGCTCCTGCTGGACTACTGCCATGTTCTTTTGCAGCCTTAAGGACCACACTGAACTGGCAGGCACAATTATTTGTGGACCTGAAGGCTACTTGTACTCAGAAGCCTCCAGTGTATAAAAACACTGAGTTATGCCACATATACGCACATGCACACATTAACTAGTGATTGCAGTTCATGCAGTCATTATGTAAGTATGTAATGAACAGCTTTTGCTTGGTGTGCTGCATGTGAGCATGCTTATGCTGACCAAAACAGTATTTATATTTGCTGTATGTTTTCCAAACAGAGCATTTTCTCCTAAGCAGCTGGAGCTCCGATGGTTGTTACGGATCTGAGACTGCCAAGAAGATTCCCAGAATCAGTTGAGGGGGGGAAAAATGGTCCCTTTGCGGTTTGCTGAAAGGAGCTGCTTATGACATCATTCACACTCGCCCATGATCTCTTTGACTCTGTTGCTGTGTTGGGTGCATGCTGTTCCTCTAGTGTGTCTATATGTGCATATATATATATGTCAGGGTTTTTTTTCACACCTGCTATGGCTCGCCACAAAACATTGCAACCTTGAGCCCACACCTAGTTTCCTCTTTCTCAGAGTACCTTGGCTCTCACTGACAGAGCGTTGTGTGTTATACTGACATGCTTTTTGTATGCAGGGACTCTTAACTCAACCTCAGGACCACCTTGAATAACAAATGACCCCAGAGTGGGGCCACAGACTGCACACTGCTTGACTTGTGCTGTTTTTCTAGGCTTGAGCGTCACAGTGAGAGTCTCAGTGGAAGCTGGCAGCTGCCTATGTGTGTCTACTATGTATTTACAATCTCTGCTGTTCTGTTTATTTTACAGACACTACCCCAAGTCAAGCTTCACCTGTGTGACTGACACTCCAGAGAACCTCCGCCTCAAACAGCAGAGCAAGATACAGAGCCAGGTAACCCATTGGGAATATCCATAATATTCACTGCTGAACTAAACTTCAGCTGTACAACATACCGAGTATAACACTGTGCCATGTGTTTGCGCATAAGAGGCAGTAGAAAAGTATGCTTAATTTAAAAATTCAATGATAGTTAAACTTGGTAGTAAGTCTAACATGACCAGCTTTCAGATAACATTCAGTCTTGCTCCATTTCAGCGTCCGTCTGCATGCTCACTGCTTTAAAACAAAGCCCTGAGAAATCAAGCATGAAATTGACACAAGTAACACATTTGAAGCTGGGAGGCCCATCGTCATGCAAACTAAAACTGAGACAAACTAGAACAGAAACAACTCAACATTTATAATCAAAAGATGTACAGACTGGAACATATGAAAAGGGGCCTTGCTTAAATGTGTTTTGCAAGAATTTCAGTTTCCCTTTATTGAGATTTGAAAAGAAAAAGTCTTGTTAGACAAGAAGACGTTGCAACATTTATGGCTGTAATGCTGAATGTAAGCTCATTTGTTCAAGGACCTCATTATACCCACCATCCAGTGCATGTCAAAAAACACTCTGCAACAAAGTTCACATCAATTTGCCCACTTTTTTTCTAACCGCTGTTTCTGTTGTTCCCTTACTACTTGATTTTTTATTTTTTTGCTGTCTAGTGTATTGTCCACTTCCGCCACAGCTGGGTGGGTGCATGAGCGTATTGTGTCAGCGTTTGACATGCTCCCATGAATGTCCACTAAACAAAAGACTAACTGCTTATTTTAAATAGTTTAAATTTAGCTGATTCTTTTTTTCTTTTTCTTTTTTTGTAAATTAGGCTGGAGGCTGACAGCTATAGTCAACCTCACTTTTTCTACCAGTGATACCCACTTGGCAGTGTTTAAAGTGGGCAAGATAATTTATTCCACTACCTTTATGTTGAAGCTTTGGTTACTAGTTATTTTGCAAATTATTCATATCAAATGTAAATTACTAAAAAAAATATGCTAAAATATGCTAGCTTAGCAGTATACAAAGTGAGTTGGTTCAAGAAGGGCAAACTGTTGCATTGGACGCTGTCCGTGCAGTTGTTTCCAAACATTTAGGTTAAAAGTGTTCAGTGTGTTTGTAGAAGGATGTAAACGGGGAGAAAATAAGGTGTAGTATCTAGGCCTTTTTTAATAACCTGCTTGTTTGAGGATTCCCCTTCACCAGTGTTCATGTCTTATAGCCTTTTGTTTACCATTTATGATGGTTACAAACTGGATTATATGGACTTGTATTTTTGCGCTTTTATAGCGTATCATATTTATGTGGATACAATTTGCCAACATTTCTGTACTTTTAAAACCACACCAAATTATTAATGCAGTTTGAATACTTCTTGTTGTACAGCAACACTCAGGGTTCACTGATCTACCCAGTTTCTCTGCTCCTATTTTTCTGCAATTAGTAGCTAATCTTGGTCTAATTTGTAACCACAAAAAACACTAAGGTTGTTCTTGCAGTTGCTAAAATTACAAACACCCAAATGAATTATAATATGTTTTAAAAAAAACGAAACCCCACTGACCAAAATATCCTCCTTAACTGGGTCATTCCTTATTGCCTTAATAGAAAAGAGAAAGCTAGAATAGAGAGTCGGGGAGATTTGTGCTCGCTAAAGACGGTTTTCCTCTTGAACTGCTTGCAGTTAAATTTGGATGTCAAATCATAGATAGAGTAAGTTTAAAATATTATTATCTCTGTCCACAAACTTGTTATAGTACGCATTCCACTGCCTTAAAATTTGTTTCAGTTTCACTTCTCCAAATAATAGTAAGATGTCTGGGCTTTGTATAATAGAATTCCAGGAACTTGTCTATGTCCACTAAAGTAAGCACAGAAAAACACAACAAACAACACACATTAACGCAGACTTACACAAAGATTAGAACAAATCTTTCAGCACAGTTTTAGTCTCTAATTAGAATAAAATATGTGAGAGGTACAGCTGTTGAAGCCTCTTTACTTTGGAGAAAGAAAACGACACACAATCCACCAGGAAACCTGAAGGAGAAGCTTGTTTTTGCAGCTTGTTGTAGAAGAGAGAGTGCTGTACAGAGAGGCAGGCAGGGCATATCCATATCTTATCCAAAAGTCTGTGTCAAACACTAGAGATGAGTGGGGTGTGGATGTGACAGGGGGTTTTGCAGAGTATAGGGGTTTGGATAGCGGTCATATGGGGAGGGGGATGACTGAGGAATCAAGGGACAGATGGTGTTTTTCTACATGGATTGTGCATCCAAACAGCCCCCACAAAGACTCCATAATACTGAGAGAGAGTGTTAGCTAATGGTTTACTGTTTCCAATAAGATCCATATAATAAATGCTAGTGCATGGGTGAATTTTAATCATTTTTTTTTCTATAGCATTTCTTAACAGTTATAACATGCTTCATGATTTGAATGAAACACAAACATCAGAAATGTGCCTTAAATGCAGTAAATACAGAGATGCATTCAAGCATGAATTCTTATTTATGATATAAATCGATGTTTAAAGAAAGGCTACCATATAAAATGAGTTTTCAGCAGGTGTTTTAAAATGAACCACTGAGTCAGCGGAACTGATGAACTGTAGATTTAGGTGCAACAACCTTAGAAGTGCCTCTGGATGTGAAAAATGATCAAGGAATAAGGTCTTCGCGGATCTGCTGTATAAGGAGTCTGGCCACTGAGAAGTACATGTGAAAAGTGAGCTACAAAAAACTGTGTACACCCAAGTATTTGGGTGACGGTAAAGGTTTGATTTTCTCAGTTAAAAGGAAAAGTGTTGCTGGTGATGACGGGTCAGTTTAACCACTGACCTCCACAGTGGAAGTTTCGGGGGCAGGAATTTCAGTTTTATCGAGGTTGAGATGGACAGAGTAGTGTGGGATGTTGTGGCTTTTATTTCTCTTCTCATTTGCAGTTTAATGTCACAGTGGACAGGAAAATATGATTTCACAGGGGAAAAAAAAGACATAAGCCTTAAATTTGTCAAAAAGATTATTTTTTTTTTTATTTTTATTTATTTTTTTTTTAAAATCCCTTTAGCAAAGTTGTCACCTCCGTGCAGACGTTTTTGTGTTTTTTAGCTGAAGGGGTTGATTGTGCTGTCAGTTCAGCAGACACCCTTAAAGAAAAAACATCCTGTTAACTGCTGAATCTTTTGAGCTAAAGTTGTGTTTTTAAGGGCGCTTTTTAGGTGTTTCTGTGTCATCAAATTAAAGTTGAGGGGAGGTTTGTTTGTGGAGATCGGTAACTGTCTAACCCCTCACCACCACCACGCTGCCGCTACTGTGTTGCTACGAAACCTTATTGCTATGGTAGCAGGGTTTGTCACACCTCATTACTAGACTTTGTGGGGGGAAGACAGAAAGAAACAAGACAGAAAAGGAGAAAAAAAAAACTAGAGAGAAACGAATTGGGAAGGAGGAGAGGAAGAGCTATGAATTGCACATGAGAAGAGACGGGACGGCACCAACCAGAAAGAGGGAGGAGTGTGTGGTGAGAGAGTAAGAGATAAAAGTGAAATTCCCTTAGGAAGGAAGGCTGGTGGAATGCAAATAGAAGCAACGAGAAAGATTATAATGAGGAAAAGCTCCAGCTCTATGGGATGACTGACTGTTGCCGTTGAAGCAGTAAAATATGAATGAATGAAAAAGGAGCACAGCAAGAGCAGAGTGTGGGTGGGGAAAGAAAGCAGAGGTATGATTGGAGGAGAAGAAGCTGTTGCATAGATCCCAAAAGACAAAGGAGACAGGCTTGAGAAATAAAAAAACATAAGGGGGATCACATATTGAACAGAGAAGAGCAAGGAATGAGGGACAAAGATGGGTCGAGGTCACATTAATCTTCTTATCTGCGTGTGCATGCCTCAAAGCTGTATACAATTCCTCATTGAACGAGGATCAGCTATAGTTTTGCCTCATTTTCTCAGTGGACGTCACACCGAGGGTGACGGCAGATATGGACCAATTACAGCGCATCACCTACGCACTCGCGCACATTAGCTGTGAATCACAGTAACATTGTGTCATCACAAGGCTCCGGGAGATGAGAGGGAGGATTGGTCACTGTATTGAGCAGTGTCAGGCATTATGTGGATATCTGGGGGAGAGGATGCAAGGGTGAAGCTTTGTTTCCTGGTAATGGACTGTGCAAGCAGGCGCCCTCAGTCTTGGAGGAGTGCAGGAAATCAGTGCAGTCACCATGGAGGCAGGGACAGAGTTTCAGTGTGGGGGGTGGAGTCTAAAATTCTCTGAAAAGATGACAGAGAGAAGCGCTAAAATGTGTTACAGCTTTAGTTCAGAAATAAAACGTGTTTTCCTGTTTCAGGTTTGTTAAGTGGTGTATGTGGTTGTGGCTTTGAGTGATCACCCACGGTGTAGCAGTGAGGGAGAGCTTTGTAATTTCTGATTCTCATCTGACGTTACATGGGCAGGACGTTTCCTCCTCTCTGCCCCTTAGGGTCAGAATAGGGTGGGAAGGCTGGAAAATAACACACACACACGCTGACACTGTTTGTTGCACAGTACCTCTCATTTTAACCATATATGGTTACTACCACGTCCTGCATGTAAGGCCTTCACTCACTCAAGCAGGCAGGAAGTTAACGTCACCACAGAAGACAAAGCAATATATGCAGGGCAAACCCTACTCAGTTTGTGCATACAACACAAACAGAGAGCCTATTTGATGCGTACAAGATTATTGAATTTGCAGAAAACGTAAAATTTGACTAGTAAAGGCCAAAAGCAACTTTGTTGTATTGTCGTCAAGCTTATGCTTTATAGTGAGAGATATAAGTAAACAAATACAATTAAATGGTCATAAAACTATAATTAGTAGTTAATGTGATTGATCCAGTTTGCGGATAATTGTGTCCTGTAATTTTTTGGGTGCTTTTCCTGTGCATATCAAGCTGAAAAAAGGAAAAAAATGTGAGACATCTTTTCGATCTCAAGAACATATCACAAAATAATCCACGTTCAGATATCCCTCTGGATGCAGGGCCCCGAATCATGTGTGGTGTGGAGGGAATTTTCAGCCTCAGAGGCGGTGTGTAGATTTGAGCTGCTGTTGTAGTAGAATCTGGTACATTTGTTTAAATTTCAGCTAGCCTTCTTATGGAAATACCCAAGGAAGAAGATGCAAAATATAAACGAATGTCAGTTTCCCAGAGACGACTTGTCAACATTATCATGTTAGTCCATCGCATGTTGTTGAGCTGTGGTCGAGCTGTGATCGAGCTGCCAATAAAATAATTTTCTTCCTTCCTTCCAAAGAATTTTATCAACCCAAAGCTTTAGTTCAGCAAAACTCAGCACTGACATTAGCAAAACCAAGAATTTTATTTCACGATTTTTAATTTTTTACGATTATATTTGAGTTGTAAATTAATTTCAAAGGTGCAGGAAAATACCAAGTCTCTATTATGAATCCTCAAAATGTTGAATATGATTTGTTGAAAGAATCTAGGTCACTGCATCTATAAATAACCATTTCCACTGCATTTGCTGGATTTTCCTTGTTGACTCACTAAACTGAAACTGTTGATGTCAATGTTTAATTCATTTTACATGTAATTTGCCTTGCGTGTTGACCTTGCTTTTATTTCTAACATGATCCTGTTTTGTTGTGCAGGTTCTTTACAGGGAGGATTTTGAGAAGAATAAAGGGAAGGGTTTCAGCGTGGTCGCAGACACACCAGAGATGCAAAGAATTAAGAAAACGCAGGACCAAATCAGCAATGTAAGCATCACCAAAACAAGTACTTCATTCACTCCACTTGTTTGTTTATTTCTCAACATCTTAATAATAAAGCAGACTGAATATTTGGAGCTCTTTCTGTGTTTCCCCCCACCCTGACAGCCTGGTATGAAGCCAGTCTGCTCTGTGTTGATTAGTTTCCCTGTGTGACTATAATCTCTTTGCCAATATTGAACTGAGGATTTCTTCTGTGGAGAATGATTGGTCTACATGAAGTACTCTGCAAACGGCTCTTCAGTTCTTTAAGATTTACTGATTTTACTGCTTTAAAGGAAAGCGGTGGCATTTTTAATCTTTTGGGTGTAAATTTTTAATTGGGACCAAAATGTTTGGAATGGGTCCAGTTATTGAGTGAGGACACTGTGGATGGCTACCACAACATAAGATTTAAGATCAGCCAATATGATTAAAAAAAATAAAAAATCAATATTTCTGCATTACCTCCTTTTCCACTTGACCGGGAACGTTGTCTAAAGACTTTTGAGAATCTTGAGAATCCACCAGACTCAGTTAGTCCACTCCGAAGTTCACTTGACTTAGTCAGAATTGTTTTCCACACTCGGAGTCTACTGAGACAGCTACTGTGGTACTTAACTCGCTAGGTTCTCCACGTTGGTCAGTGATCTACTCTTACCAGTTTCAGTTACAACTCCCGTAATTATTCATCTTCTGTCTCACTAAAATAAATACCACTTTATATGCATCTATCGATCTAATCTAGTCATCTATGGTTTAAGACAGCGGTCCCCAGCCTTTTTTGCGCCACGGACCGGTTTATGCCCGACAATATTTTCACGGACCGGCCTTTAAGGTGTCGCGGATAAATACAACAAAATAAAACTAGTACCAGTACCGAAAAAAAGATTTATTCATAACACACGTGAAAAGACCCATGAAAACCGAGTTAACAATAAAAACGATAACAAAATAACGCTGAAAACCGATAAAAACCCTGAAAACCATACATTTCACACCTGAGCCTCAACTCTCGCGGCCTGGTACCAGTCCGAGGCCCGGGGTTTGGGGACCGCTGGTTTAAGATATGGAAGCCTGCTTATCAAAATGTCTCTTACTAATGGATAAGCATTGCTAGGCAACTGAGCATGCCATGATTGTTGAGTGCAGCATGGGAAATTAGAAAATTGTACAAGGAAAGCAAAACAAATAATTTGTTAAAAATGTAGCAATTTATATTGAGGAAGGAGCAACAGCACCAATCCTGATAGCAGGCATCTGCAAAACAACTGTAAATCTCAGGGGACAGCTGTCTGTGCCACGCCAGGCTGTAATCATAACAATACATTTTCATTTTATTAGCATTTTTACGATCTCTGTCCAGATGAGTGTTTTGATACTGTTTTAGAAATAATCTCAGCGCGTAATAACTTGCCCTTAAACACGTATTACATGACCTTTAGCGAGTGCTGGAGATGAAGCAGAGTAGAGAAAGTAAGTGGCAGAAAATGTGAAAAATTAAAGCCGAGGTTTTTTTTTATTTTTTTTATTTTAAACAAAAAAAAAACTTGATTTCCTTTAAAGCTTAGTCATTATGCTTCAAATGAAAGCTTTGGAAGCCACCAGAATAACGTGGCACATTTTTGTCATCAGTTTCTGTTACATTGCCTAATTGGTCTCGCCTCCTCCAGCTCAAGCCTCAGAGAATTTCCCCAGATTAAGATCTCAAGTTCTACAATTTTTTTGTATACTGTTGCTTTTAAAATCTTTTTGTCCTCTTACTTGCTCTTATTGCTCCTTATACATGGTGAAGGAGTTCTCTCCCATTCACTTTTCATTGGGTCCAATCACCTTCACTTTCCTCTCCCTCTGCCCCTGTTATTGATTGATTTGCCATTTCTCTGTAAATACACAACAGGAATGTAGAAATGTTTATATTGTTCACCTTGTGTCCCCCAATCTGCTTAAGTCAGCTGCAAAGACCTTTCTTTCTATGTGAAACAAACTGACAATACAAAGACACCTCTTCATACATACCGAGCTCTGCACTGGCCTCGCTAATGGCATAATTGGTGTGGAGGGTGATGGATAATTACAGTTTTCATGTGATGAAGATCTTGCATGTTGGAGATTAAGGAAGTCTGCAAAGCAGGAAAACAAACACATATTATATGCGTTTATGGGCGCGCACACAAGCCACAATTTAACTGTTTAAGGATAGATTTAGGCGCATCGTGAAGTGGCTTTAGTTGAAGCTGATAAACGAGACATCTGCTTGCAATCAATTTATCATTCACAGCCAATCATAAAGGAGCCACTGCAGATGAACATTAGTGTCTTTTATTTCTCTTCTCTGGACACTGAGAAACAAAGTGCAATAAACCCTCTTCTAGTCTCATCTCTCTGTTTTGCCCTTCTCTTTGCCACATCTCTCGGTCCATCCTTCTATATTTCCTGCCACCAGCAAAGATTGAGAGGAATCAGGGGGGATGGTCAGGGGTAGTTCAGCAGCAGCTAGGGCAAGTCCTGTAAATCCACACACAAACACACCATCTGTTCAACCTGCTTCTTCAAAACAAACTAAAATAATCTCTCTCACACACTCTCACTTAGCATATTGCACTTGAGAATAGCGACTGTGTTCTCCCAGTCACTCGCTTCACTGTCCTTGCACAAACACTCCGTCATCCCATCCAGTCGGTGAATACACTCCTCACTGACGCCAGCAGCACAGTGGGCTCTTTGAGCCGGGGCATAAGCGGGAACAGAATACAGGGTTGTAAATCTTGACCGAAGAACTGTTGAGTAAGTCTGTTATCAGTCTGGTAATAAGGAGACGGGTTATATAGAGCAGTCACTCAGTTTCTGTTTCATCAGTGCTGCCTGTTTGATTTTGAAACACTGAACACAGCCTTTGTCGCACTGGCTGGAGAAATGGTCATAAAGTCTGCCTAAACATCTAATTGTGCTGCTTTTTTGTTTTTGTTCAGTTATAACTCGGCGTATGGCTTACAGAATGAAAAAAATCAATTTTTTCTCTATTCACTTACACTTGAGACTGTAGTACTTTAATTTAAACTTGATTCCATTTCATATGCTTAGTCATACAACCCCACCCTTCTCCTTTTCCTCTCAGTAGTTCCTTTTGAGTCTTGCTCTGTCATTCCAAGCGAGTGTGTAAGACTTGGGGATTTGAGTGACTTGTTCTCTGTACTCCTCCTCTGCTCTTTTTTTTTTTTTTTGGTGTGTGTGTGTGTGTGTGTTTGTGTGTATGTTTCACCTGTCTGATGTGTCAACAAGCCGTTGCTATACACCTACGTCCTTACACTGCTTCCGGTACCTGAGATGTCATTTCCTCTCAACATCAAGCTGCTTCCCTGAGCATTTGCTGCAAATAGTGCGCCCCACCTATCTCCACAGACACTGAGAAGCTAGAGAGCAATTGGGAGACCCCTGGTGGATAGAAAAGGAACTGTACATAGCTACAAGTCCTTTTTGAATCTAGAAAAGACTTGAAAGGATTTGAATCTCCTAAGAGAAGGTGCATTATTCCTCATCTTCATGAATGACCTGTTTGTGTTTGTGCATTGCAGATTAAGTACCATGAGGAATTTGAGAAGAAGAAGATCGGAGGAGAGGGTCCACAACATCTGCCAAGCAACCCCAGTGCAGGTATGACCAGCAATTACTAGTAAATGTAGCAGAGAAGTAGAAGGCAGAAGTGAAGAAAGCACCGCCTGAATCCACAAAAATATCTGTGTAGCTGGATTCTGAACTGGAAAATGTACATGAACTAGAGAACAAAAAGAATTACGTTTTTCTTTAGCTTTCTTGGCTTGTCTGCGCTTGGTTCCTCCCTCCCAGAGGCTATAGGAGCTCAAGTTGTTCACTGCACTCCTCTGCTTTTTAATCTTCTTAGCCATAAATGACTACATTACTGCAAGCATAATTCTGTTTCACAATCACAGCTGTAATCATAATTGTACATAATCTGTTTTTATTCATTACTCAAGTCAAACAATTGTTTGCTGAAGCTCAGGCACAGAAACATTGCAGTAATAATTGCAAACAACAACAGGAGCAGTTATGTCAGAACAGTGCTTTCAGCATTAGGAAGTAAGTGAAGAGGTATGACTAGTCAGCCTGCTATTTGTATTTCGTGTGCCAGTTCGACACCTTTACACAGAAGGTCATTGTTTAGAGGGTTGTGAATCAAGAGCATGCGTGCCTTGGCTTGCCATGTAGGGTTTTTTTTTTTTTGGGGGGTTTTTTTAGCATTTACTGTGAAAGAGCTTTTGCACAAACAAACAATAAATACACAGCTTGTATGCATAGAAAATACATGGAAATGAATGCCTAATTATAGACTGTACTGAGTCAATGTTTACAAACTTCTGAATTTAGCCTTTGTGGAGCTTTTTTACATTTTCTCAGTGTTCAGTAGTCAGATTTTTTTTTTTTTTTTTTTTTTTTTACCTGCGTCTCAATATTCCTACACGTATTTATTAGTTATTATAGTCATTTATCTAATTATTTATGGGTCGTGTACCTGAATTGTGTAGTTGTGAACTTTATGTATGTGCAACCTACTGTGTGTAACCAAGTCAGGTCATTTCTGACCCCATTATTTTATACAGGAGAACATTTTTAATAGGTATTGTGTTTATATTAACTATACTGTTACCTGTTAAGCGAGATTTTTTAATTTAATTACAGTTCTGTCATTTTTATGCAAATATGGTATTGTACAAACAAAATGACCTTTATTTACACAATTTATTTATTGTCTCTCGCTTCTTAAAAGACAGTTTCTCTTCATTTTAGAACTGCTAGAGAAGAAATGCATTTTAAACGGTAACATGTGTTTGAGTGGCACCAAAACAAAGATGAACTGGTGACTCTTTAATAACGTTAGCAACAACAAATTGACTAAAGTATTAAGAGTGTTTTGTTTTTATTTTTCGCATCCTTTATTACTTTGTTTGTAGTTAAAACAAAATGTATGCAAACATCTTGAGCTTGTATAATAATTAAAATATTTTGTGTATTAAGTGATCCCACCCTCCTTAATCCTTGCCACAGCAATGGGCAAGTACTCTTAAAATTTTGCAAGGTAGCAGAATTTGATGCTACTTTTTATGATTTAAAAAAAAATCACAGAGCCGCATAATGCCATAAATGACCTTTTGTGTAGGTTAAAGCACCAATTATAAGTAGTACTGCTTATGATTCTAACTCCTTCATTATCCCTGTACTCCTTCACCAGGTGGTTACCAGCAGCCTGCAGCCACTCAGAACTACCACTATGATCCTGCTCCTGAACCAGTGCGCCAGGCAGCCGCTGCCCCGCCTCCCAGTGCTGGGGTATGTCCTTCACTCTTCTAATTAAATTCACCGATTCCAAAACCTAACAAGAATCAGAAGATTTGTTGTAATTTAATAACACAAAAGCAAAACACATTCTTTCCAAGATGATTAAGCTCATTTTCAGCAGACTGTAACCGCAGCTACTCGTTTATAAACTAACCAAGCTCATTCTTTTTTGCTGACAGAAGCGATACAGGGCAGTATATGACTACTCTGCCGCCGATGAGGATGAAGTTTCCTTTATGGACGGAGATGTGATCGTAGACGTGCAGCAGATTGATGAAGGCTGGATGTATGGCCGTGTGGAGCGTACCGGCCAGCAGGGCATGCTGCCTGCCAACTACGTGGAGGCCATCTGAGCTAGAGGAGAAGAAAAAGAGGGAGAGAAAAAGGAGGAGATAGAGAAAGGGAGGGAAAGTAGGAAAGGAAAAGCCCAGTGCCATCTCATCTTAGCGCCGCTTTCTCTTATTTTTACTCTTGTTCCCTAACCTGCCCTGAGAGACCCTGAACCCCTTCCCCTTCTACATCCCTGCTCTGCTCTCACTGTTCGCCAGCCACAGACACACACCCTCTATCTAGCTGTCTGTCCTTCTGTCTGTCTATCTGCCTGCCTGCTTCTCTATTCGTCCGTCTGTGCTAATGTCTCTCTATTTGGATGTTCGTCATCCTCTTTGTCTTTGTCCCCATCCTGACTCCACTCTCATGCAGCTGCAAGTGGGAATGGAAAGTCCTCAAAGATGAATTCACAGTTCATTGCAGTATGTCAGGGGTCCGTGCCGTGTCACACAGCTCCATCCTAGCTACGCCACTTAGCAATCCTACCACTAAAACATGCAAAAATACGGAAGAAAATGTTTGTTTTTTGAAAAAAACAAAAAAAGATATCCCTGAAGTGAGTAAACCTGCAGACACAATTCAGTGAAGAAACTAGCTCAAAGTGTTGTTTGAGTGGCGTTTTAATGGGCCCATTTATTTGTCTTTTTCTTTCTTTAATTTTGCAGCGTGATCTTGGCCAGACTGGAAAAACAGTGTATAGAATCTCAGTCTGTCTTAGCGTGAGTTTTTTTTCACTTGAGTCCATTCCTTTAACCTCCAACGCTGTTGCTGTTGCATCAGTCAGCCAGTTTTCAGTCTTAACAGAGAGGTTTTTTTAAAATATATTTATAGATGGACGCACATCTCGCCAGTCTGCTCAAGTAGGCACCCTCATGTTCAGCACTGTGCTGTTGTCAAACTGGAATAATAACCTAACTGTAGAGCACCTCCTGTAGAGCCTTACACAGGCTTCCTGGATACAGGAGGGATCAGGGACACGTTAGGGGACTTCATCAGTCTTTCTCTTGCAGTTACACTGAACACACGTCTGCATGTACAGTATTCACATTTATTCCTGATTTTGCAGCCTAAATGCCTTCAGTCCTGTGAGAATCACAAAGATATGGTGATCAAGATTAAGCTGTTTAGGGGGGGAAATGGCTCTTCCCCTTTGCTAAGAAAAAAAAAATATCACCATCACAGAAATCCTTTATAAAAGACGAGGCCAAGCACAACTCGATATTGTGAATCGTTTATTTGAAATTCATTCCACCGTTTTTGAAAGAGTACATTCCAGTCTTTTTTTTTTTTTTTTCATTTAATGTGAGAATTTTTTTTTTATGGCTGTGGTAGATGTTGTCATTTTTCTCGCTCTTTTCTTCCTGAACTGTCCTTGTTGTTATTAGATGTTTGTTTTGAGAGAAAAAAAACAGATCTGTGTATTTAATAAATAAACCAGCAACTCAGTTTGCAAGACAGAAAAGGAGTATTTATGGAGACTCTTGTAGTCACTGTATTAGATCAGTCATGGGATAATTACTTGGAGTTTCAGGACAGCGCTAACTGCTTGTTGTTAAAGCCCGTTTCATTGTTCTGCAGCTTCAAAGAAGGGAGAATTTAGAAAAAATCATTTAAAATACACCTGAAAGTTAGATTTTATTGTATGCTCTGTTCATTTTAAAGGCAGGTGCCACCTGAGCCAGGGCGGCACATGTGGCAGGCCAATCCCGACAACAAGCCAGCCACCACTCGCTGGCAGCTAAATGTTGAAACTGCTGGTTCTTGAGCGTAAAATGAAGCGTTTGCGTTGCTGGCTCTTCCACAGAAAGGCTGCGACACAGTATTTTTGTTAAAACCATAACACGTGTAATTGTCATTATTGTTGCCATTCCTCCGTGGTGTAAATAATGTCACAGGCCCCTGACCTTATGCACCTTTCCCCTTTTCTTGCAGTTTCATTCTCCTGTGATGCACTGTGACTGTCACAGACATGAGCGATCAGGGTGGGGCCATCCTTACAGTGGAGCTGGGGAGCGGGGAGGGAGGGGATTTCGGCTTCATTAAGTGAAACAAGGCTCTCACTATGTAGCTAGATGACATTGTACAATTGTATATGTATCATAAATGTAAGTTAGGGGGAATTGTTTTTACAGGTCACGGTGCTCTGGGAAGTGGCTTGCCTGCAGATAAAAGCGTTTCAATATTTTTGTGAATGTGGAGAAGTTCTGTGATTTTTAAAAGCTGACTCACGGTTGATGCACGTTGTCAGTTGGTGTTGAACAATCAAACTCTCTAATGTCATGAATTGTGACAGTGCTGATGAAAAAAAAAGTCACTGAATTAGAAAAAAGACTCTTCTAATCTTCTAATAAATGAGAACGAATGAACACACTGTACAGCATCTTTCCTGCATTTTGCATTAATCTCTATTCGACAACAGGATATTTGCAAAACAGACGCTAGATCGGAAAGCTGGTTTAGAGCTCACGGTTGTGTGTATCTCTGGGGTAAATTGAGGAATTTTGTGGTTTGGCTTTGAGTGAAATGATTGTTGTTCCTGGCTGATGGTGCATTTGCTCAAATTTAATTATTAACAAAACTACTCACACTGGTAGATTCCGGATTGCGTCCAGTCTAAACTTATCTCAAGTGTGTTGATTGTTGTTAGGTGGTGGTGTGGATGAAATGAGGGAGGGAGGGGGGGAATGGCCAAAGACAGCCAGTGTTGTTTAAGTGTGGCTCAGGATGGATTTGTTAAGGCACTGTCAAATCTAAGTGTGTGAAGATGTAAGCGTGCGAGGCTGGGGGGAGAGGGGGCGACTGAGGGTGGCGATCCTCTCGATTTCCCAGTCTGTGAGAGGCGGCAAGTTGTTTGTTTGACCTGGATTTTAGTCAGGAGTTAACCTCTTTGCGCCAAATACCGCTCCTCTGCTCTGGCATCACTACTGAACCCTAACTTCATATCATAACCCTGCTTCCATTCAGTTTCTGTCTTCTTATGCTGTCCAACCTCCTGCTGCAGTCCCTCTTTCCTCCAGCCTTCATCGTAGGCTCCTGCTCTTCTGATGAATCATTCCCTGCTTCTATGATACTGGTTATATACTGTAGACTTTGCAGAGTGAAATCATATAATCCACAATTGCAGGTTTAGCATTCAGACCAGTTTTTGTGCATTCCATCTTAAATTGTTTTTGATATAATTTTGTTATTTTTTTAAAGAAAAAAAAAATATACCATATGCATATTGACATACACATGTATTCAACACTCTGAATACATCCTCAGATTAAGGACCTGATATCATCTCCTGTTGCCCTGATACAGCACTTCAAATTGTACTTATGATTCTGCAGATTCAATAAAATGTCATTTTTTTTCTCAAGACTGCTCTGTCTGTACAGTCTCTTCACTTGGACACATGAATAGCAACGCAAATGTAAAAATCTACATAGGTGTGCAAGGCCCTTTTTCAGCAAATGTCACATTATGTCGCTTCTACGAATTTATGATGCAAAAAAGGACAATTGCTAAATAGGAGAACTTTTTCATGTTATGTTGTCATACCTAAAAACCATTGTGCTGATTAATGAATTAATGTTTAGCTGAGTCTTTTGGGGGTTTGGTTTTAAGTCTCAAATGGTTCATTAAAGGACCCTCATTAGCGTGCTTGTGCTAATAAATTCAAGCTATTCCACGTGGGACAAGAAGAAACAGTATTTCATACAACAATTTTCACCACTCCCCTTGCAGAAGAGGGAAAACCGGCTCTAGCCAGAATTCAAAAGAAGTGGGAAACACTGGTGCATAACTGATAACACAGGCTCCTCAGAGTCTCTAATTTAAGACCTTGAGAATCTGGCAGGTCCTGAACTGCTAGCTTTATTAAATATGAACTGCAAAGCACCCTTCTCAGCATTGAAGAAGTGAATCAGGAATGTTTCCATATCTAAAACCATACTGGGTCTGCACTAAATCAGTGTAGATGCCCTAACCAGGGAGAAATGGATTAATATTGTCCCTCATTTGGCAGGTCTGTCAGAGAAACTCAGAACCGTAACAGCGCAGTGTGCTTCAGACCTAACAACATAAGTGTACATTGTGCAATGCGTTGAGGAGCGTTTGGACTTTTACACGGGCGAGACCAAAGAACCACGCGTGACACGTCACACAACGCAGTTATACATCTTCAGCTAAAGCAGAGAGGACACGGGAATAAAGGAGGCTATTTATGTCCACACTGAATGACCGCTGTTAGACTGCTGGTGTCCTAGAGCAGCGGTCCCCAACCCCTGGGCCTCGGACCTGTACCGGGCCGCGAGAGTTGAGGCTCAGGTGTGAAATGTATAGTTTTCAGGGTTTTTATCGGTTTTCAGCGTTATTTTGTTATCGTTTTTATCGTTTACTCTGTTTTCCTTGGTCTTTTCACGTGTGTTATGAATAAATTTTCTTTTTTTCGGTACCGGTACTAGCTTTATTTTGTTGTATTTATCCGTGACACCTTAAAGGCCGGTCCGTGAAAATATTGTCGGGCATAAACCGGTCCGTGGCGCAAAAAAGGTTGGGGACCGCTGTCCTAGAGCACCAGTCATCAGTCACCTATAACACAGTCTGGAGATCCCTTTCCAGGTGATTCAATCCCCACTCACACCATAACCCATGTGACCTTAATAATTTCCAACATGACATGGTAGGACAGTGTCTCCAATGGGATTCACACCTTGGCCTCTGTGACAGTAATGACCTACCTTGATTCACACCTGGGCTCATGTAACTCACAATGACAAAGATGGTGACTCTCAGGATCTCTTCAATGGAGACAATCCCACAAGGGGTAAAATACCCAAGACCCTCCATTAGTTTCTAGAACTAAAGAAGCCACTTGGATGAGAAGTAAAATGTCTTCACAAGCAGAAAGAAGTCCATTTGCCTTCATTTCAAGTGCTTAAAAAAAAAAAAAAAAACCTCAAAAAGGAAAATTCTGAACCTATTTGTGAGAGGTGAGACAACTGAAACGATGCTGGGGGGAGTTTGATGACCTCTTTCAAGCATAATGGGGGGAAATGTGGTGGTAAATGGGAGATTTGTGCAGATTAAAAGGGATCTTCAATGAGGACGGTTACTGCTCCATTAGGCAACAAGATTTGAACATAGTTTGATTGAAGCCAGTTTACTTATAAAGCAGGAAAAGGTCAAAACGATGTAGTTATCAGGGAGAATTACTGGTTCAGTTGTGGTATGTGGAACATCCTGATTCACTATTGTTGTTGTTGTTGATCTTGTGAGAAATAAGAAGAACCCATCAAGCTAATTCAACTTGTGGAAGGTTCTCTACTTCTGTCACACCAGCCCTTTGGATGTCCTCCTTCACTACAACCATGAATCTTCTCTGTGGTCTTCCTCATTTCCTCCTGCCTGACAGCTCCATATTCAACATCCTTTGAGCAGTATATCCACCATCTCTCCTCTGCACATGTCCAAAACATCTCAGCTTTTCCTCTTTGTCTCCAAACCGCCCACCCTGAGCTGTCCCTCCGATGTGCTAATTTCAGCCTTGGCCATCCCAATAAAAATCTTAACATCTTCAACTCTGCCATCTCCAGCTCAGCTTCCTGTCTTTTTATCAAAGCCTTTATCTCCAAAACCATACATCATAGCAGGTCACCAACATCGCCTGCTAGTCAACGTGCCTGAAAGCCAAGACTCCGGGTTAGAAAATCACATTTGCTTTCTTTCCCCCTTGCACATTCGCTTTCTGTGTAGGGCGGGGCGTGTGGAGCTCTCCGAGTTCCTCCGATCTGTTCCGATCTTCGCCGATCTTCTACCCCGGTGGTAAGGTCGCTGTTTGTGCTGCGTGTTCTCCTCACATCCGCACAGTCTGTCTCCCATCATGGTGGACATCTTGGTGTTGATGTTTTTCGCCGTTATGGGCCTCGTCTTCCTCTCCTACATCATCTACATGCTGTGATGAAGATGCGTCCTGGTCAGGCGGTGCTGGAGCCTAACGGAGGATGTTTGTTTTTCCTCTCCTGCATCCCCGGTTTACACCACAAACAGAGGTGAGTGTTGTATTTGCAGGCATTATTAAGCGAAATCCTTCTGTGGTGGAAAATGAGTGCATATACCCGAGAAAGGCCGGTGTTCCTGTTGATGTATCGATTTTGGGATGATTGATTTCTTTCATCGCCGTCAGTGTTACTAAGTTGCCAGCGACAGACCTGTTAATGCTTCCCATGTTTCAGGGAGTAGAGCCACGGCCAGGCCATGATGGTTCCCTTTGGAGCTTTCATGTGGGGATGAGAGGAGCGATCCAGGCAAGAGAGGAAAAACAAATGGAGAAGAAGTGGAAGCCAAACTGTTTTGCACTCTGCAATCATTCCCCTCCTTCCTTCTTTGGAACAGTCAGATCTGACCAGGATGCCCAAACAGAAATTTTAACCCTCATCATCATTTTCTGTGGTACTTCTGTGTCAGTATTACTGTTTAGAGGAGTAGCGATGTTACCTGCACATAAGGATCCAGGACGGCATTCATAAAGGTGTAGAATTTGCCTTTTTTTTTTTTTTTTTTTTACGATTATTTATTTATTTATTTTTTTAAGGATGGATTTGATTTGAAGTGTTCAGTTTGACAGTATTATCCAGATGTTTTATCAGCTCTTTTTGCACAGGTTTGTGTTTCAGCAATCAGGTGGAGAGCCTCAGACTTGTGATGTCACTATACTTTCCTTCTCGCTGTAATCATCATTGTCCACTAAATTAAGAGGAATGGAAAGGTATTTGTTGCACTATATCAGTTGCTTTAATGTTCTGAAGCTTTGCAACTACATTGTTCTTTTTCTGTTTTTGTCCTTATTTTTTTTGGCCACAGATGACATCCACAAAGAGGTGTTTTTTGTGTATATCTGAGTTTCATATTATCTGTTATATTTAAATAATGTTCACTGATGCACACACAATTTTCTGATAATTGTGAAATGTCAAATAAAGATGATTCCAGTAAACCCAGCTGCCTTCTCTTTCGCTTTTTGGAAAGCAAAGTTGAATTCAGCCTTTTTGGGCACTAACAACTGTCATGGTCAGTTTTCAAGAAGATGACAAACATTTCATGGTTCGAGCTTCTCAAATAGATGGAGGCTTTCCTGCTTATTCTTAGGTGTATTAAGTTTAATACATTTGCTCTTGGAGTGACAGACCAAATCACTATTTGTTGTTGTCCGCAGATACTTTTATTGACATTTATATTGCTTGAGTGGTTAATAAGCAAAAGCAGGGCTGAGGTTGCACCAGACCACTAAAAGTGGATTGTGTTGCCATATTGATGTAACCACAGCTGGAAATTACAGGAAAGAATAATCCTGGGGGGGAAAAATAAGAAGAACTGTTGTCCTCCGCAATTCAATATTAAAAAGGTCTCCAAACAAGAGTCGAATGTAAAGGCAGAGGCTTTAAAACATGCTGTAAACCACTGGTTAAAGTCCAGAACAATAGGGTCAGGTTAAACTTTAGCAGAAAACCTCTAAATGAGCCCACAGAGTTCTGAAAAAGAATTCCTTGATCCAAGCAGATTGAAGAGCAGAGTGTGGCTCATGACCATAGCATTGTACGCTTTTTGGTCACTCGAGACACGACTGAATATAGAACTAATTTCATCCCTCTGAAAATGGGGGACTATGTACAAAACTCTCTATAATTTTTAATTAATACAAAACTTCTATCAAACTCATTGAATTAAACCTGAATGTCTGCTTTTCAAGTAAATGTTGATAGATTTAAAATCCACCGTGGGAGGTATCCAAAGGCAAAATTACAAAAAAATAAAATACACCTAATTGTACATTATGCTTTTATTATGAAATTTCTTAGGCAATATACTTCACAATTTTGTATTTTTTTTTAGTCTGGTATGTTTATTTCTCTAAATAAAAGGCATATTGCACACACAAAAATTCCACTCGAGTGTTCTGTGAAGTAATGTCATGCTGTACACTTTCACGTATCTGCACATCACATCCACATCTCAGCTACTGAGAAAACATTTGAGCAGGATATATATTTTTAACCCTTGAGCATGTTGGAAAAATATTCATTCTTCTCTAAAAAGGGTATGACCTGAATGATGACTAACAGTACCATATTCCATGCACCACATTTCCTGCCAAACCCGCCCCACGCTCTGTAGCTGTTGTGGATTTTTGTGCCAGATGCTCTCCTGCAGATGGTGCTGCTGACCTATAGCAGGCTGTGGGGCCTGACCTGAGAGCAGCTTATCCGTAAATAGATCAGAACAATCCAGATGCATATATGGAACAACAGGTCACAGGAGGTGGGTGGATAAAGAAAATACTCACGTGAAGTTTTTCAAGTTGATCACAAAAATGCTTGAATTCCAGTTAAAGGCATATTTTAGTCGCTACTCAAACCAAAGTGTACTGTTACACAAAACAGGATTTATTCATAATTTTCTATTTTATCAACAGATGAAGGCTCCTCTGTCTTATTTCTCAATGAGGACTCTTGAACATTTGCATCTCTCTGCAAGGTCACAGGTCAGCTTCTGCATAACAGTGGATATCTTACCCTAACAAATTTTTTTAATGAATCCTGAAAACACGTTGTAATGTCTCCTTTAAGTTATATGAACGTAAGCTAGTTAAGCTAGATTAGCACAAAGTGTAGAAACATGGTAACATGGCTAACCTGGTTCACCCCTTACTCAAAACGTTTAACCTGTATGAATTACACAAATATAACATAATATGTTAATTGGCGAGCTGTAGAGTTGTTGGTATGTAGATTTAGTTTTCTTTTGACAGGACAAAGTAGGCTTTTTTTCCTGCTTTGTTCTCACTTTTATGCTAAGATAAGCTAAATATCTGTAGCCATGCAGTATAAACACAAACTGTAGCAATTTCAATCATATCCTTTCTGAAACTATATAAATCTATTTCCTAAATGTTAAACTGGGATGCATCAGGGACGACCCTGATGAAAGCCACAAGCCCAAACGCGTTGGTCAGTCAATAAAGTTGTTCCTCTTCCCTTAGGTGTTGCTGGAGTTCCTGCATTGTGAATTGTTTCATCCTCTCCATGCACCTTGGAAGTAGGTGAAGTTGTGCCAGAAATTTTTGCTCTAAATGTTAAACTATTCATTAATTCATTCCTTCCCACCTCCTCAAAGCACTTAGCTAAAGTTTCTCCCACATAGGCAGATAGAGCCCCTCTGGGGAATGATCAGAATTCCTCTGCTGATAGTATAAGCTACCGCTCTCACCATTACAATACACCCACTGTTTTATCAGAGAGCACACACACACACACACACATGTGCAGTCATTTTACTTCAAACAGCATCTTTGGCACGGCCAGATCAAATGACACTGCAGCAAGCTGACACTACACTTGTGAGTCTTCATCTGGGTTAGAAAGAGAATGAAGCATTGAGCTGGACTAAAGGAAAGATTTCAATCACACTCCTGTTCGCCTCATATCAGATTGTGTCACAGCTATGTTTTGTGTCCCCTGAAGCTCGACAGGCCAGAAACAGGTGCTCTTTTGTTTTTCAGCTGCAAAGACCTTGACTTTCCCCCGGAGCCATAGTTTTGGTCTAATGCAGTAACACAGGACATTTATATGTGCTTATAATTACTTTAAAAGGAGAAAAAAACAATCTATATAGTACCCTAGCACTGCTACAGCTGCTGACAGCATTCCTGGCATTCCCGAGGATATTTTGTTGTCTTTTGTATTTTTGCTTAATTCTCTGGATAGCTGGAAGAATGTGCACAACATTACATCATGTCCAGATGCTTCCGGTGCAGACTTTGATGGCTGAAATGTCATCCATTTAAAACCTAAATGTTTTTAGGATTTAAAGACAAATAACGTGGTGTGTTTTAAGTGATTCCTTTTAGACTTCTTCTTCTTTGATGCTTTTTTTTCACCTTGTTCTCCATTTGTCAACTCTGCAGCTTAAAAAAATGAACCTAAGGAGCCTTTCTGGGAAATAAACTGTAAGTAATCAGTCACTGGAAGAGAACTGGGAGCAAACTGAACACAACACAATCATAAAACACATCAAGTCGTTCCAAAATAACCCCTGGAAGTGGACAGTGGAGTGGGAATAACAAATAATATAAGGAAAGACTTTCCCGATGTGAAGTTTCCTTTTAAATTAATCCTGCACAGTTATGGAAAGCCAGGAGGAACAAATGCACATCGACAGCGTAATGCATAAACTACTGCCTGCTTAAATAAAGGATAATAAGTTTACATCTTTTTCAAAAATCTCTATATTTCCATTCATGAAGGCGTCTCCTGATTTTAGATGGTGATGATAATAGATGTTGTGATATGATGAATCTAATGTATATGTATGTGTTCAAAGTTCAAATATCAGGACCCGTGTGACTAGATTGTATCTGTGGCACCTTTAACCTCCGGCAACTTTTTGCCAGTGAGCCGGAGTTTGGGATTGAGAGGATAGAGAGTGTAGTGATAATAATACAATAGGTGAAGATGGAGGGAGGTGGAGAGGATAGAGGCAGAGCAAATAAAGAAAAACCAGGCAATGAAAGAAAAGAGAATGAGGGAAGGGAAATGGGGTGCCTCTGTGCTTATAGCCGTGGCCTTCAGTGTTAGAGTTCCTGTTGTTGTGGGGTGGGAGTTTCCCTCTGTGGCGGCGGTGAGGGAAATGGCAGAGGATGTCTTTTTCCTGGCTGACCAAGAATGCCCGGCTCTCGAGGTCTTTTCTCCTCTCGTGTGTGGTTTTTAGTCATTTTTTGCCAAAGTTTTTAGTGTTAATAATACAAACATCTCACCACAAACTGCTCGTTTTCTTTTCATTTCATTTGGAACACTGATGCATTGCGGGTAAACTATTTTCTCCCTGGGGGCACAGGGATATATGCTCTTAAACGCCCAACAGATCCTGACAACAGATTGGACTACACGTCCCAACATGCTCCCCTCACAATAGGAGGCGGGGGCCATAAATCCTGCCAGCCAATGGTTTTACGTGAAGGGGTTCTGTGGTTGGTGAGCTGCACGGGCAGCTGTTGTCAATGGCAACAGAGGTTTGCAGGGAAGCATGAGCTGGACAGCTGGTAGAGGGTCCTCTGCTAGGAGTCACATGAGCTCCCGGCAGCCAATCTCAAGCCTTCCGCCTTCCTCTATCGGCTGCTTCTTCTCGCTCATTTGCTGTTCTGGTTCTCTTCAGCTGCAGCAGGAGGGGGAGGGGAGATGGAAGGAGAGGAGGGAAGTGGAGACAGAGAGAGGGAGGGAAAGGAGGCGAGGCCAGCGTACACAGGGAACGAGTGAAAGAGAACGAAAGCGGAGAGCGGGAGTCTCTTCCTTCTGTGTGGCCATCAAGCAGAGAGGCGAGAATTGGACGTGCACACTGTTTCCCCTCTAGCTGTCACCCAGAGCGGCAGGGGAAGAAGAGGAAACAGAGACAAGGACAAAAGATGAGTGTCTAGCTGGATGTTTCAGGCTGTCACACTCAGAGACAGAGTCATGCCTGTGTGGAGAGGCAAAGCAGCAGCAGCAGCGCTCGGCTGCCAGGCTGCCTCGCCTGTGTGACGAGAGCAGGACTGCATTTCTGCTGGGAATACTAAACCAGGAAAAGAAAAGAGAGAAGGCAGGCAGCCGGTGATCTTGTGCCATGACTGGGAAGAGGAGGAGGGAGGAGACTCGTTGAAATCATGGACCAGGTGAGGATGGAGATGAGGAGGAGGGGAGGGAAGGAAGTGAAGGGGAAGTGAAGGGGAACACCACCTTTAATGTGCTCCACATATCCACACCTCTCTGACACAAAGCACGCAGCGCAGACGCAGCAGCGGCTCCTGGTTTATTCATAACATGCATCACAACTGTTTTCATTCCCTCGAGGCAAAAACAAACTGCACAGCATGCTGCCGAACCCACGGTGTGTGTTTTCTGATTCACCCCTGGCGAGCTGGTTTTCACTCTGAGAGGGTGGGGAGGGGGGGACAGGCCGGGCCGGCAAAGGTGTCGCCACCGGCAAGTGGCAGGCCTCTGGAGAGATGACACAGTTCAAAACATCACCGGCTCATATCTTAGGTGAACACTTTGGAGATGAGCAACAGAACAGAATAAAAACAGGGGTGTGGCTGATTTTTACAGGATAACATGTCGTGAAGCGAGTGGCACCTTCACCTAGAGTCAGGAGTAAGGGGATGGGATGTCGTGCAACAGTGTTCACATCCAGAGCGTTACTGATAGAGACCGAGGCAAGCCGAAATATTGTGTACTCATGTCACAGCCTTTGCAATAGGTCTCATCGCCTGCGCCACATGTTTACTCAACGCTGTAACTTGATGCAGGTCGAATGTCCCTCTCTTGCGCCCTAAACAGACAGTGTTTGTGACTGCTTTGGTGTATTTTATGACCTGTTTCTCAGAGCTCTGTTTGCAGGCTGATTGCTGCAGCTGTCTTTTGGTGTTGTCTCCACAGTGGAGGCGAGCAGCTGCTGGTAGTTTAGCAAAATGATGGATGGTTTAGAGGAGCAGAGACAAGAAGCAACACCAATCAAGTCTCCCTCCCTCTCGCATCTCCCCTCCATTGCCCTCAAATGTGTCTCCTGCTCATTGATTACCTCATCCCCCGTGTCCACCCTCCCCCTGTCTCACTCTGTTGCTTTGCATCCTCTCTTCTCCTGAGAGGGGATCTGGTGTGAGCATCAGGTTTGCGATGAAGAAGAGGAGGGATTACGGGCGTAAATAGGTGACACACCCAAAGCCCAGCCCTTGCCTCGGGGTTAATTATTCATGCTGTCCATGGGTGGGGGCGTGCCTGTCCTGTATGTGTCCGCCTGCTCAGGTTGGGGTGATGTTAGCCCCCTTGGTACAGCAGGGATGATGTCATGACTGCTGCTAGCCAGACAGTCAGAGTGTCTTTGTTATTGTGGGTGGAGATATACTTAGAGGCAGGGGTATAAGCTAGCAACCCAAGCAGCAAACTTCAGGTAGTAACAGAGAGCTCACGATGTGTTTGGAGGACCTAAAAATTTCACGTATGACTTATTAACCAAGTGTTACACACACATTCTCATGAAAAGTATCAGTTCATCTTTGCAACAACAATGACAAAAAAAAGAGAATGGTGTCACTTACTGTGCAGTATAGATCACAGGAAACAAAAACTATTTATAAGACTCCGCAGTGCTGTAAAATGCTGACACGGCGTGGCCTTGGTGCAGTGCTAAAGCTGGGTCAGTGTCATTTTAATAGATGGACTATATTGTGATGTAATGTATGATTATACAGTAGCACTTTCCTGTTCACATGACTGTGAAGCATTATCTGCTGTTTTTTTTTTTGTTTGTTTCCTGGGTGTGTTTACAGTAAAGCAGCCGCGAGATGGTTCTTGGTATACAGTCTAAGTCTGAGAAACGTTTAGAGATACAGTGAGAGTTGGAAGCCTCAGTATGCACTAATATCACTGTGTGGATGCAAAAGAGGCATGCGGGCTTTACTGCAGTCATCGAAAGGCTTGCAAAGTTTACACGGCATCGTCACACGCTTTTGTCCTTCTTTCTGTTTGTAGCTGTCTATTGAAGGACACGCATGTACATTCACAGTGATAAGGAGGGCAGAGGCTCAGTGAGGGACAGGAAAAAGGCTTGTGAGATAAAGTGCCTGTGAGAGAGAATCCAGGGCAGCAGCGGGACACCTCTTACTCTCAGAGTCCGTCTGCGATGCATTCTTCTGTGTCCGAGTGTTGCCACGATCCTCATCCTCACTGCACTCTCTGGTTTTATAGGCTTATAAATGTTCTTAGTTCAGAGCACCTCCTTCCATGAGGATGATTAAACTATTAGACTAACTGCAAATCAGCGTGGGTCATTAGTGCTTTGTGATCAATAGTCATTAAGGGAGACATGGGCAGGGCTTGTGGTGACTGCTGGCGTGCGAACTCGAAGGCCGGAGATGGAGTTGCATGACCGCATCCATCACGCAGAACCACATCACTCTTTCTACTGTAACATCCTTGGACTCCACTGGAGTAAATTTGTAGGATTCACAGTTTAAAGTAAACCTTATTTATCTTATATTAGGCCTTGGTGCACTCCCCCACACTTCTTCCGCTCTCTAAAACAAGTTGTTTCAGCTCGTCTCCTTTTACGCCTACTCTCTTCTGATTGTCTGCATCTTGCAAACTAACTCTTGGTGCAGCAGGTGGTCTTAGTTGTGTGCCTTACATGGCTATATTAAGGATACCCACTATCTTTTTTTTTATCATTCAAATCCAAGAGATGAACCCCCCCCCCAAAAAAAAAAAAAAAAAATTATACTTTTGGCTCACCGGCACTACTTGCACATATGTTGAACTCATTATGTGAAACTTAATATGAGCAACCACAACTGCAGCTGTTTGTGTATGACAGAAAATAAGGCAGAGCATGACAGATACATTTAAAAGTGTGTCACTACATCAGAGGGAATCCCTGATACAACTGGATGAGGCACATTCATGTGGACAGGGGTGACGCTGTTGTGTTTGTGCTGCTGTCTGAGTACAGCTCCCTGGAGGCTCAGTAAAGGAGGCTGGGCGACATGTCTAACTTTAGTGTGTATATGTGTGCATATATATATCTATGTGTGTGTGTGTGTGTGTGTAAGTTCCTGTGGCTGTCAGCCAGAGTTATCTGGCAAATTGCTTTGTCTGTTTCCCATAGATGTGACTGAAATGGAATGCAGTCAGAATTAGCTCAGGGCGAAGCAGCCACGGAGGGAGATATTTTATGAGAGTGAAAGTGTGTGTGCCTGTGCGTGTGCGTGTTAGGGAAGAAAGGGTCTTATTAGGTTACAAATGAGATAGTGAGAGAGAATGTAAAAGACAAATGTGTGAGAGGAATGGATAAAGAAAAAGAAGGAGTGTGTGTGTGTGTGCTTCATGGTAGAACAGGTGGTCTAATCTGATGTCCCACCCATGGCACCCCGAGGCCTCCTGTCTACAGCCCTTCAGTCTTTGCACTCTGAAGAATTTCTCACCGCGGGGCAGCAAACAGTGAGAGACTGTTAAAGATAAACTTTGAATGTGCGCTTGCATCCAAACTGAAATCAAACAGTCACATACCTGCTTGCAGTAATCAGACGTGATATTAAAACCACGGCCACAAAAACAGCTCTGACCTACCCTGACCTATCAGAGCATGGAGTTGGGACCTCTGTCTGGCGGCAGATCCTCTTATGGATGCTTGTTACAGCTGGTTATGTTTTCTGTGTGTTGAAGTAGCGTGAAAGACCCAGAATTTCCCAGCAGCGTTTTTGCATTCTGCTAAGATGATTAATGCTATTCATTCATACAGTCATTCAGTGTTTATATTGATATTTTTACCCATGTTTAGAGCTTTTGTAGCTTCTCTGGTCTCAGTATGAGTTCTGTAACACTGAGTGGAGGGGAGTTACAATGACATATATCCACACTGCTGTAGGAAAGAGGTCACAGAGGTACATAGTTCCTTGCAGACATTTATGGTAAAAATGGCTGTCACCATATTATGCACAGTCTCTGCAGCAGCAAGAAGGCTCCAGTACTACTACATGCTTATCAGTGTAATACTTTTCATGCGGGCTTCCATTTCATGTAAAATCAACCAAATCTATAAAAGGAAAAAATTAAACTAGAACCTCTCAGAACCTGTCGTCAGCTTCAGTTAGTTATATGTGGAGCAGCACAGTGGTCTGCTCTCATTGTTAGCTCTGCAAAAGACTGGCAGCCAGCTGGATTAGGATCCACCCCCCGCCCACCCATGACCCTGAATTGGATAAGTGATTAAGAAAATCAATTGATGGGTGGGTGGCTGTAGTATATTTATCAAAGCTATGAAAAACATTGCTGTCATAGTAAAAGAAGCTCTATAGACCGAAGTCAGAAGAGACAAACAGAAGGCGTTTTATCATTTCCAGCATTTTCAATCTCTTGTAAATTTTTATGTACAGAAGCCGGCCACCAAACCCATTTTAAATCAACATTAAGCGTCACCATCCAAAGTTTAAATTCAGATTTTTTTCCAGCTTGATTTTTTCTATAACTTTCCTTTGAGCCTGAATATGATGAAATGTGTGCATAATAGCATACTGTTAGCCTTTTTCCTTTAGGCATCCAACATCTTGGAAGAAGTGTGAGCTTTTGACCCACCTCTGTGTCTATACTGAGAGATGTAGCTCAGTAATTTTATCATAACATGAAGGTAACATTTCGCACAATTTGATTAAATATACAAAAGAAATTAACTTGTTCTGAGGGAGTCTAGAAGAACCGGCTCGTTGATTTTTCAAAGAGAAAATTGTAGATTTGTATCTATTCTGTAGGCTCTATTTTTCCACAGAAATCCTTTCAACTCATTTTTAAGACATTTAAAATGCAGAAATGCATTTAAACATATCGTAAATATCATGTTCATGTCAGGTATAAAGAGCTGTTTGTGCATGTGGAGTATCTTAGCACAGGGCTCATGTTCTTAATTCGGTTAAATTTTTAAGGCGAGATAACCAACTGTTCGAGGCCAGCAGGCAAACAATGCACAGATTGTCCCGTGAAAGAAAGTAGGACACCCATCTCCAGCAAGTAAACATCTCCCGCTCAGCTTAGGACCTCAACCTCAATGCACTTAAGTGGCAAGCAATGAATGCAGATGGCAGGAGTGGAGGGGGGGTGTTCTCCCGCAGGGGTCAGAGGTTAGCCAGTGTGGCTAAAGCCCTTCCTGTCAGCAGCACTTTGCATCAGTCCAGCCCACATCAGGGAACGGCAGGATGATGACACGGGACGAGAGCAGCTGAGCAGGGATAAACCAGCCAAAACAGAGGAATGAGGTTTATCGCTTGCATTGGGAGACCGTCCAATTAGGAAGCCATTTGAGTCCAATTTAACCTAATGGGCCTGTTTGGCGTGCTCAGTTATCGGTTTGACATGTTTTCGACTCCCTATCTATTCCCACTCCTGCTCTGTCATCCTTGAGTCTCAGAGCAGCTGACTTCAGTGGTTGAGGTGCTGCACAAGGATGTCAGTCTGTAATGAACAGCTGCTGTTTCATTACTTTGATCATCTAACAAGCTAAATGGATGCTCTAAAGTTACTGGGCGCCACGGCAGCATATCAGTAATGAACTGAGCTTCATGACCCGCTGACCTCTTGGCCTTTTTCCTTTGTACTGTCCAACTTTTCCTTCATTCACCGCAATGACCCGACTCTATCACATCATGAATTCAGACTCTCTTGTTGTATTTTGTGGCTCTCATGTCCAGAATAAACTGTTCCCTTCCCCGTTTCTCACATGGCCACATATTTCTTTCCATTTTTAGGGCTCATTAAAATCCTTGTCATCACTTTAAATCACATGAAACCCCATAGATGGGAATAAAATGAAAAAGTCATCTGAGATACATCCAAGGACCTAATTTTGTTTTTATTCTCCACCCTCATACTGTATCTCACCATCTCTTGTAGGTATGGAGCCCCCTTGTGGCATCCAGATGCCACTGTGGCTCAGTTTCTATCTTTCAGGGTTGGGAGCGAGGATTATCTATTTAGGGAAATCTCTGTGGTGAGCAGCAAAGGAACAGATGGTTATCCTTTTACAGAATCCGACCTAGAATAAGACGATGTTTGCTTATTTTGTTATTAACAATGATGATGGTGCACATTTACATTAATTCCACGAGCAAAGTATATAATCCTCTCTGTCTTGGCCATTAAACACTGCAGGAAAAAAGTGTCACATCTCAGTTTGTTATAAAAAGCACTGCCCTCATTCTCAGATTTATGGTTAATACTTGTAGATCAACATCTTTATTAGTGATCTGTGTTTTGGAAAACAGCGCTGACTTTCCTTTTGAATTCAAAGATTTTACAAGTGAGCAAATCCACTCCTTTTATCTCAGTCTATGACTTTAGTTCAGAAACGTGACAAAAGCATTTAACACATGTGATCCAACTGTTTTAAGCACTTATAGTTGGTTATATTAAAAAAGTGGTGACCTCTCTGAAGGTTAGAAATCTGTCAAAACGTTTCTCTTGTGTGGTCTCACGTCTCCTCCGAAATGAGAACACCCTCCTTTAAGGCCATGTCTAGACAAACTTATCTCTGAGTTTTAAGGCCAGAGAAATGCTGGGATTAGGGTATGATCCCTTCAGGCGTACGGGATTATTCAGTTTACTGTATATACTGCAAGAGGTGTGGCTTTATGTGCACCACAGATCTGTCATGGCCGTAAGGTCCTTGAGACGATTTATCTTGCTGCTTCAGAAAGTCTGATGATGTTTATGTTGTAGATTATAAATTATGAAGACCTTGGGGGCGCTTGATTATTCTGAAGTGAGTTCTTTATGATAAAACCTGCTCCATCTTTTTGTAATAAGTGCTTCTGTGAAGGCAGAGGATTAACTTCAAAGACTCAGATCCAAAGACAAAACACACTTTAATCCCCCAAATGTTTTAGGAGAAGGAAATAGTCGTCCTAAGATGCCCAAAATACTAAAGTCTAAGGATGTGACCATGTGATGTTAAGTTACAGGACTTCTTTTAAAGGTATGAAAATAAGGAACAAACATTTGCCTCTGGATCTGGAGCTTATGTCATTCTATTAATATACGAGTTATTTCTGGATCCTACTGATTCATCGGTAACCAGCAGAGAAATCTGATACAAACATGTTGAATGATATTGCACTCACTGATTCCCGAATGTGACTGGAAAACATATCTCATCGTCCGAGCTCATTGCCATTGTTTTCCCTCATGCCACAGGAAGTGATATGAGAGAGAGGAAAAAGATCTGTGAAAGGTAAAGAGGCAGCAGACACATTCAGCCAGCAGGAAGGAAACTCCGTGCTTTGCTACTGGAACCATGAGTGTCTGTTTATTTTATTTCTCTGTCTCTCAGAAGAGATTTAAGGGAAAAGAAGAGGTTGTCCTTTTGAAGAATGTGTGCCAAGCATTTATAGTAACAGTGGCCATTTATAGAAATAGTGGAAACCCTTGGAAGCTATTCAGCCCTTGTTGTTTTCTGTATTTGTCTGGAACTTTGAGGAATAAATTGATGGAGAGACACACTGGCGATCTCAGGATGCTAATTCTACACTCGTGTGTACTGACACTAACACCTGAACATCGATTAGTCTTCTTGTTAGACTCTGGGCATTTCCTTCTCTTTGTTCCTTTATCTCAAACACTCCCGCATGGCTGTTCTTATCAGCTGTCTCCATGTTAAGGCCTGCTTCTGTATCAAAAAGAAAACTCCAAGAAGTTGAGGCCCAGCAGTTCATGAGTGGAGATGAGATAATGTATAAGCTTGTACAGGAAGATGGGACTTAAACTCTCTTTACAAAAGGCTTATACGCATAAAAACCCATAAACCTCTATCTTTGATACAGAGGCTTCTTTCTGTGGTGGAAACTGGATCGTGCACTATAGGATATGGCGTATCAGCATGTCCAGTGTAAACCCCAGGCTAGCGGTAGTGTGTGGCTTGCATGTGTGTGTGTGTGTGCGTCTGCAATGAGTCACTCTCTCCATCCTACACCCAGCTCAATGTCCGCTCCAGCAACAAAAGCTCTGAGCCTAACCTGTCTCTACCTTTGCAGATTGGGTGCCCACAGGCCTTTAGTTGTTTATAGAGGAATGAGCGAGACAGCTGCAAGAGCGAGTGGGGATTACAGTGAAATGTAGAGATGGGTGAGGGAGGTCTACAGGTCAATAGAGAAACAAGGAAAAGAGTATATGCTATGTTATAATATCAAGGAGGTTCGTTACTGACCATAGCTACAAAAAACAAAACAAAACAATCAGCTTTCAATGTGCCAAGCTGTTGTTCCCTCTGCTCCCTAAAGCTTTCTGGGCATTACCTGACAGAAGGGCATCAAATGAACTGGTAATTCAACAGTCGTGACTACGCTCCATCCCTAGCACCTAGTTCCCAAAGTACCTGTGATGTTACCTACTTGGTCCATCTAATAGTGAATTCAAATTGAGCAGGTTAATAGTGAGAACAAGTGTGGAGCAGACTATCTTCTGATGTGAGGAAGGGCAACAATGTTTCTCCCAGAGTTGAAGTTCATTTGGGAAAATGGCTGTTTATTATTTTTTGACAAGCACAGTGCAGAATGACAGGAAATGAGCAGAGAAAAGGGAATAGCTTGCAACTTTTGGGAACTGAAATATGACCATTGCACAATCTTAGTCTATATATGCTTATCCATATTAATAAAAACATTACTAACACTTTCCCTGTTAACCTTCCTGTAAACCCCGTTACCACTTACAAATGATGTCACATTCATCCGTGTCAATCTCTTTAAGCATGCAGAAATAAATGGAAACCAATTGCTGCAAAATGGCTACAAAATCCAAAAGCACAAATGAAAGGTCTGCATCATTTTGTAAATGAAGCTCTTAGAAATCAGTGTAGCGTGAATAGAAAGCATCTTCTGAATGGGGTTCAGTCGCTTGGCACAGCATCAAGCGATTACAAAAGCTGCGCCAAGGCTGCAATTCAGGCTCGGTGTTTAACTACTTTTATTTATGTAGCGGTATGCGGTACAGTTACAGTCCCTCTCTGTCCGTTTAAGCTGCCTGGTCAGCTGTTTCCTCCTCTCGTGCCAGTTGTCCGGCCAGACAAAGAGGACTCCTCTGTCATGCGGGGGCGGGGGTGTGGGGGTCATGGCTCTGGTTGGAATCCATGGGGTCACCGCTCTCCCTCTCAGACTTCCCATAACACCCTTCAAAGGAGTGCCACGGGAGCTTTTATGTCTCAGAGTGAGACATACAGCAGAATTGCTTTCATAACTACATCTTACTCACACATACATAAATATTTCAACCTGTCTCTTTCTCATCTTTGACACCCGCGTTGCAATCACACGCTCACATATGTTCAGATGTGCTTAGCAATGAGCAGCTGAGAGAATTACTACAGCGTAAGCATATGGGAGGTCAATTTTTAGGTCATGTTTCACGCTATCAAACCGAGAACATGTTAATCAGCCTTTTATTACATTTGAAACAAGGATTTAAAGACGGTTACTCTTTATAATAGATTTGAAAGCGAGTGGGAGATAGTGTACCTTGGCAGAATTTCCACAATGTGTCCTTTTGGCTCTTAGCAGTAGGAAAACCCTCCAAGTACCATCATTAAATGCAACAGTATCAAGGAGACGGATATAGAGCGACTCTGTAGAAGCTTAAGGAGAACGATGTTGAGAAGTTCTGGCAACTAGACTCCTCAGACATAAAGTAAGCGTGTGCAGAGGGCGTTACGGACATTTACTGAGAGGCTGGGCACAGTAACTTAGGGGAAGTGAAGTGAAATAGAGGAGATATGAAAGAATTAGGAGATAGAAGCCTTGGGCGTGAGGACTGGGCGGGGTTAGCTTGGAATAAATGGAGTGATAACAATGAATAGTAGCATGCTAGTGCATAAGCTGTGCGAGGTGGCCTAAAATGGTATGAGGAATGCCCACCCACCATTCCATCCATCCGTCCTGCCGCCTTTACAGCCTCAGCCAGGCAGCGTCGGGCCAGCGGAGGGAGGCGGGAGTCGAGGGGTGGGGGAGCGGTCGAGCGAGCAAATAGGATGATGGTTGTTTATGGGTTGGTCCCACAAGGCGTCGGGCTGTGTGCGCGATTATGTAACGGCTGAGGAGAGGCTCTGGATGCTCTCTGCTCATCCCCAGCTGACCCTCGAGGGAAAGAGATTGGGGAGGGAGGGGTGTCGCCTCACATCACAGTCACAGATCGGGGCTTACTCAGTCAGTCGTGGGGGACATACCCAGCGCCTGAGGATGTGTGTCAGTGAGTAAGCCCGACCCAGGGATGTGTTAGCCGTCAAGTGCAGGAGAAGAAAACGCTTTCTTCTGCCTGCACTTACTACTCCTTCCTGTCCTTCAACAACAACCTTTTATAGCCACCTGCTCAGATATAACACACAGCACCTCAAGTACACAAATCTTTCTCTCCCTCCCTCGCTGCACCTCTTTACTCTCAGCCTACCAGCAGCCATCAATAATAGAAAGCCCATTTTGCTTGCCTGACAGGGAAATTAATGTGTTGCGTGACTGTGGATCTGCATGCAATCTGGGATAAGATGTGGACAAGCCCCAACTCAGGAGGGGTCTCCAACATAGGATCGCTCTTCCCACAGAAGATTGTCACGGCAAAGACTGATTTATGCCTCCGATTGCTTGAATTAAAAACATACTGGCTGCAGAGTTAGATCCTGATCCCAGGTCAGAGTTAAGATATAAAGTGTCCAGCTGCACATCCCTCACACTCCATGAAACCCCCCTTTTCCCACACCAGAAACCAAGCTTTGTGAACCAGACCGTCTGCACCATTACCCTTCTTACTCTCGGAGACCATCTGCCCTTCTCTCCCACCTTAAGACGGGGATACTCCAGCTAAGTCTCTTGCTCCGCCATGGTGGATTTACAGACAATCTGATATTCACTGAAACTACTCTGACCGCTGTAGATGTGTAACCTGGGGGTGGATTTAGGACACATATGGTAATTGTCTGTGTCAAATGAGGGATGAGTGAAGGTCATAGCTCTGGCTTTCGAAGAGTGTCCCCTGTAAGCTTTTGGCAGGGATTGTGTGTCTCCAGGCAGGCTTGAAGCAGAGGTTGGAGTCCACGAATGGAGACTGAGCAGACATGCAGAGATGAAAGCTGAATTGGCAGCTGTGGCTCTTGGCGTGGGAAGACTCCCGTAAGCGGCTTTTTCCCACTATGATTCCAGTTGGTTTCCTCACAGGCAAGGAGGTTTTGAAGTGGCTCTCTGATACTCATACCCCTTCAGAGTAATAGCAGCCACATGGGTTCCCCCCCCCCACCTTAGCTTTGAGTCATCACAGCAGCCAAAGACCCCAGTCTCAACAATTTTATCTTCTTTTTTAAAAATTGTATTTATTTTTTATCCATAGCTCGTGCTGAAGTTTTTATTTGCACTTTATATGATGCCATGGAGCATATGTAGTTACACTGTATCCTCCTGGCAGCAGACTACACTTCCTTTTGTACTTATGAGTAAACTTCCTCTGACTACATCTATTGATTCACATGAACTGCATCCAAAAATACAAATCTCAACACTTTTCCGAGAATACACAGACTGCTCTGGGTGGGGAAAGAATTAGAACAGCTATCAATGAATTATCCTTTCAGTCTTTCTTTAGCCTTTTTTTTCTGTCATATCCACATTCCCGAGATTCTTGCTGCTCCTGAAATTATACCTAATGTATTGTTTTCCCAACCCTGTGGTTACTTTTACAGTAAATACTCATTGGGAGGTTGCTTTTCTGTGTGATCTATGATGCAGCTAACTATTTGTTTAAGCAAAATGCCAGAAACTGACTCACTCATTTCTTTATCTAAATCTGAATAATTGCTGTTTAATTGAGCTCTGTTGAATAAAGTGAGTATTTTGTGGGTTTGAACACATCACCTTGGGTTACAGAGGTGATTTGGTTCCCTTATGACAACATTCACAGTACAATTTAATCAATAAGACGTAATGTAGAGTCAGACAAATACTTGTAGTGCCTACTGTAGTTTACTTTTTAGACATTTTAAGGGACACACTGTGTCAGACTGTGTTATTGTTGACATTTCATAGGTTCAGCAAAGAAATGGGACGTTTATATTGTATGTATTGTTTTTAATACTTGAAGGATTCATAGGTCAGCGATAAGTGGTTTAACAAACAACAACAAATCCCTCAGTTACAAGGAGTGGACTGAAAGTGACTGAAATGGCAGCTGGAAAGCCCAAAGGAAAACTTGAAAGCCTGGAGAACTGTTGTTCAAGGCCACTGTAAAAGTTACAAGAAAGTCTGGCTCCTCGAAAGCAAAATATAAAGTAATGTGTAATAACTATACATTTACAGTCACTTTCCAGATTATAGGAGTGCATTTAAATTTAAATCCATCTTTATACAGTGAATTTAATATTTAATAGGACATAAAACTTTTTAAAATAGCGCCACATCAAAATGATAGAGCATAAAAGTGTTGCATATAAGAATACAACACTGGTTAGATCTAGTTTGTCAGGTGTCAACCGGGGATAAAGACGCAGTTTCACTTTTAATTTCACCGATAATTATTGTGACACAGTGACTTTTACAGGCGCTCCTTTTTCATTTTCACAGTTCTCGAATTCAGTTTCTAAGGTACTCCGATCAGAGCTGTGTTGGGTGTGCTTTTGGCTTGGAGCCCTCCTCTCGTTCAGCGCACAGCCAGAGGGAGCCCGCATGCTTCGCGTCTGCAGGGCGGAGCGCACAGTTTTATCCAACGCACCCTCATTTAATTTGACTCTCTCCGTGTGAAGTTTAGTACGCTAAAACAGCTCACTTCCGGTGCAGATAGCAACCATAAAAGCTCGAAAACGGCTTTAAATCGACTAGATGCCTTCTCTCAAACTCATCCACGTTTGAGCATTTCTATTGATGACAAGTCCAAAATTGCCTTTTTCCCCCACTAGCGAAAAAAATAGACTGTTAAATCTTACGAGAAATGACTACAGCACTAATGTTTATCTACAGCTTCCAGAAATATTTTTCTTTTGGAAGTTGTTTCTTTGAATTTGGGAATTTGGACACATTCCTCTCTCCAGCTTTACTTTGAAGGCGGAGTCTCTTGACTTCCTGTGCACCCCCTCTTTGTATTTTGATGCCGCTACAGTCAGTTTCCAGGCAGGGCGAGTTCGCAGGGACTTAGATATGTACAACTGATGCGGTCTGCCGGAAGAAGAAGGAGAAGAAAAGGAGGAGGAGGCGGAGGGGCAGCGCACCGGACTGCCCCAAACAACGGGAAAAGACTTGGGAGTTGTTTTTTTCCTTCTAGGAGGAAGGAAGCTGGAAAAGTGTCGAATATATAAGTTTGTGTTTGGAGCATTGTTACCCTCAGAGCTCCCCGTCTGCCTGTGCGGCAACAAATCTGCCTCTCCTCGTTGCAGCCAAACAGTTTCTGCTGTCCAATGAATGGAGTTGCTTTTTGCCTTGTTGGAATACCTCCCTACTCTGAGAACCACGTAAGTACGCCGAGCTGACAGTGTGGTCCTGCTCCTTACTTATCGTTAGAGATATTGATACTTGGACATATTGCGCTTGATTAGTGTGGAGCGGTGCGCGCTCGGGCCGGTCAGAGAGCGTGATTTCCTAAGAGGATTAACTGTAGTTTACATAGCCACTGTGTACACACACACTCACAGTCATACTGTACAGAAACTAAGTGTTTGATCAGAGTTTTTCTGCAGCTTTTGCGTCGCTACTGTGGACGCAAGTGGTGCGCAAAGAAATGAATTTAATCAGCCGCTTTATAAAAGCCAACGTCCCATTTTACGCCCGGGTGGGTTCAGTCTTTTGTCCGCGTCTAGCTGCATCGGGACGCGGAGGAGCTGTCAGTCCAGACGGGACGTCCCAAATGGGGATGGTGCGTCACTCCTCCACTAGAATCGAGCTTCTCCTCAAATCAAACATATTAATCACGCGGATTTGGCTGCATGGGGAGTCTTAATTGATTTAGTTCCATCAGGGGATGCTACCTTTAATCAAAACTGGTGGTCTGCTGCTTTTAATCTGTTACAAATAAGCTGTAAAGTGTTGGGAGATGACTGCTGACACACGAAGTGGTGGTATAACAGTAAATGAGAAGATGGGAAAGGTGTGACTTGGTCTCAATAAGCATCACAAGATACCGCGACCACCATCACTCACACACAGCAGCTGTTTTAAGCCTGCAGAGATATACATGCAATGGTAAGTTGTTTTTTTTTCTCCTGAGCAATGCTCTGGATGTCTGTTGGTGTGGCTCTGGAGCTGTGCATTGAAGCACTCATAGTGAAGTCATGAGGTGAGATGAGAGGTCTGCTTGCATGTGTGTGTCTGCTCAGATTTAACCTCTGAGGGTCCTTATCTTCTTGTCTGATATGGCTCCACCGTGAAAATGCAGAACTAGCAGATATTTCCTGTTCTTTGGTAAATTGCATTCATCTTTGTGTTTGACAGGGTGACAAGGTTATGTTTGCCAGTATCTCTGCTGTGTGTTGCAATATTGCTCTGAAATCATCAACCTCCGCTGTCACTCTCTAAGCTTGCTAAGTACATGAGGCTCCGAGCCCTCTCAGCAGTACCTCATCCCTGCTGTTCTGCCCCGGTGCTGGAGTTGTACAGATTCTCTCAGCTGTACTGGACACTGAAAGACAAGAGTTCACGTTTAAAGAGCTACAGGATCCACATTAGGTGGCACAAGTCAGAAGACTGCAGTTCATGTTCTGTTTGGTTGGTTTGTGTTTTGCACTTTGTGTTGCTATTTATGTTAACTTCCACTCAGCAGTTAGGTTCAGACACCAAAAACTACTTGGTTAAGTTTAGAAAAAAAATGTTATTTGGGTTGAAAAGCAGACATTAACCTTGTATGTTGAAAAATGACAGTGTCTTTAAATATTACACCCCATGAGGGTTTTTTTTATGAATGAATTCAGAGCGAAAAACCTGTCTTACTATTTCCTAAACCCAGTGATCCCAGACCAAACTCCCATGGCACCAAGTGTGCATGCATTTTTAAAGCCGGCTCAATGCGGACTAGAGATTAATATAAGAAAAACAACTTGTGCATCCCTGATCTACACAGCTGCGTTCGGTTTACTGGCCGGGTGCTGTGTGTGTCTGCTCAGATTTAACCTCTGAGGGTCCTTATCTCCCTGAAATAGCAGATATTTGCTTTTGTTCTTTGGTAAATTGCATTCATCTTTGTGTGTGTTTGACAGGGTGACGAGGTTACGTTTGCCAGTATCTCTGCCGTGTGTTGCAATATTGCTCTGAAGGAATCAACCTCCGCTATCACTCGGCGGCGCGCTCAGTCTTGCTGTAATTAGGAATTTGTCTGTTTTTATAGCTCGGCTCTACATTTTTTCCCTCCTCTCTGTTCTTGCAGAGTTTATCACCTCCAGCAAAGAGCAACACTTCCTCTTGTGTGGTCGCACATTGATTGAGCCTCTGCTGTTTTATGTCAATGCAACAGAGCTGCGAAAGCCCCTTCAGACCCACTGAATTCACTTTTATCTGTTATGTAGTATCACAGTAAAACATGAAACACTTTGATGCCGTGCGCGTTCCCACATAAAACTGTAATTGAAATGAACAAGAACTCATAAAATTCAAAGGGTTTGATATCCCCCAGAAAGACTGCCTTAGCTGTCTCTTGTTGCAGAGGCTTCTGTGCCGAGTTCAGCTCGTCTCATTTCAGTCCCTGATCTGTTCTAAACCCTGTGCTTCAGCCAACACCCTGCTCTTCTTTTTAGCAGTGTTTTTTATTTATTTTTTATGCGATGGTGCAGGAAATGAGTCGCATGCCTCCATCAGCACAGATGGAAATGATCGGGATTGTTCTCCTCTCTTGCCCGAGTATTGGCAAGCGCACAATTGAACATTATTCCTTAGCGAGATGCAGGATGACACTAGAATCTAATAAAATGTCTAATTTGTCAAAATGAGGCGCAAAGTGAATCAGGCTTTGTGTGTTCCTCCAACATTCGAGCACAGAGAAGAGGAAGGGTGGAAAGTGTCTATGTGATGAGAGCAGTTATGATGATGTCCAGTGGGACCGGTTTAATGGAGTTAGCAGTTCTGCTCTAATGTAGCAGTGCAGCGTTTGCGGGTGAGATCGATACCGGCAGCGGAGAGCAGGGAGGGGGAAGAGGGCAGGATAAGCGGCACTCCTGATGTCTAATGCTGCATTGTGCCACGTGATGCTGGAATATATTGATGATGGGAAACATGAGAGCACTTTTATGAAAATCTTGCCTTGAGCTGGTCGATGTTAAAGCTCACGTTTGTCCCTGCGGCGCGCCTGTGTTTGTTCACTGATACACTGCAGACTAACGCAGCATCACCCTGTAGCTGTTATTATGTGCAAATCCTTCAGTTCTCTCTACTGATCTGGAGGCAGTTATTACACTGAGGTCCAGTCTCAGAAGATGCTCATTGCCTCAGAGAAAACCTCTTCTGGCAGAGGCAGTGGATCACAGGACAACCACCTCAGAGAGGCTGCAGACCACAGAACAGTCTGCAAGTCCAGGATCAGCTCCTGGTCAAGGGAACCCTAACTGAAAGCAGCTGTAAGAGGCTGCAGAGGAAAGCATTTCAGTGATCATTAGCAGATGGCCTCACCACGTAGTAGGCACATCGCACAGCAGATGCTGCAGTGCTGACTATTTTACAGATTTTCATAACAGTTAGGCTTTCTTGGACTTTTTTTTTATTTTACAAAATGTGCATTTTCCAAAAAATGTTTTGCTTTCATTCACTGCTCTGTACTGTTAAAGTAAACGTTGATTCACTTTACCGTCAAACAGGTGGTAAGTGTCACCACCACCATGAAGCAGAGTCACATCTGTAGGTGAATCTGCTAACAGGACCTTCAAGTTTTAATATCCACATTTGGATCCAAAGTATTCGTACTGAGGAAGTGATCGGATGACATTGTCGTATCGATATTTGTACTTTTAGTCATTTGGTTACATTGTTTCATTTTGAGGATGGTAAAACAAAATGTTTAGGATCAGCTGCAATGTACTAATACTACAACTCATAGGCTAATACGACATATAAGCTGTGAATATTTCTTTATAACAGTGGAGTCAAAAGATAAGCCAAGTCAGGAAACTATACAAAAAAAGCCCCAAAATGCATGAATCTCTCATTAAAGCTGTTCCACGATTGTTGTGCACCTTTTGTTTTTGTTATTCCAGCCACGAAAGTAATTCCTTTGCTTGTATTGTGCATTGCATTATGGGACAGGATTGTCCACAGAATCAAACAGAATCGAGCAGTACCCAAAATATCGGCGAAGCTACACAGAGCACACTGTAAAGTAAAGTTTGTGTTATTGCAGGATGTGTTGTTGAGATTTGGTGCTGTATAAAAAAAAAAATCACTTAAATTGAATAGACCATCCTACATCAGTCAGTTCGTACCTCACACCTCCTCCCCTCTGCCGTCACCCCTGCTGCATTCCTCTAACCCAGAGACAACAGCTGCACCGCTGCTCTCACACCTCACATCCACAGTTATTAACCCTGTGAGTGCGCGTGTGTGTTGACACATGTTAATAACACTCAGACACAGTCAAGCACACAGGTGTTCGCAAAATTAGCCACTCCTGCTTGTTTACATCCCACTTAAAGGGTCAGAGTTACACCTAAAACTCATAATCCGTGCGCAGGTGCATGAAACGTACACACAACAGACACGCACACGCATGCGCGCAGATGCTTTTTGGCATTGAGGCCAGTCTGAAAACTAGCTCTGTGAGAGTTTTAATTTGGCCTTCTCCCCCATGTGTGCATGAGGAAGTCCTTGATGTTGTACAAACATGGGACAGCCGGTATAAAGGTAGGCGAAGGACATCAGTCATCATTGACCTTGTTTGCTGTGGTACAAGGGGAGCAGCTGTTGTAGCTCTGCAAAGCAGGCGTGTTTCTGCTACTAATGGATCCTTATTGATCTTCCTGTAGGTAGTCAGCCAGTCTGCATTTCTCTCTGCCACAGTTAAGCATCAGTAATTGGTTTAGTTTTGTTTTTAAAAATTTTACATTTGTATCTGTTTATTATGCAGTGGGTGAAAGGCGAGGACTTTTATAGGGTGTGCATGATGCTCTGTGCACATGTGCAACATGTTCTCATCCCAGGGTGCAGATACTGCTGTTCTGTCCCGGTGCTATGGGAGTTGTAGAGATCCACAAGATCTCTTGCTGCAGAGCCTCAGCAGCACTGGACAGTGAGGGATAAGAGTTCATTTTTAAAGAACTACAGGATAGCACAAGTCATAAGTCTGCAGATCACTTCCTGTTTGTGTTTTGTGCTTTGTTATTGGGCTTTCACTCGCTATTTATGTTCACTTTCACTCAGCGAGTAGGTTTAGACGCCCAAAACTACTTGGTTAAGTTTAATGGAAGTGGAACTCAAGTTTGTATATAAACCATCATAATCAAATAACTTGATATTTGTGCTTCCTGGGAGGCATTGCTGTTTTCTGAAACTGGCCAAAGAATTAAGAGAATTTCTAATTATTTACACACTGGTGAGACACTCTGCTGGGTGAAAAGTGACGGATCTCATACCTACCTAGCTCTTCTCTTGCAGGGCACGCTCGGCCTGTGTTGTGCCTCAACTGGGATATTTTCCTGTGGCGTCTGACTGGCAGGCGGTGGGAGGTTTGGTGTAAAACAAAGCCCTCTCTCTCAGAAACAGATGAGAGCTAATTAGATTCAGCCTGTCGATGGTCTGGCATGCGTCAGTACCTCTTTGTATTTGTGCCTACAAAGACGCTGTGTTGGTGTGTCGAAGTGTTGTTTCTGTGAAGGAAAATATGAGGCTGCTGTACAGCACATTACATTGCATGAGGGGTTTATTGTTGACATATTGAAGAATGAAGAGCACGCCAGGTCTTGTTTGGAAATGCAGACTTGACTCTGTCTGTATCTGCTTGCAGGATCAGTCTGAAGGCAGCAGCTCAGGGTGAGGTTTGACTCAGGGTCAAGGTTCAGAGGTTAGGGGCCCCACTCGTCACACACTTGGCCCCCAGTAAAGAGGCTAAGGAGGCAGGCGGGGACGCCTGTCACTGTGTGCAGCAGGGGGGGCACAGGGGTTAACCAAGGGCTCCTGCGTGACTGATTTACATTCACATCATCTGATCCTGCGTGTTGTTTCGTCTCGGTGTCGACTGTGCACAGTTCTACTTTTCTTGCACATGTTCTGTTTTTGCAAAGAGAGAGCTGTCTTAAGAGCGAGTGTGTGTTTGCAGAACACTATATGGAGCGATGCATCTTGCTCTCATCAGCTGTGCACTTCTTTTTTTTTTTCTTTTTGTAAACAGCGGGGATTGCACTGGAATGTGAGAGAGACTAGGGTGGAGGAAGGGTAAAGAAAAAGGGAAGATAACAAAATCGGGAGAATCCTGATGAGTCATGTAGGGGGAAGCACTGAAAGGTAAAGAAATAGGAAAGAAAAAGAGGTTGTTCCTCCATAACTTTCATATAACCACCCAACTTCTCCCTCTCATCATATAATATGCACCATTTGTACTGATTGCATAAGTGGATGCATAACGAGCCCATTAAAATCCTTTTAGTTTCAACCAACCAGGCTGATTAGAAAACATCAGAAATTGTGTTTATTTTTGTTTCAGTGTGTCTTCATGATACGAATCTCCAATTGCACGTCATGGCTCAAGAGCGCTAACGTAACTTTGTTTTTCGGTGTGATGCGAAATGTTAAAGCATCCAAAGAAGAAAAAGAAGAAGAGTTGTGTTTGCTTATTAGTGAGATGATGTTTGCTCACTGTATTTAACTTCTCAGAAATGCTGCTCTGATGTTGTTTATACTGTAAATGGCAGCCGGCCAGGTACCGTCCATCAAAGCTGCAGTTGATGAACTGTGAGGTCACACACACGGTAGATCGCTGTTTTTTCATTGGAGGTTGAGCGCTGACTCACTAACCTCTATCTCTGTTTCCCAGACATCCCAGGCCGCAGTGCTGCAGTGTGCATGCACGCGCAACAACAACAGCAACGGTGTGTTTCGTGCTATTTGTAAGCGGTCTCAGACGGGAAGGCTGTTTTGACAGTCTGGCGAAATCATGGGACAGAGATTATCAGGAGGCTAATGAGCTAAGGATGCTGGGAAAAGATAAAGCGCTGTGGTTTTCCTGATGCCTGGTGGTTGAGCACAACATCGTCTCTGTTTACATATTCGCTTAGATTCTCTCAATGGATAATCCTAGTCATACGATTTATTTGGTTTGCTGGTTTTGTGTGTAACATTACTCTGAGATGTTGTCTCACTTTGTTATTGTGCAGCTTTAAATCAGTAGCTTGATGCTGCTTGTATTCGGGTTTCAACACTTAACAAGAAACTACAGTCAGAAGAGAAAAAAACATCCTTGCTAAAAAAATATCCAAGTTTTAGCTTCAAATTTTGACATCCATCCATCCACCCATCCTTTTTTCCACTTATCCACTTCAGGGTGATGGTTTTGGGTTGTGGGGAGCCTGGAGCCTATCCCAGCTGCTATAGGTAAGAGGTGGGGTACATCCTAGACAGGCTGCCAATCTGTCACAGAAAGCTGGGACAACTAAGACTAATTGAAAAGCAGCAAATTTCAACCTACACCTCCCAAAATATTCATATTCTCTTAAATATCATTAGATATGCTAAAAGTATTGTAAAGAAAGAATCAGCTGATTCTGATGGGTGACCAGCTGTTACAGACCCTTATTTACAAGGAGGTCACTACAGTTTGTACCTTCTTGTTTGATTTGGGAAAGTTTTTATCCCAGATGCCCGTCCTAATGTAACATTGAGGGGTTTGTGTATCCTTGTCTGGTGGAAGTGTAAACTACTACACTATGGAGTTTGCAAACTTAAAAAATTTGGGTCCCTTATTTTTCTTTCTTTTAAATTTAGAGCAAAGAAACCCATATTTAATCAGATATGTGGATTTAATTTGAAAGTGAAATAAAACAAAGGAATGTGGCTCAAGAATGTGAGACACAAAAGCTTAAAAAATGGCTGATTGCTCAAAATCAAAGGCGCCAAACTAAAGGTGAAATCTAAAAATGATTACCAGATATCAGCTAAAATTTTGAGAAAGCTACTTTTGGATGAAAGAAGAAATACATGAGCATAAGAAGAGTAGAGCACAACATATGGTCACCTCTGCGACTCCCTGATAACTGCCGCCGCTGGGGAAAAATTTGTATTAACAACTGGTGAAAGAATGTTTGCAGATAAATTGGCATTTTCCATGCAAACTACAGGTAACTTTGGCAGTCTTTTTGCAACCAAAGCAATGGCAAGGAGGTTTTCCAGACTGTATATCTCTTTGTGACCTATTTCACATAGCATCAGCCAACAACCACTCACCAGCTGAGCAGGAAATAGACATTTTTCCCTAGCAACCTGGGGTTAAAAGGGGGTCGCTGATCAGTCTCTAGGCTGATGTGACTGAAGCCTTACTTGCTCAGGCAAATACACAGCAGTTGTGTTCTGTTGGCTGAAGGTTTGCATGAATTCAGATGTACTCAAACTCAACTCTAACTCTGCACACATTGAGCTTCATTATTCTCACTCATATCTCTTCCGGCTTCCTTCTCTTCTCTACTCTTTGTTGGTCTTTTTCCCTCTCTGTGTGTGACTGTGTGTGTCACAGTTCTTATTAATAGAGTAGTACTTTTTTCTTCTTCTCTGGCTTCTTCCGAATTTGAAGCTTTCTTGTTTTTTCATTTCCTTGTGAATCGCTCATTGCTTTGATCCCCTCTCTGCTTCCTTCTTTGGGCATCTCCTTTCAGGATACTCTGCTGCCGCCGCTGCTTTCAATTCTGTCTGTATGTGCCGTCTGTGAGCAGAATGTCATCCTTAAAGCAGCGGGTATTCACATGTAGGTTTTTGCCATGAAGGGTTTGTTTTTGTACAGTTCTTGTATATCCAACCCCCCCACCCACCCACCGCCCTGAGTTTACAGAGTGAAAACTAACAGTCCATTGTGTTTCTGTTAACTTTCCTCTTTACTATAAGCAATGGCAACGTGTCTTTAATTCGAATAACAGAGTGAAAACATATGCGAGTGTATGATTCCTATGTTAACAGTTGGAGGCCTCTGCAGGCGTCCCATTAGCTAAGCAAAATAAGAATACAAGCGCGAGCCTAATTTCCTTCAGGTGGCAAATTTGACCTTCTTTTCTGAGGTGATAGAAGTCATGAGGCTACAAAAGGACAGTTTATTTCTGCAGGGTGAACAGTCTCTGGGTTGCATTAAAAGGCCGCTAATACAGAGTGACAGAGGTTAAAGATGCAGACATAGCATCATCAGCTTGGCGTATGGATCTCATCGTTGCTCGGAGCGCTCAAAAGGGCAGTGCCTTTGGGATCTGCTCGAATATTAGGACTAAACGGGGTTTTACATCACAGTCAACAGGAAGGAGCAGATGAAGTGATAGCGTGGGACGATCGCCCTGTATTCGAAACATGCCAGTCAGTATCTGCAGAGCATCTCTGCTCTGCTGGGGAATGCTGAAGAGAAGAGATGGTTTGCAAAAGCCCCTTTGGATTTAATCTGAGGATCGCCAGGTTTATCTCAAAGTGAGAACAGAAGCTGAAGTTAGTGCCAGAAAAATCACACCTAGCAAGTTTCGCTTGACCTCTGCATCACATGCGTTTGGCTGTGCTTCAGATTTGACTAGATTGAAAAAGGGAAGAATTGATGTGTCTGCCTCCAAACTCCTTTAAACTGCAGTAATTGATTACGTGCAGTTGCTATCTTTTGCCCGGTGGCATCATGCGTACACTGTTAAAGAGAGACTTTGTGAGCCCGTGGAGAGTCATGTGAATCAGAACACTGATCTCAATTTGAGATGGTCTATGTGAAATATTGGAAAATCTTACTGAACTTTTAGACAGTGGAAATTTGTCCAGCTGGGTTAAGAGCTGCATCAGTGTACTCGTGCATCTGCAAAAGCAGTCTTTAAAACTATTTTCACATCCCCAAATACCCAGACGTAACCCACAGATTCCCAGGTGATCAGATTCCATCTGTGAGACCCAAACATAAGAAAAGTTTTCATTAACTTAAACTATTCTTCACTACTCTGAGAGCTCCCTAAATGGCTACTCTACACCCCAGACTCAGCTTTGAGAATTGCTGGATTGTACAGTCCTGTGTGAACTTAGTGATGGAGACTTCCTCGGCGTGGTGTGAGCGGTGGTGCATGGCAGGAATGTGAAAACCAGATGACCTCAAATGGAAACTCCAGGGCTGATGGAGGCAGTCAAGCAGGCCATCTCGCTAGCTCTAATAAACACTCTGACTCCTTTCTGCAGTCGTCTTTCTCTTTCTTTTTTAACTGCCTCGCTCAGTTTCCCAACCTGGCTTAGCATCGCCTCCACCACGCCCCACATGTTGGACTGCCGCCTGGTTTTTGTCCCCCCTAGGGCTGAAGCTTAAGTTCAGCTTCAGCCAAGGAGAACAGCAACGTCATCTCCAAGTCCCAAAGTTATAATTTTCATCTGTTAATTATACAGAAGCAGAGATGAGCTAAATATATACATGTGGGTCTGAAGAGGGAAGCAACCGAGAAGAGGGGGCTCAAAGTACGGCCGCGCTTCTTCCAAACGCAGGCGAGGGGGGTGGAGAGAGTCAAAAGGCCTGCTGGAGCCCTGTGGTTTTCTGTTGCTGAGGCCTGCTTCTGAAAACAACCAGGAAAGAAAGAGAAGAAAAGGGAAAAAGGGGAAAAAGAAGGGAGGGGTAGCGAGGGAGGGCATCTTATTGCAGTGGAGCTCAGACGTGACGCTCTGATTGCTCCCAGCGGTTGTGGTCAGTACAGTGGAGCGGTGAGGGGTGGGGAATACAGTGCAAGGAGCAAAGTTAGCTCTCTGCCAGATGTCGTCATAGATCCCGTCAGTATCAGAAGACTCGTTATAAGGTACAGCTGGGAATTTACCTGATAAAACCCAGCCGTCGCCTCATAGTGGCTTTCAGAAGCAGCAGGATGTGGCTGTTGTTTCGGTCCTCTTTGTTTCATGTTCTTTGGCTAAGCGTGAGGGGACGCCACATGACTAAAAACACTGTGGAAAGAGAGCACATCTTTAGCAGGAACCAGTGTGTTTTGATTTAAGAATTCTTGGTGACTGCTCGGCCGTCACACATCTTTCATGCATCAAAAGGTGGAACGTTTTCAGACTTCCAGATTTCAGACATGTCTGAAAAGAGAGGAAGGATCTAGCATTCACACCTGGCTCTTTGAAATGAGCCAAGTGGTTTTACAGTCTGAGAGTCTTAAAGTTCAGACCTATAGTAACTATTAAGGTGAAACATAGGCAACTTGATAGTATTCATGGCAACTTTGAGCTGTAATTATCATCTATTTAACGTGCCATTCCCTCTCACCCTTCACTAAAAAATAAGCGGACACAAAAAGTTAAACTGTTAATGCATGCATGAAATATCCAGTAAGAGACGAAGCTTCTTCTTCATTTTAGTTCCGTTTTATTATCGAAGTGACCTGAACATAAAACATGCAGTCGACTAGAGGAGCCACTTCTCGTTAATTAGGTTAAAGTGAAGCACCGTCTCTCCACTTAGTGTATGTCATAGTGTGTGTGTGTGTTTTGCCTGTATGCTTCATCGCTCTTTATCACATGCACAAATAGAAACCATCTTTTCCTTCATACATCCAGTTTTGATCCCATGCAATATGGCCTGCAGGTCTCTCCTTGCTATGAAAAATTTATAGCCACGAGAGACCCACCCATTAAATTAGAGAAGTATAAATGCGACACTATCAGATGTTGAAACTTTTTGAATTTGCTTCCAGAAAGCCCGTCCAAAAAAGTTCAGACGGGGAGAGCAAAAGCCTGCAAAGATTATGTCATGTTAAAACAAAACACCAGCCAACAACACGAAGAAGATCATCCCAGTGGAGCTGAGGACGTTACATGTAATTGGAGGAGAAGTTCATCACTGTGGAAGACTTAAGAGGCATTCACACAAATATATATGGGGATTAAATAAAGATTCAGATAATCTGAGTCTTGTAAACTGCCTGTGGATGGTTTTGATATTCAGGCTGTTTACAGGAAAATCATTTTATAGATCCAAGAGCATTTTTGAAAACCATGTCAGTGAATAGTTGGTTCTTTTATCGTAAGCGATGCAATTCAAACAAACTCAGAAACAGTGACACTTACTTTGTGCCTGAGATTATTTTTAGGGTTTTTCATGGCTTACTTGAAGGCTGTGAAGGCAGCTTTAATGCTGAATGATACATACAGGCTGCAATTCCACCAGCATGCTTTTCAAGACAATACCAAGATATTGTCCATGTGCTCAGTTTGCCTGCCTGCAACCCAAACCTGTTACTCATTAGCAGAATTTGACGACTTATTTAAAAAATCTATACCAGAGGAGTCCCCAAACTCTTGAGTATTTATTTGCTTTAAAGATTACACCTCTCTTCCCAAGCAATCCCAGAATTCTGTTAAAAGAAGAGGTGATGTGCACGTTTTTGGAAAGCGAGTTGTAAAACAGGGCAAAAATCCATAGGATAGATCGTTCTCAACACTCACTTACACATCTCTTAGTGTGTTTAATCATTTGTCAGCAGACTGTCTGTTAATGGATTCATTTCTTAGCCTTTAATTAGCTTGATTGAGCAAAGAAGTGACATTTTTGTGGTTTAGCCTCCAGCCGTGCAGTCTGGACTGTCGTCGTTTATGTGCTGCATTATTTAAATGAAACAATAGAGGAGGTATTTAGAGTGCGTCTCTGCGTAAATACGCGCCTGCGCCGCCGCTGTCTGAGCCCAGATGTTTAAATCGTCCTCTCCTGTCTCCTCTCCATCTGCTCTCTTCAACTTCCTGACTCTTGCTTCTGCTTTAGATCACTCTCTGTCCTCATTTTTTATTCCCTCCAAGTTTCCCCCCCTTTACCCCGGTGTTCGCTCGCCAACATCTGTCAACGCCCCCACCCTTTCGTGTTCTCCTTCCTGCTCTGTATCGGGCATTTTTGTCCACGTAGATGCTTTGCAGGCCGGCGGGCTGACTCATGTATCCCAGCGTTCCCTTGTGGCAGAAGTAGCACAATAGGCACATTTTTTTGTGTTATAATTTCCAAAAAATGGGTTATATGAATGAATCATTTTGCCTATAAATTGAATTAATTAATCAATTCTTGTGAAAAGGAGCAGATTGTCACATTTGGGAAGCTGGAGTCAATGCTTTAGCTCACCTAGTTAAATGATTTAAGAAGTAATTATCAGTGCTAAATGATTACCTGTGATTTAGGTCCCTAATTGAGATTGTGTTGTTACTATCAACTTATCTGATGTGTTAAGCCAGCCGAATGATTGTTGATTAACACTGCAGTAAAAGAGTGACATGCTATAACACTGAAAGCCAAAGATTCACTAGTTTGGCAGGTTTTGTAAGACTTCCGTTATGATACACCACAGCTTCAGATTTCACGCTGTTGGGTATCAATGTTTTTTTTACTATTTTCGGGACTAAACAGACATTAATCTTAACCTGGTTAATTATAGAAATGATCTTTTTGTGGCCTGTTTTTAAAGCAGTGTAATGTCGGTTCAGATTAAAAGCCTGACTCATATCAGTAATTACAGACTTCTTGTACATTATTAGCTTCATGGAGCTAATAATATCTTAAGTGTGTGAGTGAGTGGGCGGGAAAAGGTGACTAAAGAGTTGATATTTCAGTTCTCAGCCAGCTCACTTGGGCTGATGTCATGTGGAGTGCATGCATAATGCAGTGGGTTTAACACAGAAGACGCTTCTTCTGGTTTGCAGATTTGAGTCATGCATTGTTGTTGTTGTTGTTGTTGTTGTTGTTGTTGTTGTAAAAGTCCTCTGGCCAGTCAGGGAGGGTTAGACCACCCCGGTACCACCTCAGCTGTGTGTTGATTAGATATCTGACCCTTGCACGTTTCGTCTCGCTCTGCACCTGCTATCGTCTCCGAGCTTTGCACAACAGAGACCACAACAGGTGTGACCTCCCTAATATCCAGCCGCAGTCTCCCACCCCGAGCTTATCCATTTGTAACTCATTTACAACCACAAATCGCAGATAGCGGCTTACAGGTCGGCTTCTTGCTCTTCCTCGCCCTGGGCACACACTCATGCCACCTATTGTTGTAAAACTTTACATTTGCATGTAGCTCATCACCCTTTGCTCTCTCCCCTGCGGCCCAGTGCCCTCTGGGCTTTTCCCCCACCCATCTGCTTTTAGACTCTGGGTTGCAGCTGCCCTCTAGTGTCTGCTGTCTGCTCACTACATCATGAATGCTGTTACATAGGCCTATAGGTTCCATGGCATGGGGATTTACTGGAGATTAAAGTTAAAATTAACCATCTTAAAACAGCTACATCCCCTTTTTTCACACAAGCACTTGCTTTTGTACAATCCACTTCAGCAGATTACGCTTAATGTCTGTCTAAACGGAGAAATCGACTCCATGCTGATGCCAATTATTGAACCGCTACATGTGAAATGTGCTCTAATAAAACTTTTATTCACTCATTCTTTTATTAAAATAGCCTCATGTTTCGTAACTGTAGATTATATTTAGTTAAACCTAAGAAATACTGAGGCACAAAAAAGTTTTTCACAGCCGCTTTGTGAACACTCTTTTAAATGTTTTCTTAAAGCACGAAGGCAAAACCAAAAGTCCCCAATTCTTAGTGGGAAAATGGAAAAGACAAACAGCTTTATTTAAGGAAAAAGTGTGGCTTTGATTTTCTTGTTACTCATCTTGGGGGACCCCCTCAGAGGTTGGTAACCGTGGCGGTGCATCGGGCATATATTTGTGGTAAAATCTGAATCATTCCTTAGTTTCCAATGTGATGACACAGATAACTCATGTGGGCGCTCCTTTATCGCCTTTCCTGGCACATGTTGAGTGTGTCACCGGAGTTTGTCTCACCAGAGGCGACGGGATTTTCCTCAAGGGTTTCCAGACGTCAGATTATAATGATATTAAAGTTCTTTATCTATGTATTGTCTTTGTTGTGTCAGTCATTGTAAGCATCAAACCCCGTCTGTCCTTTTCTGACCCTTTTTGTGCCTTTTCTCAATTCTTGCAGCCTGTGTTTAGAGAAGACACCCTACGGTTGTGTCTGCAGCGCGGTTTGTTAGCGACAGGCCAACCGAGCGCTCAGTCAGCACTCTGAATGGCTTCACTCTGCTCTTTCCTGCCTTTTTTCTCCTCATCACAGCGCTGTTTTGTAGATGCAGCAGAGAAGAGACAGACTTTTGTTTTGCCTTGCGAGGAAGCTGCAGTGGGGAAAACAAAAAGGGTAGGGAGGCCACTGTGTGTTAATCAGTTGGCTCACTGTCATGATCCGACTATGAGAGGGATTAAAACATATCGCCAGACTAATCTGTCCCTTATACCAGCGGGCAGTTTTCACTTTCCACAGATGTGTTTGTTGTCGGAGAGCAGTGAGGGGCAGAGACGTCGCTCCTCTGAGAGCTGCGGTGCATGTCGGGCTTTGATTTCCTGACATTTCCAGGAGTTTCGCGCTCCCAGGTTAAGATCTAAAAGAAACGGGGGGAAGACAAAACCTCGAGTGCGATCATCTTCAGGGTGCAGTGTGTTTACTGAGCAGTCAAATTGTTACAAGCTAGATAAAAAAAAAAGGTATGCTGTTGTGATTTAAATTAAGCCCATATGCAGGTGATGTCTGCCTGCTCGGGCATGTTTCAGCTAACCAGTAGACCATGTGCTTTTGTTCGAGCTCCTCACGTGTGGCTCACATCAGATAAACTGTAACTCAATGCCTTTATTTTCATTTTTTTTTTGCCAGCCATCTCTCTTTTTTTCTCACTTATCCTCCTGTTTTTGTAAGTGCTGTCATGGTTCATGAAAGGGTGACAGAGAGAAAGAGAGGGTTTGAGACAGCCAGAAGCCGTATGTTTCCAAATTAGGCACTCCTCCCGCCTCACTAAAACTAACTGTTATTGTGAAAAGTGCCATATGAAATCCCACCTCAGTGCTGCCGCTTTGAAATGGATGCAGATTTTAAATCCCCGTCTGGCTTTTTCTTTCTCTCGCATCTCCCCCTCCTGGTGATGAATCGGACCTCCCCCTGGTGATCCAGCAGGGCGGTTCCGGCTGGTGGTGCATTGAACCCGAAGCTCTGGTCTGAACCACAGAGAGAAGACAAACCCCCCTGCAGCCACAGCCTTCTGACTTTAAGTGGAACCATAATTACATAGCCTAGTGTATTTATACTCAGCAGTGACTCAGTGGGACATGTGGCATGTGCTTGTGTGTATGCATGTGCACAAGAAAACCAGCCTTTTGTATTCACATGTAACTGGTTTCTGTGTGTGTGTGTGCCTGTGTGTGTAAGTGAAAGTCTACTGACTCAATAAACTAACTGGGGATAAAGGGAGGTGTGGATCCACCTCAATGTAGTTTGTTATTTTTGCAGGAAAGATCATTAAAAGAGCCACTATGTGACTCTTGGAAGTAGAAAAATAGAAAATGTGTGACGCCCATAAAAATGATGTTCGTTGTTATGATGACGTACGAATTAGAAGCAACTATTAAGGATGCATATCAGTCATGCAGTGCAAGCGCCTTGCTGCTTTAATAGGCCTGTTGCTAACATGCAAAAACTTGAACAAGATCAGATGTTTGCATGCTGTGTATGAATACATGGAGCTTATTAATAAAAAAAGCTTTTTAAAGCCTTTCCAATGTTTGCTGTAATGCAAAATTGAGAACATGAAGAGCATGGCCTGCGAGTGATATGTGGGCGACTGCAGGCCAATTATAACATTCTGGACTCTTGATCAAAGATCTCCCATAATGTAAATCAGAGTTTTATTGTAAATGAATTACTCTTTACATCATTCAATGACCGATCCCACAGACTGCACATAAAACATGGTTGTATTGAACGCAGGACCACTGCAGGGATCTCAAAGTGATCACATCTGGATGAGAGCGTAGCTAGCTTGATTAGCAAAGCGATTAGCATCACACAGATACTTGTGAAGGAATGATGCACAGAAACTAAACTGCTTGAATTTCATTCACCAAAACTGGCGTGTAGACTTTGACTGACTGTTGTCCTGTCACTCAATGTTGCATAATTTTACACCATAATAAAATTTAAATTGGTAAGTAGAGATGTAGAGAAGGAGGACGTTAACTTCACAGTTAAGGAAGTATCTTTAGCCTTTCCAGATTTGCTTCATTTTTCAGCCTTGCATTTGCAGCCTTACATTGCGCAATATCTTAACTTCCTGGAGTAAATGTAACATATCTTCCTAACGCACATGTATACATCCTTGTGTGTTTGCACAAGATTAACAAGAAAAAGAAAAAGTGACCCACACAGAAGAGAAACACAGGATATCATATTAAAGTGCTAGATGACACCGAAACGCTTTGAGTTCATATTTTATATTAACTGTGTTTTATATTTTTTGGTACTTTTATTGGACAGGCCACTATTATTCACTCTTCTTGGGGTATGTTTCTGCCTGTGAAAGTAACAGACTCGTTAATTTATCACCTCCTCAGTGAGTATAAACTATCAAAGCCTGCAGTGTGTGTTCTTGTTGGCATAGTGCGACATATCCAGAGGGTACGGTGTTTTTTGCGGGTGACGGCCTTCTCCAGTCAAGTTGGAACTTGCCCCGCTGTTCGGCAGGTGAAACCTGTCTAACCTCATCGGTAACGGATGCTCGGCAGGTTAACAGTGACGACAACCAGAGGGGAACGTTGGCTGTCTGTAACAACAACATGGTTACCTGTCTGCCGCTCTCGCACGTACCCTGGACGCCTGGCTGTTTGGTGAGAACTCACCCCTGACTGATTTAGTGGTTTTTAGGTGTCACTGTGTTGTATATGGGTGGATCCTCTGGGAAGGAGTGTGTCTGCACGTGAGAGTGGGAGTATAGGCTTGACAAAGAGGTCATGTTGACATCCAGTAGCGACCGTGTTATTTTCAGAGCTTTTACAACCACAGCAGCGCCCGTTGCTCTCCTTCTCTGTCTTTGGCAGCTTTTTTCCATGTTCTCTCATTATCATTCTCCCTCCTCTGTGTTTTCCCCTCCTAACTATAAGAAAAAGGGAGTAGAAGACTAAGCATAGCAGCCGCAAATGTTTTTTTTCCTCTCTCTTTGTGCTGCAAATTGGCCTCTTTCTCTTTTCTCTCTTTTTTTTTCGTCTCCCCTTTGAGTGGAGGCGGTGGAGGCAGGGCTGGCTTTTGTGGAGTTTAGCAGCGGGACCAAAGCTCTGTCACTGTGTTTGTGTCGCTCACACACACACATGTGCAGCACACGTGCAGCACAGGAAGGATCCAACGTGGATTTAACCTACCAGCAGCAACCCTACAGGAGATATCTTCACCTGGACTGTTAACAGCTGACCCGCTCTCGGTTTTTCCCAACGTATGGCTTCAAGAGTTCTGCTTTACAGTGCACAGGTGTTTGTTTACTGATGACAGTCAGACCGGTTCATGTGGAAGGAGTCAGTAACTGTCTGGATACAGTCCGAGTAACAAAAACAAGGACTAAAGAGAAAGCAAAAGAGGAGAAGCAACAGAAAAGCAACAGATCAAGTAGCTGATGGTCGCTGTGATAAAGTAAACATTCGGGATTAAGATGAGAGAGAGATGAAGTTTGTCTGGCACTAGAGGTAGAGAGGGAGGGTGAAAGGAGAGAGTGGGGGCAGTGGGAGGGAGGAGAGACAGAAGATCCAGCCCTCTGGGACAGCAGTTGTGTGTTTTGGGGGGTGGACAGAGTGGCTTTGAATGCAGAACATCACTGGACACCGACAGGAGGGCTGCTGTCAGTTGGTCTCTGTGTGTGTGTCTGTAGTGAAACCAGACCTACCTCTGATCCCTGCACCACACACACACTCCTCTATCTGCTGCCTTTTTCTTCCTCTGGTTCGAACCCCCCAATAGTGCGGATGAGGGTCTTGGAGAGCTGACCGATGGAGGTCAGGAGCGTCAGGCTGTGATGTGTAACTTGTTGGATTAAACTTTCCCGAGGCGCAGCAGCAGCAGCAGCAGCAGCAGCAATGGACTGGAGCCAGGAGGCGTGAAGTTAAATGACTGGAGAATCGGAAGACACTAAAAGCAGCCACCCTGTCTTGGCTCGATTGTAGGTCTGTGTCTGGACATCGTCCAGGACTTTGTGTTGGTGCTTGAGTGTGTGCAGCCCATGTTGGTGGCGAGCGATGCGGATCTGACCAAACTCAGCGCTCCGATGCCCGCTGCTATGCTCCCGTGTCCTGCGCCAGCCGGGTCTGACTGGAGCTTCCAGAACCCGGTGGGGGTGGACTGCAGCTCCCCTGAACCTCGTTGCATTTGGCTGGCGGTTCTACGCGGAGCCACGACCTCGGAGCCACCCACTTCGCCACCTGCCATGCCTATTGGGCACAGCCAGAGCTGTCATCAGCCCAGGGTAAGAAGGGGTCACCGGTCTTCACCCATCTAACGTTAAGATGTGGTGACTGTGGCTAAAAGCATCAGTCAGTGGCTGCTGTTAAATGACAAGTTGAGTCCAAATTAAATGCTTTAGCTAGATAACTTGATGAGGATTTCCATCAATGTATTGATCCCCATCACAGCTTCTAATAGCAAGATGTGAAATTCGTAGGAATTTCCTGTTTTATCTGTTTTTAAAAATAAGATTTATCAGTTAAAACTGTACATTGCTTGTTTGAATAGTTTCTCATTAATTTTTCTGTTGTCAAATGAATTGACCAGATTGCTTATTTAACACACTTCCTGCTAAATCCTCGGCCACTTTACACTCCAAGACATCGGAGATGTTTTTTGTCGTGCTCGTGGTGACTTTTGTGGTTCTCCAGAATTAACACAGCAAACAATGATATCAGCAATACTCTCCAGAAACCGCTGTGTGCAATTAGTCATGCATGTCAGCAATGCTTCTCTGTAACTGTACTCATTGTTTGGAGCCGGTTAACCCCTCAGCTGTTGGTAGATTCTTTAAAGTTTCTGGAGAAATGCCTGTGTTGCCTTCAGGCTCTTTTTTTTTTTTTTTGGCAGGCACACTTTGTTTAGACTTCTTTGAGTGGATCAATATAATTAAGAAAGTGTAGTTTTTATCTACAGTCAAGGTGGCTTTTAGCTGCAGTTGGCCTGCAAAGACTTATACAGGACCACATACACACCGGACTGTTGAATTTGTTGTGGACTTGTTAATTTTGAACAAAAATATACTTAGAATTATGAATTTAAGATCAGATAAGCTACATTTAGCAAATAAAAATATTTCCCAGCTTACTCACGTTTTCCATCCATTGGATTAGGAATGGCTTGCATATTGACCCTTTTCTTCCTCTGGGGAGCTTCTAATTACTGGCTAAGCACAGTTTAAGGTGGCTTCTAAGTACCACTTTGATCGAGGTGTCATGCAGTTGTACAGCTGTGCATCCCCACCCCCAAGTCCCAAATGCCCTCAGAATTCAGGCCATTACTTCCTCATTTAACCGTGATCATTTATGTGGAATATCGCATCTTTTTTCACTGCTTTTTTTTTTTTTTAATGGTTCTCATCATCCCCTTCCCCCTGACTCATTGACACAGTTTAAAAAATGCCATAATGAGGAATGTAAGTGTGGGGGGAGGAAAAGGAGAGGCTGTACGGACACAGCTGGGACAAACAGACACTGTACACTGTTTACATTTTAGGAGAGGGGGAGGAAGAGCAGTTGCACCTAGCCGTCTTTATCTGTTACTTTAAGTTGAAATATGCACTTCTGCTATCTCTCTGGCACATCATATGTCTGGTATCTTGGTCTGCTTTATTATCGTTGAGATTTATTGCGTTTGAGGGATCACAGGATTGGCGCATTCAATTCTTTTTGCATTTTTTTCCTTTACATTCAGCTGCCGGCACGACCGCAACACCCTCACGAGTTGTAAAGGTGAAAATCTGTCATGTAAAAGGGGTCCTCGGATGCCAGAGTGTGATAAAGCGCAGTGTTTTGTTGCACTTTCACCTCTTTGTTAAAGCAAAAAGTCGAGGCAGCGAGGATAAAAAGTCCCTGGACAGATTTAAACCCACGTCACAGACTAACTGCCATGTGCTGCTGCCCACTCAGCTATCAAGTCATGCTGTAAAAGTTATTCTAAAACCGCTCCTCCTGGAAATGATTCTAGGCCTTGGATTGAATTAAAATAGCTTAAATGAACTTCACTGCTACCAGTGATGCAGGTTTCACTTGGACAAATAGGCATGTTTTGCTATTCAAGAGAAAAAAAACCCTGTTTAACAGCCATTGCATCATCACCTGTTGGCCCGGTTGACCTGACTGTGGGGCTGGACTGGTTTTTCAGCAAACATTCTGCATTCACACACGTTCGCAAGTATGGCCCCTTAAACATATCGTTATATAAATTACAGAATCCGCCGGCTTCCTTAAGAGAGTAAAGGTGGATATTCACGTGCATGTCATACATTTGTGAGACATAGGATGCTTGTGGAGGTGCAGAGGTGGGGGAGCGCTCTCTGTGTGTGGCCGGTGAGTCCAGGAATTATCAGGATGAGATGGTTTGGCTTTTTTTTCACGCCGTCCCCTCTCCTGTTCCCTCTTGGCAGCTCGGCTCCGGGCTGCGGACGCAGACAGCTATGACCATCGGGATTAAAGGCTCGTCAGCATTTGTAACAGCCGCAAAGCTCCACTTTTCAAACAGGTTGCAGCTCTCAGCTGTTTAAAAGAGCATTATTGTTCTGTCCTGCTGGGGTTTTAGCAGGAGCCGGGCTCCCTGACAGTCACTGCATTCCTCTGAACTGCTTTACCTCTGGATGGAGCGAGGACAAGAGTGTGTGTCTGTGTGTACGTGTGCTACCCTACACGTACGCTGTTCCCGACGATTATGCCGTCAGCTTTACAATATTGTCATGTCCTAGAAAAGCCTCTTAAGACTCAAAAATCCTTTATTACGGGATTTCAGGGAAGATTACCACCCCCGCTGTTTATTTATAGCGTTTTTATTCTCTAATAAAGCTGATGGGGCTCTAAAATTTTGGCGCCGCAATTTAAACATCAAACATTTCCTCTGGATTTTATAGATGCAGCATGCTATGTTGTCCTTGAGCTGCTCCTTTCTTGTCTTATCAGTCCTGCATCTTAATTATATGGTTCTTAATTGAAATCAGGAGGAAAATGTCCTCGGGGAAGAGCCGGCTGCTGCTGCTGCTGCTGTGTGTTGTCAAAGCACACCACTTTACCCACTAAACATTCACTCAAAGGAGGAAGCTGTGGTGTGACATTACAAGCTTTTCTGCATATTCAGTTGTTTCCAATGAAGCATTTTTTTTACTCTTTTTTTAATGACATCATCTACAGGTGATAACAGGATTCTTCAGTTCTCTGTACTCGCTGAAGTTTATTTGCTAATCAGCCTCAGCAGGTAATACTTCTTTCGGTGAAAACAATGTGAAACAGTTTAAATTCTCTCTTGCAGGGCAGGAAATACCAAATGTCTTCTTTCCTCAGCAAAACAGGAGCGAGGTTTCCCTCGTCTGTGCTTCCAGCCTGCGTAGGAAGTCAAGATTAGACTGCAAAACCGCAGAAACAATTTTCCAAGTTCCTTGTTGGTTAAACCGAATGTCCTGTCCTGGAGAGGCCTGTCAGCAAGCTTAAACTGTTTTTTAATTTTATTTTGGTAGCGGTGGCAGAGGAAACTGGTCGAATCATGCTCAGAGGGCATGAGAGGGGGTTTGTCTTGTTTTAGGGGGAAAAGGTTGAGTCTAGATTCGGCAGAATGGCCGAGCAGAAACACAGCCCACACAGTCCAGAGCTGCAGAGTGGGAAACTGTCCTCCTGGCTCAGAGACCCAGGCAGACCCTGTGTGTTTTGGGTAATCACAGGGTTCAGTATACTCAGCGCCGGGAGGGGCCATGTGGTCGAAACCGGCGTGCTGGAGCCTGTCCCTCGCTGGGGCCCGATACTCCTCCTCCTTCTGCGTCTCCTTCTCTCCTCATCCTTCTCGTCTCGTTCACTCTATCTGTGTTCCCGCCCCTCCTGTGCCAGTTGCTGTGTGTGTTTCAACTTGTCCAAAACCAAACCGCGCCCTCCAAGGAATTCACTCTGTCTCTTCCTCCTTTCACCCCGTTGCTCTTTCATTTCCTCTTTTTTTCTTTCTTTCCTGGCCTTTTCTTTTTCTTTATCATTTTAATTTGACACTCCAAGCACTCCCCTGCCTTCCTCACGCACCTCTTTATGCGGTTTGCATAATAGGCCTCGCTGCATGCCTCTCTAAGAAAATAGAAGGGTTATTTTACATTGTTTGGACTGCCAGACTAAAGATCCAGCTTTGAGAATCTATGGATATCACAGTCTGTGAAACGTGCACATCATATCTTCCAAAATAATCTTTTGTGATTGTTTGGAAAATAGCCAAGATTAACCAAAATTATATTTATACTTCTTAAAGTTTAAGAGTTTTAACCAGCAAACATCTCGATGTTTCTGAAAGTAGGCTATACGTGCAAACTTATTTTTTGGTTTCTTTTTTTTCCCTCGATGGAATGTGAAATTAGAGGAAAAGAACATGTGCGGTAAATGTCGGCAGAGCCAGGTTTCCACTGCAAGAATAGAAGTGGAGAGAGAGAGGAAGAAGAGGTGGAAGGGAGGAGAGGTTGGAAGGAAGGAGAAAGAGGGGTGAAGAATGGAAGCGCCTCCATAACCCTCCGTGGTTATATTTGTAGGGTTATCCCGCCCCACAGTGCTGCCCCACTTCCTGCCTCAAGCCTGCCACTTCCTGTTGTTCTGTGGCCATGCGGAGATTTGCCAGGACAGGCCTGTGCGCGTTATTGTGCTTGCGTGTAAGATTGTTTATCGGGAGGACAGGAAGCGGAATGATGCGGTCTAGAAATACTAACCCACTGACACGAAAACATGTATGCAACATACACAATCACAGAATCTGAAGACGCGCAAAACGGTTTAGGATTTCGACTTTTAAGGGCACACTGACTCATATCTCAGTGTGGTTTGGGTAATCTGAATCTCAGAGCGTTCACTCATTTTTCATATCAAGTGACATGCACATCAAATCACACCTAAAATGACATCCGTGGCCTCTGTTTGTTGATTCATGGCTTGTACACTCATAAAATAAGTCCCTTTATTAGGGCTGTGCGATGTGACCAAAATCTCATATCCCGATATAAGAATTCTATCGTCCCGATAACGATATAAATCACAAAAATGTAACATTTTCTGTAAATTCTGTGACTCTCAGGCAGCTCGACTTGCGGGAAGTGTTTCCAGCTGCGCGTCATGTAGCTGGAATCTAGTGTTTTAACCAAAGCATGAAACGATACATTTTTAGACATAAGTTGTAACGGCCGCCGTTTTCTTTGTGAGTATTTATTACACGGCGTGCTGCGGGGAAAAGCCTGTTCTAACGTTTGAGTCTAAGGTCTATTTTTTAGCACCTGGCGGCTCTTTTTTACTTCTCATCCGTAAATAATCTGCTCTTTCACGTGATTCAGTTTATTTTGAAAAGTCTCAACAGGATCTTGAGCTTTATTGTGAAAGGTTTATGTGGAACATAAACAAGCGGACACGCGATGGTGTTACCGTCGTTGTTGCTAACCACAAGGCATAAAAACAGGCGCTTGTCTGTCTGTAGTGTGGTTATATTAAATATAAGAGAAAGAGAGAACTTTAAGAAATTAATATAGCCACTACAGTGACCATCAAAACCATGAAAAAATATTGCCGTAAACAGTTTATTTTGGGACACCACGAAACAAACGATAGCGTAAAATGAAACGATAGACGTTTTTATATCGTTATCCGATAGATATCGTTATATCAAACAGCCCTACCCTTTATTGTATCTTTAGGGCTGTAATGGCATGTCACAAAGTGACCTTTGACAGGGGTGTTCATCCCATATTAAATCAATAAAATCTGTGGAAAAAACATCATAAGTAAGACGTCCAGTATACAGATGTTTTTGTTAGTCATTAAATTAGTTCAAATGTGCTGAAGATTCTGTGTGGGGAGTAAAAATTCTGTTGTTGCAGGGTTTTAAAGGCTTATAGCACAAATTAAAAATGTATATTCAATTCAGTTGTATTTATATTGTGCCAAATCACAGCAGCAGTTGCCGCATGCCTTAGTAAATGTGCAAAACCCAGGTGAATGTGAAGGCGGTCAAGCAGGTGGTACTTGTTTGTATCCGTTGACAGTTTTGTACATTAATGTAACAGTTAGTAGGTGAGAGGTGGATCACATTTACTTTTAATAGACTCTTGTAGCCTTTCTCAGAGTGTATGACGTTAGCGTTTAACCAGTGTACGAACTTATTTGGGCAACCTTTACCTCTGTCATCATTTACTTCGTCTAATGTAATCGAATCTTCAAGTAAGATTAGATAAAATGTCATCATTTAATCTGGTGTCCTCCTGAGCTCATCGTTGATTTAACCAAAACAGTACGTAGGCGTAAAAATGTGCGCAATGTGATTTAAGATCCCCGTGCAGCTCCTGGTTTGCACGTATCAGTGTGAGCTCTCATCTTTAGTTAATGAAAAACAAATCAATGTCTTTTTTTGTCTAAATGATCATTTACTAAGAAGAAAAATGATCCGACTGTTTATAATCTCTTTCTGAAACTATTAAAAATGTTACTTTTGTCTGCTGTGCATTGCATTTTTATGCTGTAGCATCCATCAGTAAGATGCTAAGAAGTTATTTTTACCATCAGTATGCAGAAGATTGCAGCTTTAAACAAAATAAAGCACGGCACGGTGACTGAAAGACCGGGCTGACTTGGTCGGACTAGTCATTACAGTGTTTTAATTTATGTTTGGAAGAGTGTGAGAGTGCAGGGAGTTCAGTTTTACTAAGAAAAGTTTTGCAGTGACTTGATGTGTGCAGCAGACTTAAGCTGTGAGCTGGCACTCAGATTCCCTTCTTCCTCCTCTCCCTCGCTCCCACTCCTGCCTGTTTGGTCAGGTGATTGTGTTTGACTGACAGATGTGGGTCGATGGGGCAGCAGGCGGGTGATAGTTCTCACGTGTGTCTGTCAGCTGAGCTTGCCGGACTTATTTACTCAGCAGCAGGAATGAGAAATTTAGAGAGCTGTGCTGAAAATCTGCCTTTATTCTCCACTCTCAGAGTCCCTGGATCTTCTCTCCCTATAATAAGACCAAGGTCACTGTAGTCTGAACCGGGTGATACCCGCATTTCCCGCTTGGCCCCGTCTAGATGTGGCCTCTTCCTGATAGTCCCCCCTGCCCTCCCCCAGGTGTGTTTATTGACTATTGTTCTGAGGCTGGGTGGCATGCAGAGGCTAGCAGACAGGACTTCACAAGGAAGCTGCTAATGAGCGGTCCGGCAGCGGCGGAGTTAATGTCACTGAGTACAGAGGCACCTTGTGCTTCTCCAGTGAGCCATAAATCTGGACAACTGCAGGTTTTTCTCGAGTGTTGGTGCGAATAATGGGAAAGAACTGATATTGCTGACATTTCTGATGCCCGTAAATCTTATTAGAAGCATATATTCCAGCTTACTAAATGACAAAATGCAGTCTTTTTGTATAAAATTGCTTTTCCTGCTGGGGGTAATGTTTTTAACCAGATCTCTTTGTGTTTACAGGCTAAGGGGCGGAGGGATGGTTTCTCCTCAGCCGGTGACAACCCTCGGCCGCCGATGGCGACCCGGCCGGGAAGGGAGGGGGTCGGCATGGGCTGGAAGGGTCCCCGGACGCTGGTCCTCCATAAGAACTCCCAGGGTTTCGGTTTCACATTACGCCACTTCATCGTTTATCCTCCAGAATCCGCTTTGCACACTAACCTCAAGGTGAGAGTCACAGATGTCTGCAGGTCCCTGAAACACTAGAAAATGCCTTAAATGTTAAAAGTGTTTAAAAGTGTTGAATTATGTTATAAAAATACCATTTGTGCTTCAGGGCTTAGTGTCACAAAGTACTTTGTGTTTGTTTTTATAGTACACATGGTCTCCATTTCATCCTAGCTGGCATTTAAAGGGGTTTCGAAGGCCTTAGCTTTAACTCGCTGAACTCAGGAGAGAGCCAATTTGAGCTCAGAGATAAAGCCAATCATACTGTGGCTGCGGGTCAGCGAGGTTGAGCGGAGCAAAATGAACACAAAGACAAGGGGAGAAAACAAGCCTGGGTGATTAGAGACAGCAGACGACGAAGAAATCGAGCTGTTAGAGGAAGAGAGGCACAAGATTTGGAGACAGAACAAGGACCGGGGCTTAGATTTTACTACTTTGAGGAATTAAAAAAAAACACCTCCATTTTACTCCTGTTTGTTTCACAGGCCTGTTTTTGTCCCTGGTGAATTCAGGCTTGTTCTGGTGTTGGGAAATGAGCCCGAGTGGTATTTAGCTGTTTGAGGTGTGGGGGCAAACGTCTCCAGATGTGAAATTGAGGGATGTGGAGGCTGGGGTGGGGTGAGCCAGCTGAAACAAGGCCTCTATTATTTTTATACCACCCCACCATCTAGCAGCTGCTGATAGGAACACGAATTGAATGGGATCTGTTGTCTTATCCTGGTACCACTCACTGGCAGCCGGGCCGTACCATGCCAGCCCTGGACAATAGGCCCACTGCTGGCCTTTGGCCTCATTTCTGCCCTTGTCTCCTCTGCCTCAGAAGGGATCACATGTTGTTTTTCGGACAATTGGACTCACAGATCTTTCTGTTCTTATCTGAAGAGGCTTCATGGAAACCTCCCAAATTAACCTCTTAGTGTCCAATTAGTACAGATTCACAGGGTCTGTGACTCATTCATGCTCTCGATTTATAGGTTCACAGGTCATCTGGGTCGTGGTTCTAACAGGACCCTTCAGCATCTTCACAACCTTCTCTTGACACTTCCTCTTATTAGGATGTAGCTTGATTGTTATTCACTTTGGAAAAAAAACAATATTTTATTTAATGTGAAATGAAGTGAACTAAAAAAAGAAGTAACTACAGTACCACAGATTTCTTTGTTACTTAATTTCTTTGCTTATTTACTCTGTGTAGAGTCAAAGTACTTACTGAGTTACAACATACAGCAGTCATGCTTTTGCCATACATATAAGCTGAAATAAACAAAAGTACTCATTCAGATAGGGAGGACATACACTGGATCTATTTTTAGATGCTAGCTCATTTTATTATTTATTATATCCTGAAGCCTGTAGTAGAAGATGTGAAAAACAGCTCTGCTTTTGTTACCTGGTCAAAATTCACTCATTCTGAGGAGACATTTGGGTGGTCTGTGGTCTTTAGCTACCAGCCTTGTGTTTCTCTGCACATTTTGCACATTGCTGTCACATTTCTTTCCTTACGAGCAATAAATTCCAAGCAATGTACACATTTGCCCCCGTTGAACTGGGAACTGAGGAGACTGTTTTTTGAAGGGTTTATGTACCTGCATAACCATTTGATCAAGGAGAAGTTTCTTGGATCGAGAGGTCAAAGTTCAGTCGCTTTCCTCGGACTTCCATGACCTGGATGACTGAGAACCTCCCCAGATAACTATGCGTCCAGTAACTTTGATTTTAATACTGAATTTTGGACAAAAAGTGTGTTACATTACATTAAAGTAACACGTTATTAGTGTGATGATACAGTGAAGAATTGCTGTTTTATTATCACTGAAAACTGGGATGTACCTTGTGAGCAACAGGGTGGATACGGATGCATTTTTGTGTAGGTTTAGAGTCTTTTCAATCCAGTGCCAGACATCCGCATAAATTAAGATATGAGTAATTTTCCAGATGTATAGAATCCCTAGCATAGACTTTTGTGTCCACCTCTTCCCATCTCCTTCCGGATGTGGTGAAATTAGGACTGGCCGGGTGGTGAGTGTCCCCAGCTATGAGTTCTATTCTGGGGTCGGCAGCTATCCTTTCTCTGCCTCTAAACCCTCCACCATTGTCTGCAGAGCCCGGAATGAGCCCACTCAGCGCAGGATAAAGCCCGGCAGCAGTCAGCCCACCGTGCCCCTGCCCACAAACTGTCCACTCAGCTTAGTGTGTGTGTGTCTGTGCGTGTGTGTGTGTGTGAAGGTGATCAGAGAACCTGCAGCTATCAGATCTCACCACCTCGTTTCTCACTGTCCCCGCCTTTATTTACTCGCTGTGTGTGTGATGTCATGAGCACCTGCAGATTGTCAAACCAGATAGTCAGTGTCTGTGCTGGATCTGCAACATTAAGAGCTCATGAAAACAAACAGGTCGGTGTCAGGAGGTTTGGCATAAATTGTCAGTGAAGTCACCGACACGTGAGGGAAAGCTGTAAACAGTTGATCTCATCCTTCCACATTTTGGTTTCTGTTCAGAAAAAGGTCACCTGGGGTTGAGACCTGTGGCCAAAGTTAGAAGCCGTATGCTGCTGAAGTGTCTGTGTTTAAACCAGGAGTATGAGGGCCCTGTATGAGGCCTTTCTACTACATGATGTAAACCCCGAATCAGCACTTGGTAGCATTCCTGAATGGAAAAGTAGTGATAGCTTTTGTTTTTCCCCTCAGTTTTGTCTAAAAGTTGAATGCTGAATGGGCATGAAAAAAAAGCACTTTATTATTGGTTGCAAAATTTTCCAAATGTGGCACAGCCAGTTTTCGTCCTGCAAATCTTTGTATATGGTCAATTTTGTGACAGTGTCTGAAGTAGTAACTTTCCCCACATTTCCAAAAGTAAAACTTTTTTTTTAAAGCTCAGCGCTTGCGTTGCATCACATGTCGACCTTCCTGTGCATGTGGAAAAGTTTACCCCTCGCTATCAGATCTCTCTCGTCTAGAACTTCTTAAACGCGGCCAAAGACCATCTCAACAAATGTGTTTGTAATTACTAGGACAACAATAAATGTCTCTTACAGGAATTTCACGCTTTAAATTTGCTCTAATATGTGTAATTCTGTCTTTCTGTTTGCAGGATGAGGAGAACGGTAACGGAAAGGGTGAGCTGCTTCTATTTTTTGCCTTCTCAGTCTTTTATTAGTGCTCCAGTTAAAGCTTACTACAGGGATAGGGATAATGATGATGTAATTGAGGCAAGACCCTACTGTAGTTCCCTCATGTCTTGCCTGCTCTGCAGCCTTTATGCGCCACCTACAGGACGCTATCCAGTACTACATCTAAAAATCCACCTGCAGTTAGACTTCTGGTTCTCCAGCTTTTTCTAGTTTTCTTGACTTGAGATGCTGAAAAAAAGTGTGAATATTTATCAATAAATATCAATAATAAATTTAATTTTTCATAAATTAACATGCAGTAGTATAAGCAGACTCTTATTTATTTTCCCTGAAAAAAATTTACCTTAGTTTTGCAACCCACAGTCTGACAACCTCTGAGTTAGATGCTCATGGACGTATTTACTCGTCTGAAAAAGTGCTACTTTCAGCTGCTACCTGGTTCACTCGGGGTTGGGACAGAAGGTAGCTCTGCATATGTGAATTGGAAGAATTTAACAGGAGATGCTCTTCCTAACACAACCCACGAGGCATTTGTGCCTCCTCCCGGGATTCACCTGACGAGGGAGTTTTCACTCGTGAGGTGAACGTGTAAACAACTACACCGTGGAGCCACGTCGCTCGTGTCAAAAACAAACCCTTAACAAATATCTGATGGGCACTGATAGAAAGTGTCAGCAGTAACTGTTCGTAGGTGTAGCGCAGCAGAAGGAGAACAGATTTGTTTGAGCCTGCAGCTTTACTCGGCGCTTCTGAAAGATTTGTGGGTGTAGCGCCTATCAAACAACCAGCCTGGCGTGGACTCCCAGGTGATATTCATGAAGTATTCGCAAAACAAATACATCAGAGAGTACATCTGTATATCAATGTCATGTCTACTTAGATATGCATGTGAATTTACCCAAATGAGTTCATGCAAAAAATGTAAACTAATGGATTGTTGTACTGTGCACCTCCAATACAGAATGGCATTTTATTTATGTTATTTTACTATTATTTACTATTTGACTATTGTTTGCTATATTTGGATGATTAATAATATTATATAATATTGTATAATTGTAAATGTTCATGTGTAAGAAAGGTCATACCCACATGTGCATTTCTTTTTCTTTCCTTGTGCATTAACTGAATCTGTCTATGTCCTGATCTTTGCACATCCCCTCTTTTCTTGTTGTCATTCAGGGTTTCAGAAAGGTCAGTTGGAGCCGATGGACACTATATTTGTGAAGAACGTGAGAGAAAAGGGTCCGGCCCATCAGGCAGGCCTGTGCACAGGTAAAAGGAACATGTTGTGCAGGAGTGAGGACGCCTCGATTTGCATTGGAAATCTGTTCTGCGTGCAGGTCACGTGACGCTGCATGAGCATGCAGAGAGAAGTTGACTAACAATAAAAACAAAGGAGACGAGAGTTATTACAGAACGAGAGCTCAGTGTGTGTGAGGTTTTCCTCTTGTGTATTTCTGTGACAGCAGAGCAAACCAGTACTCGGTGTTAAAGCACCAGCTTGATTTAACGCAAACTGACGCATCCACAGAGTTGCACGCTACCTCAAACGTATGCAAACACACGCCCTGCGAGCACCGCGTATGTGTTTCAGCTTGCATAAAGTAACCGCAAATGCATATAAAATTTGAGCAGGTAGTTATCGGACGCCTTTCCTCAAGGCCTTGGTTCACAAAAGCTGAGCTGTTCTAAACATACCTGTTCTTTATGCTTGAAAGCTATTTTAATTTTATTGATGTACTTTTTTGCCTTCAAGACATATTGAACACCACATGAAGTGAAAAAGTGTGAGATTAAGTTAAAGCTGGCTTTTGATGCCACCCAATACAGGTGATTTGCTTAATGTGGTTTTGGTTTTGCTGACTTTAGACAGCCCAGAGTCAATTATTCAAAAAGTTCACTACTTATTTTTCACTCCGGGTCATTATTATTTTGATGTCTTCCTTCAGGGAATTTACCCCTTACCCAGTTTCTTTATCATTTCCTCTTGCTTTAAAGGTCAGAGTTCGCTGATTCATTGTTCTCAAATGTATTAGTGATATAATATGACAATCTGTCCATGCTGTGCAGGGGATCGTCTGGTGAAAGTGAATGGAGAAAGTATTCTAGGAAAGACGTACTCACAGGTGATCGCCCTCATTCAGAACAGGTAAGAATCCCTTCCTGTGAGCCCCTTCAGAGCCTTTTAGGTGTTGATTTATTGTCCTGTGAGAGAAGTCATAGGAGAGTGACACAAAAAGTGGAGATATGTGCACTGACTCATGTATATCTTCATGCTTGCCAGCTTACCATCTGGCTATAAGCCGAGCTAGGCAGCAACAGGAATAGCTTGTTTCACCCTGAGATATGAGAATAACCTCATGACAGATCAATGCGACGCATCCAAATCATATCTAATGGCCCAAATGTAATGTAGGAGGGAGTGCGTGACTTCACCTTTACAAATATACTTGTTTAACCGGGCCACAGGTGTTTGTTTTTTTAAATAATATAATTTCATCAGTCTAAATGCTAAAAATTCACACAAGGGCAAAAAACATTAACTAAAAAATCCCAACAACCAACTGTTCTGATTGGCTTTCTGCCTTTCACATAGTTTGTTAGTCTTTTGCTGTATATTATGAGTTTTAATGGAAGGTATGAAACATCAAGTGACATACCTCAGTTCAGATTATCCGATGGAACTGATTCATTATCCTCCTGCTCAAATCAGTGCATTCCTAACTGGTATTCGTTTAAGAATAGCTGGAGTTTGTTTAAGGTTTCTTTTGTATTTGATTTTATTGTATTTTTATTTTAGCTATAACAATCCACAGGTACAAATGTTGCCTCTGAAGTCTTATTCTTGCTCTTGTCTCTTTTTGTGGCACGTGTCCTGCAGTGAGAGCGTGTTAGAGCTCTCCATTATGCCAAAGGATGAAGATGTGCTTCAGTTGGTAAGTGTGAGTATGAGATTTTTCACACATATTTTACCCCACCCCCACCCCCACCTGAAATACACACACAAAATAAACCCACACATATTACATGCATTATTTTAGGACACTGCAGAAGTCTGCAGAGATGATTCACAGCGTCACTGTTGAAGAATTTCAAGATTTTGTTAGAATGGCTGCAGAGTGACTCACAGGCTCTCCGCTCTGTGTTTAGATTACAACACATGATCATTTAAAACCACTGGTATCTGTCAAAGTTTGTGCTTGGGAAAAAAAAAAAACCAACCCAAAAACTCGGTTCTCGCTCACACACCCATGTTCCGTAAAACACATTTTTATCGCTCCACAGGTTGCTCTTTCACAAGATCCAACATGCATCGTTAAATGCCCCTCCCATTAACCTGGAGCAACTCGTCAACACACACAAACACCAGATGAGCTGATTTAACTGGTCTTTCTCACAGATGCAGAAACATCACCGTTCCTCCCAGAAATGCCCCAAACTGCCCTCTCCTTCCAAGCGTCCTGCCGTGTCTTAATATTATAAACCCCCTCCTCTGTTGTCTCGCTCCTCCCCTCGCTGCTACGCCTGTATTTGCTGCATTCCTAGCATGACCTCACCAATCCCGCGCACCTCCCTCCACACTCCCACAGGGTGGAGTAAGATGAGGAGGAGGAGAGAGGGAGTTTGGAAAGATCTGAGAGAGGCAGAAACAAGTCGATAGAGCAGATAGAAAAGTCACAAATACAAAGGAAAAGAAAAGAAGTTAAAGTCTGGATGTTTTAGGACGAGGACGCGGTACAAAATGAAGAGCAGAATGTTTTAGCTGCAGAGCTGTCGCATCCGCGGTGTTAGTGAGCTCTTTCTTTTTCTGCTTGTGTGGCTTCGTTCTTAACGCACAAGCTGTGGAAAGGCTCTGGATTCTGTTGGACAGCCTAAACGTTTCATTAGGTAAACCTTTAAAAGTGTCAAACTGTCTCTGATTTAAAATTTCTTTGTCATGCGAGTTTAAAAATAACTGGAAGTAGGTGTGTTTTTGGTTTAAATATGGCAGTGTGGCCGATTCCTGAAATGATCGGGTAATTTAAAGCTAGTTATTTACATTTGGATTCTCCTAAAGCAGCAAAGTGTGTGTGTGTGTGTTCTGTATTTGTTTAGATAACATTAGAGGATACTTTTGTATTTATAGCTAGCTGCAGTGCGGTGAGTGTTGTGGCTTTTTCTCGGGGGAATTCTTCCAGTTTGGTAGCTAGTTTGTGTTTGTGTGGAGAGCCGAGGCCTCGGGGACAAACTGTGGCAATAACTCAGAAGCTTCCCCTTTCAGGCTGTTGTTGTGTGTAAAGCAGCACGACACTGTGCCGTTGTCAAACTTGTTTACAGGAAGAGGCCATTTTTATTTAAACTTCTCATTCCACACATACATAGACGCACACACAGGCGCACACAGACACACACCTACATACCTACCTTTGTAATTTCCCATTTCTTCCTGTCACGTCTGTTCTCACGGTTCCTCCATCTTCCCTTCTTTCTCTAGGCGTACTCCCAGGATGCCTACCTGACGGGTAATGAACCGTACGCTGGGGGAGCTGAAAACCTTCCGCCGCCACCCCCCCTATGTTACCCACGCTCCAAGACGACGTCGGTTTCTGGAGCTCCCCTCTCATCCCCCATGGGCCAGAACCAGCTGGATAACTGGAGTCGCTGGCCAGGTTCTTCCAGCCCCTCATCACCCTTGGACAACCGATCTGCTGTGTGCAGCCCCGCCAGCTGGCAGGAGGGGCGGCCAGGCGAGCCCGGTGGTGTGGGTCACAGCAGTCCAGCCCACCGCACAGAGGAGATCCAGTACGGTATGACCAGCCAGCAGCCTCAGGGCCAGATTAGGGGACGCTCCTACTCTTCGTCTTCCTCCTCTGGAGGCCCTTTGTCCAGCCCGCTACAAGTTCACTACCCCAACCACCATGGTGCCAGCTCTTCACAGGCTCAGCCACGCAAGTCCAGCTCAGCCTGGACCAGTCCCCCTCAGCCACAGGTCAGCCACAGCCGCAGTGACCGCTGCCAGCAGGCCCTCTCTGACTGGTACTACAACCAGCAGCCGGATCGCTCAGTACGCAAGATGCAGACCCGCCATCGGAGCTACTCTCAAGACCGGCTCAGTGAATCAAGGAGGCAGCAGCAGCGTACAGGTGGCTGGCCACACAGCGCCTCCCAGGACACTCTGCTCTTACTTCAGCAGTCAGGACCCGGACCCCAAGGGGAGCCATACTGGTCCTACGGAGACCACACTGCCACTAACTATACTCGAACACGCTCTGAAAATTTGCTCGCCCTCTACGACCACCATGGTCGCTCATTAGAGATGTTGGACCGAGGAGCAGCTGGACTGGTCTCGCCTCGGATTGACAGGCCCGCGTGGCTCCAGCAGGCCCCCCAGCCTCCCCCGAGGACTGACGCTTACCACAGGCAGGGCAACCATTTTAGCGCAGCGCAAGCTCCTCAAGTGTCCCGGCAGTCACAGCCAACCTCTAAACACCACCCACAGACCCACACCCAGCCACAGCCGGCGCCCACTCAGAGCAGGCGGCTTCCTCCTGGGCAGAGCGTGGACGACCAGCCGGTGGGCTACCGTAGCTACAGCCCATCTTTTTACCGCAAAACAGGCCGCATCCTGCAGCAGGCTCATTCGTTCAGGGACCCTTCATACTCTGGCCCCCACTTAAACTGGAACCCAGTACCTAAAACCAGCCCTCCAGAGGGGACGCCAGCACCTCCCACTGCCTCCACCACAACTCCAGTTGCCTCCGCCACGCCCGAATCCCAGGACAGAGGGTACAGGCCAACAAACCACGAGAGGGAACGAGGGGCAGTGGAAGGGCAGGCTGAATTGGTGGCACAGACCCAGGAAGTGGTGATGAGGCAGAAACCCCCCACCGGGCGGAGGAATGTCCAGGGTATGCGTCACCCTCACTACGCCCTGCCTTTGGATGGGCTAGAACCCTCTTTGTTTTCTCCTGATCCCAAAGACTCAGCCCCAGCTCCCGGTTCCACAGGAGATGTAGCCTCAGGCAAACCAAATGGAAACCTTGCTCCCCTCCCACTAGAGGATGACTCTCTGGCCTCCATCCCCTTCATAGGTGAGTAGGGAGCCTCCAAGCTTCCTCCCATGTCCCTTCTTCTACTTCCCTAACACAAAAAACCCCCACACTGACCTTGAGATTTCATTAGTCGTCCTCTAAAATATAATCTACACTGAGTGTTTATTGAACGTTAGCGAAAGCTTAACCGAGAGGAAATGCAAAGCAGATGAAAATTTGAATTTGTGTGTTGTTTAATTTCCTCCTCGTCTGTATATTCAGACGCCAGAGTCTGCCCAGACGCAGTTTCCGATCCGTCTGTGAATGTTTGCGTTGGGTAATAGCGGTATTCCCACAGTCTTACGCACCATATTAGTCATATGTGCCTGCTGGCTGCCCTCCTGACTTTAAGGTCACCTCACTGTGCTGAGGAAATGAGGTGGAGGTCTGGACTTCCTGAATGTGGGTTGTTGTTTACAGGGATAATTTTCAATTTCACATCTGTGGAGTTTGATTTTGTGTGTTGAGGCGTGACAGGAGCTCAACAGCTACTGACAGTACTCTGAATGGTTTTAATCTAAACCAGTAATACTAATAACGAGCTGTCATAGCACCGTCCGAGCAGGACATGCAGTCTTTTCTGTTTGTTTTCTACAGTTATGGCCTGCATATGTTGCCGTCAGTGGGAGTTGACTGCGATCGTGTTCGAGCTTGTTTCTTGCTCTGAAAAGGCTCAAACAGAAGGGGCCCTGTAGGCTTCTGATTAGATTCTATCACTTGACACGGACATTAGTCAAAGTCAAACCACAAGCAAATGAAGTCAGCCGGTGAGGCTGGACTTGCCTATATCGCCCACTCGCAGCCTGGGGAAAACTTGCACTAATGTTGAATAGATTCAAATCAGCTGACTGGGAAGCTCTGACCCATCTTGGAATGACTGGATATTTGAGCCAAGCTGCGCTCTGCCCCGTAGAGTCATTTAAAGAGAGAAACTACAGGAAACCAGGAAGGCATCTCTCGGCCTCTCTGTCAATCCGTCAGAGCACATTCTTGCCTCGTACTTTCACCTGAATTAAACGAAACCAAGCAGCCAGAGCAGCAGGTCAGGACATGTTTAATATCCATAAACTGAAACTAGGATAGACAAGAAGTAGTCGTTCGTTCGTTCTTTCTTTCTTTCTTTCTTTCTTTCTTTCTTTCTTTCTTTCTTTCTTTCTTTCTTTCTTTCTTTCTTTCTTTCTTTCTTTATCTAACTGACGCAGATGCAGAGGCTGTTTAGGGACATGCAATTTCATGGGCTGTTGTTTTTCTTCTTCTTTTCAAAGCATGGGTGTCTGTGAGATAGCAGTTCAAAGGCAAACCGTGTCTGAATGCAGATACTGTATGTTTTTATCAAATCTCGTACACCATATTGAATTTTTCCTAAATTCAATGAAGTGTTTAATACTTTCTCTGTTTCTGGTAGCTCATACAAAATGAAAACGACAAATTATATCGAATGCTGCTGCAGGATTTTATTGTGCGCCCACTTGGAGTCTTTGTAAGCTATAAATTGCCAGGAGGTTTTTGTCATGGTCCTTGTGGGGAACAGTGGGGGCTCCCGCCTTCAATGCAGCTATTGTACTGCTCTACTAGATGAAGGGTTTTATGTGGGGGTTCATTCTATGACTGTCTTTACTAGCTGGACCCTGGACATGATGGACTTCGTGTACTGGCCTGTGTACTGGCCCTCTGTGTTTTCTTACAGGCACCTGCTTTCAATTACTTTGTATTGAAAGCTCATTCTCTCTCATTTTTCTTGGTCTAAACTTCTCTACATTGAATTACAGTTGCTACATTGCATCTGTCATGTAAAACAAACAGGTTAGTTTGATAGTCAGTTAATTCTTTGAGATATTTCGTAAGCAGGAGTACAGGTAGTACAGCTAGTAAAACATGCTGCAAAAACTCAGGCCTCAGACTATTTATATTCAACTCTTGCCTCTGTATGATGACAGAGAGAAGGAATATCCCTAAGAAACTCCACATGGAGTTCAAACCTTCTAGTTGTGAGGGACAGCCAGTCAAAGGAAAGCTGGCATCTTTGCCCTAAAGGGAGAGGAGCTAAAAGGGTTGGTTTCAGATAGTTCAGAGTCCATGAAATGAGGTCCAGTTTAGGTGTAATAAAGATAAATAAGAATTATTTGGAACTGTATATCATGCAGAGGATAAAAACTAGAAATCAAGCACAATAGGTCCCTCTTAAGAAATTAAATATTCCAAAGAGGAATGAGTCTTTAAGCATTTCTTCTATCTTCACCATTCGTCCAGGACAAATCTGAGTCAGGAATTCCTCCTTTACTATATGTACTGTAGAGCAGCAGCACAGTGTACTTCAGTATGCTGCTCCCCTCTGCTGGTCTGTCTCTGTGTCGTGTTTCTGAGCTCACTCTGGCTGCCTGTTAATGACGGCCTTTGTTAAACCCACAGCCCGGCTATTTCTGGGCCATGCTGTAAACAGGCAGATTCCTTATCCCAGACTGGGAATGTTTTCCGCCTTATGTCGGCCTCTAAAATGCACAGGAGTGAAGAATAGAAAAGCGAGGGCGGGAAGAAGAGCATGAAGAAAGGGAAGAGACAAAGGATGTTAGAGGACTGGACTGTAAGAAGAGAGATGGTTATTAAAATAGGGAAAATTAAATATGAAACCAGTGCAGGGTTTTTCTAAAATGACCATGTGGTGGTCAGTTGAGGTGTGGCGGAGTGAGGCTGTGCTGCCCTCTGCTGTTTCCTCCGAGAGCAAACCAGAGCCTCGACGCATTTCGGTCCTGAGAATTTAAAACATCACGGCAAATCCAGCTTCTCCTCACTGTATGCAAATATCAGACCAGCCCCTAATCCTCACTGTCAGTCAGGAAGTGTGAGCGTGTTTGTGTATGAATGTTTCTGTGCGTTAGTTTCATGTCCCTTTACTTTACCTGAAACTGCTGATGACTAGTAGCCTGTGTGATCCTAACCATTTTATGCCTTTGTCTTCTTAAAAACTAAGTTTCTTTATCAGCATAAAAAAATCCCCAGAATTCTTATGTTGGAAAGAAAAGGAAAAGATCATTCATGCCCAATAATTTATTTTCTACCTTTTGGACAGTAACGGTTTCTCTTGCATGTATCAGATCATGCCTGCGCTGGGGTAGATTTCACAAAGAACTGAAACCATGAGCCAGTAAACCTGTAACAAAACCCCCTCCTCTCTGTTAGCTACTGAACAGTTCTTCCTATGGCAGCAGAAGACGCAGGTATTGTATTTTCTGTAAGCTTTTTGCCTGTTCAGCCATGTTCCTGTGGGACTTTTTCTTACTGTAGTTGGGTCGCAGCTATGCTTACTTTCCTGAGAGAGGACAGGAGCTTTTAGTGACTTCTGCTTCATCTGTGTGTTCTTAAGTGACCATATAAATGTGTGTGTTTCTGACTTTCTTGTACTTCTCACGGGAATCTGGAAGTGCATCATGTTAAAGTATTGTGGTAAATGTTTTAAGGTGATAGTCACATTTAAAGTGAAAGAAACTGTGAAAAGCGTTTTCTTTTTAAGTCTCTCTGATGGTAATCCTCCAATTCCTCATCGTTCCTCTACCTTAAAACCTCTCCTCCTTACCTTCTCCTAACCCAACCCATTTTTTTCTTACCTTCTCGCCCTTTTTGCTAACACCTAACCCTTCTCCTTCTCTTTCACCCTTTCCTTCCTTCCCTCCACCCGCCCACAGACGAGCCAACCAGCCCCGGCGCCGATTTGCGCGCCCGGCACGTGCCGGCGTCCTCCGTTGTCTCCAGCGGCATGAGTTCAACGCCCGCCGTGGTCAACAGCCCCGCATCCCCCACCTTCACCTTCCCCCTCACTAGGCTCTTCTCACACGACTGCAGTGAGTGCCCCCTCCTCCCTCCCTTCCTCACCACTGCATGCAGCCAAAAATTAAGATTCTCCTTTTATTTCCGATGTGGATTTATAAAGCATGCATGAGATTTGAAGAGAGTATACAATTTTATAACTGCTGTAATTTCCATCTTATGAAGCATTTAGTCTCTTATTGTGTTTTAACTGCCTTATTCAAATGGGGGGGAAAGCTGAAATCTTGAACTTAAGGATGCACTTAAGTTGTGGAAATTTATGTTTTATTTTATAGAACTGAAAAAAAAAATTGTTTTTATGAGAGGTGAACTTTAAAATCTCACTTTAAAACGCCTTAAAAACCAAAATAGCTTGACAAGATGAAGTTTCAGCAGTTTGCATGTTGAATTTGTAGATTGGACTTGAACACATTGGTTTAGATCATTTTTTGGTCACAATTCTAAGCGTGCATGAAGCCCAATCTGTGTATTTTCAAATGAATTTAGCCCATATTGGTGGTGTACAAACCAAGACTTGCATGATTGTGAAAAAACTGCACAAAAAAAATGAATATGGGTGTGTACACCTGTATGCCAGAGGTGAGCAAACGGTCCAAAGAAACCAGTCTAACCCCCACTCCTCTAGCTCATGTCCCTACTCACCATCTCCACCAAGTCGCTGATTCACTCGCCCTGTTAAACCCCCCCACTCCTCCTCCACCACCTCCCGCTTCCTCCCTCACTGCCCCAATCTCCTAATCCAACACCATCCACTCTGGTGATTGGCATTACATCAACATTCTTTCTCTGTTTTTTTTTCCTCTTTCTCTTTCTTTCTGCTCTCTTCTCTCTCTCTCGTTCTCTCCATTCATTCATTCATCCCTCACTGAGCAGGCAGTATTAAATCCAGTCGCCGTTCCTCCTATGTTCTAGCCATCTCCAGCGAGCGCTCCAAGTCATGTGACGAAGGACTCAACACGTTCAGAGAGGACGGACGATCCTTGTAAGTACTGCAGATCCCAGACATCTGCTAGAAATTCTATTTCACATTATTAATATTAACGACTCTTTGTTGTGATGTTATATTCAAGTAGGAGGCTTCCAAAAAGAGTGAAGAGCTTCTTCACAGATGGGGTGAGTTCCTCACTTTTTATTACTGCACATAAACTGACACGATCTGTAAATACTTTGCATGTTATCATAAAATTCAAAGACGAAGCTAAAATGCAAACAAATGCAACTAAATCATTATCAACTCACATTGAATTTAAAATAGTCATTTGTATTTATTTAACTAAGGCAATGAATTAATTATGGCAAACCAACATTAATATTTTTAAATGCGGTCATACAAAAAAATGGATGGATGGTTGCACAAACATCTAAAACAAGTTATTATAATCATTATAATTATCATTATCAAATTCAGGCTGAGGTTTTGAAGGAGTTTCAAATGACTTCTTCCTGCCACCGCCGAGCTACAGAGACACAAATCATATTAAACTTTTGTCATTAAAACCAATGAGGTGTTTTTTCTGTGACACGCTGCCATAAAGTCATAAAGTCTGAAATGAAGTGTTGGGACACGTGGCTTACGTTTGCCAACGTTAAATATAATTTAACTACAGCTACCGTGAGCTGGTTACACTGGAACACTATGAGTGTGTCTTCTGTTATTACAGCTTTTTAAATCAGCTTTTTATTTGTGCAAGGGAAGGATTGTGTTATGTTTTAATAAAGCTTTTATCAGGTAATATTTGGCCATATACAAAGACACATAAAGGTGTGATAGCTGCTAGTTCAACTGGTGGTTTGTCTGTTGCAAAATCCTGCAGTATGGAAACTACTGTATTCTTCTGCCAGGTCAGCATGAAGAGTGCAGTTTTTTTTTAACTGTTGCATGGTATTTTTAAAAGCAATTTTAAATTTAAACAATAATTAGCAACACAAAATAATATGCATTGATGTATTTTTGCACATTATAAAAGAAGCTTGGGAGTTAAAAAATAAGCAGAAGGTGAAAACTAGCTGAAACCACTTTGTGAACTTTGAAAACTAACTTTAAAAGAAAAAGTAAGATGCTTACTTTTGGTTTCTGTTAAAAAATGTTATACAACCAAAATAAAAAAGACTAAAACTAACACTGAAACCAATAGAATCTAAACTAAAACGAAAGATTTTCAGATAATAAAAACTAACTTGAAATGAGAAAATCCGCTCTAAACACTAGCTAACTGAAAACAGAAAGTCAACAAATTTCCTGAAACCTTTTCCGATTGTGTTTCAGTCTCTGGACAACATCGGGACAGCGGAGGAGGTTCGGTCGAAACGTCACTCCACCTCGGAGCTGGGAAACATCACTTACAGCGATGTACGGCGAGAAGGATGGCTGCACTACAAGCAGATCCACACCGAGAAGGGCAAGGTGGGCAAATCGAGCTTGATTACAAGAGAAATCTGGAAAGCATAGCAAAGGAGTCGCATCGCATCTCCTCTTTCCTTCACAGAAGGTAGGCAGCGCCATGCGTCCGTGGAAGCGCGTCTTTTCGGTTCTTCGCTCCCAATCGCTGTTCCTCTACAAGGATAAGCGGGAGGCGGTGCTTCGCGGAGCCACAATTGGAGGTTCGGCTGAGGATGAGCAGCCGATCAGCATCCGGGGCTGCCTGGTGGACATCGCGTACAGCGAGACCAAACGAAAGCACGCCCTCCGGCTGACCACCCAGGACTTCTGTGAGTACTTGCTGCAAGCGGAGGACCGGGAGGACATGCTGAATTGGATAAAGGTCATCGGGGAGAACAGCAAGATAGACAACGAGGTCAGAGAACACACTTTTACCGGGCAGATTTTCAATAACTGTATGCATTTAATATGTTCTCAGTGAAAACCTCAGACTCATAATGCAGGCGTGTTTATGTCTCGCAGGAGCTCGGCTTTTCCAGGCAGGCCCTCATTAATAAGAAGCTTAATGACTACAGAAAACAAAGGTGAGTCACCCGATCGTGAATATAGCTGTCCTTTCTCCTCATCCTGCCTGGATATTCCCCTCCCACACACCAGAAAAATGCAGGTTAACTTAAATTGAAGTCAATTTTACTCTAACCTGTCCTGGATTTTTGCCACCGGACGAGCAGATACAGCTAAATGTAAATGAACCACAACAGTAATACCTACACTGTCTCTCTGTCTCCCCCTACAGTCCAGCTGTCAACAAGCCAGACTCCTCTCCCAAGTTGTCCCGTATGAAGCCTCCCTTCCTGCTCAATAAGACGGAGAACGCTGCTGGAGCGCCACGCTCGCCCAAACCAGAAGGCAAAGGTCAGTGTCGAGGAGACTAGAAGCCATCCACGCCGGCATTCGGCATTTGCTGAATACTGGGCTCTAACTTTGCTACCTACTTTGTCTTCAAACTGATCTTGGGATCAAAACTATAAAGAATTAATTGGACCAATTTTGAGTGTATTTGGAACTCCTCAAAGTTGTGAATAGCTCATCATTTAGTTGTCATATTCACTCTTGTTGTGGAGGCACCTTTAGTCAACTGCTTTGTTGTTTCTTCTCTTTTTTGTCCATATTATTTCAATATTTAATTATACCATGCTAACACAAAGCAGCTATACATAAGACTGACCTAAAAAGTACAACTCTTGCCCAAAGTAAGTACTAACCTTTTCAAATGTTTAGAGATTTATTTATTTTTTTTATCCCATTCTATTAAAGCAGTCTGCTGGTTTTCAAATCCTTTTTTATTTTTGTTTTAATGGGTGACAGCCTTTAGATAAGAAGGTGTTTAGTCCAACATGGAAGTTGCTAAGTTTCTGTTCAACCTGCCTACAGATGAGAGCAGCCCTCCCAAGTCTCCATGGGGAATTAACATCATGAAGAAGGCTAAGAAAGCTGGGCCCAAAGCTTTCGGTGTGAGGCTGGAGGAATGTCAACCTGGCACAAATAACAAGGTTAGCCACACTGACCTCTGTCACCACCTGAATGCGGTAAAACTGTTTTCCTTTTCCTTATTTTCTGTGATCACACGTTTCCGTGTCTCCTTCTGCAGTTCGTTCCAATGATTGTGGAGATCTGCTGTGGCCTCGTGGAGGAGATGGGTCTGGAATACACCGGCATTTACCGAGTCCCAGGGAATAACGCCATGGTGTCGCTGCTCCAGGAGCAGCTCAACAAGGGCGTGGACATCAACCCTGCAGAGGAGGTGCAGAAATATAAATATACATTCAGTCGTGTAAAAAAAGAAAGTGCAGCCTCTTTCATTTCTGAGATTTTACGTATCAGCACATAAAAAAATCATCTGGTGCTTCGTAAGTCTTAAAATAGCCTGTAAACGCAACCTCAGATGAACCTCAGTGCTGTAATTTATTTAGTAAAAAATAAGCCAAAATCCAGAAGCAGTAAGTACACACTTATTGCTTCACAGGTGCCAGGTGCTGCTAATTGAATGCACTTGATAAACTGATCATTAGCAAGTTTGAGCGCCTCATTTCCAAACAATTTGAAGTCTGTTATCGTCCAAGAGGTAGAAATGGAAAACCTTCAAGAACAGCTGCCAGTCTTTCCAAAGATTGTTTGAAAAGATTCCAGGAAATTCCTCGATAACAACGTGAGAGGCTTCTAAAGTCATGCAGAAAACCATAACTTGAAGTTATTGCTCCTGAATGTGTTTCTACAAGCCTGCTGAATCATTGGGATCCGCTTTTTTTTTTTACATGATCATAGAAGGCAAGAATACTGTCGATCCTCAAAGAGAGGAAAAAAAGAAACAATTAACTGGCACTTTTAGTACAAAAGGTGATTGGTAACGATATCTGAGTCGTCTCTGTGTGCTCTGTCGTCTGCAGAAGTGGCAGGACCTCAATGTCGTCAGTAGCTTACTCAAATCCTTCTTCAGGAAACTCCCAGAGCCACTCTTCACCAACGGTGAGACCAACAGGTTCCAACATGCCATCGCAAAACATCGCTGTGCAGCCTAATCACACAGCTTCATCTGACTTTTTATATCTTCTCATATCTTAACAGACAAGTACAACGACTTCATCGATGCCAATCGGATGGAAAATGCATCCGACAGACTGAAGACCATGAAGAAGTTGGTATGTGTTTACCCGCTTGGGTTAGATGCGCGCAGAAGTCGGGCAGGTTAAACAGGTTTACGGTTTTGACGTTTCACTCTGTTTTCCTTTCATTTGTATAGATCCGCGACCTCCCAGATCATTATTACCACACTCTCAAGTTCCTGGTTGGTCACCTGAAGACTGTAGCCGACAACTCGGATAAAAACAAGGTGGGATAAAGGGAATTTGTAAATGCGGACGAAATGTATCACTGTTAAGTATTTGGTATTAATGTCATCAATATGTTCCTGGCGTCTCTAGATGGAGCCTCGTAACTTGGCTCTCGTGTTTGGGCCGACGCTGGTTCGGACGTCTGAGGACAACATGAAAGACATGGTCACTCACATGCCCGACCGCTACAAGATCGTAGAAACGCTCATACAACACGTGAGAGATGCAAACGCGCACGTACAGTATAATTCACTTACATCCTTAATAGTATCCAAGTCATGCTCAGTATTTCTTTCTCCGGCTTTCTTGCAGTGCACCTGGTTTTTCACTGACGAGCTAGACAAGGATGAGAAGGTATGCTTTCAAAGGCAATGATAGATGCTGCAACTGACAAAACAAAGTGCAGAATGTTTGGCACAAAGTTGCAAACGTCACTGCAAATAACTGCAAAGCAGCTCTGCGAAAGAATCTGTATTACTCTAGAAAATGACAGGAAAAAAAGAAAATCCACTATTGCGGGAATTTGAAACATTGTATCCAACATTTTAAGAAAAATTACTGGTTGAGTGAGGAGTCACATCATTCATTATTTCTTTTTATTTGGTCATTTAATATTTATGATTTTTCTTTTCATGATGTAATGGAGCTCTCTGACAAACCCAACAAGTCACTCTGCTGTTTGGTGGCGACATTTAATTTTTAATCTTTGTGAAATTGGAAATTGTTGAGACATGCTTTCAAAAGCAAATCATTCAAGACTTATTGACCTTTCTAGGAATTTTCTTCCAGTTTCAATAACTAATATTTCCCTAATGATAATTGTCTCATAAGTATGCAGCAGCCGCTACACTTGATCTCCAGAAATGGAACTGAATTAATGATAGCTGCATTTGAGCTCTTGGCCTAGGGATTGAGATGCTAGCCACGTCCCAATTTGAGTCTGTCTCACTCTGTTCTTCATTTGCTGTCATGTACTGCCCATAATAAAGATACAAACGGCCTCTAAAACTACGGCGGATACTTAACAGTTTATGGATGCAATGCTCCGAATTTTTAAAGTAAATCTACCCCGTCCCTGCAGACACCAGTGGACACGGAGGACGTGCAGCCCGCCCCCAACATCGACCACCTGCTCTCCAACATCGGCAGGACCGCTCTGCTCGGCGAAGCCTCGGGTGAGCACGCTGTTTACAGCTCCGCCTTTCTGTGACGAGCCGCACCAGTAGCACTGAGTTAGAATTAGTAAACGCGAAACGAATGCTGCTGCTTTTCATTTAAAGCTGGAAGTAGGTAATTCCTCACTTGTGTGTTGAATGTTGTGCGGCCAGGTTTGTCTAAAACAAGACAACAGTAATACATTTATAAATATTAAAAGAAACCAATGATCACCGAAGTTCCACTGAGAGGTTTTTACAATTAATCTGAAGGAATATATTTCTAGAACTAACAGATTCTGTTTGCTTAAAGGCAGTTGATAGAATTCCTGGCCTGATTCAGAATTCTCCTTGGAAGTTTGTCCCAGTTTAAAGTATGATTTCCCTACTTTCCAACAGAACTGGAAAGCAGCTCAAGGAATGAACATCCGTTAGCAGTTTGAGTGTTTCTGTGTTTGATAGTGTGCCTTTACTTCTCTTCTTTCTGCTGACCTCTTTTTTTCTCCCTCCATGTTGCTCACCTTTCACTTTCTCTGTACATTTCTGCATTTCCTTCTCTCAGCTGAGCCTGTGGAGCAGCCACTGCGGTAGGATGGCACTGTTTGTGTGTGTGAGTGTGTGTGCAACCAAATCAGTGCACCATACTGTGAAAGTAATAATAATGGGTGTTAGAGAGTGTGTGTGTGTTAGCGGTGGTGATGGTTTGTGTCTCCATGGTCTCCATTACTCTCCTGAAAGTCAGCGTCAGACTGAAGTCTCTGTAAAAACATGTCACTTCAATGTCGGCCCCAGTCTGACTAATGAATTAATGGATGACTGGATGCTCTCTGAGTGTTAAAGCTGCTTTATCTGACACCGGAGTGTAAACTGTGCTCTGTCACTGAGAGACAACTCCTTCACTGGTGGCCTGTGCCTTGTCGAGCACTGCGCTGCACTCATCCTACAGGCAATTTCGGTCTGTGTGGCCCCATCGTAAAAATCCTAACCCCACTTCTGCCTGTAAAGGGACTCTGCATGGTGCTGTTTCATTGTTTCATTATCCCTTCAAAAGAAAATATTTTGTGTAAAAGCTTCAAGATGGCAGCTGGAAGCTCCCTCCTTGTAGCCAAAGTGAGTGCAGACGTAACAGGAAGTCTGTTTAGCTTGGGGTGGACTCACAGGGACGTGTCCTCTCATGTATTATCAGCACAGTGTGAACTAGGAATGTCTAATGTGGCACTGGCATATATGGTAACAAGCAAAGCATCTCATATTATTATCTTTAAAAAAAATATATGCAAAATAAGGTTATAAGGAAAATTACATTCACAGTTTGTTCCGTACTTGCTTGTCAAACTGTAAAGTTGCTATGTAGGGCAACATATAACTGTATTTGAGTCAGGACTACTATAGTCTGCTCTGAGGTTTCCTAACAGCCAGCCTGCATACAAGCAGGAAGAGCAGCAGACCTGACTTCAGTTGCAAAGGATGTGATACTCATGTAGTCAAACACATTGCAAAAAGAACAGCTGGGGTGGAGATGGGTTGCAAAGCAGCTTAAATTATGCGCCTTATATGAGATTTGCCTAGAAATGTATCAGCTGATGTAGGCTTGAGATCAGCCAATCTGCCAGGGCTGCACTTGAGCTTCACTTTGCCTTACCCCTGAGATCTAAGTTATCATCAGTGATGATCCTAGCCTTCACTTTAACCCCGTACTACTAGAATGTCTTTTCAGTCAAGGCCAAAGAAAAATCCCAATTTTTTCCAAAAAGTACTTTTTGCTTGTCTCCAAACATAGGGTTAGGGTTCAAAGGTCGGACTGGGATCATCACCAGTGATGGTATGGAGAGAATACTCAAGTATCCCACCCAACAAATTCATATTTAACATGTGTAATATCCTAATAACGTATACCAAATCTATACTAATCAACAGAATTATACAGACGAAAACAAAAAAAAATGTTCAAGAAGAAACAGAAATCCTGCAATCCTCACATTAGTTCAGATGAAAACGATTCAAAAGGGTCGTCTGTTAATATTTAATTGTTTCTGTCTATAAAGTCCGCTCATAGCTGTCGCCATAGTTAACTTAAGAGGCCAGATTTTCAATAATAGAACTCATGTGTTGTTGGATTTATGGGTGATTTATAAAAGTTGTTTTCAAAATCCAGGCGCAGTCGGTTCATTTCTTACTTTGCTCTCTAATTGTAAATAGTGACAGTAGTTTCTTTATATGCTAAAGCCAGTTTGGGCTGCATAATGCGTTAGTAATGCGTTAGTAATGCATTAGTAATGTGTTAATAATGCATTAGTAAAAAATGTGTTGGTCCTATGTGTATCAGAATTGTAGTGGGTAAGTGATGTTAGTGTAGCAGTAAGAAAGGCTGTGTTACATTTTGAATGTCATCACTAGCTTTCTAGTAAACAAGAGAACTTCTCTAAGCTGAGCAGAAAATACACTGACGTGGTCATTACTGCTGACTCCCTGAGAAACAGCTCCATCCAGAAAACCTTACCAACCCTCCCCGGTTTCTCAAGAGATTTGGGTGTTCCCTTTACTACGATACACGAAAGACAAATCCAGGGCTTCATTCCTGCATTCATTTGTGAGGAATGTGTTTCTTTTCGTACTGCTTCTTTTTCGTACTGCTTCTTTCACTGACCGATGCCATCCGTGTTTTTCGTGATGTCATCAGTGTGTGCCGTGATTTTTCTAATGAGGTTTCTCCTCCAACACCAAACCCTGCTTTCCCCCCAAATCATTGTTTTCCCTGAACACAACTCCAGTGTGTGATTCAGTGTCTTTGTTCTTGTTATGGTCCGAGGCCACAGAGGAAAACAAGTTCCTTTAAAAATCCACCACAGGAATTGGAGATACAACTGCAGCTGCACTGCTCACTGCAGAAAAAACCGTTGTATATGTTTGTTTTCCATTTAAGGTTAAGGAGCAGAACATCATATGCATAAATTGAATCCAATCAAAACTGTTCCATCTGCATCTGCCAGGTCATTGTCGACCCCTTTATAGGGGCTTAGTCAACCTGCACTCTTTTAACAAAATGTTCCTCTACAAGAAAAAAGAGTCTAATGCTGTCAAAATGTATTAGACCTTATAGGAAATCTAACATCTTCTTGTTTATGAAAATGTTTCCTATTTGGTATGTGACCAAACAAAACTAACCCTAACCCCAGACAGGTTGCCATGACCTCGGCGTTAGGAGGTTAATCTGAGTCCCTGAAGCATCCATCACCATAAAAACGGCACAGAATGAACCACTGCCTGCAACATGTGAAGTACTGATTAAAACTTTTTGCAGTTTTCTGAGAATAAACACAATTTTATCCAAAAATTAGCCGCACGTTAAGAAGCAATGTCCCAGGCGGTGTTGTCCACTTTGCACCTGATGGAAAACAACCTGCTTCATAGCAAAATCAGCATTAAAGTCTGTAGGAACATACAGGGAGCAGTGCAGGAGCAGTTATTTTATTTATTGTTGTTTTTTTCCTTTTAAAAAATAAGTGATGATCACAGCAACTCCCTCTGTGTCCTCCACCATGACTGTTCTGGCCTTTTGTTTACTTCGTCCGTTCTGACCCACAAATGTCTCCATTTCCTTTTCCCCAGATTCAACCAACAGTGATTCAGCGAAATCAAAGGTAACCTCTCCTCACATGAAGCAAGCCTGATTGTCCAACCTCCTGCACGCACAGATTCAGCAGTAATATTTCCTGCTTTTTCAGGGGTCAAAGAAGGACCTCACAGCCAAGGAATTCCTGGCTCTGTCCATCATGTCAGCGGTTACTGGCCGCAAACGCAGGAAGCGCCATAACGCCCGCCGCGTGGGCAGCAGCACCGACGATGACTCTGAGCATGAGCCGATCAAAGCTGGACATTTAGGGGCAGGAGAGGAAGAGGAGGTGGAGTCGCCAGTAGGAGACACTGCTCCTCGAGCAGAGGGAGAGGAGGATGATGACGAAGAGGAAGAAGAGGACGAGGAGGAGGAGGATGAGGAAGTTGTAGAGAGCGGAGTGAAAGAGGAGGGACAAGAGGAGCCGGCCGTAAAACCCAATCGGTTGTCCTGTAAAGTGGAAGAGGAGGCGGGAGGAAGGCAGGCAGCCATGTTAAACGAGGAGGAGGAGGTGCAGGCGGAGGTGAAGGGGCCTCAGTGGCGAGCTCCAGAGGATGCTCGCTCTATAGTTTCAGGTTACTCCACCCTCTCTACTTTAGGGCGGAGCTTGGGATCTGAGGGGAGGGGAGACGATGCTGATGATGAACACAGCGAGCTGGTGAGCGAGACAGATAATGAGAGCGGCTTCGCCTCGCGCTCTCTTACACAGGAGAGACCCGATAAACACCCGGCGCCACCTGTAAACACGCAGCTGCCGGCGCCGCCGCGAAGCTTTCTCTACACACACTACAAAAGCCCCGCTCTGTCAACCAGTAACATTCTCACCCCACCCACTTCCCTCACACAGACACCAGACTCCACTGAGAGGAGCGACGGAGGGGCCCGCTCCACCACACCTTCTTCCTCCTCCTTCTCGTCCTCCTCCACCACTCACAGACTGCACTCGCGGCCTTCCTTTAACTCCCACAAGCTGATCCAGTGCGACACTCTGGCCAGGAGGAAGCTGAAGTCTGAGAAAAACAAGACTCGCTCCCTGGACCTGATGGAGTCACCCGAGGGCACGGCTCCATCCGAGGGCTCCGGCTCAGGAACGGAAGGTGCACCCACAGCAAAGAGGGATACCTCCAGAACCAACACTTCCTCAGGCAGCAGCCAGGAGAGTCTGCGCCCAGCCCGACCCAAGCCTGCCGTGCTGCCCAGCGAGGCCGCTTCCTTCACTCCGACCGGCCCGGGCGGGAAGTCGCTGGCCGATCAGGTCCGCGCCCGACTGCTAGGCTCAGCTGACAACCTGCACCGCGTCGGACTGCGGAAACCACCGTCACCCGAGACGCGCAGGAAGAAGCGGGCTTGGCGCAGACACACTGTGGTGGCTTCCCCGACTGAGATGTCCGATAAGAGACCCCAGCTGATTGTCAGCGAGTTCCCCTTGTCTCCTAACAATCAAAACCAGGTCAAAACACAAGGGCTGCCTCGGGATGCAGAAGGTCTTGACCAAGGACCCGCTACACGTCAAGCACCCACCTCCAATTTCCACCAGTACCTTTGAACCCTGACCCCAACCACCGCTCCAAGAAAAGAGGCCAAAGCTGCTGATTCTCAGTTTGTGCGTAGGGATGGGGGAGTGGATGTCCAGCTGAGCTGCTGACGGCCTGCAGGTCAGTAAACTGGCAGCAGTGCAAACGGGGATGTGGTTGGTGGACAGGTGAAAAACGGCCCACCTTTTTTGTTGTTGTTGTTGTTGTTGTTGTTTTTTTTTTTACTTTTCATTGAGCTCCGTTTGCATGGCAGGGTGCGTTCCAGTGTTGCCAAAGCTTTCATTTTCTTTTTCCTTTAAGTGTGCTCTTATAGAAATGATAGGACAGAGACACAAACAGACGCCATCACGATCGACGTAAGAGCCAATAATTCTGATTCGAGTAACAACTGAGCATCCCTCTTGTCTTCTCTTCCTTCCTGTCTGGATCACAGAAGACGTAAATTAAAACTTTAATCGACCAGAGGAGGATGCTGAAATGCAGCTTCTACAGTTATTAAAAAAAATCAAAAAAAATCATATAAAACCATTTCAGGAGGGCAAACAACTGATTCTTCATATCAGTCTTCCTAACGTTTCCCCTCTGACCTTTCACACTGTAAAACTCCACCAAACTTCAGCTCACAAACACATGAAATGCAGTTGTCTCCCTCTACTTGTTAATAATGTTTATGTGTGTTTGCCCAAAAATATTCGTGACCATGTCTAAACGTGCAGGTGTTTGTGTTAAACGATTTTTGTAACATTTGTACAAAGCCTTGTTAAGTTAACCCTGTAAATATAAATATTATGTTATAATATTTGTTTGTACTTTTTTTTTAGGTCTTTTTTTTAAGGTTTACAAAAGTGCAAATAAGTGCACAGTCGTTTTTTTGTTTGGTTTTGTTTTCAAGATGTTACTTGAAATGTTTCCCTTAATATATTATTTGTTTTTGTTTTATATTCAATATATATATATATATATATATATATTAAATATATATATTTTGTATTAAAGTAAAATTTATTGCAATTTCACCTCTTGGGTGTACCTGTTTAAAGGCGACGAGATAAACACGACTAAACGTATTCCTTATTTCCTCATAGATGGCCTTTCTGATTCACAGCACTGTGCAGGAAACCTTTATCTCACGAGATAAGTCTTATAATAAAGATTATCTCGTGGCTAGTTACACAAAATGTACACAACACTCTGTAGTAACAACATGTAGCAAGTTCTGAATTTTAATCAGGTAATTATTATGTGATATCGGACAGTTTGCAGACAGCTGATCATGCCGCCAGGGCTTCAAGTCTGGGATTACTGAGCATTGCCTCAACAGATCAGCTCATATTCACTGAACACAGGAGCTCAAAAGAAGATGCCTGACAGTGTTTAACAGACTGGTGTAGGATTTTCTTTTTCTTTTTTTTTTGGTGTTTTCAGCACACAAGGTCAGGTTCTAATAAATCTTCCCTGAGTGGAGAAATGGTACGTTGGAGGAAATGAAAAAAGAAGAACAAGAGTCTGTTGTTTCTGTCTCGTCTTGACCGCAGAACCAATTTGCAGTAGCGAAAAAAACACGACCCGAGCGAGAGGTGCAAATTCAGAAGTCACAAAAGGCTTGCTTGTTTCCCTGCGACCAAATAATAACCCAGTGAAAGAGAAGAAGAATGATAATAATAAATAGGTTCTAGTCTCGTCTTACCTCAAGGTTTTTTCTACAAGTGCCTGATTTCTGGAATGTGTTTTTGTTCTGCAGTGCCATGCTCTGTTCTTATCCTTCCATTTCCTTTTGTTATTTCTGGGTCTCCTCCCCTCCTCTGCTGTGGTTGACGGTATAATTGAGGCACTGACCCAAAGATGTGTACATTAAATACAAGCAGTCTAACAGAGGCTGTACAAAACAAAATAAAAGAAAGAAAGAAAAGTAAAGCACACTTCAAGCCAAGGACACTTCTATGCACTCCCTTTGCCTTTAACAGAGGAGGGGAAAAGCATAGTATTCTCTCAGCTGCTTCTTTTGTTTTTTTTAACAAACTGAGGTCACCTCTCTATGCCTAATAATCCACAGTGTGTGAATAAGGTACACCTAACACACCCCACCCTACAACTGCATTAGGTCATGCCAGACAGCATCCAGTTTCCTAAAGATGAACAAAAACCTCATCAAAGGGAAACGTCGACAGTCTGAAATGTGATTTTACCTTTTGTGTCGTTGTTGTATTTTAAAAGCGTTTCTTTTTTTGTACATACTATCTTAATATGTAACATATTGTATTGTGTACATTTGGAATTGCTTTCGAGTATGACTAATATGAAAATGACTGGACTAAAAGAAAAAAACAAATAAAAAAACATGGTTGTCCGCCTGAACTCATTTCCCTCGTGGCTGTGTGCTTAAAAGCAGGTTATATGATGTAAATAAACAGAACTATGTTTTAAAAAAAATTTGTTTTTTGTGACTTTTGTGTGTGCGCAAAACACATTTTTTACAGTGGAGTTGTGCCTCACATTTTGCAGCGCGGGCATCTTAAAATAGGAGCTGACTGGCTCCCCCTAGAGGCTTGAAGAGGAATAAGACATAGGGAAACGGAATCTGGAGTGTTGAGGGTCTTTATTTTAATTTATGGGAATGTTTAAATATTTATGGATTCTGTGAGTAGCAGCTGTAATAATGGGATTCTATTAAAACGGATGACCCCACCAAAGTAAAGACACACTTTTCATCACATTCTTAGGCTTTGCAAATGAGCAGCACTTCTCACATGATCAGTAACCAACCTTGTCTGCATTGCTGTCCACAGGCTCTTCAGGAACAAGTCTCACCACTCGCCAGACATTTTGGAACCCCCTTTAGGCATTTATTTGCATGCTATTTCTAAATTAACTTAATAAAAATGTAAGTTACACCTCTATCACCATCTACCCTGCTACATAATTATCCCATCAATTGCAAAACAAATCTCTGGGTGCCATGTCTCTTTTTATCAGGCCTGCCTAAACTTGTGAAGTTACTAATTTTAACTGGGGGCCGGGTGTAAATATACATTATGTGATTGGTAGCTGTAATGATGAGAAAATCCATTATCAAGTCAGAATAAAGACAAAAATTTTCTGCAGATCCTTGACTTTGCAAAAATAATAACCACAGTGTGTCTGTATTACAACCTAGAAAATTCAGTAAAATAAACAATAAAATCCCACTTGCATGTCTTCCTGTATACCTAAGCTTTCATAAAGAGCATCTTATCCATATCCCATCCCCCCTTCTCATATGGTCTTCCATTCAGAGGCCACTGATGCCTTGTGTCTGGCCCATATCGGAATCCTCGCAAGAAATCTGACCAAAGCCGCTGACAGCAGCTCCTAGCTGCAGCTTCCTGTGTTTGAGGACAGGCTGAACAACACATGGCAGTCTGATTCAGAACTTCAATTTTTATATTATTTTATTGGAACTAAAAGGTTAACACACAACTGTTAAAATGTTCACGCTGAAGTCTTTTTTTTTTTTTTTTTTTGCAAAAAAAGTATCTGAAAGGATGGCCCAATTAGCTGCAAGTCCTTCTTGTTCAGTTTCTGGAGGAGGGGAGGGGGGGGAAGAAGAAAAATAATCCGACATACAATATTTGCTCTTAAAATTAAAATCAGAACAGTTTATGTCAATGGATACCTACAAAGTTGAGCAGAGGAACAAACGGAAATTTCTTTTCAAATACCTCTTTATAAAAAATAAAATAAAATAAAAATTAAAAAAAGAGAAAGAAATCAAATTTGAAATATTTACAATTCTCCTTGAAAACAATAACCGAATGGGACATTAACAGCTCAAATAGAAAGGGAAACGTCAAATATTTACTTATTTTGTCCAGGTGACAAACTGCTTACAGAAAAACGTATGATAAATTCTTTTAAAAATGCAGTAGTCCCATGTTTTACCTTATCCAAAGGATTTTAATTTGTAGCGACCTGGCCCCTGTCCTTGCTGGGCTGGCTCTTCAGGAGCAGCTCCATGTTTTGGGCTTTCAGTCTCTCCAGTTCCTTCTCCATCTCTTTGACCCGGACCGAGCAGTTCTGACCCCCGGGCTCCACGGCGCGTCTCAGCCGGTTGTTCTCCTCCTCCAACCGGGACATGCACTTCTCCAGCTCCAGGTACTCCTTGACCAGCTCCTGCTTGGTCATATTCTGCAGGCTCTCGACGTGATACATCTCGTAGGTCTCGGAAAAGTCTCTTTGGAGGAACTCTCCACCCGCGTTCCCGGGCCTCCCGATGCCATCGCTGCCCCCGCCGCTGCCGTCATCGTAGTCCTGGTCCTCGTTTTCCAAGACCTCATCCTCGCTGCCAGTGTCCTCCATGCAAACCCCGACCCCAGAAGGCCGCCTGACCCCCATCTGGGTGTTGAGGTCGGGTTCCTCTCGGTCGTGCTCGTCCATCAGGAACTGAGTTGTGTTGTAAGGGGCAACCGGGAGCCCTTTGGCGAACATTTCCTCTCTTATGCGCGAAGCTCTGGCAGTCTCCTTCTCTTCTAGGGCTTTCTTTTCCTCCCAGGAAAGTTTGTTATACGGCTTCCAGTGGCGCTTCTTCTTAGAGGTCCTGCGCCTGTGCCTTTTCTTGCCTAGACGCGCATCTAAGCCCGTATCAGAGTCGATGTGCAAACTATCCACTTGTACCTGCAGCCGTCTGTCTTGGCCGTTTTTTCCCTGTGTGGTGTGGTGGTCTCCTGTCGCTCCTTGGATGCTGCGTTTCTGATGAGGCTGAGTCGAAATCGGGCACTTCTGGACCTCGTTTCCGGCTGCTAACCCAGGGCACACCTCCCTCTGCCCGCCTTTCATTTGCCGTAACTTGTCTGTGTTGATATCCTCGCAGTTCTCCGCCCGCTGCTCCTGCTTATGCTCGCTCTGTCGCCCCCTGTCGCCGTTTTGTGGTCCATCATGGTTTCTAGCTGGGAGATGCTCCAACGCGTCTCCACTGCTCCCACCTGAAGGGCTGGCTGAAGTTTTCAGGTGATGGGTCGTCTCCTCTGGCTCAGTCATCCTGGTGTTCCGCTCCTATGGCTCCACTTTAGCACATTTTTAGATGATATTCATGCTCCCGTGACTGAGTTTAAAAGTTCGTTAAAAAGACGTTAATTTGAACAAAATATTCTACAATCTCGCGTAATCACTAAAGAAACTTTTGAGATTGTTTGCGTTTGTAAACAAACGCGCGCAAAGTAAAAGTAAACTTCCGAACAGTAAACACTTGTTACTCCTCCAAGGGTTTGTCAGAGCAACTGTCGCTAACTACCATTAACTGTTTCGATGCTGTCAGAGTTATCGTTCACCCGGAGACTGCGTTCCGCCGTCACAACAGTGTCCAGTGTGCCGCTCAAGAAGAGGGAGCTCGTGTTTATATACCAGCTCCGCCTCTACCCGTGCGCATGCTACTGCTTTCAACTCCTGATGGATTGTGGGGTATGACGTTTTCGTTTCGGCGAAGCCTTGGCGGAGACCTTCGCACCAAACTACATAGCCCACAAGTCTACCATAACTGGCGAGCTTCTTAACCAATCAATTAAGAGGATCTCGAGTCCGCTAAAGCCTACCCTACTCTTTGTTGATTGGACCAGAGAATAATTTTGCTGTTGCTAAGCTCAAGGTATTTTCTGATTGGGCAGATCAATAGTCAATCACAGGACCGTAATCCACGCAAAGAAAGCAGTCCCGGGCATTTTACGGACGCTACTATTTACAAATGAAGGGGTTGTGTTTGCAATTGAAGAACTAAAAGTTAATCTGTTTACATTTGAAATAAGTGATTTGCAAGCTGGAGCAAATATGCGTGGTTTAAACACACAATAATAGGCTTTGTTTTTATTTACTCATCCAGCCAACATAGGACAAAATTACCCATACAATTAAACCCCCCTGTATTTTAAGCTACAACAAGAAACTGTCTTGCGGAATCTAGTCCGTCTTCGACGTTCATTTGAGAAACTAAGTAAATACAGCTTATTCAAAACATACTTTTTTTTACATGTCAGCTGCCATAAAAATGCGTTGCTCAGGCGCCATTTGAGAGATTGAATGTTTCCGTGTCAAAAGTGTCTTCTGTGCGGAGTGATATGTTGTGGGGGCAGAGGGCCAGGGGAACTCTGGAATCAGCGTAAACAAACGACATTTATTGTGAAGCTGCCGTGGAGAGCGCTGTTCCGAACCCCTCGTTGTTAAAGGGTGGGTCAGGCGATCTCACACTTGCTCAATAATCCTATTAGCAGTTGACGAAGTGGTGTAGATCAGCGTTTGAGTTTTTCCGCGCAGCCAACGTTCTGATACGCAGTGTTAGTTTTACACTGTTGTCTCGTGTTAACGGCTAAGGAGACGCTAGCTAGCTAACGTTAGCCAACGGGCGCTACGTGTCGTGGCTCCCAAACTAAACACTACACGACTCCACATACATACGAAGCCATACGTACTACAACAAAAATAAACTTAATGTTTAACTCATTGGTCACAGAAAAACGCTCCTAGTCGGTGTGAGTATGACGAAAAACGCCATACTGCACTAAAGCTAGGTAAGCTAACGTAAGTTAGCGTACGCTACCGTGTAGCGATAATATAAAAAGTATTAAACCATGAGTGCTAGACCGTTTTTAAATAAAATTGTTTGGCTTGTGTCAGTTTGTCGATTCAACTGCAGCAAAGTAAAGCAACTACATGCGCTGTGCTACTGGTAATGATAGCCATCTGCTAACTAGGCCAACGTGTTCATATGGGGCCCGCGTAATTCCTGGGCTGTTTTATTCCGTTGTGATTTTCTCGTTTCACTAAAGCGATTAGTGTACACATTTCAAGTACTGCCACAGTTAGTCGAACTGTACAAGTGAGAGTACCGAAAATATACACAAACAGACTGAAAACATTCGTTTTTTGAAACAGTCCTTCACATGAGACGTTTGAGCAACTGTCTTGCTTTCAGGAAGTAGACCGCGCCTGATCTTTCCAGTTTCCCTTTAGTTAACTGGTGTTAGCAAGCTCTAGATGGGTGTAACTCGCCAAACCAATAATCTTCCACACTATTCACAACTTTTCTGTATTGTCGGCTTGTGTGAAATAAACAAATGGAAATAAAATGCTGTGGGGAAAAAGGTTGAAACCTTTATGTGGAATATGTTAATGTGGTTAATTTGTTTTGTTTGTTTTCTGATGCACATTATTTACATGTGCATACTACATGCATACATATTTGATGTCACAATGGTTAAAGAGTTAGTCATTATTCTGTGTTAATCCTTAACTGTGCATGCTTCACTGTGTCATCCACAAATTGTGTCCAGTTTTCACAAAGCAGTTTGCTTCCATTAATGGAAGAAGTGGGTTATTCAGTCTGTGGCCTTATGTTGGGTGACTGGTCTCTCCTAACACTGCCAGTGAAGACTGGCTACAAACAACACAGGCCCACTGTTTCTACTAATAGAAGCAGGCAGAGTTTCAGCTTTGGCAAATAAGCAAGGCAAACTGGGAAATCCTTTGAGAGGGGAGGTGATCTGTTCTAGTTAATATGAAACCTAATGACCATGGAGATTGAGAAACAGTACCAGGGCTTCCCATATTCTCAAATCAAGGAGCGTGCGCAGCTACAGCACCAGAGCTGCTCCTGCATAGATCACAGCTTGTGAGGATTAGCAGGCATGACTTAATCTCTCACCCTGTCCAACATAGTAGTTGCTGCAATTGAGCGGAGATGAAAGATATATGTAATATACTATTATACGCTGGTGCACGGGCCTGAAGAGGAGGTGCAGGAGTTTGTGCAGACAGCAGGTCCAGATGGGTGTTTTAGTAAGGGAAACAGTCAATCCACCAGCTTCATTAAATGACCAGGTTAAAGAAACATCACCTTAGGCTCCATCCACCCAGCCTACCAAACCTGTACGTGTGTGTTTGCTTTGCACATGGCTGTGACTCAGCTCTGTCACTCTCTGCTCTCTGTTATAACTCCATTACTAAGACTTAATTAAGTTTGCAGGCAGTGCTCTGGTACTGTGAGCACCATCTAATAACCAAAAAATTAAAAAAGACTGCAGTGCAGGTTTTCACTTTCATAACCAACCCTTTAAATCTGTGCAGACAGCATGAACATACTGGCCACAGATGATGAATGTGGCATTACGGAACTGATTGTTGTTGTTGAGAGCTAAGCAGTTACTTTTAATAACCAACAGGGGACGCCAGCTCCTCAGTCACTGGCATTTGAATGGGGAACAGTTTTACTAAAGTGGAAGCACTTTTTTCTGCTCTTGATCTCCATTTAGAGGAAGGTGTTTACATATTTGAAAGTTTGCCTGAACAATCAGGGTCATATGTTTGCTTTACCTCCTCTGAAAGAAAAGATTTCAGCTGTTTAAATGTTTGCTGAGCCTAGACAAAGGGCAACCTGCTCTTTGCCTGTGGACGTTAATCACGCCACTATATTCATGTAAGGATGCAAGCTTTTTAAAATTTATATATCATAAAGGTAGGTGAAACAGCACAGTTTTTCTTTTTGGAATACAGCATGGCATCGGCGCAAAATAAACTCGAAATAAACATTTTAAACAAGTCTATATTTGGGTTTATTTATTTTATTTATAAAAAACAAAAAGGTCCCATAAAAAGTTTTTTTTTTTTGAAGACCAGATTTAACCAAAAAGGCTTTGATACGCAACTGTTGAGATTCTGTGCGCACATAGTGCGCTTTAAACCATTTTAACAAGTGTGTATACAAATTAATGTATGGAGGGGGACTTGACCATACCTGATCCACGATCAAGGTTCCTTTGCGTTTTAGTTGGGGCAGGAAGAGGAGGAGGAGGAGTAAGGTGTTGGCTCCAGAAGCGTGCGACTCGTTTGGAGTCCTGCGCACAAACATGAGTAGCAAATCTGGGGAGGGGACTCCTGCGGTCGGTTCTCTCTCTCTCTCGCTCGCTCTCTTTCTGCGGGCTGGGGGTCTGTCTGGGGCAGTTTAAGGACACCTGCGCCCTCAGCTTCCTCAAACCCCTAAAGTTACAAGCTTAAGTTTATTTCGCTGGAGTTTATGTAGCGATCATGTTAAGCGTAGGCACCGGCAAGACCAGTCCCAGGGAGCACAGGAGGAAAGTGAATGAGAAGACGACGGACCTCATCAGGAGGCTCGGTAAGGACACCTCCAAATCTGACCTGCTCCTAGGAGTTCACCGTCAGCTCCAGGCTGAAGTGTTTTGTTTTTTTCGCTCATTGTTGGTACAAACTTAACTGAGGCTTCAGTGATTTTTAGTCACCTTGTTTGTTATGTTGCCTTTTTCTAAGACAGCAGTTATAATCGGTAGCTATTTATGCCTTCATAATTCACAACATAGTTTCTCTTAGAAGGCGGTGTAATTCGAGAACTCATCATCATTCTGAAAAGATTCATTTCACCTACTTTCATTGATAATTGCTCACTTCTTAGTTACAGATTGTTTGGTTTAATTTGTAGTCTCGTTAATTTGTTTCATTCATTTACTTCCCCCAGTTTACAAAAAATGCATTAACAAAACACGCATAACAGGTTTGCTTTTTTTAAATGATGATGTTCTTAGAAAGTGAGTAATGACCGAGGTTACAGATAATGGCATCAAACAGAAGCGAAATTCTGAGTATTTGTGGGTGTAGTTACAACGGTCATGTGTTTATGAAGAGCAGAGTTGCTCACTGGACTACTGCTCTGATTCAGGCTCCTCGCCATTCCCATCTCAGCCTACTCCCCTCACAGTTCAGTCCCGATATGTCACTGCCCCTTCCCAAACTCGCCCCAAAATAGACACTTGCTGAGCAGCCATAGCGCACCTGTCAGAATCTCTGAGAAGACGCTGGATTTCTGGAAGGCTGAACCAGTGTTAACGACGTATATATGCAGGCATACAAAATTAGCTCACGGACAGAAATGTTGGATGAAATCTTTGCTTTTTCTTTTATTTCTTTTCAGGTTTATATGTATAAAGGGGACGTATTATGTTTTTTTTCCCCAACCCCATATTTTTAATTCCTGGACTTTACTAGAGTAGCTTTGCATGACTCACTTATAAATATTTATCTTGAGGTGCTGCACTGGCACAATATGATGCAGTAATAAGCTGTACTATATCAGGGATTTCCACTCTCATTGATGTACAGTGACACATAGCCAAGAGTAGAAACCGGTCTGAAACTGAGCATTCAGAGCAGCATGAAGCCTGAAACTTTGGCAGTGTTTCACATGAGCATCCAACATTGTAACAGCATAAGCATGAGGAATGCACTCATGACTACCTAATTAGGCACATCTGTTCAACTGCTTATTAAGACAAATAGGTAATCAGCCAATCACCTGGCAGGAACACGGTGCATTTAGGCATGTAGACATGATTAGAACAACCTGCTGATGGTCAAACGGAGCACTGGAATGAGGAAGAAAGGTAATTGAAGTGACTTTGAACATGGCATGGTTGGTGGTGTAAAATGGGCTGGTCTGAGTATTTCTGGTCTGCAGTATCATAATTATTTTTGGTCAGTCTTTTAAATCATAATTTTAACACAATTACTGAGGAAGTAAATCCAACTCTTTTTCTTAATATCTTAACAAAATAGAGTATTAAGTGTTTTATTGGTCAACTGAAACAGGAAGTCCAGTTAGCTGACAAAGAACAGCACAAAGTAATCGAAACAGGAACATATGAGGGAGGCACTAACAAGCTGACACAGTACAGCACAACAATGAGCTAAGAAAACCATAAGGGATTAAATATGCATGTGGGGTAATCAGGGGTATGGAAAATACCCGTTAACACAGCTGAACCTAACTGAAGAAAACGAGACAAAAGATGCAAAATTAAATAAAACACACGAGAAACTAACTAAATAAAACATGGAATAACTAAACAGAGGCTCTCTAATGCAGAGACGGGGACTAGACAAGATACAGGAAACGCACCAGGAGAGGAAAATGTGAAACTTGGGGGATTACTGATAAACAGACTCTGGATCATGACTTTAAACTCCAGGAAGATAATTATAACAACCCAGAATGGGGCATAATAATTGTTTTATCTGCAGTGGTATAGTGCTTCCTGGTTTGATTCTTGCCAGAGATACAAGTTTTTTGGGGTTGGCGTCCGTTTAAGAACTCTGTCAAATCAAACATATGGCGTTATCTGCTGTGGCAGCCCCTAGTGGTAAGGGGGTGGATGGAAATAACATCTTTATTTATCCTAAGGTCACTATAGGCCAAAATTGTGATTGAAAGCAAAGACCTTAATAAGTAAAAACAATATGCAGAAACAGTCTCTTATAAATTCAGCTCTTCTTGCATGTTTAGTGAAAACAGAAATGCAGAATTTTAATGTTTTTGCAACAGTGTGTAAACATGGATCCATACTTCTGCAGTGACACCATGTTTAAACTCTGACACTATGCACAGACTTGTTTAAGCATTACTGAAGTCTGAAACTGTATCTGCGCCTGAAAACGCAACACTGGCATTGCTATATTTGAGTGTCCCACTAATACTTAATAATAAAGCAAGTAAGGTCACCCGAGTAGACTCACCACCACCACTTGTTGTCATAAATTAGTCAGGTGACTGTCCACCCACCATGTTTTAGCCGCTTTCACATCAAAGCGAAAACACCGAATAGTTTCGCAATCTGCTGGTGGGACTGACCTAAGTTCAAAGGTTTTGTGTCATGTGGTGTCACAGGACTGATCCGCCTTCCTCGTTCAAACATTTCTCACTCACGGTGAGCCAAAGTGACGAATGTGGCCTGAGAGGCAGAGATTTGTTAGTTTTGAGATAATCCATGTTTGAATCAGACTAGCGCACACATGGATAAATATATTCATTGCCACAGACGTCCCCACAGGGGTTTTGGGGGATTTGATTTCAGGGAGAGAGTCTGCGGCTGTTGGCAGCGCTGTTAATGGTGGTACACAGCAATTAGTTTCTTGTGTGAGCAAACAGCCTGCATAAGCCAAGGATTTACAAAACAACATCCATGATGAGTTTCAGTCGGTTTAGACCGAAGAGATGGGACAATTTCACACGTTGCACCTACAAGATGAATGTAAACACAATCGTGAGCTGAGGTGATGTTTTCGGAGGCCGCTGCAGGGAATATGTGGAATCTGTTTGGTATCTGAGTAAACTCAGCTGTAAATCTGAGAGCTTTACATATGCTTTATGTCTGCGATTGTGGTCAACAACATTCCCGGCCAAACAGGTCACAATCAACAAGGTTATCATCTGTTATTAGGTTTGAATGGTCAGGTGTTTAGAAGGATTTAACCTCAATGGGATCTAACTGAGCCCCAACATACAATAAATAGCATCAGTTGTGTAACAACAGACACTTATTCCGATTGTGAATAAACTTTTTTTTTTTCTAAATAATCACAGCTCAGCTGTTTTTGTGTGTGCAGGCTCACATTGTAGCAAAGAAAAGTATTGCCAGTTTATTAGACAAAAGGTAAAATATATACTGACGTGTTCAAGCTAAAGTCAGCTCTATTCAACTCCATTCAAATTTCAATTTTTTTTCAAATTGTGCACTGTCCAAAAGAAAATAGGAATCCCCTTTCCCTTCAACCAAACCATACTGCTCTCACAGTCTGGTTTTCTCCTGCCTATGGTGAAGTCTGCCAACCTCAGGTTGGAAAACAGTAAATCAACAGTAGAGGTTTGACTTTAATGTGGCTTAAAAATCACGATCATAGCCTTGTTAATATGCATTGCAACCTTAAATTGTGCTTTGACGGCATATTTAACCACATATTGGCAAATAAAATGACAGTTTTTTTTTTTTACAAAAGCTCATTTATTTCTCAACATTTTTTTTTAAATATTTTACTGGAATCCAGATATTGTTCAGAGCGAGTCTAGTTGCACACAGTGAGTCCTGCTTACTGTGTGGTCATAACTCGCTTATTAATGAGCAAATAAATGATGTTTCATTCATTATAAGAGACAAAGAGAACGTTTGACTAAAAGCTGCTTGTTTTCGACTTAATACAAAGAGGCTGCTCTGCTTTCATGTTCAACTCTCTGCTGTCCAGAAACCATTGGCAACGATTCTGCATTTCCAAATGACACTCGCTTTTTTCTACTCAGTCCTTTTTTGGGGGGTTTGGGGGGGGTTCACATCAGGAAATTCCACAGAGAGTCCCGATTCCAAAGAAGGAAAATACGGTTTCCAACTGATCATTTTTCTTCTTTTGAGCTGGAATCTCATCATTTTGCCTAAACACTTTTGATTTTGGAGATGCATACTGGATGCCACTGTTTGCCTCCTAGAGGGGACAGCTGTGCGACAGAGCTGAGAAACTTTAATTGGCCCGTATTAAATCTACAGCCCCTATACTTGTCTATCTCTATGCGAGAATCCATGCTAGCTGACTCTTGTGACTGCTGCTATGCTGACAGAAACGTGAACCGTGTCCCGGGAGGAGCTGGTATGTGGGCCTGAGTGAAGAGGACTCATGCAAGCACAGTGCACTGACCAGCTGATATAGTTATTTGGATTTTAATCCTCCTTTCAGCGTTAAAGCTACACTGCTGCTCACAGTGTCAAAGCACCCTCGGAGGAATCTCCATTGCTGAGTTAATTAAAATGTTAATTGTTTTCCGTTATTTGCTTTATCCACTTGCAAGTGGCACAGTTGTAGAGATAGATAATGTCAGTCTGTTGGGTTGAGACGAAAAGATCTCTTGTATTGTCATGAAATTTCATTTCCTTTCATGTTCCCCTGAGAAGGAATCTTATTGGCTTTGGTGTCCCTTTCTCTTTCCTGCATGAACGTTTGGTTAATTGACATTAAATATGCGATGCATATCTCTGTTACCTCCATAGGAGATGAACTGTGTTTTTCAGTCCTAGGTTTTACTGCTTTGACTGAGGAACTCATTTACATGAGGCAACACTTTTTAAAGCAATGCTCATTAGTAGCATCCCTCTTAAGTAGGCTTTTAAAAACTCGGTGTACAGTACAGCGTCTGGGTTAACTGTCCCAGACACCATTATTTCAGCAAATTATAAATACCTGTCTAGCCATAATTTTGGGATCATACTTTTTCAAAACTACACAACATCTTCTTTACTAACCTTGTATTTTGGATCGTGTCATCCCAGACATTCTCTTAGCTGCAGTTTTGGCAGTTTTACGTCTTCTTCCTGCCGCATTATCACAGTTGCCTTTGCCAACTGGAGAAATTGCAGATGTTGCTCCTCACTGAATGATCCTTGAATACTTTTATTGAAAACCCTTTATTTCTAAGAGAGTGCCACTGCGCCAGTATTATCCTAAAAATGCCTGATTTGAAGTGGTACAAATATTTGTTGAGCCAATCATGTGGCAGCAATTGCATTATAGTCATGTATACACGGTTAAGATAACCCCCTGAAGGTCAAACTGAGCATCAGAATGGGAAAGAAAGGTAATTGAAGAGATTTTGAATGTGGCACAGTTGATGGTTCCAGACAGGATGATCTCTGAGTATTTTAGAAACTGATGATCTACTGTGATTTTCTGCACAGTAATTCCTAGTGTTTCCAGAGAAGAGTAAAAAATTTCCAGAGAACAAGACCAACTGCATGACATTATCACGTCAAAATAGACCAAAATCTCTGAGTAATGTTTCCAGAAACTTGTTGAATTGATGTTATAATTAGCATATAGGCCGTCACAGGCCCGGCCTGGTATTAACAAGGTGTACCTTGTTAAAAGTCAGCTCATTTGTATGTGTTAATTAGCCAAACTTTACTAACTACCAAAATATAACCGGTGTTTAGTTTTCATCTTTATGCACAAACTCTAGCAGTGCTTTAAAGTTTGGTGATTTGGAACTACTTCAGCCAGAATAAGCTAAGCTTTAGCTTCTGTAGATGTCAGCTAGCTGACTTGTTTACATGTACCTGCTGACAAAACCCACTCTCAGTAAGCGCCTCTTTTTGATGGATATCTGGTCTCTATCTTGATTTAAAGATAAGGTTTAACAGTTGTACTTTTTAAAACCCTTTTAAATTGTCAGTGTTGCCTCAGCGTTTTTTTTTTTACTCCGAGTGTGCTATTACATTAGGCTTATCAAGCAAATTAGCATACTTTTTCTTACAACGTCATCATTAAAATCACAGCTTTAATTAATGACTAAATATCTGTTGGTAATAGCTCATTAGCAAAAGGTAGCAAATCAAAATGGCAAACTAAGACAGTAAACATGGTAAATATCAGTAAACGCTGACATTTGTGAGCATGTTTCGTACAATAACATTAGAACTGGGGCAAAAACACTTTTCAGCCTCTTTTAAAATAGTACACCAACATGCTAAACCGAAATGTTAGACATTTCAGAGAGTACTTTCACACTTATGAAGAGGCTTTTCAGAAGCACACCAAACTGTACCAAATTTCTTAAATCTGTGGATATGGCCACACTTGGGGACTCGCAGCTACTCACACTTTGCATTGTGGGCAGATAATAAAATTATACAGGTAGTAAAACAAGAATGTGGCTGTAGCGGGAGAGGGAATAATAAAAAGTGAAGCAGGAGGTTGAGAGAGAGCTAGTTAAGGCTGTTTGGGTAGCTTAGCGTGGTCACTGACCTGCAGTTAATCAGGTCCTTGTGCTGTGCTTGTGGGAATGCCTTGCATGTGGTAACAGCTTGGAAAAACAGGCTTGTTATGGACGGCCTGGCAGGGGGAGTTCTTTGTTTTCAACCCTGATGGGGAGAAATCCATGGTTTCACCCAGTGCGCTTTCACTCAGGGAAAGGGAGGGAGTGGAGGGCAGTTTCTGTTTGCTATAACTTTGGGGGTCCATTACTTACTCCAGAACTTGGCACTGACACGATGAGGACTGTGATTTAAGAGCTAAAGAAACAAATGAAGCCCTTTCTTTAGACACGAACAGAAAAGACTAAAGCCTGAAGAATAATTTGAGCAGTGAGTGAGAGCTGGTTTTGGCTGTTTCCTTCAGCAGTACTAAAAGGGAAGGTTCCATAAGAGAGCCTGTTTGTTCTTGCAAAAGACTAAACATGCCATGGCTGAATGCTGTTTAACACCTGTGTTAGTTGCATTACTGATTATTCAGTAGGCTATTTGCAGCAACCAAGTTCTTAACATAACTTTTTAAACCAGTTGTTTGAAGCATTTACATATTCAGATACATTTACTTTATTAAGAATCCGTTAAAGTGAAAGTTAAAACATTTTCAAACCCTCCCAATGAGAACTGTAACAACTTAACCTTTTAACCTCACATTTACTGAAATGATTAACTAAATGAGAAAGCAGCAAAGTCACAAACATGCATAATTTAAAGGAAACACTCCTTACTACTATAAATACATTTTAAAAAAAACTGTTGAAATACACAGTGGAAAAGTATTTGACATCATCCTGATCATCAAGCAAAATGTAAAATTAGACAAAGGTAACCTGAGTAAATACAAAATGTTGTTTTTAAATGATGATTTAATAATTAATTAATTAAAATAAATCTATCCAAACCTACTTGGCCCTAAGCATAGCTGGACTGGCCATCGGGCATACCGGGCATTTGCTGGAGTTATTCTGTCTTTACGCTGTCAGCTGCCTCTTCTTCGCTCATTCTTTCCCCTCCCTCTCCTGTTTCTACTTCAATGAACATGATCATGAAACTGATCAATGATCAGCTGATCAGCTTTTCTCTCTTGTTTGTTTATCGCCCACTTTGCGCCAGAAAGAGGAAACCAGCGGATGTCGCGTTAAACAACAGCTGCACGTTTAAGCTTGATCAGCTGTTGTTAGAATTTATTTAATATTAATTTCAAGTATCAGCTGATGTTTGCTGGAACCACAGCTGTAAAAGCTGCTGGTCATGATATCGGCTTGGATATGTGGTGAGAGGGAAACATGAAGATGAAACCAGATGTCCTTACTGAATCATCAGAGCTGAACAGGTGATGGAGAAACAGGTTTACCTTTTAGGTGACATGAATGAGTTAAAGGGAAGTTATGAACTGTTTCTGAGAGACAAATAACACCAGGATCCTTTTTTACGCTGACAGCTGGTAACTGTGCAGGGGCGGGTCTAGCAAAGTTTTGCCAGGGGGCCAGGTAGGGCATTAACAGGGAAAGGGGGGCACAAAGAAATACGTTCTTATTCTCATTTAAAATGTCTCGCTTTTATTAAATAATTATCTGAAGATTACAACCAAAGTTTTTATCTGACATAGAATGTATAGAAATCATACATATACCAACAAGACAGTGTACATCACTTTCACAACAGCGTCTGTTTTCATTCAAAGGCTTTATGGCTTTTCCTATAATACCTGGGGGGCCGGTCTCTAGTCAAAATGCCCGGGCCAATTTTTTGTCCCAGTCCAGCCCTGGCCCTAAGTGAAAAAGCAACTGCTCCCGGAATCTAATAACTGGTTGTGCTACTTTGACAGGAACAACTGCAATCGAGCATTTGCAATAACTGACTGAGTCTTTCACATCACTGTGGAGGAACTTTGGCCACCAGATTCAGGCCATGAACTGATGGCTGGATTTCATCTTTCAGGATTTTCTGGTAGAGAGCAGAGTCCAGGGGTCCATCAGTTTTAACAAAGCAGCCTCAGCCCATTATATTACCACCCCCATGATGTTCTTTTTATGAAATGCTGTTAGTTTTATGGCAGATCCAACAGGACTCATACCTTCCCGAAATGTTGTCTTGTCTGTACACAGAATATTATTTCCAGTCTTGGGGACCATCAAGATGTTTTCTGCCAAATGTGAGACAAGCCTGTGTGGTTTTCACCTTGGAACTGTCCCATGGATACTATTTTTGCCCAGTCTTGTAGATCATCGTGTGATAGGTTGCTTTTTGAGATTTTCTTTTTTTAGACTACTTTACTTTGTCAGACAGGTTCTATGTAAACATTTTTTTGATTCACTGGGTCTGGTTGTAGTTATGCCTGTGTCATGTGTTGCTGTGTGGCATCTAGAGGTGTGGACCCAATATGCGGGACTCAGATGGAGAACTGAACCTGACAGCAGCTTTATTGCTGAATATGCAGGAAACAAGGATACAAGGAACTTAAACTGAACACACCAGGGAACACAGGTGAACTAAATCTGGCTAACAAGCAAAACTTAACACAACACACATAGGACGAGAGGCAGGAAACAAGCTCCAGACACGCAAACTTGATCCAGGGAAGAAAGTAAACAAATGGAGACAAGACTGAGGGGATACGGCACTAAAACGACTGGACACGGAGAAACCAGACAGACAAGGGGACACGGCTGGAGAAACAGACAGGGACCATGTGAAATAAAAAAACAGGTCAGTCAAGGAAAGACACGAGACCATAAGCTGATGAAGTAAACAGGAAACAGAAATGCAGACTAGACACAGACAAAAGTAAACAAATACAGAGATGGAGACTGGACACAAACAGACAGAGAAACAACCAAGGAAACAAGACTAAGACAGAGTGGACAAAAAAGGGAACTGACTCAACCAAAAAAGGGACTAAAAACTAGAATTATAAGCACTGGGTGGAAAAATACTAAACACCAGAGCACTAGGCAAATAAAAAGTTATCATTATAAGTAATGATCACATATAAATCCAGAAGCGAATCAAAAACTCACAAAACTCAAAACACACAGATTCTAACAGTCTACGTGTAGCTCTTGAAATAATTGAATTCACCTTTTCAAAACATAAAGTTAATCACAGTTCATTCATGGTTTAATGAGAGGGGCAGACTACTTCATCACATAGGGTCAGGTTGGTTAGGATAGCTTTTCCCCCTTAATAAATCAAATCATCATTTAAAAACTGCATTTTGTATTTACAGGGGTTGTGTTTGTCTAATATGAACAATTCATTGATCTTAAATTTAAGTGTGACAAATGTGCATTTAAAAAAAAATACAGAAGGAAAGAAAATAAAAGATGAAGTGGGCAGTTTTCACACTCTGAGCCCTCTGTGGGTCTCTCATATTTGAAGCTTCTGAATGAGAGTGGAGAAACTGCTGTGTTTTCTGCTTTGTAAACAGACACTGCTTCAGCCTGAGCTGTGGATTTATTTTCATTCCCAGTTACTTCTGCCATTAATGAATAATTTAGTCTCAGATAAGTCTTAAAGTCTGTTATGTTACAATAAAGGGCCTTTAAAATTTGCAATGTGTTTTCTCTTCATTGATTATATGGCCTGATCCTTTCAGTTCCACAGCCAAGTAGTGATATATGCGTACTATCTAAGGCACCACTGAAATTGTGAATCTTGCATCTCCAGTGACGTTAATAGCGAGGAAACACTAATACGAGCAATACAGCTGGACAAACATTTTCACAAGCCGTCCATACTCCAGCTGTTATAGCAGCTTTCATTCCTGCTGCCTTTTGGCCTGCTCCTGCCCTCGGAGAGAAGTAAATCTACAAACTATCATGACTGAATTGCATCTCATTGATCAGCTTTCTTTTAAACTTACAGCGGTTTATTCACCCTAAAGAAAACAGATAAATACTGCTAAATGATAAAGTCATGGTTTTTTAGATGATCCATGAACGCTTGACTCACACGCCGAAAGCACCGGTCATTTTTTCCAAGGTTTGTATATATAACACAGCCCAAGGTTTTGGATATAAGAAAAGATGCGTTGAGCGTATTTGTTCAAGGTCAGTTTTCAAGTAAATAAGATGGCTGAATGAAAGGCAGGCATTTTTAAAACCAGCAAACACTCTCAAGCTCTTAAAAATCTCAAAGGATAAACAGGAAAGGACTGAATAAAGCAGATAAACACGAAAGCAACTATAAAGTCACATTTTTAAAAAATGAGGTGATGACATCTAAGTACTGAGACACATAAAAAACACATTTTATTTTACAATATTTCTGAGATTATTTGAAGATGGAGTGATATTTTAGTCATGCTAGCATCTAAGGCCCCAATCACAGAGGCCTACAGATCAGTCTGTGACCATCTAATAGGGAAAAATGCATGTATTGTGCAACCAGTTGGCAAGCAGCTGGTGGGAGTTGCTAGTGTTAAATTGATTACAATGCTATACCAAAAACCTCGTTTTGATTGCTTTCACTAGCAGTTTGCTGTGGTTACGGCAGTTTGGGTGTAAGATGGCAGCTTGTCTGTAAACACAAACTGCTTGCCAAGTGGTTGTGAAACTGTAAATGTGTTGCAAATTGGAAACGGACACCATTCACCTTCAAAGTAAAAGCTACACCTGTTGCAATGTGTTGGCTTCAGCTCTGACGTGGAACTTTTACTCTGGAGGTGAACGTTCTACATTTCTGGTTTCCACCACACTTTTTCAAATTTCACTACCATTTAGAGCGTAAATAGTGAGTGTTTGCAGACAAGTCAGCATCTTTCATGCAAACCACATAACCACAATTATCTGCTAGCAACCAAAGCAATCACAACAAGGTTTTGGATAGAGCACCTTCTATCAAAAACCTGATTTCAGTGAATCAGGGAATACATTTTTTTTCCTTAACAACCAGAGGTTTCCAAAAGGTCGCCAAACACTCTCTAGGCCTAAGTGACTGATGGGTAAGATAGCTAGGCATGCTAAAGCTGCAGAAATGGCACATACTACAGTTCTGAAAATGTAAATAGTGGATTAGGTTGAGTTAAGTCTCCAGTGTGGGTTTTTAAAAAAAAAAGCATATCCTGTGTTATCCTCTTAATTTTCATTTACTCTAATATGAGGCTCAGTGGATTGCATGGATGTAATGAACATTTAGTCTCACTAGTTATAAATGGGGGAAGAAAAAAAAAGTTCTTGAGGACAGATTTGTTTGCTTTCACTGCCAGCGCTGCTGGCTTACTGATTTGCTCTGCAGGAAGAAATTAGCAAATAATAAAACAGGCGATTTAAAAAGAACAGGCAGGATATCACTGTGTTTACAGGTCCGAAGGCTGATTGCTGTATGTAGCTGAAGTAAAGATCAGAACTGCCTTATTTTTTTTTAAATGTTATTTTAGTATAATTTTAAAACTCTTTTATGCAATATCAAAATTAGCGACTTTTGATCAGTTTCCACCATCACAGTGTCTTAAAGCATGTTCAATCATCAGGTAAGTAAATCCCAAAAGGTTGATTCTGTTCACCTGGTCGTTGCATTTTCAGTGTGAGAAATGTTTCGTCACTCATCCAGGTGACTTCTTCAGTTTCAGCTGACTGAAGGTTTCCCCAACCTTATAAACAGTACACGGCACAATGACTGACAATTTGCATATTAATGATCAAGGAGCTGACCTCACAGTCCATTGTTCAGTCAGAGGGCTAGTTTCAGTTATTGTGCAAATGTACTGTTTAAAAGGTTATAACTTAAAAGTAATTAGAAATATCACATAGCAGAGTAGCCACATGTGATTTAATTTTTTTTTTTACACCTATTAGTAATGCTGATGAATCTATGGTTCATATGCAGTCAGTTTTAAAATGAGGTTCAAATATGTTTTGCAGCTCCACACAGAACTTGTTGGGCAAAAGTTACTCAATAATTGTTCTTTTAATAGTAACGGTTGTTGACCCCAGGATATGTCTCTACACTCCTTACATGGAATGACACAAAATTTTGTAGACCCTTTATGGCTTATTGTCACATTTGTAATGCCCCTGGCTGAATGTCATGAAGTGTGCTTTAGAGGTGATCCCTTTTGCTTCATCTAGGTCAGACTTTTGATCAAAGCCGATGAGATTCACATCAAACACGGGCAATGATGTCTTGAGCTTTTCACTGAAGTTAATGCATGCAGCATGCTAACAGTACGTACTCAGAACCCATAGTTCACTTCATAAATCCACTACAGACTCGCATGCATAATTTGTGACTCTCCATAGGGTAGTTTTGTCTTAATTCAAACTGCTAATTGTGTACTTATTGGAAATGATTATAACAACACACTAGCTGCTGCATTTAGCAAACATTTAACACTTGTCAAGCTACTGACCAAACTCGTTAGATATTCAGTGTAGAAGGTTAGGTTTGTGTGCATAAACTTTAAACAGCAGCACTTCAAGCCCTTATAGAAATCTTCTTCTGTCAGTCTTGATGCATAAACATAGTAAACATTATATTGTTTGCGTGGGTTCTCTGCAGGTACTCTGGCTTCCTCCCAAAGTCCAAAGACATGCAGTTGGTGGAGTTCGGTTAATTGGTAACTCTAAAGTTGTGAATGTGAGTGCGAATGGTTGTCTGTCTTTATGTGTTAGCCCTGCGACAGACTAGCAACCTGTCCAGGTGGTACCCTGCCTCTTGCCCTAGACAGCTGGGATAGGCTCCAGCCCCGCTGCGACCCTCAAAAGGATAAGAATGGAAGAGAATGGATGGATCAATCTGTAAGCACTGTCATTTTGTGCTAAGCATTTCAGTTAAAGCATTGCACTGTCATTTGTCTAAAATTTCATAAAAGTATGCCCCGTGAAGCTTGAATCACTAAATAACTGTCAGGAAAAAAAAAATCATACTGGAGTGTTTATTGAACCTTCTGCCAAAAAAGAAAGAAATGAAATATCAGTTTGCATATGTGACTTTTAATTTCAGTATCAGTTTTACTGCATCTGGCTTTTGTGCAATCTATTGCCCAAAAATGTAATGTGCAATTAATTTAGGTTTTGTTGATGATGATTTAGAGGTCTCAAACACTGACATAAACTCCTGTATCAAATATAATATGTTTGGCATTAGAGTTAAGGAACTTGGGAAAACAGATGTGCCCTTATGAACCTGATTAAACAATAGGCATGTATGTGAAGACAAGCTGAACTTAAGTTGCTGATGATGCATTTGCACAGTGTCAACCAGAGTCATGCACGCATTAACAGCTCTGTTTTTTGAATGTGTGTATTCTCCAGGGCTTCATGAAAATGAGGACATACGCGTGATGATGACAGGTTCCAGCATGCTGAAAGTTCGGTCTACAAGTTGGCAAAGGAACCGAAGCATGCGGCTGCTGGAGGACGGACTCACTGTGTGGTGCGAGTCCAAGAGCTCCCGCAAAGGCAAAGCCCAGCAGACATGTAAGTTTGTCTGAAATCCAGCTTTATGGTCAGAGTACTCTGTAAGGAGAGCTCAGTGTGTGGTGTGGTGGGGGGCTGGCTTGAGCAGACATCATGACCTAACGAAGAGGAGAAGTGAGCTAGTTATGAATGGGAGTTGAGTAAGAAAAGGAGCTTTGATTATGACTATGCATGAACTAATACGATAAATAGAAAGGAAACTTAAGTAATGGAAGAGTATACGTGAGAACAGCGCAAACTGAATTATATTTAAAGCAAGCAATGTAAGCGTCCCGCCATTAGTCCAATAGAAACTGAGATGTGATTCAGTGCGCTCATTCAGCCTGCACATTGTTTGGGGTTGTTGAGCTGCTTTATCTTGGCTCTGTCTTCTGCCCTCTCCCCTACTTTGCCCATTTAAAGACAGTTCTAGTTTCTCTGGTAACTGAGGAGGGTAATCATGTGATCTGTTGTGGTTATGACTTACCAATTCAAGCTTCCTAATATACATTTAATAGTCTTACTGACACTTAGACCTCCGACAGAAATGGGCATGAGCTCTTTGATGGGATCAGTTTATAATTTACCAGCGCATAAAACTGGATTTAGCTTCTGAGACTGAAAAGTAAAGCCAGTGCAGAAATTTCTTAAATGTGCATTTATTCCTTTAGTTTCAGAAAGCATTAAGATTATTTGAAAGTCCTCAATAGAACATTATGGTATCAGTAGCCTAATTTAAGTATTATTTAACAGAAAAAGCATGGTATGCTTCAGGGTGTGACTAACTTGTGATAGGCCCTTTAAATATCACTTCAGTGATTGTTTGACATGTGGAAGGAGAGTGTAGCTGCTCTCTAGAAAGTCAACACAGAGGAAACATGCCTGTAGGTTACCCTGGTTGAGAGTGGTAGGTCGAGAATGTTTCACCTTGAAAAACAAACGTCAAGCTAATGATCAATGTCCAAGTTTAACTGAATTGAGTGTTTTCTGTTATAGCGGGTAAACAAAACTGATATTACATAGAATCCTATAGACTCAACTCCCACTTATGCAAGTTTGGGCCTGTTATCACTCTTTGCACAAACTCCTTAAGGTTATGTACACAAGGTGAAAAACAAGATAAGTTGTAGTTGGAGGTTTGCAAGTTGCTTAAGGGTAAAATTAAACTGCAAAAGCAGATGAGATTGTTTTGGTTTTTTTTTGCTGTTAATATTTATTTTCAATTCCTTTAGCGATTGGACCTCCTTGAGTACCTAAAGCTTTGCAAAGCACAATTTTCAGTAATAAAATAGTGGGGGAAGAAGTTAGTAGACTTTATACTTAATTTCACAGCTCATCCATTATATTATGTAATGTTATTATAATGCTTTGCTTTTCAGCCCACTGTTTTAAACAACTAGTCATGTAGTAGCTATATTAGGATGTTGTGCCAAAGCACACAGGGGGAAAGATAGTAATGTCTTTTATCTAGTTATTCAGGGAATCAATTCATGGATGTCAGCACAGTATGTAGGACACAAATCTTGTTCAGAGCGCAACTCTTCTGTCACGGCATCAGAGGGTTGGACTGATGGCCTAAATTACCGAAGCACAATTCCTGGAAGAGTTAATGAAAGTAAAAGAGCAAAAGAGACTTTGCAGCAGCATCTATTCAGTCTCCCATTCCATTTAGGTCTTTGTAGCTAATTCTTTCTGTTGAAATGAAAATTTACTTCAAGGTGGAAAGCTTTGAGCACGTAATATGAGATCAGCTTTGTTTTCTCCCTTGTTGCCTGACCTTCGGCTCTCCCACCTCTGTGCTGTTTGTGCTCTCCACCCTTATGTTAGAATGCAGTTTAATCCTAACCCTTCCCGCTTGTCTCACAGCGTGTGTGGTTGGGCAGGTTTGTGGGTCAATGGGTGTGAAGGCCGTTTTGATTGTGCCAGCCATGCCGCAAATAGACACAGAGCGGCCGAGCTGCAGCGTGTAACACTCCATAGAATGATGACATCCAGCAGCGTGAGAACAGAGTGACCACTTAAGACACTGGCAGGCTGCTGAGGACCAAATCTCTGTACGGGATAAAGGTCCGGCTCTCTTCCCTCTTTCTAGTCTCCCAGGTCTTATTTGATCTAATGTCTGAAGTTCAGGGTTGTGTGTGAGATCCTGGCATAATATACACCACCTAAAACTTCACACTACACATAGGCACACACCCACATGTATATGTTACTTTTACCATGGCTCCGAGATGACCACAAAGGAAGAATGCGGAGTAATTTCGAAGAGGTGGATTGCAGAGGCTTTTATGACCTCTAGCAAAAGAATGAGGTTATTGTCAGAGAATACTTATTGCCCAGCAGGCATCTCAGTGCAGAAGCAGAAGAGCCCCTGTGCTGAATAAAGTTCTAGTGTTAGAATAAACTAGGAGACACTGTGTGTTAGTGTCAGCCTGTTTGCTCCCCTTGTTTATAGTTGTAAATCTGAGGTTTTTTCCCGGGCCAAAAATGAAGACTTGCAGTGCAGTGCACTTATGCTCTTTAAGGATGTTGAATTGTTGAGATTCAAAATGTAAAAATGCATATGCATATTTTTTGGGGAAAAAAACTCCTTTCCCCTTTTTGAGCTGAAAAAAAAGTAAATAAAAACAAATAACGTAAATCCTATATTTCCTTACTAAAGTACAAAGAGCATATAAAATGTTAAAACTTGCAATGCTTATGAATTTTTAAGTTTTGAAGCCAACCCCTTGTGAATATGGGAGTTTCTTCTTCTTCTTCTTCTACTTCTACTACTTCTTCTTCTTCTACTTCTTCTTTGGAATGCCAAAAGCTTTTAATGACTCACTGGTCTGAACTGTGGACAGACTGGATTCACAACCGAGTGATGTCGTGCAGACTGCAGAACATGTTTGCTACTGTCATGCTAAAATAAACAAGACCTCGTTGCTGGTTATTTATATTCTTTTTAGGTGTGGTCCTTTGGGTGCGGATATGTTTTGGGGCTGTCTTAATATTATGATGATGCGATGTACCGTACATCCAGCTGCTCCTTTATTTCCCACACCCCTCCCATTTATCCCAGGTTGGAGCTGGCAATAGGACGCTACTTTTGACCCCTGGTGGTTGGGTTTTGTGTTTCCTCCTGATTGTGAACATGTAGGGCAAATGTGCTATTTGCTGTGCTACGGAAAATGTATTTACAGTAAATGAGAAATCCCTTAATTATTTTTTACTTTTAGATTAAGGAAATAGCCCATTTGAACTTTCCTGAATATAATAATTTTCTTGGTAATTCTTAGTCAGGCAGGTGGAGAGCCGCTGCAGGTGGCATCCACACAACCTTTTGAAAAATAATAATAAATAAATAAAACTTTGAATAAATAGGTTTTAATTTTATAGGGGGGGGGGGGGGCACAAGACAAGATTTCATTTAAATACTTTTACTGAAAACATTCATATATATTTTACACTATATTTTATCTGATACTGAATGGCCTCTAGCAGCACAGTTAGATTTCTTTTTTTCATGTCTCATACTTTAAATGAAGCCTGATTCTTAAGCTGTCAGTACAGGAACCTCACACTGAAGGTCTAAGTCATTACTCTCATGTCATTTTTTTTGTTTGTTTGTTTTAAAATTAGTCTGCTGACGAACACGTGTGGATCCCAGTATGTTTCGCAGTCTCATTGATGTGTCACTCGCATTCTCTAAAAACGCCTCACACTTGACCTTTAGCTGCTTCTTGTGCAACCATGGTCTCCTGCTGAAGCAGTTTACTCATCGATATTATCGCTCCTGTGCCAGTTGCTGTGACGGAGGTGGAGTGTGTGTGTGAAGGCTACCAGTCGGAGGCACTGAGGCGGCTGTCTGGAACCCTACCAGAGAACCAGTGCTTCACAGTGGTCTTCAAAGGAGCCAGGAAGAGCCTGGACCTGAAGTGCCCCACTGCAGAGGAAGCTCAGCACTGGGTGCGAGGTCTCCGCATGTTAAAGGAGCGAGTGGCCAGAATGAGTCAGAAGGAAAAACTGGACCAATATCCTGCCCAATTTCCAATATGCTAGAATAAATATAGCGTAGCTGAGGCAGCATTGCTATGGTGACTGACTCTGCTGTCACATGTACCGTCCTACGTACACAGCATAGTTAAGGTGAGAGGTAATTGCTCGACAAAAAAGCCCTGTCTAAATATAGGCCTGCTATCACTCTTAATTATAATCTCTCATAGCCAGAGGAAAATAGCAGTGTAGTGTTCAGGTAGAGTATAAGATCTTCCCCGTTGCTCTGTTTGTTTCTCATTTTGTTTTCATTGTGAAATAAAACTCATGTCAAGTAAAGCAAATGCTTTTCACTTTATGTGGCTGTGCAAGGACACCATAAACTGTCAACAGGTTAAAAATTGACATTGAATTGTAAAAGGCTTTTGCTTTAATGGTCCAACACAATGTGAAAAGCACTAAATGCATAAAGATGAGTCAGTTGCCGATAGTTATCGTGTCAAAATCAGTCTGGAAAAACACTAAGAGACAATTTCAGTGACTGTTTTGGAAGATAATGCTTGACTCAGTTTCAAATCAAATTCATGTACCAAATATGCATTTTGTCCTTTAATTCTTGCTAGAAAGGGTGAGTATGAAAAGGAAAAATACAGACCCTTTCAATAACAGCAGGATAGAATAAAAAAGAGATCAAATATAAGAAAAAGGAGGTTTAGCAAAAAATAATCTCCCTTGGGAAAAGAGCAGGTATTAAGTGGATTTATAACAAATAAAACCCAGTAACATCCCATATAAAAGTACCGTCTTAACAGTTTGACTCTATGCTTTAGTCTTGCTTGATTTCTTAACTCCCTTCACTTGGATTCGAGGGTACCTCAAGCGAGCAGATCAGAACAACGACGGCAAGATGAGCTACGATGAGGTCAAACGGCTGCTGCTGATGATCAACATTGACGTGAGCGAGCAATATGCCCGCTGCTTATTCAAGGTCAGAGTCATGTGATGTTTTAGTACCTGTATGCTCATTAAACTGCAGCACTGAGTGTAAAGAAGTGAGGGAAGTATAGAGCTGTAGAGTTGTTGCTATCTGGTTAAGGAGGTATCATTTTACTCGGACACCCTGGAGTCCAGAGTCTGTGTTCAATTACCAACCCCAGCAGCAAGCCAACCACCGGCCTCACTCCACATCTTTACCCCCTCCCTCTTATCTTCCCCACAACAAATCACGAGCCATTTATTTCTTTTTTGTGCAGGGATTACTACCTGCTATGTCCCTCACTTCACTATTATAGCAGAATTGTTAGTGTTATTCTTCTTCTCTGTGCAGCTTACAGTGCAAAGACGCATGTTTTCAACGTAGGTGCGCACAGCTGCGTTGAATTATTATAGAGGTGCTTTTCCCACAGGGAGTTTGATGCACTCCCAAAATAAAAGCGAACAGCCTTTGATATTGTCTATTTTCTTCTCTGTGTGTTCACTTTCTTGGCTCTTTTTAACACACACCTTTTCTGTGCATCTCAGCGGTGTGACCAATCTGGCGATGGCCGCCTGGATCATACAGAAATTGAAGAGTTCTGCAGGGAGCTGCTGCGACGGCCTGAGCTAGATGCCGTGTTTAGACACTATTCAAGTAAAGGTAGCGTGCTCTCCACTGCTGAGCTGCGTGATTTCCTGGGAGACCAAGGGGAGGATGCGTCGCTGGATCATGCTCGAAGTCTTATACTCACCTATGAGCTCAATGACCGGGGTAAGTTGTAAAAGCACTCATTAAAGGACTCAAAGGAGGAACCCAAAATATTTATATATAAATACATTCTGAATGTGACTTTTGATGCCGTCTCCATACAAAAGAAATAGCGATTTAGCCTATCACCATAAAATCTGAGGCACAATCCTGCTGCTGTGCAAAAAAAGCAATCCACCAGAGCTCTTTGTTTTAAGAAAGAAAAGTTGTGCTTTGTTTCGCTTTTCTTATCACTGAGTTATTATAATTCAGCCATAATGACAGTACTGATTATACTGTATGTGCACTCACTAACCATTTTATTAGGTATGCCTTCTTAGTACCTGTTTCGGCCTCCTTCTATGTAGCATTGATTCAAGAATGTTCAGGAAACAATCCTCATTTTTGGTCATGATGACATCACACAGTTCTTGCAGATCTGTCAGCTGCACATCCAAAATAGAAATCTCTCCTTCCACCACATCCTAAATGTGCTCTTTTGGTGACTTTGAGTACAGTGAACTCATTGTCATGCTCAAGAAACAGTCTGACATGATCTGAGATTTGTGACATAAAGGGGCATAAAGGGATATAAGTATTGTGTTTGAGAGAAACATATTACAGAAAAAAAGCTAATTATTTATTTTAATCTTCTGTCCCTTGTAATGGACATGGGGTCATGTTTGATTACAGAATGAATGATATTGGTTCCATTTCTGAAAAAAAAAAAAAAAGGAAACAAATCTGAGCATTAAAACACAATTTTAACATGTAACCTATCAACATCACGCTTTTTATTAAACTTCATTCTGTACACCTAATACTCACCTCAACCGGGGTTTTTAGGTCTCATCACCCAAAGCATTAATAGTGATCAGGAATGGTATGACAGAGAGGCTCCTTGCACGAGTTCCTTAGATTGCATTATATATATCTATTAAAATATAGATTTAGTGTGCATATAACTCTACACTCTAAAAAAGCCTTGTAAACCTTGTATGTTTATAAGAGGTCTTCATGAAACGGTACATTTGGAGCCTAGGTTATGAGTTGTGCCTGTTTGTAATTTGTTTATCTGTCTCTGGTTTGTGCACACCAACATTGTTTTTTTTTCTCTAAAACCTGGTTATCTATCTTCAGAGGCCCACCTGTTTGGTGGTTGTGACCAGTGTGGTCCTGTTTTAATGTTGCATGCTAAAAACCAGCTGCAACCTAATTTTGGTGTCATTTAAACTGAATTGAACTAATTGTTGAATACAGGAAAAGTAAAGCTGAATGCATTTCTACCATATTATATATCATTAATTATGTAAATCAACAGGATAAAAGAAGAAATCAAACTTTAAGCAACTTTAGGTCTGATTCCCTTTCCACAATTTTGAGCTTTTTTTTCCTCCATCTGTCCTCTGCTTTCTAAAAGATGGACATGAAAACTTGAGCTGGTAAGTTCTGCTGTCCACTGTAAAGGACACTGAATAAAAGTTTTGTTTATGAAAAGAGTAAAATTACTAAACATATCCGTTAAAAAAATCACTTAAACTGCCCTGTGGTCATAAAATATGGAAGCTACAGTTCCCGTCATTTCAAGAAGAAAGTCCAGGTGTTCTGTTTGCTCTATTCCTCCAAATGTGGCATTAATAAAAATATATCCTCTGCACAGTACAGTAGGACTCATATAGATTGCATAAATGGCGCTTGGTGTAGAGGTCTTAGACGCATGCCCTTCAAGGAGGACAAAAAATAATTGCTGGGTCTAAGGAGGATGCAAAAGAAAAAACAAAATAAAAGAAAATAAAGTAAAAATAACTAAGCAAGTACAACAGTAGCACAAGCTGAGATAAATCACCGAACTACTTGAGTTCTGCTCCAGTTACTAAGTGTTTTTTTCTTTTATAATTAAATAACATAAACTGTTTGTAATGCCAAACTAAGTAAGGCTGTTCCAGTCAAGCCATCTATTTCTTTAACTGTTTAACCATTTAAGGGGGGGTGGAGCCTATCCCAGCTGTCATTTGGGAAAAGGCAGACTACACCCTGGATTGGTCAGTACAACTAATTCCCTTGACAATAATTACTGTAAACAAGAAATAATATTAACCACAGGAAGAATGTAGTTATGACTCAACTGTATGACAGAATTTAGTTTCAAATTAAAACAAGAAATTATTCCTTAGATTGGATATATATATTTAGTAGAATCTAACTTTTTATAAACCTCTTATGTTCATGAGAGGTCTCAATAAAAAAATAGTACATTTGCAGCCTAGGTTATCTGAGTTGTGCCAGTTTATGATTTATCTGTCTCTGGTTTGTGCACACCAACATTGTTTTTTTCTAAAACTTGGTTATCTATTTTCAGAGGCCCACCTGTTTGGTGGTTGTGACCAGTGTGGTCCTGTTTTAATGTTGCATGCTAAAAACCAGCTGCAACCTAATTTTGGTGTCATTTAAACTGAATTGAATTCAACCGATTGTTGAAGACAGGAAAAGTCAAGTTTGATGCACTTATAGCATAATATATATTATTAATTATCTAAATCAACAGCATAAAAGAAGAAATAATACTTCTGGCAACTGTAGGTCTGATTCCCTTTCCACAGTTTTGAGCTTTCTTCCTCATGCTGTCCTCTGCTTCCTAAATGATATACATAGGCTGACATGTTATCCCATTTCATGTCTTCCATGTATCCCTGCTTTCTTTTTACTTGTTTAAAGCCCTTCGTTATCCTGTTAAATCCACTTAAAGATTACAAATTGATGGAAATAAAATACCATTTATTGCAGCTCAGAAGAACCTGCTCATGACACAAAATGGTTTCACCATGTACATGCTGTCTCTGGAGAATGATGTCTTCAACCCTAACCATGCCAGAGTTGACCAGGACATGACCCACCCCCTGGCCCATTACTTCATCTCCTCGTCCCACAACACTTACCTTACCAAGGACCAAGTCACCGGTGCGAGCAGCACTGAGCCATACATGAGGTATTGAGACAGAGAAGAATGCAACATTGGCCCTCAGTCAGTCTAGTGAGATATGTGCCTGTGGTTTCAAATGAATAAATCTGTCACTGTCAGGGCTCTAATTCAGGGCTGCCGCTGTGTGGAGCTAGACTGCTGGGATGGAGATAAAGGTGAACCCGTCATCTACCACGGGCACACACTCACCTCCAAAGTGCCCTTTAAGGAAGTCATTGAAACCATCGGTCAGTATGCCTTCAAGGTAAGAGATTTTGTAGCTTGCACTCATGGAAATATGCAGTTATGCGTTGTGCTTACAGCTGTGCCAACCCACTGCACTTCTTTTGGTTATACACCTGACTCTGAGGCAATCCTGTGGTATTTTGTATAGTATTATACTCTTGGGTTTTGCATATAATGTGATCTAATTGCATTTTAATGGCTTAGCATAAGAGTTTTCCTGTGTTTCTCCCTGCAGACGTCCCCATACCCTCTAATCCTGTCCTTGGAGAATCACTGTTCTGTGGAGCAGCAGGCTGTCATGGACAAACACCTCCGTAGTATCCTGGGCAAAAAACTGCTCACAGAGCCTCTCAGTGACCAGCCACTGAGAGACCTGCCTTCTCCCGAAGTACAACAACCACACGCATAGAAGCACAGCTGGACCCATTTGCTTTTCTAATAAAGTAATTTATTCCAATGGCATTCCTTGCAGGAGCTTAAGGGGCGCATTTTGGTAAAAGGAAAGAAACACACTCCTCACCTGGGTGAGCTGGTGAAGAACAGCAGCTGCACCAGCTTCTCTTCGAGCTCTGAAGATGAACTAGCCAGCAGCATTAAGAGCACACCCATGAAGGATCCTGCAAAGGTCAGTTCAAGAAAGGCTCGTTATTGAGTCGTGGAAGCTGTTAACACAAACACTTTAGTTAATTGACCAATTTTTTCCTTGCATTGCCTTTTCCAGGTCCGTTCGAAACTGTGCCCCAAGCTATCCGACCTGGTGGTTTACTGCAAGAGTGTCCCCTTCCGTGGGTTTGGAAATGTGTCTGAAAAACCGCCAAATGAAATGTCTTCTTTCTCTGAAAACGATGCCCTCAAGCACATCAAAGAGTCTGGTACAATAGTGGAGATAATTGCATCTTGACATCAGATAGAGAAATTCAAAAAGTTTGCCAGCATCGTGTCTTTTGTGCAGCTGGTTCTACAGAAATTATAATTAGCCCTCAACGTATCATGGCTTGTGGATTTCTGTCTTTTCATTTACAGGGAAGCTTTTTGTAAGACACAACAGCAGGCAGCTGAGCCGGATCTACCCTTGTGGCCAGCGCCTTCAATCATCCAACTATGATCCTCAGGAAATGTGGAACTGTGGATGCCAGCTGGGTTGGTACTCCACACTGAAAGCTACGCTGCTGTTCAGATGGAAGCAAAAAAAAAAGTTTTTTAAAAACCCAGAGACGTGTTTTATTTCTGTAAACTTACTGTCATGTCACATGTAACCTGCTGACATCTCTGATTCCGTTAATTTAATCCCGTGTCCCTCCACTTTCCTCTTTCTGCCGTTAAGTGGCTCTAAACTTCCAGACGGCTGGGGAGCAAATGGACCTGAACCAGGGCCGCTTCCTCGCAAATGGTCGCTGTGGATACGTCCTCAAACCCAGCTTCCTGTGCAGTCCCACATCCAACTTTAACCCAGAAAACACGGGAGGAGGCCCCGGTCATACCCCGACTCAGCTGACTATACGAGTGAGTAACTGTTACTAAGGGTCACATTTACAGGGGGAAATGAACATTATAGATAGATAGATAGATAGATAGATAGATAGATAGATAGATAGATAGATAGATAGATAGATAGATAGATAGAAGAATTTAAATTCATCATGAATATTTTTTAAAGCATATAGATTTTAATAACCACAATATATGTGATGAAGTTTTTCCAAAGTTTCGTTCAGATGTGCCTACCTGTTAAGGAGGAGATAGACGTTATAGTAAGATTTCTGTACCGCTGTTCTAAACTTAACATAAAAAGTAAGGAAATTAGTGTTTGGTTGACTATTTCTTTGTGGTAACAATACTTCTTGGTAATAAATCTTATATACCACTGGAAGGATACCACATTTGTAAGGAAAATGCATTTGTGGGTTGAGCAGTAGTGTTGAGAATGTGGGTTGCACTCATGAAAAACTTGCCAAATCTTCTCTGCCAACGCCAAACAGCTTATTCTGCTAATAACTCTTGTTTGGTGTCATTTGTTGGATTGGATAATTGAATTCTGAAGAAATAAGACATATTGGTAGTTTAACAGCAGTAAATGCTGGTTGAAAATTGTCATCCCATCCCACAGCAGTGTGCGACCAAGCTGGTCACCAACATGAGGAGTTATAGACAAATAAAGAGACTTTCCAACGGTATAGGATTTATTGCTAAGAAGTATTGTTAGAAGAAAAAGGAAGTTTCCTTCCTTTTTGTGGCAAGTTTATTTTTCATAGTGTTATTTAGTTCTTGTTATTACTATCCATACTTCAATTTTTTTCATAGAGGAGAGGCCATCCTCTGTTGTTCCTCTGGAAGAGTTCCCTTATGTCTAAACTAGAGTCTAAACATAGAGCTATTGTGTGCTAGCCAGATTGTCGGATTTTGCAAAAAAGTTGCCTCCAATAGACTTTTTTATACATTTCTAATGATAATTTCATGCACACAATGATGAATTATGTTTTGCTTTTTCAGATAATATCTGCACAACAGCTGCCAAAAATCAACACAGAGAAGGCGAGCTCCATTGTGGACCCACTAGTGTGGGTGGAAATTCATGGGGTGGCTATTGATAAAGCAAAACAAAAAACCCACCGCATTGACAACAATGGTAATTTTTATTTTTTTATTTTTTTATCCACAACAATAAAATTTTAAAAATACATTTTTATATGTATTTTTTTTTTTTTGCAGAGTGATAATATCTTTGTTATCTATGTATATTTAAATTAAATGCAGGCATTTCTGTAAATCAGTGTTACTTTTATAATGCAGTGACAGGAGACAAGAGATGATGTCAGAAAGCTTCTTTGTACCTTATTCAAATCTTGGAATATATACTTGTGTAGGAGTCTTTTCAATCCAATGCCATGATTAGTTTGTTTGAAAGGTTTAATGCACCAGGTGGTGTATTTACAGCTCTTGTGCGCCCTCTGCAGGTTTCAACCCTCGCTGGGACTGTACTCTGAGCTTCCAGCTGCAGGTCCCTGAGCTGGCCCTGGTGCGGTTTGTAGTGGAGGACCACGATCATGCTGCCAAAAATGACTTTGTGGGGCAGTTCACTTTACCTTTTACAAGCTTTCGCATAGGTGCTTATTAAGATTTAGTCTACAAGTCAGCCGTCTACCAGTTCTTCACTCTCGGATGTTCTTTTTAAAATGTGTCATACCCTTTTGTTTGTTTTTTTTTGTTTCTTCTCCCCACCCAGGTTATCGACATATTCACTTACTGAAGGCAGATGGTTCTAGCCTTTCTCCTGCTACACTCTTTATCCATGTCAAAGTGACTCGCAGAGGTGTTCCTGTCAAAACTATGGCTGAGCGTATTGCCGCTGCCAAAGGCAAAGCGTGACACACATCTGAACAAGACAATCAGATATCTGGACAATGAAGGACCTTGGAAGGAGGAGCTCCGAGTGTAAACAGACAGAGACAGAATGCTGCTGTTGTCTTATAGTTCAGACCCCAAGTGGTCCAGTTTGCACAAAACCACTTCCCAGTGCTTGAAAAAAGGTGTCTGTCAGAGATGGACACATGCCCTCTTGTGACTGTAATTCATAACAAAAAAATGCAGAAAAAGGGACTGTTAGAGAGAATGAAGATCATTTATTTTATGTCATCGTTTTATTTTTTAACATGTTTTTTTAACTTGAAGAATAATGATCGCTTAAGTAAAATAGCACTTCTTAAATTGATGCTATAACAGAATGGCAATGAGATGTAAACCAAGTGTAACTAACTGTGTTTGACAATATACATAAACATCAGTGTTTTAGATGTTATTATTGGCACCATTAACTGTGCTGTAATACAGATTTAATTTTGTGTTAGTCAGTGCCCCAGGGCGCCATGGCCCATGCTGCCCAGGTACAAGTACTTGATACTCCAGATATCTGGGCACTTTTTTAAATTCTGTCTGGAAGACAAATTCTAACATATTCTCACATCTTCCAGCAGAACTTGACAGGCTTAACTTGCAAAGATAAGCTTTTTTCTTAAATGTGTTGTATTTTATCTTAGCATCATTTCACATATGTTCAAATATGCTTGTTTAAAATCATATTTGACTTTTAACGATACAGTATTTCCATATAAGCTTCTTTCATTTTGTCGACTTTTGTCTTCGTATTCAGATCTAGAAAAAATGCTGTTAAAAACTAATTGCATCAATCTAATACAACCACTAATTACTCCAGGCTACAGTGAATCTTTTAATACTCTTATAAGGAGGTTCACTGATAATAAAATGGTCCAGCGATGAAAAGTAATTACTGTAATTACAGTTTTAATGGTCACGCTGGTTTTGAGAAGAATGTAATATGTATTTAATAGTGGGTGAAGTAAAACTTTGCTCTCTTAATGTTTAATACAGAAGCTGTGGGATGCGTTTGAGTGGTTATGTTTGCAAGAAAAATGTTTTTATAAAGCACTTCTAACAATTTTTTTCACATGCTGTCAAAAGATACAAGTGTCTGTTTTAGTTTCAAAAGTCCACAGTGTTGTGTGTGGACACCTGACACTTTAATAAATGCATAACCAGAAGGTTCTAATCTGTGAATTTTTGTCTGACTTTTCTGTGGTACTCTAAAGCTATCAGCCTAAAACATGATAAATCTTTACATTCCAACATTAGAACTATCAATGGATATGTCCCTGCCTGATTAGGCCAAAAGTAAAGACAAAAAAAATGAAAACTCTTAGCAATATTTATGAAATTTCACATTACACAGCATGGCAGCAATTTCTCCAACAACTGGACTTCTTTTGTTTCCGAGCATCTCCATGAATTATAAGTTAATCCACCCACTGAATATTTTGTGGTAAACTTAATTAAATACAAAAACACACACAGTGGGTTGTGAATGTCAGTCAGCAGCACCACAATGACAGAAAAATGAGGAGGTCAGTATTAGTAGTTTTCCCCCTTCAAGAAATATGTTGCTAAAAAGTCTTAAGTTAACGCTAAAATCATCACAGATATGTTTTTAACATCAGCAGAAATGGTTCAAAAACACACCTCAAATATATTAATATAGTCCCTGTTGATATTTAGGTCAAAATGTTGCATTGCTAACAAAAAGTAATCACACACGGCTCTCTGAAATAATCATTAGCAAATATAATCATGTTATCGTCTCATATGACTGCCACGATTTCTTATACTGTGTATGTTGCAACTCTGTGGGTATTTTGTCCAAGTGTTGTTGCCGTAGCTGTAGCTCCATTGCTGTAGTAATTATTGTTAAACACCGTGTCACTACTTTTAATGTATTCATGCAAAATGTCAATAGAAGAATATCCTGTTAGCTTACTTTATGCAAAAACTGGGTTCTTTAATGCTCCTATCAGGGTTTATTTATTATGAAAATAGATTAGATGTGGGCCTAAAAGGTTTTGGCTGCTTTGGAGGCGCTAATCACTACGCAGACTACGTAAAAGAACAGCTAATGTACATTTTTACCTAACTGTTAGTGCCTTTTAACTGACTTTCAAATAAGAAATATCAACGCCACAATGCTTAATCTGCTCAGATGGTCTCATTAAATAATCCACCTAAATCTGAGCATGACTTTGCCTTTTTACTCACCCTGCTGTAATATTAATTTATTAGGCCTCAGATTATCTTGCAAGATTCACCATCTTACACGTGTTTCCATTCCAGTGATTTCATTTGCCTTTGGGTTGTATGGGCGCCACATGGTTGTTTGTCATTAGAGGGAAAAATATATTAAATACACAAAAAATCTATTTTTGCTGGGGCTGTGAGAACTTAAAAATGGACGCTTTAAAACGACAAACCGTGCCCGCTCCATTACGAGCCTTCTGTTTATCGTAAATATTTGGAAATGATCGGGTAAAAAAACACGACCATGGCTACGCCTCCACTGCATGTTTCAGCCAATAGCGTCGAGACTCTTTTAAAGGTGTCAAGGGGCACGCGGTGGAGTCTCACTTCCTGGTTGAAGATGGCGGATGAGAATGAGACAGCACCGATGCCGGAGAAAGAAGATGTAGAGGATCACGCACACTGCAGCGACTGTGAAAATGAAGAGCACCACTTTGACGATGGGTAAGGAGGCAGGCTTACTCGGTCGGTGGCGTAAAATACGTCACGGCTCTGGAGATTTTAACAAAATTAACTTAAACTAAACCTCGGTGAGCAGTCAGGATAGACGGCCATCCTTCGACGTTGTCCAGCCCATTTTCTTTCATCCTATTGGTTAGTAGCAACGTTCGCTTGCTTGTTCTTTCATCCGATTGGCTGAGAAGGATGTCTTTTTCAAATATAGGCTGGACTTAGCGTTTTCCTAAGTATATGGTTAGAAAGGAGAAAGCAAAGTGCGTTTAGAAGCCAATTTTACACCAAGACGCATGTTTCTGTTACTCATAAAACTTGCAGAAAAAATAAACGTTTAATTAAATTGATAGTTTCCGGTGTTCTTCGCACGCCGTTGCTGTGTTGACGGTAAAGGATGCAAATCACGTTTACGCCAGCTGACATGTAGCGTATTAGCTTACATGCTAGCGTACCTGGCATTGTCTGTGTGTGTGTGGATTCGGTGCAAGATCAAAAGTGAAACAAGCACAAACGTGCATGCAAAAAGCACTCAGCTTAAACATAATATACCTGGGCCCCGGCGTTGTGAAGTGAGGGCTTTGAATTCCCTCTTTAGTCACAGAATTGTTCACGATCTTAAAGCAGCCTAGCTCGGTTGCTCTTACTCAGTACAAGCTTTGATAGAAACCCTGGTTTTTCCTTATTGTATTTTTTTTTAAAGAGTGAAGTGGTGTCACATATGAAACGGCGTGTCCGCAAAGCAGCTGACCTTTGTTTTTAGTAGAACAAGTGGAATAAGAATGCGTGTCTTTAAGGTAGTTTTCGCAAACATCTGATCACTAACTGGAGGAAATCTGCCCCCATAGCCACGCGTTTCCGTTTTTAGAGACACAAAGAAGCGAATAAAGATAAAATCTGAGAAAAGAATAAACCTAATGTTGCAGAATTCTACCTCAAACCCACGTTGCTGTATGGCTAAAGTAGGGTGACCATATTTTGATTTCCAAAAAAGAGGACACTTGGCTCAGTCATGAAGAACTTGCTTAAAGAAACATATTTAAAAGATGCCTTCTCTGTGCAGTTAATGGATTGTGAATTGTAAACTATGTCATATAGCTTTTACAAGTCAACAAGTGCAAAAAAAAACCTTAAAAGCCCCTGAATTAAATAATGGTACAGAAATAATGCCTCATCTGCATAAGAAAAATTACCAGTACTGGGTCGGTACGAGGGAAATTTCTTTTGCAGTTTGTCTGAAAAGATGCACTTGCGCTTTGGGATCTTTTAAACAGTTGCTGTGCGCTGTCTGTCCCGTCTGTGAGCGCAGAACAACTCACAAAGCAGCAGTTTGGGGATGATGTCACACACATGGGTCCTCTGTTGGAATATAGGAAAACCTGGCCTTTTTTTAATCAATCTCGAAAATCCCCCCGGACAGAACGTGAAAAGTGGACATGTCCGGGGAAAAGAGGACGGTTGGTCACCCTAGCTAAAGTGAAACATATTCCCCTGCAGGTCTTTGAACCTTCCTGCACTCAGAAACAATTGTTTGGCCCCTTAACTGCTCTACCCTGTTGAAATGGAAAGTGGGAGAACAAACCATTGAATGTTTTGTTGTCCATTGTTCCAGTCACTTGCTGGGCTCTTGTACATACAGTACATAAACACACACGCACAGATACTCTTCTTCTAGATGTCATCTGATTCACCATCTGTGCTGGTGTTTCAAATACAGGCCGCGTACTGGCCTGCATTTCTCCCCTCTTGGACACTAATGAGATTATCCTGTGTAAGTATGTTGCCAGAAGATGAAGTAGCTGGCTGGAGATATGTGGCTTTTCTGGTTGGAGCAGATCAGAAGAGAGGGTTATTCTGAAAATCTGCACTCACTTCTAAACATCCTGCAAACAACTTGGGAATTTCTGTATGTTTTAGCTGAAGGACTGGTTGTTAGTTTAAACACACAGCTACTCCTCAGCTAACAAGGCTTTGCATCAGCAATGAAATGTAAATTGTGTTGGAAGTGTCGGTGGTTTAATAATCTTGGCTGTTGTTTAAAAGCAGATCGCAGAAAATACATTTCTACCATGATTTTCTTTTCTTCTGAGATCAGTTTTAAAAGGATGCCATCTATTTCTGTCCTGTTCCAGTGAGAGGGGTCTTGGGGACGACACTGGCGCCAAGAAGAAGAAAAGGAAGCAAAAAAAGAAGAAGAAATCTGGTGCCACAGAAGCAGCTCAGGACCCCCTTGCCAAGGCATGAATTTATGCATTTCTGTCTTAATGGGTTATAAACCTAACCTAAAAGGAAAGGAGAAACGGTCCAGTTAAGGTGTAAACTACTAAAATCACAGTTTAGATACAGAATGGTTAAAGACTGTTTAGATAGGATCGACTTCTATTTGTTGTTGTCTTGTTTGATGTATATTTGTGTTTACTTCCCAAACAGGTGAATTCGTTGCCAGCTGATAAGCTACAGGAGATCCAAAAGGCCATTGAACTGTTCTCTGTTGGCCAAGGTCCAGCCAAAACCATGGAGGAGGCCACTCGGAGGAGTTACCAGTTCTGGGACACACAGCCTGTGCCCAAACTAGGTATGGTTACAGATGGCGTAGTTCTGTTTTTCATGCCAATATGTAGCTTATAGGTCAAATCTTTAGGGATTGATAAAAGAATGTTTTTGTTGTTGTTGTTGTTTTGGGGTTTTTTTCTGCATGTGGACAAAAGTGGGCTTACACAGATGGTCAGTTAACAGAGTGACCAGAAGGGGAAAAAAGGCTTGTACTTATGACTCAAGTATGCAAAAGCTCGGTACAACAGCATTATTTTGCAATCTGTTGGTGAAATGTGCCTGGAATTGTGAAAGGAATTGATGATTAGGCATGGTTATGAGGAAGCTGCACATCTATTTCTCCCATTTCAAAATACCGCAGATGTGCTCTTTTTGTTTGCAATCTGGTGAATCGGGAGGCCATTTGAGTACACTGACCTCATTTCATGTTCAAGTATCCAGTTTGAGATTACTTGACCTTTATTATATGACATGGTAGCCTACTGGAAACAGCCATCAGAAGATGGGTACACTATGGTCATAAAGGGAATCACATTGTCAGCAACAGTACTCAGGTAGGCTGTGGTGTTTAAATGTTGTTTGATTCTGAGGGGACCAATGTGACCAAGGAAGCTTTCCCCACACTGTTGCTTCACTGCCAGTGTCCTGAGCTGTTGGCAACATAAATCTATGCCGAACTCTGACCCTACCATCTGAATGTCACAGCAGAAATTAGGACTCATCAAACCAGGCAGTATTTTTCCTGTCTTCTGTTCTGCAGTTTTGGTAAGCTGAATTTTAGTCACAGTCTCCTGTTCGTAGCTGACAGGAGTGGCACCCACTGTAGTCTGCTTGAAGGTTTGACTGTTGTGCATTTAGAAATGCTCTGCTGCATAGTTTTGTTGTAACAAGTAGTTAATTGAGGTCCTGGTGCTTTTCGATCAGCTCAAAGGAGTCTGGCTCTATGCTCCTTTGACATCATCAAAGCGTTTTCTCCCAAATAACTCACTGGATATTTTCTGGCCATTCTCTGTAAGTCCTAGAGATGGTTGTGGGGATAATCAGTAGTAGATCAGCAGTTTCTGAAATATTCAGACCAATCCATCCAGCACCAACAACCATGCTACAGTCATAGTCACCTAAATTGCCTTTCCTCCCCATTTTGATGCTTGGTTTGAAATTCAGCAGGACATCTTATCAGTGTCTACCTGCCTACATGCACAGAGTTGCTGTCAGGTAAAGGGCTGATGAGAGATTTGCATAAATGTTGGGAATGTGTACCTAATGAGGTGGCCAGTGGATATGTGCCATTGCTTTCTGGTCTTCTAAGATTGACGGTCTAAAAGAGTGTATATAATTTGCAGGTTTTTGTGCTTTGTCAGACTTCTGTTTACTTTTCCTTCAGGGGAGACGGTGACATCACACGGCTCCATTGAACCTGACAAAGACAACATTCGAGAAGAGCCCTACAGCCTCCCGCAGGGCTTCAGCTGGGACACCCTCGACCTGGGGAACCCCGCTGTGGTAAGAAAGCATATAAACACAAACACTCACAGCAAGCATGCACAGGAGGAATTCGTCTTTCAGTAACAAAGTCCTGGACTCGTGGTGCTTTGCACTACATTTTGTTAAGAAACTAGTGTATTTTTTTTTTTTATTCCAAGTTTGTCCTCTCAGTAATTATGTGACTTGTTTATACAGAAGTGCTTGTTGTTTGGTCAGAGTGTAGTAGCAGTCCAATTAGAAACTTTGTCCTTTTGTCAAATGTTCATTGTAGAAATGTGGTTTGGTTTTGGTTTTTAATTTGGTGCTCTTGACTTTTTAAGATGACTCTTATGTCTCTTATTCTTTTCTTCTCTCTACAACCAGCTCAAGGAGCTTTACACCCTTCTCAACGAGAACTATGTTGAAGATGATGATAACATGTTCCGATTTGACTATTCTCCCGAGTTCCTGCTCTGGTAATTTCTCATATTTAAATATTGTTCAAATATTAATACAAGTGCATAGAAATGTGTGGCATTTTTGACTGACCTTGTCCTCCTCAGGGCCCTGCGACCTCCTGGCTGGTTGCCTCAGTGGCACTGTGGAGTGAGGGTTAACTCCAACCAGAAGCTGGTTGGCTTTATCAGTGCCATTCCTGCCACCATCCACATCTATGACATGTAAGTAAACAGAATAGTTTGGCGGTGGGGGGGGTCAATATGTTATCCTCCGTCCATTATTTACTTCCCAATGGAACATGTTTTGTTTTGTTTTGTTTTTTTTCTATTACTGGCCTATGACTAGTATTTCTAATAGATTGTAATCAGTGTGTTATTCAAATAAATAAATAAATGTCTCATGATTGTTTTTTTTCTGCTTTAGAGAGAAGAAAATGGTCGAGATTAATTTCCTCTGCGTCCACAAGAAGCTTCGCTCCAAACGAGTCGCTCCAGTTCTGATCAGAGAGATCACCAGACGGGTCAACCTGCAGGGAATCTTTCAGGCAGTGTATACTGCTGGAGTGGTACTACCCAAACCTGTGGGCACATGCAGGTGGGTGTGACAGGGATATTTTCTAACCCCAAGCCCTAGGGTTAGATTTCATTCACTGCATAAATTGGTACTTAATGACGTTTCCTTCGTGCAGGTACTGGCATCGCTCTTTGAACCCTCGAAAACTAATTGAAGTGAAGTTTTCCCATCTGAGCAGGAACATGACTATGCAGCGGACCATGAAGTTGTACCGCTTGCCAGAGGTTGTTGGCGATTAACACAAATTTTCAGTCACTTTAGAAATCACCTCTTTCTTCCAGCATGTTTTTTAATGTATTCGTCCTTGTCATCTCTCTTTCAGGCCCCAAAGACTTCTGGTCTGCGGCCAATGACCAAGAAGGACGTGCCCGTGGTGCATCGCCTCCTCCGTGAATATCTGAGCCAGTTCAACCTGGTGCCAGTCATGAATCAGGAAGAGGTGGAACACTGGTTGCTGCCCCAAGAGAATATTATTGACACTTACGTGGTGGAGGTAAAAAATCCAGAAAAAAATCTTTGAGGGGAAAAAAAACCCTTTAAAATTGTCTCCAAGTAACTAAGGGTTACTTTGTTGTCATTACAGAATGATGGCAAAGTGACAGACTTCCTGAGTTTCTACACTCTGCCCTCTACCATTATGAATCATCCTGTGCACCGCAGTCTAAAAGCGGCATACTCCTTCTACAATGTGCACACCACCACCCCCCTGCTCGACCTGATGTCTGATGCCCTCATCTTGGCCAAATCGGTGCATGTTCAATCTTTAAAAACATGTTCTCTGAAATGTTTACTTTCAAAAACCTAATAATTTTTCCTGTTTCTTTATTCAGAAAGGGTTTGATGTCTTTAATGCACTGGATCTAATGGAAAACAAGACTTTCTTGGAAAAGCTTAAGTTTGGCATCGGTGATGGGAATCTACAGTATTACCTGTACAATTGGAAGTGTCCCAGCATGGGGCCGGAAAAGGTGCGTTTCTGAAATGACTTGTTTCTTTTAAAAGATTTCGTTATGGGCTTTTTGCCTTTTAGTGACAGGTTTGCAGTGAAGAATAGACAGGAAATGGGGGATGGAGTGCAGGAGAAGATATGGCAAAGTGCTGCAGGTTGGCAAATGTGGGCTGCTGCATTCCTGTCATATGGGCACCTGTTGTAGCGCATATATGAAACTATCTTAAGGGAATTTTAATGTTTCAGGTTAATTTACAAAAAGATATAATTGTTGTCTGCATTAATTTTGGGTATAAATTGTTCTTGTATCATTGTGTGCTGCTCACATAAGTATTTGCTTTTTATGGTTGTTCATGCAAGAGACTGTTTAACCTGTCACTGCAGTTGGATTCACACTTGTATTGCAGTTTTGCTTGTGGCATCATTTATTTAATTTTTTTAAAGGCTAATTGTTCATGTCTTTGTCATGCATTTAGCTTTTCTGTTACATTTTCATCCTTTTTGCCAGTCTCATGCAGTACTACTACAGATGCCTTACATGTGCCATAGTGACTCCTGCACAAACCCAAGCTACATTTGTGACTGTTTTCGTAACGGCTCCGTTGCTTCTTTTCCAGGTGGGATTGGTTTTGCAGTGACATCCCTTCTAATGCAGAAAGCAAGTGGCACCATCAGGTGAGGAGGTGGCACAATCGCACTGGCCACCTGACAGATGAACTGATGACCTCCTACTTTAAGAATGGAAACCCACCGCCCATTTTTACTTTTTGACCTTTTGAACTTTGACCTGCACTACCGCTGCCAGGCAGGGAGGCAGGGGGGAGTCTTCAGCTCTTCCCTCCTTCCTCGATCACATGGACCTTAAGCCATTGTAGTTACCATCCCAAACAACTGTACATCTGAAAGCTGTCTTGATTGTACCATACACACACTCACAAGAACAGTTTGCACAGGTTACTGGATACCAAACGCTCATTATTGGTGACAAAGCATACCGTAAGTGTAAATAATGTCAAACATAACTGCGAATTACACCCTAACGCATACAGACTAGAGCCTACTGTTTGTTGGAAGTGCTTTTTGCAACTACAATAATTCTGTCATCCTTAAGTTTTAGAGATAAAAATCAAAAGGATCAAAATTATTTTAAAGAGAAAACGGCTGAAAAGGTGAGATAATAAATACCAAAAGTGTACACAAGAATAAGGGCTTCTGTTTTAGAGTTTCCTTGTCGACCGTTTTTTGTCGTTTGTATTTTGCTCATCAGTCGGTTCTGGCAGTAATGGAGGCATTTGAGCAAAGCTTGAAGATGAATTCCAGAGAAGGCATTTTTTTTCTGGAGTTTCTTGTCATTAACTTTCTTCGCCACAGCTTGCTGCACTAACTAGAACCCTGTTACACAGACTGATTAACAGTTCAGACAAAAAAAGTCAATCATTTTCTATGAGGTTAGACTGCAATGGAGAGGTTTAAGGCATTCTGATCAACATTTATAAGCAGGGATACAATTTATAAGGAAAACCTTAAGTTCACAGGGCTCCAGTTGCAAAATCCACCTTAAGAAATCCTTCGATTTGGCTCTCACTGTATACAAGTCTTAAGGTCAAGGGTTTTTTAAGCTCAGTTTGCAGATTTTGCTTGAGGGAACCACACAGGATGTCTTAAAGAGTCAAAAACTTAATGTATAAATGTTGCAAACTGTAATAGACCATAAACAGTTGGAGACAAGTTTACATATTTGATGAGCTGACATCACTGATAAGGTACTTTTCCCTGCTACAAGTCCACAATATTATTAACAATCATAAAATTTTGCACCTCACACATCATATTTAGCTTACACTGACCATGCCATCAGGTAGAGTAGGTGGGTGTTGGAACTGGACCTGTGAACAGCAGTCTGGACTTGCAAGACCTGCAGCGTGGATGGATGATAACTGGGGAAATGCCCCAGTTAAAATATTTTGTAAAATGTTGGTTCTATTTGCAAACGGATGTAAAAAAAAAAAAAAGAATAAAAAATGAATGGTGCAGGAAATGCATGAAAATATGTAGATTTTTCTTTTAGGGTTGGAAGGGTGTAGAGCAGGGGTCGGCAACCCTGGGCACGCGTGCCACAGTTGGCACGCGAAGGGTTAAGTGATGGCAAGACCATAGCTGGACTGGCCATCGGGCATACCGGTGGACCGATGATTTTTTTTTTTTGTAACGGTATAAACAATGAAAGTGGTGGATTGGCCAGATGCTGGTCGGTGTGTAAAAAAAACAAAACAAAACAAAACTAACTCAGTTGTTTGGTGGTGGCTATGGCGGAGCCTCCACAGATTCAGTAACATTAATAAGTGGTGGAGGACAGCAGGTGGATGAGAGAAAGGGGAGGCAAGAGGAGAGACCTGAGGCGGCCGCCGGTCCGAGTGTCAGGTGAACTGAACTTCAGGTAAGAAGTTATGACCTGCAGTCTATCTGGGTCAGATATAAACCAAGTTTAGGTGTAGTTTATTTTCGTTGTGCTGACTTTTTACAGTCAGTTACAATAACTCGTACTGCGTGCTAGCTAGCACCACGGAGTGTCTATACAGCTGGGTGGGTGCTATGATGTTACTGATAGTGAACTTTATTTAATTCATAAGGTTGGTAGAGTTGCCAACCGTCCCGTAAAAAGATGGAATCGTCCCGCATTACGCGTTTGGTGTTGAGCTGTGAAGGGACGCAGTTTGTCCCGGACTTCAGCTAGAATGGAAAAAGACACAAAGGTGGATTTATTCTGTTACGCTGCACAGCTGCCTCTTCTCTCATTCTCTCCCCTCTCTCTCCTGTTGCTACTTCAATCATGAAACTGATCAATCATAAGCTGATCGGCTTTTCTGTCTTGTTTGTTTATCGCCCACTTTGCGCCAGAAAGAGGAAACCGCCGGATGTCGCTAAACAACAGCAGCACGTTTAAGCTTGATCAGCTGTTGTTAGAATTTATTTAATATTTCTTTCTAGTAGCTGATGTTTGCTGGAGCCACAGCTGTAAAACCTGCTGGTCATGATATCGGTTTGGATATCTGGTGAGAGGGAAACATGCTGATGAAACCAGGAGATGTCCTTACTGAATCATCAGAGCTGAACAGGTGATGGAGAAACAAGTTTACCTTTTAGGTGACATGAATGAGTTGAAGGGTTGGGTTGAATATTAACAAACATGCCATATTGGCCCAGTTTATTTCTCTTATAATTGTTGTGAGGAGACCATAAATAGCATTTGTATTTTCTGTTGTACAGTTCATTTGCTGTTGTGGAGTTCTTGTTATGGATAAAAAGTGTCTTTTTTTTTTTTTTTTGTTTCAAAACAGCTGATAACTATTTGCTGATAGCTGCCAACATCTGCGAACAAATATTCCATAAAGTGGTTCTATATATTGTGTAACTGTTCATATAGAGCGTTATTAAGTTTATTGCTAATGCAATCATATGGCACACTGACTTCTGAGGAAATTTTAAATGGCACTCGTCATCAGAAAGGTTGCCTACCCCTGGTGTAGAGCTTACTGTGAGGTTTTGGTAAAGTCTGATTAAATGGGTGTTAAATATAGCTGTACTTAAATAATTTCCTCCCCAAATACACAAATGAGGGTTTTAAGAAGCTTTGAAACATCACACAATGTTCCTCGGCAAATAAGTGTTTTTTAAACATTTAATAAAACGTCTAAGATAAGCTGGAGCGAGGAATTCTGTAACTGCAAAGGTGGAAGGTGTTTACCTTCTAGGGGTAGCAACTTTTTAAAACCTTATTACGCAGAGACAGCCCAATTTTAAGATAATTTTTTAGCATTATTGTAAGGTCCTTACCTTACAATGTAAAGCGCCTTGAGAAAACTGTTTGGTTTTTTTTTGTTTTGTTTTTTTAATAGTTAATTTAATCAGTGGTTTAACAAAAGTAAAACACTGCAAAGAGATGTTGTGGATCATGTACACTACCCTGCTGAAAAGACAAATTTTATGCTTTGGCCATGGAACTTTTACAAATAAGATGAACAGTGCTTTATGTGAATAAAGCAGCAGCAAAACACAAGGACGATAAAAGCAGCAGCAATAAAAACGTAATAAATTCATTAGGACACAGTAAATTTCAACTTAAAAACATAATAAACACCAAAGGAAGCTGTCACGTTGAACTTGACGATAATTGGTCGAAATATAATAACGCGTCCCAAAAGGGAGATTCTGATTGGGCAGTTTCGCCACCTGTCAGTTATGTGGGCGGTACTGATCCGAGCTGTTAAGTAAAGGCTCTGGTTTTTGATGGAACCCAATGAGGAAGTGAACGCCGTGACTGTGCCGAGTGGTTTGGGAAGGGGCGCAATGATGATCGCTGTGGGCATTATTTGTGCGGCGATTGTCATATTTTTATTACATTATGTCTTCGGCGGCCGCGGGCCTGATCCCTTTGAGAAGGACACTCGTGAACCGCTAAAGAAGAGAGTTTACGACAAGAAAGAGAAAAATAAAGTGCTGAAGCAAGGTGAGTAAAAGGTCCATTACACTCGGAGTTATGTAGGTCAAGTGTCAGCCTTTGCATTTGAACTATTCAAGTCAACTATTTGACTCATTCTTATTTATATTTGTTTGTGGATTTTTATAAGTCAGCAGACAGATGCTTAGTCAGAACTGAAACTGGAAGTTGTTGTAAATTTTGCTAATTTTATGCACTCCTACTATAAACATATATAAATAGATATAAGATGAGATCTGTGGGTTTGGAATGGACGTTGCAAAGTTTATAAAAGTGCAAGATTCCTTTGGTACTTTTGCCAAACCAAGACTGCAAAAAAAAAAAAAAAAGGGAGCAGCCTAAAAATCTCAGATAATCTCTGCACAAATAAAAAAAGGAAGAAGGAAATCTGGGCAAAAACTGGAGATCACAGTCTACAAATTTACAATAAACATTACTTGGATATTTTATGTTATTACATTGGGGAAAAAATATGAGGAAAAAAAGTACTACAAAAATGTGTAAATGTCATACTATAAACTAATAAGTCACAAAAAATAGTTTTTTACCCCTCGAGGTTAGAATCCGGGGGCGACCGTGGCTCAGGGGTTTGGGAAGCGCATCTGTAACCGGAAGGTCGCCGGTTTGATCCCTGGGCTCTCTGTCCTGGTCGTTGTGTCCTTGGGCAAGACACTTTACCCTACCGCCTACTGGTGTTGGCCAGAGGGGCCGATGGCGCGATATGTCAGTCTGCCCCAGGGCAGCTGTGGCTACAACCGTAGCTTGCCTCCACCAGTGTGTGAATGTGAGAGTGAATGAATAGTGGAATTGTACAGCGCTTTGGGTGCCTTGAAAAGCGCTATATAAATCCAATCTATTATTATTATTAATCCTATAAATATACCCAGTCTGCTGATTTTTTTTTTTTTTTTTTTACCCCATTAAGCTTCCCATTTTATTTGGTGTTTGGTTTGAGAAATTGTACTAATATAGTAAGTTGTAATAATAGCCTGAATACACCATGGTATGAAAGTGAGCAAAACAGAATATCTGGAGTTTTTGTGAATCTGACACCAATTATGTTTTAAAATGATTCTTATTGGTGGTGCATGACTAGAATTCTCCAATTTATTACTGTTATGCTAAAACCATGCTGGTGATTGAATGGTTTGTTTCCACCTCTTTAGGTTTTGTGGCCAATAGAGTACCGGAGAACCTGGATGCCATCGTCATCGGCAGTGGGGTTGGTGGGCTCGGACTTGCCGTGCTGCTTGCAAAAGTTGGAAAAAGGGTTTTGGTTCTGGAGCAGCACAGCCGGGCCGGAGGATGCTGCCACACGTTCACTGAGAAGGGCTTTGAATTTGATGTTGGTGAGATCAGTGACTCGTGTTACTTTATTATTCCCTAAAATTAAAATATATGTATTTTTTAAAGAGGAGAGAAGATTTGACAGTTTTTGCAATGATGATCTTTGATTTGGCAAATACTTTTCGATCTCGATTAAGGGATCTGAAGTCTCCTCTCTGTGATCTATACAATCATCCCACAGGAATCCACTACATTGGCGAACTGTTGGACCACAAGCCGTTTCGATGCATGCTGGATCAGATCACCAATGGGCAGCTGGAGTGGGAGCCCCTGGAGAACCCATTCGATCACGTTGTGCTGGGACCTCCAGAAAACCGCCGCCGGTACCCCATCTACAGTAGCAGGACTCGCTTCACAGATGAACTGAAGAAGTGTTTCCCAGGAGAAGAAAAGGCTATTGACGAGTTCATGAAGCTGGCCAAGGTAGAATCACAGTTTAGTTTGTGCATCTGCAACTTAGTGACTTTTATTAGCATTGCAAACTTATTTTTTGAGTAATAAGTAGGCTCATATTTTATTGGGTGGACCTTTATTCGTTATTCCAGCATGTGAAGACCTTTCCTGCTGGGAACTATGTGTTTATGCACTTTTATTAGCCAACATCTGTGGATGTTTCACAGATAATCAGCTGGTAATTCAAAGGTGGGATTCATGAGGCAGCATCTTTTTTTTTTTTAGCTGCAACATTACACAACTTCACTCAGACTGAGTTGCGCCAAAGTTTGCCCTTCGGCATGCAAATAAAGGAGCAGATTTTCCTTGGTGCTTTTGGAGGGCACACTTTTTAATTAACCTTCTTCTTCTCAATCGCTTTAAGTTATGCAAACAGTCTTTGTGTCTCTGATTCAGATCTTTTGAAACGTATAACAATAGTTTCTCTCACAAGGGATTTTTCTAAGAGACTCTTTATCTTTCTTGGAACCGTGTCAGTGTTAACTAACTTCTCCCAACAGATACAGCTAAATATTGTAAAACTGATCATTTTTGCAGTACTTTTGGTCTATTTTACTCCACAAAACAAAGTGATCCATTTTTGGGAAATTAGAGCATATCAAATATTGATAGCAATAACAATACATTATTAATTTATCATAACGTTTTATGGAGTAATGAGGAAAGGTGCACTTGGACTGGCCTCATGGCACATGGCACCTTATGGCCAAGTTTTTATGGCCTTATGGCACCACCCATCTGTTTCACAAACGTACTTCTTACATTTGTCCATTCTCCTGTAGAAGTATAGTCAGGAATATATTTCCTTGCTGTTGCCACATGATATGTAATGAGTATGAATATTACGTACATTTAGTGATAATTTAAAAATATTTAATTATCACTAAATGTATGTAATTTGTAAGCACAGGAGACAAGACTACTTTCCTTACACTTTTTTCCACTGTGTGTTTCATGTTCAGAAAACTGGAAACGGAGTTTGGTTCCTCGCTCTTCTGAAGATTCTCCCTCTCCCGCTGGCTAAGTTCCTGGTTCACACCGGCCTAGTCAGGCATCTGTCTTTCTTCTTCAAGATGGCTCCCCGCAGCCTTACAGATGTGGTCAACGAGCTGACAGAGAACAAGGACCTCAGGGCTGTCTTCAGCTACATCTTTGGCACCTATGGTGAGCCCGGCTGTGGTTTTAGTGGTGTAATCAGATCAGTTCTTCGCTATGCTGCTCTCACTGTTGGTTTCCATCTCTGATCTGCAGGTAAAATTCCCAAAGATGCCAGCTTTGCCATGCACAGTTTGCTGATCACCCACTACCTGAATGGCGCCTGGTACCCTAAAGGCGGAGCTAGTGAGATCGCCTACCATATGATCCCCATCATTGAAAAGGCAGGGGGCGCTGTTCTGGTTCGAGCTCCAGTCAATCGCATCTTATTCAATGATGCCAAGGAAGCTTGTGGTGGGTCCTCAGTTTCTCTACACACAGTTAGCTCAACATCCCACAGAGGAGGTGATTCACTGTGTTTGTGTTTTATGGCTTCAGGTGTCAGCGTAATGAAAGGTCAGGAGGAAGTACACATCCATGCTCCTCTGATCATCTCTGACGCTGGCATTTTCAACACATACCAGAAGCTGATTCCCAAAGACCTCCAGACCATGCCAGGTAAGAAAGGACTTTTTTTTAACCTTTATTTGAAGGAACATTGAAGATGTTTTTGACAGTTAAGTGGCAAGATAGTGGACTCAGCTAAGCTTCAGGATCACTCCCATAAACAGTCAACTTGACTGGTCATATTATAATAAGCAGGTGTCAACTGAAAGACCTCTCCAAAACCACACATCACACTCACCACTGAGCTGTTTGCTCTAGTTACAGTGTCACACTGTGTTTACCACAAACAAAGATAGATGCCCATGTGCAGTCCCCACTCTTTCTCAGCAGTCTACCTGCTTTTATACATATAACATTGGACAAGTTACCCAAGAGAGCAAGAGAGAGAGGGAGCTCAGTTTTAAGAGAAGCCATCTCAGATTTTTTGCAGTTTAATCTGGATTACCTTCCCTCTGAGTTGACAAATAGTGAGGTCTTACTATCACCCAGTGCTGACAATAACTGTGATATTTAAAAATATATATATAAATATCTTATTACAAATATAACTTAGATAAATATAACTAACATAACTTTTGGCACAGCTTTCAAAACATAGACTTACTGCATGATAAAAGATCAAAGTTAGCAGACTGTGGGTTTGTGTGAGCACAGTGGCCGGGGATGAGATCAAATTCCTGCCAGAGTTGGCTCAGTCTGCTCCTGGGTCCAGTTACAGTTGAGGAGGTAAAGTTGATCAGGGCTCCAACAGACTTGTAACTGTAACTAAGGATTTTCTTTATTCTGATCAATTAGAAAGCCCCAACACAGAAAAAACGTCTTGCTAACAGTTCCTTTATTTGTATGATTTGCAGCCTAAACCCTGGATTTTCCTAACTAAAACACTAGCGTGTCATGATATAAAACGGAGAAAAGTACCCAGCCCTCACATTTGAGAGGATAAATTTAAGAGATAAGTAAATATCAAAGTTCCGTGTTCGTCCTTTGCTGATTGATTCACTGAGTAATCATGTCAGCACTCAATGGACTTTAAAGTATAAGTACTGATGCTGATGCACAGTGCTACTTGTTGCAGTACTTGTTTTTCCCTCTAATCAGGGGAATGACTCATGCTTCTAACATCAGTTTTATATTGCTTTGCTTTCCAGCTATCCAGAAGCAGCTGAGTATGCTGAAGCATGGTGAAGGTGGTCTGAGCGTTTTCATGGGTATGAATGGGACGAAGGAGGAGCTGGGCCTGAAAGCAGACAACTACTGGATCTTTACTGAGAACAATTTCGATGAACTGTACGAAACCTTTTGTTTTCATTCCTTTTACAATTAGGACCAAATATAAACTTTGGTATTTATAGCCAAATCAGAATATTACAGCATAATAATGAGATACACCAGTATAAATTCTTACTTGTACTTTTTTTTTTTTGCCACAGCAAGAAAGTATCAGAAATGTCAGATTTTTCATGGTGAATGATAGAAAGAAATGTTCAGAATGCAGATGTTGCAGATGCCTAAAGGTAGTTTTTGGTCCAGTCCTTAATGTCAGTATAAATTCAGAAGAGTCTCTTATTTGTATTTTTTTTAAGGGTTGTGAATTATATGAAGAAAGACAGAGAAGAGGCAGCAAAAAATGTACCTCTCCTCTTTGTCGCCTCTCCCTCAGCTAAAGATCCTACTTGGGAGGCGAGATCACCAGGTACAGAATCACGAAATCTCAACCTGATGGATTATTTTATTTAATGTTTTTCAAAAACAGTCTCATTTTTTCTTCACATTAGGGAAGTCTACTTTGAGTCTGGTCACTTTTGCCAAATATGAATGGTTTGAGGAGTGGAAGGATGGCAAGGTGACAAACAGAGGGCGCGACTACACGGAGCTGAAACAGGCATTCATTGACACCATTCTAGAAGTAGTAATGGATGTTTTCCCCAAGATCACCAGAGACAAGGTAAAAACTCTTCCCATGTAGCTTCTAGTAGACAGGTTTAATGATGGAATTTGGCACTTATGTACTATATAAAGCCAAACTTCGGTTACGACCACCTTATTTATATAACTCAATCAAGAATGTTGTGTAAGAATTCTTTTATAATCCGGCAGCCTCGCCTCTGTCAGTGCGCCCCAGGGTCGCTGTGGTTACAATGTAGCTTGCCATCACCAGTGTGTGAATGTGTGTGTGAATGGGTGGATGACTGGATATGTAAAAGCGCTTTGGGGTCCTTAGGGACTAGTAAAGCGCTATATAAATACAGGCCATTTACCATTTAAAATTCTCTGCTGCACAATTTGTTAATAATTGCTCATTTTGAACTGACCATCAAAGCAAAATCACCATTTTAAGACCACTTGTTGCTGAGTGTAGTTCATGAGTTTGATTAAATCCCCACTTTATGTACACACCATCTGTTTATTGTGGGAAAGTTTCAAGGGTGGCTAAGAAGTCACATTGCAGAGCCTCTTGTGTGCTGTCAGAAAGTGGCAAAGAGACGTATTAGTGAAGCCAAAAACAGATTGTTGTTGTTTTGCCAAAGAGTGACAGTGGTGTTGTATTGTGACAGATCTAAGGAGGGAATGGTTCAGGCTGCATAAAGTTGGAGGTTTGAAAAACAGCTAAAACATCTTTCTGAAGCCAAACAGTTCATGACTAATACAATTAGGACCTCTTTACACCACAACGTCGGATTTGAATTCAAATAAACAATATGTTAAACAAGTGCACTTTCAGCTTTAGGCCAAAGGTTTTTGCAAAAGTTTTTGCATTAACTGTTTCAGAGGTTCAGACATAATTAGATAATTGCCTGACAAGCAGTTTAATAACCAAGTGACTTCTGCTCCGTCGCAGATTGTGCAGATAAAAGATTTGGAACTAATTCCAAGGTGAACTTGTTTTGGTAGTTTTTCATTGGAACTCTTAATATGAGGTCACAAGTGAACGAGGTCGTAATTAGGCCAAAAAAACCCAACAAAATAAACCTATAAGTGAGATGGCAAACACTCACTGATAGTTTTTTTTTTTTCATTTGTACAAGGGAAAAGAAAAGTATGGAGAGAAACAGCTCATGATCCAAATAATACCACATTATCTTTCAGAGATGCAGCACTATCGCCGTATGGAACTGTATCACTACTTTTTATTAATAACGTGTCTGCTAATAATAACCCAAAGCATACTGCAAAGACAACCAAAGGGCTTCTCAGGGCAGAGAAATCAGACATTTTTCAAAAACCAAGTCAGTCACAACCCAACAGAGCATGATTTTAGTAACTGAAGACATGCATTTTAGGTTAACTGGTGATCATCTATCTGTGTTAGCCCTGTAATAGATTAGTAACCTGTCCTAACCTGTAGTCCACCTCTTGGCCCATGACAGCTGGAAAATAGGCTCCAGCCGAGCTGTGACCCACAATGGGATAAATGGAAGAAGACAGATGGATGGAAGCAGTCTTGAATTCCTTGTTAAATAGTTCTGTGCAGCCATATATTTGTTTTCTTCCTTGTGCAGATTGAATACATTGATGCTGGTACTCCCATCACAAACACACACTACATCGGAGCCCCCAAAGGCGAGATCTATGGCGCAGATCACGGCATCAGCCGGTTCGACCCTGAGCTGAACATTACAGTGAGAGCTCAGACGCCACTGAAGAACCTCTATCTGACAGGTGTGTGTGAATCTGTGTGTTTAGAACATCCAAACATCCAGTCAGTGTGCTGTGATTTACTTTGCATGTATAACACTTGATGCCTTTGTTTCACAGGCCAGGATGTGTTTCTGTGCGGTTTCGCCGGTGCCCTCGCCGGAGCTCTCACTTGCGGCTCTGCCATTCTCAACCGAAACCTCCATCTGGATGCCATCGCCTTGGCAAAGAGGACAACATTTATTAATTCCAAGCTGAAAGGGGAGTAACTGCCTAACACCATTCAGCTGAGAGAGCGCTTCATGCAGCAATTAATCAGTGCTGTGCTGTGACACTTTTGCTCATCAGTAACATTAAAATACTGGAGAGAGTTTAATAACATAACACTTGGAGAACTCATATTAATTTACATTTCTCTTCTGCGGTTTGGTTAAGTAGTCTGTAATAATGTGGTCCTTATAAAAGCCTACTTGTACTTACTCAGGCTTTAACACAACTCATGTAAATGCTTTGTGAGTCATTCACAAAAACAGAATTAATATCCACTGTGTTGTGTGGTATTTATGCTAATTTTCTTTTGCACATAATGTGCCTAATTATGACATATGTTTGATTTACTTTTTTTCTAAACAGTTCTTTCATTAAACATTAAACAAGGGGTGCAAATAATAAAACCGTTACAACTGTATCTCTGGTGCACTGTGTGTTTTATGAGCAGGTCAGATTAATTTCTCATTGTACTGGGAAGATGGATGGATGCATTTCTCCAATAATTTTAGAAATAGTCCATGTAAAGCAGACCCACTTCAGTAGTAATTATTAGGATCTAAACTCAGCTTTGAGTGAATGACTAAAAAATGGCCACTTGCCAAAAGCTCTTCTTTGTTTATTTGTTTTGTTAATGTCCAACACCTGAACGCAGCATGCTGTGTACAGTGACATTTGACAGCAGCGTGGACACGTGTACCAGGAGTGGGCTTAGCTAAACGCAAGTTTTGTGCTTTCTGATTAGTTGGCGATTAAAAGGGGTGTGATTTTCTCATAATTTCTGTCATGCTGGCGACAGTCACGCAAAGACATTTTCACGTCGTCGCCGGGTGGTGGCGAAAAGGGCGCTGAACACTCTCAGGTAAAATTAAAAAACGACAGTGGCTATTTTAATCTTAATTCAGGGTTTATTAATACATAAAAACAACGGTGTTACAGGTGGTTTGAAGCGGTGCTGTGACAGCTGGTTATTACCGTTTGCAAACCCTCAGTTTACTCGCAGAGCCTCATTAGCTAGCTTACTGTGACTGCCGCTAGAAGGCCGTGTGAGCCGTTGTCACCCTAAAAGTGTGTCTTTCGAGCAAAGTTCAGGTTGATTTATATGGGCTCAAAATGTGGTCATAAATATTTTGTACTTGTAAAAAAGATTTGTATGTGTAAAAAAGATTTGTGTGTGCGTAAAAAAGATTTGTATGTGTAAAAAAGATTTGTGTGTGCGTAAAAAAGATTTGTGTGTGGACTTAGAAAAAAAACCCCAGCAAGTTACAAGTACGAATTTTGACCCTATTTTTCTTCCTTTCATCTGATTGGTCAATGTCATGTCAATCACAAATGTAACAATCCAATCAGAGAACAGATGGGTTTGGCGCTTTTTTGAACTGCAGGTCCTTGAAGGGTGATACAGTTTGAAGCTGGAGGATCTCTATATAAATATCCGATAGCAGCTAGGTCCCCTAACTTTCAGTAGCTGTTGAAAGGAAAAAGTTGTGGTATATCAGTGGTTAGAAATACCATTATTACTTTAGGATTAGTTTAACACAAAGTCAGGGCTGACCCAGGACCATTGCTGTGAGTCACAGTGCGCAGCATAAAAGTCCTTTCACATCAGACGCAGGATGTGCTGCTAATGCTAACTGCTAACTAAAAGCAAAGGATCCAGAATTTGTTACGCTGGCTGCTGGGCTCTGTGGGTTTTTGCAGCAGCTCTACCTGTACTAGATGCACCTGCTCCTTGTCTTTTCTATCTCTGACTTTATGTCCTCTACAAGAGTTTCTGTTTTTTTTGCTGGTTCTTCAAATGTTCAATAAAAACATCTATGCTAATTCATAACGAAGAAAGCTTTGTAATGAAGACTGTCATTTCCAAAACACTGCCCGCCCCCACCCCGCGGTCCGCAGCGCTGTTGAAAAGGCTGTGGAAGTCCCTATATTAAACACGTAGACCTGTGACACAAAAATCACCAAACTCGGACGACCACAGACTGTTTTCCTTCGTGGTGATGAAGGAAAACGCTGGGTTGGCATGTAAAAGGGCATTTATGCCCTTCAAAGACCTGCAGTTCAAAAAAAGCGCCCCTCCAACAGCCAAACCCATCTGTTCTCTGATTGGATTGTTACATTTGTGATTGACATGACATTGACCAATCAGATGAAAGGAAGAAAAATAGGGTCAAAATTCGTACTTGTAACTTGCAGGGTTTTTTTTTTTTCTAAGTCCACACACAAATCTTTTTTACGCACACACAAACCTTTTTTACACATACAAATCTTTTTTACGCACACACAAACCTTTTTTACACATACAAATCTTTTTTACACACACACAAATCTTTTTTACACATACAAATCTTTTTTACAAGTACAAAATATTTATGACCACATTTTGAGCCCACAGGATTTACCCTGAATTTCAAGAACAATGAGCATCGGCACTCAACCTTTGTGCTATGAGCTCTTGGCAGAAGTAGGACAAGGCTACTATGGTAAAGTGTACAAAGCCAGAGAGCTGGGAGAGAAACAGCGCCTCCTAGCGGTTAAGAAGTTCACCATCCACGGAGACACGTCGGAATCCGGAATCCCTGCCTTCATGATCCGAGAGGTGGCGCTGATGCGCAAGATGCAGCACTTTAACCATCCCAACATAGTCAAGTAGGTTTATATGTCATTTACAGTCCTAATACAACACAGTGTGACATAATCTTTAACATGAAACATGAGTTCAAAGAAAGGCCTGTTTTTTTTGTTTTTGTTTTTTAATCTATTTATAAAAAGAAAAAAAAAGCATTTAGTGCTTCAAAAAAAAATTTAATGTTAAGCACTATCACTCAATATATAGTTTTTTTAATTAACAAGACTGGTAATTACCAAAATCGATTTGATGTTTCTGCAGTGCTTAATTTACCATTATGCACGAGCTCTTTAATCCAAATGCTATTTTTAATGCTAAAATATAATTATTGTTTTTAGCTAATGCATTTTCATATTCAGTTCAGTTCAGTTCATTTTATTTCAAACATTTCAAACATATACTTTCACAATCATTACAAAATATCATTCCATTATTTGTTTGAAAAGGAGTAGGCAGAAGTATTTACTTATTTGTCTCTACCCCCTCAAGTTTTACCTCTCATTCATTTAATTTTCTTTTAGTCTTAAATTAAACAAACAACATAAGAAACAAAATAAAGCATACATACAAACATACATAAATCAAAAACAAGAAATAAGCAAGCCCCACCACAGTATAGTTTCTTTCATATGAAAAATACAGAATGTGTAAATTTGCAGATTCACAAGTTATGGAAAAACAAACAAACAAACAAAACCCCCCAAAAGAACTAAAACACCATTTCCAGCAACATTACCATCCTGGGTTAATCCTGTTTTCTTCATTCTTATACTTATTTAAAATTAGGTTTTTATAGTTAAACTGGTTTATGTTTTTACTTTCTTTTATTTCTTCTGTTAGACTGCTCCATGATTTAACTCCTGCAGTTGAGATAGACATAGTTTTTAAAGTTGTTCTAGCACTTTGTATTTTTAAATTCCATTTCCCTCGTAAGTTATACCCACCTTCTCTTTCTATGAACAATTTACAGATTTCTTTTGGAAGCAATTTATTTCTTACTTTATACATTATTTGCACTGTTTTAAGCTTCACCAAGTCTTGGAATTTAATAGCTTGCATTTTGACAAAGAGTGCATTTGTATGGTCCCTGTACCCCACATTATTTATTAATCTAATGGCCCTTTTCTGTATTATAGTTATTGTTTGTGTGTTACTTTTGTATGCGTTTCCCCAGAAACATACAGTAGCTCATATATGGCAGTAGTAAAGCACAGTATAAAATGTGCAGTGCTTTCTGATCCCCAGGACGCCAATGCATTGTCAACACATATTTCTACTTTGATGTTTCTCTTTTGTTTTCCAAATAACATAAATCTGGTTTTATCTAGATTCAATGATAATTTATTTATATCAAACCACTTCTTTAATATTGTTAATTCAGGGGTGGGCAATCTCAGTCCACGAGGGCCGGTGTCCCTGCAGGTTTTAGATGTGTCCTCAAACCAACACAGCTGATTTAAATGGCTAAATTAGCTCCTCAACATGTCCTGAAGTTCTCCAGAGGCCTGGTAACGAACTAATCATGTGATTCAGGTGTGTTGACCCAAGGTGAAATCTAAAACCTGCAGGGACACCGGCCCCCGTGGACTGAGATTGCCCACCCCTGCGTTAATTCCTGTGTGACCATCTCCAAAACCTGTGGCAATTCCACACCTGAACACAGTATATTTGTGTCATCTGCAAATATTACAAACTTTAAAATCTGGAATACTCTGCAGATATCATTTATGTACATAATAAACATTTTTGGACCCAGTACTGAACCTTGACGTACTCCACAAGCTATATCCATCAAATTAGATTTATATTCATTTATTTGTACATATTGTTGCCTATTCCCTACATAGCTTTTTAACCAGTACAAAACCACTCCCCTAAACCCGTACCTTTCCATTTTTTTATTAGAATTTCATGATTAACAGTATCAAACGCCTTCTTTAGATCTAAGAAAACTCAGAGCGCATACCCCTTGTTATCCATACATTCCGTTATCTTTTCCATTAAATCTATCAATGCCAAAGCTGTTGATCTGTTGCTTCTGAACCCATACTGACTATCTGTCAGTAATTCATATTTTTCCACAAAACTGTGAAATCTTTTTATGAAAAGTTTTTCCAGTATCTTAGAGAACTGGGAGAGTATTGACACTGGTCTATAGTTTGTAAAATGATGCCTTTCACCGGTTTTGTAAATGGGAATAACTTTAGCAACTTTCATTTTTTGTGGAAAACCCCCTTTTTGAAACGACAAGTTGAATATATATTTTAATGGTTTTACAATACCATCAATAACTGTCTTTACTGTTACCATATCACTATCATTCCAATCTGTACTGGTTTTGTTCTTAAGTCCTCTAACTATGCCATGAATCTCTTTCTCATTCGTAATGAAAAATTATTTACATGATATTTTTTCATGAGTTGCTACATTTGAATTTTTTACACTAAACACACTGATGATACACTTTTACATGTAAAATCTAAGTATGAGATGCTATTTTTCCAGTTTGTTAGACCTGATGTTATTTACTCTGTAGCTTCATTCTGTAGCCTCTGAAAGCTCTTCGTGTTACATGCACTATGCTTGATTTGTTCCTTTTAATTTTATGGGAACGCTTACAGGGTAGCATTGGAAAATCATTTCATGGGTATCTGTGTACAGTCTTTCAATCCTCTATTATTGTTAACATCCTGCCACAACTCCTGTCTAGCCTCACTTTAAACATCCCTTTGTCCTGTTAATTTCAAGCTTTCCACAATTCTAAATTGATTTTTTGACATTTATCCTAAACTGGTTTCATTTTACTTGCGCACTAATTGTGTGCATTGACTTGTTTCAACACTACTGCTGTATACTACTCTGCAGGCTGTTGGATGCATCTGCTGTACCAGTGGGTGTGAGCCTGGACCTCACACTGGTCCTTGAATACATTGACCAGGACCTGTCTACCTACCTCTCAAAAGCTCCTGCTTCTGGACTGAGCCGTGACTGCATAAAGGTGTGAGTCATGATCTGATATTGCTTTGCAGTCAAAGCTCACAGCTTGAGATAGAATCGTAATTACTGCCATGCTGCTCCCAGGATGTGATGCAGCAGTTGCTGCAGGGCCTGGACTTCCTACACATGAACATGGTGCTGCACCGAGACCTAAAACCAGAAAACGTCCTCATCAGCAGCCGTGGAGAAGTCAAGATCGCAGACTTTGGACTGGCACGGATCCTCACCTTTAATATTGCTCTTACCCCAGGTGTAAGTGAGACAACAGAAATTTGATGTTAAGCATTACGTTTCACTACAATAATCCTATCTTAACACAGTTTTCTTATACTCGGCACTGTTCTTGGGCCTGAGGTGAAAAAAACGCATTCCTTTTCTTTGCTTCTTCCACCCCCGCCTGTAACTTTATGTCTTATATTCTCTCCCGTTTCTGCTCAGGTGGTGACACTCTGGTATCGAGCTCCTGAGGTGCTGCTGAACTCTGTTTACATGTCCTCGGTGGACATGTGGAGTGCTGGATGCATCTTTGCTGAGCTCTTCCTCTTGAAGTAAGAGCCGCTCAGATTTTGTATCGCTGGAAGACATATTTGACGCTGGAATGTTATTCTAAATTTAGAGATAAAACCTTCTGTACAGTTGTGAAAATAGAGATGAAGTTGGCGTGTGATTTGAGCTGAGCTTTGTTCCCACAGGCCGTTGTTTCAGGGATACACAGAGGTGCAGCAGCTGCAAAAAATCTTCCAGTGAGTGTTTTTGTTTTTTGTGTATATCTTTAAAAAAAAAGGGGGGGGGAGCTTCTTTGCTCTGCACTGCCTCTCTGCTGTCATGCAGGGTTGTTTGTAACAATAATACTGAAAATGCACCAAGAAACACAGGAAGCGGTCAAGCATTTGAATTTTCATCCCTGTGGTGCATGTCATCGTTGGTCCAAACCCAAACCAATAGGGATAAAGCCAACCCAGAACCAAAGTAGGCCTTTCTATTGATGGACTGGGGGCTGCTGGAGGTTAACTTTCTCATTTCTTAGTTTGCTTAATCCTTTATTGCTCTTCTTGGGTCTTAGTCTCCCCACAGAGATGGAAGCAGAGGAGGCAAAGAAGAGACAAGGTGAAATTAGAAACGTCTATAGTCAAAGATGCGGTCAATGGCAGTTTTACCAGTTTTACAGCTGACTGCAAGAATACGCAAGACAATTTGTCAAAACATTAGTAACCCCCTCCTCTAATCCATGCAAGCTATCCTCCTCACCAAAAAGTTTGTAAATATATCCAAGTTTGTTTACCTTTGTTGTATCAAGGACAATGAAGAGAACTTTGACTGTTAACCCTGTTGATTTATAACATAGTCACATGGGCTGTATGCAGTCTTGCTTTTGTCCAGATGCAACTTTGCAAACTTTAGCCGTGGTTTTTAGAAAGAAGAGGGAGAACCCTTCCATACAAATCATACCTTTTCTGATTGCACCATACTCTGCGTTTTGTGCTGCTGCACGGTTGTTCCTTGCTTTATGTTTTTCAGGGTGATTGGTTTGCCTGTTGAGGAGGACTGGCCCACAGACAGCCCGATCTCATATTCAGTCAACTGGGGACCTCAAGGCTCTCTGACCAAGCTGCTGCCCAACCTGGGCCCAGATGAGGATGACCTCTTGTCTGTGAGCAGATCTGTGTTTGTGTGTTCACGTTGCACTTATGACAGCTGTGTCCACATCCCCTCCGTAATCACTCGTTCAACAAAGTATAAAAAATAGAATAGTTGAATTTGTGAAAAAAAGGGCATGAGATGTACACAGCCCTGCTGTCAGCGCTATGAGGCTGTTTTTAGTCAGAGCGGTGCATATTTAGCTTATGTTGCCATGGCAAACATGTTTGCCACATAATGTTTACTTTGTTTATCATCTTAGTTTAGACCGTTTATATTTGCAGAGCATTAAAAAGCAGCAGAGTTAAAAAACAAGTTATTTTTTCAGGACACATTGATGCCACTGCATTTAAACTCAGGACTGAAAAAAATGTGCGTCATTCTGATGGAAACGTTACATTTTAAACCAAATGTCAGAGCAGTTCTGTTCCTGTTACACAGCTTGCAGCCAGTGTTCCCTTATCCACGCTCTACGGAGTACCCAAACTGCTCAAAATAAAAAAAGGAAGTTAATTAATTAAAAAAAACCTTGTCATTAATTATTATGCCATTTATTAAATTAATATTAAAACTCACGATAATTTTTTTCTAAAATTTCTACTTTTATATTTATTCCCTTTCTTTCCATTTTATTTTGTTGAATTTTTTTTAATTCAAATATATTTGCATTATTCCGCCTAATTAAACAAGGCTGTTTCATCTCCTGAAATTATTTAAAGAATAGCCCAAAAGTTAACCTACTGATAAACTTTGAATGACGGCCCCTTATTTGCATAAAGAAACAGAAGTGCATTAAAAATTATAAAATTTAAAAACATTTGAAAAAAAGTACAAAAAGGAAAAAAAGAATACATAAATAAAATAAATATATAAAAATAAATAAACTATTTAATCGAAATATTAATTATACAAATTAATAGTAAACAGTATTGTAATTACACTCAGTAAAGTATTGTACTAATTAAATTTTTTAAATATTTATTTATTTGGCATTTTTGGTCCTCCATACTTGTGCAGTGCTTTCTTGCTTGGTTTTGTGTCTTAATATAAGTAATATTTTGTTCTTTGTGTTGCTGATTTGAATAAGTGATAATTCAAAAATTTGAGATTAATCAAAGGCAACAAACAACTTTGAGAATGTGGTTTCACAAAGTAGTAGGGATAGTAATTGTCTGTAAACTGTTAGTAAGGTGTAACATCTCCTCACCTGCAGCAATGTTTGGTATTCAGACCGAGTCGCCGCATCTCAGCCGCCAAAGCCCTGGCTCATCCTTTCTTCATGAAGCCCTGAAGATCTCGGTCGAATGAGGAGAGGAAGAAAGAGCAATTCAGCTGCTGCTGCTCTGAGCTTCTCCCACCTACATAATAGTTTTGTGCCATAAAATCCACCGTCAACTTTGTTCAGAGTTGATTATTGTCTTTGAGAGGTTTTAAACTGCAGTCATACCATCACGAGAGACTGTGGTCAGGTCTGAGGTTTCCACCTTTTTATACATCAGTTAAATTAGGATGCCTGACTCGCCGAATATGGATGTTATGGCACACAACCTTGAAGACAGTAGGTCGTATTTCGATAAATTCGATACATTTCAAACATGAAGCGGTTTTATTTTACACTGTTATAATTTCTTATTTCAACTTCATGTGTTTTGTGCGTGTTCTTTGATTCACAGAGTGTGCTTGTTTTTTGTTGTTTGGTTTTACTGTTTCGTTACATGCTTCAGAAACCTATTATGAGCACCTTTAAGTTTGTTGCTGTTTCTTTTCCACAAAAAAATCGTTCTAGAGTTGATTGAAAAGGAGGAAATGTCACACTTATTTTTTTATAATTTTGTAAAAAATATTTACTGATAACTGATGGTGTAATCAGTATAGAGCACACTGGTATTTATGTGTGTATTAACAGATTGTTTTCTTTTTCTACATAAGTTGCACTGTTCATTTCAAAAGCATTCCTATAAATAACTGTCTCTTACTGAGTTTGAGTTTGAATTTTGTTCCTTGCTGTGTGTTCCACTTGCACTTTCAAAGTGCGAAGAGAAGGGGGCGCTGTTATAACACTTTTTTCCAACAGGAAGGGAGCCGTTACAGTGGAGCCTGCCTTCACATTTACAGGTTTCACAGTAGGGACAGGTTAAAGGAAAGCCCTGAACTTTTGACCCCTACCGTGCTCTGGTATATTCAGAGGAAACACTTGTACCCTTTAAGGGAAGAATCACTGCAAACTAATATTATCCTGAATGATCACACTTATCCTTTGGAACATTTACATCATGATGGGAAAATTCCTTCCAAGATGGCAATGTCCTCCAGGGAGCCAGTGGTAGCTCAGAACCTTATTAAAACCCTTGATGTTGTTTTATCTGCTTACAGTCACCTGTGTGCCGGTCGGTGAGATATAAATCAGCCTCTCGCCTCTCTTGGATGCTCTTTTTAGGTGTAGGTGGTGAAGTTTTGAAGATCCCTGAGAGGAGCAGGTAGAGAATCAGCTTACTAAAAATGCATCCATAGGGGTCATTATGAATACATACAATTAAGAATGAACTTTTTTCATTTATGTATATAACTAATTATTTTCCACTTTGATTCAGTTAATTTAAGGATTGACGTACACAGGGTTTCTACATTACACAGCAGTTTCACTTCACTGCGTTCAGCGGGTTTGCAGTAATTAATATGGGGAATTTGTACCACGCAGGCGCAATATAAGACATAATTAACATCTTCAAATCAGGTTTTAACAGGTGTACATTCCTGAGGTTATTACTTCAAAAGTGAAATAATAATAAAGCAGACATAAAGTGAGTCAAAGGCTTCAGAGGTCATTTAGAGGCTGCAGCGGTTGTTAGAAACGTCTCTCACACAGAGCAAGGGGCGTCCCCCTGTGTGTCCATCTATTTATATTCTCCCCCCTTAATACGGTGCGCCATCCACAGCTGCCGGTGCGACTACTTTTGGAGCGACAGATCGTTGGGGAGGGACCGCCGGGGCTGAGGAGGGATCTCGAGGCGAGCAGTGCATGTAAGTACAAATGAAATACTTAATTCTGCCATTCTCATCTTCAAAAGTACAAAATCCTAGCAGGAGGCAGCTTGGAGAATATTTCAAAGTAGGTCACTTGTTGCCTGAGTCACCTGTTCAGTCTGACTTGGGGAGACACGGGTTGTGCTTTGCACATTAGGGAGAATGGTTATAGTCTGGGTGTTCATTCACTTTAAATGCCCCGTGAGTAAAAAAGTTTCATGTGGAAGATTAAATATTGCTGTTACGCACAGTTTACGCATTAATCTAATGTCTGTGCCAGAAAGTTACTTCCGAAATGTACCAAAAAAAAGATCGAGTGTCCGTATTCAAAGTGCTGGAAATTACTTCTTGTCGTATAATCCGTCAAACATACGTCAAACTTATCTTTCATGAATGATATCAAGTCACAAAGTAGTGACCTTTATTTATCTAGCTAAAAAGTTTCATTGACGTTACAACTGGCCATAAGCGCCAAAATCTAAGATAATAGTTGTATGAAATACTTAAAGTGGGGGGGGGAAAGGACTGCATTCATTATAATGTAGGTACAATACCGTAGAGCAGGGGTGTCGAACTCCAGGCCTCGAGGTTTTAGATATCACCCTGGGTCAACACACCTGAATCACATGATTAGTTCATTACCAGGCTTCTGGAGAACTTCAACACATGTTGAGGAAGTAATTTGGCCATTTAAATCAGCTGTGTTGGATCAAGGACACATCTAAAACCTGCAGGACACCGGCCCTCGAAGCCTGGAGTTCGACACCTGTGCCGTAGAGTCATAAATATAAATGCAAAACAAGTAATTTCTTGATTTTATATAAAACCCCTTCTGCTGATTACAGTCTATTTACCAATATAAGCAAAGACATTACGCATAAAAAACACGGAAACACTGGGAAATCACTTTTTGGCACAACACTGGATTCATGTAAAACGTAATATTTGCGTCCTGTAAATAAGTTAAATGACTCATTGTTCAGCTCTTTGGTAGCTACGTATGTAGGCTGCTACCCTATGCTTAGTTGTTTAGACAACAAATGAGTTTTGATATAAAAAATGTTCTCCCCAGCATGAGGACTTTGCCACAATGTGAGTTTATATATAAAAACAGACGCATCGTGTTAAATCTCACGAGGAGCTGATGAGGCTTACAGTAGGTGCACGATGTGAGAAAGCTGCTCTTCCTCTTCGTTCTCTCTCCCTTTAATATATTCAAAGGCTTAACACGTTCTTTTGCTGCTGGTGTTAATATAAAACATCCACATCATGATTTATAATCATAGACTGTTTTTGAAATGCTCCTCTGATAATTTGCCCTTGAATTATGGAGATTCATTAGACGAGGTTGGTGCAGGTAGATGAACAAGGCAGGTGTAATTGGCTGAGGGCTTTATCTTGGCCAGCTTTTAATCTGGTTTACTTTCCTGCTGCTCAGCACCCAGTGCCTATTTTTTTTAAATGCATACTTTTTTTGCTTTTGCTTTTTTTTTTTTTTTCCCAGTCTGTCAGAAAACTAGCAGTTAACTTAAGCATATACCGAGTGTGGGTCCAGAATTTTGGGGTTTAATTGCTACAGAGAAAGTCATGGTTGAAAGATAACACTTTATTCCCCCAATTCAACAATTAGAGGCTGTTTGTTTAACTTTCATCGCCTATTCATTTGAATATTATAGCTTATGAGTTCAGATCCCTGGGGCTGTGTGCATATCCAAAGCCAGTATCAGCTAGTGTCACTGGATTAGAACCCCATGATCCTCGCTGAGCCTCAGTGGTGCTCTCCCTTCCAATCGACAATCCTCCAGCTTGTCACATGACACATCGCTCTTTACACCTTTACTCATGTTTTCTTCACAAATGCATACATGAGAGTGGCATCAGTGTGACTGGGGATGCTGGAGTGTTGCTCTTCCTGGGTCTGGACAGGTAGGTGAGTCTTCTGTGTTGACTTCTTTGTTTAAAGGATATGTGCATGTGTTTTGAGGTGACAACACAAATCCTTCAGCTGGTTGTCTCATGCAGGGATCACGGCATCTAAATAGAGCTTACTAAAGCTCTCTGTGGCATGGAAATTTGGGATCTGCAAACACTGCTGACAATGTCGCCTTCAGTTTCTATCAAATGTGACATCTGGATATTCTGAGTGGGGTTTTTTATCAATGAAAGCTGGTTATGGATTTATGGAGACTTTTCTTTAATAGAGTAATTTGTTGAATCTATATCCATTTTATCAGTGCCTCAGTGTTTTTTATTTTTAATCTACAAGTATAGGAGCAGTGAAACCCACAAATTAATAATAAAAGTTGCATCTTATACTTTGTGAACTCTGCTGCTGCCAGCAGCATTGAGCCCTGTGGCAGATCCATCTGGCGGACTAAGTCTGTGGCTCATGCCGCTTTGTTCCCGCTCCATTGTGCTTCCTGCACCAGGAATGCTGACATCCACAGTTTTGGAAAACACACAGATACATGTGCAAACACACATTTATGTGTGCGTGTATTTGTGAGCACTCGTTTTGGGAAACTAGCAGACAGTTCGTTGCTCTTTTTAAATTTTAAATGCTATATTAGAATATTCAGTTTTGTTAATGTTGTTTGTCACAATGACGCCATCAGGGACTTTCTCTTCCTTGTACGTATTTGGAATATTATAATTCAAACAGGTTGCTATACCAAATGTTTTAAAAAAAAAAAAAAAAATTGGAGCCATAGCTGATAAGATTTTGTTTGTGTTTTTGATGCAAAACATGCTTCATGTTGACAGGTTATGGTAAAATACCTGATGGAATTTGAAAAAGAAACGGGGACTTGTTCAGCTTAGCGGAAGAGACCAGCACGCCTGCAAACTGCCATCGAGACCTGGACCCGGAGAGGAGTTGAGCTGTGGTGTTGAGTTTCAGTGCAAGGGGAGATTCCTGCATGACAGGCTGGAACGGGTCATCTTACACAGACATGAATATAAGAAAAGGACTTTGATAAGACTTTGATGTACGCCACTTTTAGAAGAAATGGTTAATATATAATGAAGCTCATTGGTGTTGTCTCTGACTTTTCTAGGAAGCCTGAAGGGCACTAATGTAATGTATAGTGAAATGTTTCTTATTTAACTAATCTATTTTTTATCTTTCAGGAGAAATACCTCATTCACTGTGGAACAGGCTGGATTTTAACCTTGGATTAATGTAATCTGTGAGGAAAACCAAAACAAGAAGCTCATGGAAACAAAATTGTACTGGAAGAAAGTTTGGCTCTCATGTTCTGCCCCAGCTGAAAAGTGGAAGAAGAACAGCTCATCTGTTTTTTGTTCCTATATGCTTTTTGAGGAGCAAACAACCATCTGAGTCCTTCTACGATGGAGAACGCCGTCCTGGAGCCCAGATCGGAGCGGATTGCCCGCTACAAGGCTGAGAGGAGGCGAGAACTGGCCGAACGCTATGGCAGCATTGACGAGCTTCCTTCTAAGTGGGTGAGAAGGGATGAGAAAAAGGTTCATGAGCCAGCGAGCCAAGCGCATGGAGGAATGTTAAGCTCCCATGATCTGAGTGAAAAAGTGAACAGCAGAACACAGGATGTTACAAATGGATTAGAGACTCCTGCTGAGCCCGACTGCCTGAGAAGGTGAGCCATGTCAAGGGTGAAAGATGACTTCATTGAATGCCTTGAAGACTTAAATTTCAATCATAGCTCATTGTCATTGTTTTATTTTAGAATTACAGGAATTTGGCTGAAGTCTTGCAACAACTTCTTAGTGTGCAAAAACGATACAATTAGCACTTCAGGACACACACAAGAAACATGATAAGCCTCTTTGATGACCTTAGATACAGCACTGTCTTCCTGCTGTGGCTGTACAGGGTAGCAGGTGCTGCGAGCCTAATTTGCTCAAAAACAATAAAACCCTAATTCTGGCAACATGACCATGACACTTGTCACCTGTTCACAGCTTTCAGAACTTGACAAGTTGTTGATACCTTCAATAGTTTGTATCATGGTAACTGCTAAGAACAGTGTGTGGCATCATATTAATAGTCAGTCAGATGACAGCGAGCGTGCATGTAGTGCAGATGGTTTAGATTTGCAGGTGGCTTCTTCTCTTCTGTGAAACCATGAAAATGGGCTCATTTGTTTGATTTGAGAATCAAGCATGAAAAATGAGAAAGGGATTGACTGAACCAAAAATACGAAACATATACAGAAATAGATTTAAAAACACTAAATCCAGGAAGTCCGTGCTTTTACCTTTTAAACACGCTTTTTTCTTGACTAGTGACCTTTGAGCAGCACCAGATTGTTGACTTCACCAGTTGCTCTGGTTGCTAGTTAAAACTGAGACATCTAAATCAGTCTGTCCCAGGAAAGACAGTTAACCTTCTAATGCCAAATGTATCAAATTTGATACATATTTTTGTGAGTTTTTGAGCCTTCTGCATTATTAATGTGAACTGTGACAGAAGATTATGTTTTGTGCTCCTCATGTCATGTCCCCCATATCTGCAATCTCACCTCCTTCCCTCACTCATACCCTCCCCTCTAGGCAGGATTCCCAGAACTCTGCTAGCATGCAGAGTGGGGAAGAGCCTCATGTCCCTCATGGACTCGACGGCCCACAGCTCCACACTCGGGTGTCCGTGGGCCAGTTGAGAAGTGCTCTTCTACAGCAGACGGAGAGCGGAGCACAGCCTGAGAAAGCGTAGGGTCGCCTGCATGCGCGTGTGATCCGGCCTGTCACTAACAGACTGTGTTCCACTGTGTGATAATATTTCTCTTCATCTCAGCATCTTCTCCCCTTCTTACTTTCTTCTTATCCTACTTTGTGTGTGGATAGTAGCTTCCCTGATGCTGGGCAAGCCACATCCTCTCTGGATCTGGCTGTAAACCCGGGCTCTGAGGGGGGTCGGCGACGCACTCGGCGTTACCTCCCTAGCTCGTCAGGCGGTAACAGAAAAACTAGCGAACGCTTCAGGACACAGCCAATCACAGCCAATGAGATGGAGGAGAGCAGTGGGTAGGGACTGTTTCTTGTGGGCATGATAAAATAAATAAATAAATAAATGGGAAGATGAGATGCCTGGCATGGCTAGGACTAAAGAAAATATTGTTTGCTGTGTTTTCATATATTTAAATTGTGTACGGCTAACATTTCATGGGAAAACTCATTAGGAACAAAATATCAGCCTTACCTGATGATACAGTACCACAACTTTTCTCTTATAGGAAACACTTATTTACCCTTAAATGATGCTTAATATTTGTTCCCCTTGATAAGAATGCACTAACCCTTCAGCTGAGGTGTGGCATGTGGAGCAGCTTTACATAAAAAACCAATGGGTGGTGTATTTTGCATGAGTTTATCTTCCTTAATAGCCTCCACAGTGTTGCTTTACCCAGCATGCAAAACAGCACAGTGTGTTGACTGTCTGAACTGCAAATTGAAGCAAAAAGACACATACTGTAAACACCAAGCTGGATCCAGATCTCCATAACAACATTATCTAAAGAGTCAAGCATATGTCACCAACCTGTTCACCTGATGACCTCATCCTTTGGCTATTTTCCTCCGATTCTTCTAGGTGCTTGGATCCAGAGAACGAGGAAAACAGCAAAGGTAAAGCTTTCTCCCCTATGTGTTTGTCATCATCTGTTTTTTCCGTGTGCTTTGCTGGTACACTGTCTGGTTGAGAAGGAAGTAAAAATGACAACAGGGAAAACTTACATGTAATATATTACGTGAGGTATGAAAGAAACATAAACAAATTGAAAAATACTGTGTACAATATTTAATTCTTGCAGAGGGCTTCCAACTTGCACAGTTGCCTCCATAAATTCATTTAATGGCTCAGGAAATAAACTGGGTTATATTTAGAGGATCACAATGCTCAATCTCTTCTGTAACGACAGACCAAACCATTTGGGCAGTGGACCGGTGTTGTGTACATCTAACTCTTGACCCCGTCATAAAAAGATGACAAGCAAGTCTTTACAGAGATTGACTCACTGAGAGTTTACACCACAGATAATAAGACAGCAGACACAAGTGGCCTTTATTGCTGTATGGATGTTTAGACTGTTGTTTTCAGGTCACACTGTATATCATTAAAATTGTTCTTCACAACTTTTTACTCACAGCTATCATCAATACAGAGATATCCCCAATTCCTAGACTTAGATGCAGTGTATTTAAGCACAGTTCACTAAGAAATTGCACCTGTGTTTGCTCTGTCTGCACCTGTGTCTCTTCCTGCTGTTAACTGTTTAAAAGTTTGATGAACCAAAATCTCTTAATGGCTGTTTTTTTTTTTTTTTTTTTTTTTCAAATGATGGTGTGTATTTTTCCACAGCAGATGTAAAAACAGATGACAGAGCCAAAATGAGTGTGGCAGCCAAGATGTCTCTGTTTAAAGTGAGTTTGAATTGTTACCTGCTTTGTTTTTGTTAGAATGTGAGATCCCACATAAACTCGCCTAAACACACACAGTAAATGCAATCACTCTACGGTGTTAAAATTAAAGAAATGTATTCAATCCTTTATCATCTACTGTCACCTCAGCTGCTCAACTTACAGTCTGAGCGCTGAGCACGCAGAACACTACCTGGTCCTGTTGAAAGAATATGAATGGTCAAAACAGGTGCTCTCCTTGGATCCACACTTTGGTTTGATGCTACAGTGTGTCCTTTAGTACTTATTAAAGGAAAGACCAAGTCTGTAATATGATAGATACAGAGCCTTATCTCGAAGCTCTTTAAGCTCTTTAGTCTCACACAGATGATGCAATGCACTGTGGATTTTTCTATTATTCCAACATTTCAGCTGAGGCACACTTTTAGCAATAAGGCATCAGGTGAGAATGTGCCAGACACTGTATTAACATTAACAACCACAGCAGCTGTGGTATAATTAGCCTGCTGCTCTGTAGAGGCAGCAGGGGAGGTAACTGAAGCCAGCAGGTCTCTTGTTACATTGTGACCTGCAGCATGCAGCAAGTGGCCAAGATGCTGCACCTTAGAGCTCGCTGCTTTATTCACCGGCTATCTGACCCGCTTTACCTCCCTCCATCTGTTTATACAAATAGAACAGGGGACATCTTGAGGGGACTTTTTACTGCCATTTTTGTGGTCTCCCTCATTATTTATGCAACAGGTGGAGGCTGTAGATTGAGGCTCCTATTTGACCTGAATGTTGTCGTCCATCTGCATCACAGACTGGGTTCAAACTGATTTTTTCACGTTAATGTCCTCCCCACATCCTTCTCTGTAGGAGCTGGAGAAGTCTTCAGCCTCTGAGGCCTCGGCATTCCTCAAGCCTCGCTCAGGCTGCGTCTCTCATGAACGCAGGAGCCGGCGTGGCAACGACCATCGCTTTCTGACACAGCCAATCACCTGTGGAGAAATAGTGGCGATCAGGTGGGAGAGCTGTAGTGTTACCAAAACCACATCACATAATTAGCTATTTGACTTGATTGACAATCACTAAAAAAGTCATCTAGTTTTATTTAAGATTATGTATGTGTAGTTTTTACGTTTTAGTTTTGTGGGAATAAATAAATACATGCTTGATGATTTAAAAACTTAAAATGTTTAAAAACTCCAGCTTATTAAAGTCAAATCTGTGAAAGCAAGAGACCTTGCTTCAGTGGAATTAAGTACTTACTGTATGTCTTATTTAAAAGCAAGAACTTCTAGAAGCGTGTCTTATCTAAGCAGTTATTTTTAGGCTCCTATGTAAATGAGTAAAGAGAGAGTTGTTCAATGGTTAGGGGGTAAAAAAAATCTGCATTTTTAGAATCAGTAGTTAAATGTGACAACATTTTCTTCAAGGCTTTGGTGACATATCTCTTCAAAATAGCCTTTTTCCCTACAAATTAAACTTAATATTGCAGCTACATTAAAGCTTGGTTTATTTTCTTTGACTAGTCTCACCAGATCACTGAGTTTTTTCATGTTATGTTATGCTTCTTTCCTACAAAAACGAGTAGACCAAGAAACAAGAAACAGTTTAAACTGTCATAAACCCATGCATCATGCAAAAACATGGTTGGCTCATACGTTTCCCAGCCTTTCTGTTTGGTGAAACAAGCTGCAAGGAATTTGTTCTGTCACATTCCTGGCCAATAAAGAGCCCCTGATTGGCTCAGTGTCACCATATTTGCTCTTATAGATTTATCCCATGTGTTTCTGTTCAGGAGTTTTTCGGTGCCTGGTTTCGTTTGGCTGTAACTGATGGCAATGGGTCACAAATATATGCTTTTTTTTTTTTAAAGGAATGAGATTGTTGGAAACCAAACCAAAATTGGGATTGGATCTAGTTTGTTCAACCAGAATTATATGAATTTCTTAGGGGCTATTTTCAGTTACACATTTGCTGTTGTAGGGAGCAGCAGCAGCAGGACGATGTCTGTCAGATTGACTAAAAATAACCTGTGTGTGTTCATGGTAATGAAAAAACACCCACCGTTTTCTCCACTGCTTTTGCACAGCAGTGTAGATCAAATGTGTAAGGCATATGAGATTTTGACTAAACATAAATTCTTCTCTGACTTTTTGGTGTCATGTGATGTTACGCCTCAGCACTCCCAAACCAGCACCACCAGTGGAGGTCCAGTCTGTGCAGGCTCAGTCAGACGAGGATGGCGATGAGAGCTGCAAGCTGAGCATGAGCGAGAAGCTGGCCCTCTTCAACAAACTGTCCCTGCCTGGGAGGGAGGGAGCCGGGCCTGCTGACGGGCCCCCAGAGAGACGAAGACAAAAGGGGGCTCGGTACCGCACGCAGCCCATCACTGTGGAGGAGGTCAGTCTGGTGGGTAGAAAGCAACAGAACAATAAATGGGAAACAAATGTATTTAGAACTTCATAGACCAGAAAAGGGGCAGGAGTGGTTATTAATAGCAAGGTTAATTTGTTGTCTTTCTTCACTTCTTGCCTGCTGTCCTCTAAGTAAATCTATTATTGATCTTCTTTACCTTCTTTTTTTTTTTTTTTTTTTTTTTTTTTTTTTTTTTACCTTCTTTGCCCCTTTTTAGCTCCAGAAAGGCCCTGTTCAGCTTCCTGCCCTCTGTTTGTCCCCTCATCTGTCCGACAGACAGCAGGCCTCGTCTGTCAACCTGAAACCCAGTGAGGTACGTCTTTCACAGTCCACATCAGATGCTGGCACTGGACTCGGAAAATCTGGTCCGACTCAACAGGGACCACAGTGCTACGACTCTGAGCCAGGCTTAAAAGGAATCCTGAAGAAGAGCCGCTCTGCAGGCTCGGAGTGGAGCAGGACAGAAGCCAGTCAGGTAGACGCATCATACAGCCATGAACAGAATGGTGGAGGCTGTAGAGAAGCGGCGATACACGGGAGCAAAGCGGGAGGTGAGAGGGAGGGAACTTCTGCAGCACCACAGAGAGACAGACGAGAGACCTCTGGAATGGAGGAAGGTTCGCAGTCTGCTGCTCCCTGGAGGCAGAGGGCTAGAAACAGGAGGGAAACCATTGCCTGCACACCAATAAGAGCCTTGTCAGAGCAGGATGCTCCACAGCAGTCCTGCCAGTCCAAACATGAACTGAGCTTTTCCTCTGAGAAAAACAGCGTAGACATCAATGGAAGAGCCAAGTAAGTCATGTAAATAAAATGACATGATCTGATAAGAACTGTAAATGCTTTTCTTCTATAGACTCAAACTGTTGATATTGCTGCATATTGGAAAGGTTTGCTAAAGACTTTGAAACGTATATTATTGTGACATCTGTGAGTTAGATAATAAAAATGATTCTTTACAGTTTTCACCAGAATTATTAACAGTTTTCAGCAGCTTGTTGTTGTTCTTTGATATGTTATATACTTCATACTGTGTGTAATGTGTCTTAAAGGCAGGAGGAAGACCAAAAGGCCATGAACAAGATCCATGACAACACCACAGATATTAAAGCTGTCCGGGTCACCTCAGAAGAGTGTGCGCCTAAAATCCAGGAGACAACCAACGGCAGCAGAAGTGAGGTGAGCTACCAGCTCCGTGTCCACGTCAAGGGTTTTCATGTCTTCGGTGTCCAACTTATTCAGCAGCAAGGTTAACCACGTAAGACATGGACCATTTAAAAAAAAAAAAAAAAAAAAAAGTTTTTGTCAGCGTTTACTTGCATGTCATTCTGTCTGATAACACTGAACGAATTCTAATAAAACTTTGTATTGGTGTAGAGTACGGTCATGTTATAAATCCATTAAAATTTAGCTTACATCCACCAGTTTCTTCAAGGTCAACTTTATGAATTATTGATAGTTATTGACAAAAATCGGTACAACTCAGGAACTATGATTCTTACAAGAGTTGTGTGTCAGCATACCGAAAGTACAGCAGAGGATAAAATATCATGTCACATTTAACCTTTGACCCCTCCTTCAAGGTCAATAGATAATCTGAAGGTCAAAGTATATAATAATCATATGCCACTATTTAAAATATTGTTTCTTGCTGCCACTGTTTGTAGTGACGACATATAGGAATAAAGGGAATGATATATGGTTGTAAACAGTGTGTTACTTTTGAGATCTGACCTCTTCTCCAAGGTCAGATAAGGTCAAATATTCATAAAATGTCTTTGATCTTTAAAACTTTGCTTAAATTCTGCTTTCTTTCTTTGTATTGGCAACATTTAAGAAATGATACTTGTATATGGGGACTCTACATTATAGTTTAACTGAATGATATTAGACAATTCTATAAAAGCATTACAGAAGTTTTGCAGCATTTTTATTTCTCTGAAAGAATTCAGTGAGAAAATCTTTGTTTGCATCACAGAGGTTACAGAGTTCACGCTTCTTGCCTGGTTTAAATTGAGGCAGAGGTTACATTTGTGGTTACATTTGGGTATTTGTCATACCACTGAAACCAGATATAGCATCTCTTATCTGCAGCACTCTGAATGTGGTATGTGCTGAATGTCCTGAGATCAGACTCGAGTTACCGCGGAATATATTGAGTCCAGTGAGTGTTTATGTACCAGGATGGGATTGGCTGTCCTATTACACGACGTGGAATGTAAACACACTGATTATTTGGCAATTAAATGATCTCAGCTTCACCATGCCGACACTATGTGTGGGATTTGTATATTAATCATTGTCCTACTTCCTTTTTATTTCTGTCATTTTTATATTTCTGGTAAAATTTATGTTTGTTTTGAATTTTTTTTTAAAATGCATCTCCCTGTTTTCCATAGTATCATGTGCAGGACGAGTCAGAAAACACTCATCTTGAGAATGACAACCTTCAGTGCTGGGTAAGCCTCAAACTAATGATTCAAAACCCATGCTCCCTCATCTTGATTTTGAAACCACAGCCCTTTAGATTTTGAATAGCTTTGAACATCTGCAGCCTGCCCCTCTCTCTTCTCTCCCAGGAGCCCGTCTTTGCCTCTGTCTATTCTATCAATACGCCCCAATATATCATGTGTTTTAATCAGGTAATTGTGTGAGCCGGTGCATGGCATTGCTGCTGTTTGATTTGGAGTGTTTTGTATGCTGTGAAAGGCTTTTGTTATCTCACAGATTCAGGCGGATGTGATGTGACAACCCTGTCACCTTGTCTCAAAATTACAATGTGTCACATCACAGCTCTCAGTTCACACTTTCCATTTAGCTGTGTGCTTACCAGATGTTCATTTTGGTCATGAAAGTTATATCTTACTCCCACGTTTCTTTGTGCATGTTTCTGATCTAGCTCTAATGGACAAAAGTAAATGTGCATTGTACAAAAACTCCTTATAATATCTAATGCAGGGCAGGATTAGGCAGAAAGGAACAGACTGAATGAAATGTTACACACAGTTTAGCTCTATGTAAAATCTGTATATTTTGTACCTTCTGTGCAATCCACTCTCACTGTCCTAGAATGCAAAAGTCACCATTTCTGTGTTTTGTTTTCACCTCCAGACTAACCTCTCCTTTGAGGCACAAGAAGTCTCCTCTCCTACGAACAATCAGAGTCAGCCTCAGTGGAGACATAAGGTGACGCACACCTGCATTTTTTTCATATTTGTGCGTGTATCTGCAGAGAAGCTGCATTGTAACGGATGCATTTCTCGGGCTCTGTAGGATAAAGGAACTGAGATTCAGATGACTGAATTTGGAGAATTGAAAACACAGCAGGAAAGCAAAGAGCAGGAGGCTGGAAGCACGGCTAAGACAAGTAACTCACTTATTCTCCAGTTCTCATACAGTTCTGCTGAGCATATTTTGGCCTTGTTTATGAGGTTTTTCTCTCCTGTGTTTGCAACATCTAGGCCTTGTATCTGGTGAATCACAGAGAAATGGTATCGCTCACAACAGGAGACACTCCACTGATGCTCCATCATGCAAAAATGAAGGTCAGAGCAGTTTTACACCACAAAACAGAAGCAAACAAATAAACAAACAAGTCTGTGTTGAGACTCAGTGCTTGTTTTATATATCAGAGCTATCCATCATGCATTCATCATCATATGGGCAACGCTGGTTCCCACAATGTAAAAGCTCATTGAGGATCAAAGTATTTTAGCGTTTTCATTTCTTTCCCCCTCAGTGACTCCACAGAGTTCTTCACCAACAGTCACTACTCAGGAGGTAAAGGAAGAGACGCCTGTTGATGAACCAAACATGTTTGATGGCAGTTTCTACTGTGAGCAGTCACCTCCTTCAGCCTGCCCCCCACCTTGTGGTGGAATTGCTGCCTCAGAGGGTGAGCAGGACCTGGGAGTCTTCTGCCAGACCAACACACACATGTAAGCATAGTTTTTTCCTGCAAATGTGAGATTAGATTGAGTCCGTGCAATTTCTAAATAGTAAATGCAAAATATATTTGTGTATCTAATGTAGTTTTTATGCTAAAACTAAAAGAGTAAAAAGCTATTTTCCTGCAAATTTATATTCACACAGTAGCTGATATCTTCAGTAACAGTGTATTGTCTGTGTGTGCTTGTTTGCAGATTGACCTCAGCAGTAGCAGAGCACAGGCGGTCGGTACGTCCGTCCCGTCGGACTCAAGGCTCCAGAAACCCTCTGAGGGCTCTCGCAGCCAGAGAGGACATCAGGCAGGACTTCATGGGAGAGAGAGTCAATTCATCAGCTCAAGAGAGGATCCAAGCTGAAAAAAGTATGCTAATTTATGTTGTTCCCTTCTCCTGTTACTTTTCCTTCTTTTATGTTGCTCAGCTACCTGATATTGCGCTTTTTTTTTTTTCTCACTATAGAGTCTAAGAACTCGTCTATGGCAGACTCACCTCCCTTAAGATCTGAAGAATCCTCCTCAGATGCCGAGACAGCTAAGTCTTACCCGCCCTTCAGCAGCCTGATGCTAATTCACATCAAAGGTCAGGAAAGGTTTGGTTCATCTGTGTGATGATCTGCTTGTGGTCAGGTGTTAAGGTTAACCAACACCTGTGATGACAGGTAGGCGGCATGTTCAGGTCCGCCTGGTTGAGCCCTCAGTGCGGTCACTGAACAGTGGAGACTGCTTCCTGCTGGTCACTCCAGAGCACTGCATCCTGTGGAGTGGAGAGTTTGCCAACGGACAAGAAAAAGCAAAGGTACCACCCAGGACAATGTTATGGTGTAGTAGCAGCATGGATGACACATAAAATTACAGGGAAAAGGTAAAGAGGTGGATAATACAATACAAAATAAGAAAGTAGGATTAAAATTATTTCCCATTGCCAGGAAATATCTGGCCATCCCTTAAACTTACTCCTCTTAGAAATTTACATGGGAAAGGATGTTTTAATAACTTCATACATATACCAAATTGGTTTACATTTATGCACAACAAATAAATGCATAAAATATTACCCTTCAAGACCCAAAGAGCATTCTTTGCATAAAATGCAGTGTTTGCAGTTCTTGCAGTAAATTGTAAGCATTAAACCTTAATGGACTCATAAAGGTTGGTTACAGTTTGTGTGTTAAATGCATAATAAAGGACAGTGATGATATGAATCAAGAACGTCATACATCACAGAGTTCAGTTAATGATTATCTAAGTATCACAGTATGTATGTTTACTTTTAAACATTAACTTTGGTTGCGTTTTAAATGTATTTATATTTTATTATGGAACAGTGTACTAAACATATATGGGGACAAAGTGTGGAGACAAAGCACTGAATGAGTAATTAAGTCAACATTTTGAGATAATAACCCAAAGTCTTTCCTTACAAGCTTCCATAAAAAAGTGATATTATTGAGAGGACGGTGTACACTGTCACAGACTCTTTTTAATAGTTATTTGTACGTTTCTATTATTATAACAAAGGTTCAAATATCTGTTTGTCTAAAACTATAGCTGATTTCACACATGAACGGGTTGTGACACTTATGAATTTATTTCTTTTCACGTGTAGCACTCAGCCATGTTCTTGTTTTTGGAAATATTTTGGTTTGGTGAGGCAAGTTTCCTGCAAGATTTCTAATATAGGCCAGCAAAGACTGCAGTAGTAAAATAAAAAGAAATTACAATATGCTTTTACTATACACTATGTTCTGTTTGGGTTAGCACAGCAAAAAGGTCCTAGGTTCTAATCCACCATCTGCTCAAGGCCTTTCTGCGTGGAGATTGCATGTTCTCCCTGTGTCTGTGTGGGTTCTCTCTGGGTACACTGGCCTCCCTGTGACCCTGAATGGGATAAGTGGCAGAAAATGGGTGAACTATATTCTGTTACTGCTGATTATCATATTATTTCTTTTTTTTTGTCAGGCCTCTGAGCTAGCTTTGTTCATCCAGAGCCAAAGGGACCTTGGTTGTTTGGCTTCCCACGTTGTCCACCTGGAGGAGGGCATGAACTCTGACAGCAGTGTGGCTGCAGACTTCTGGAGTCTACTGGGAGGAAGAACACAGTACAGAGGTTGGAAGTAAAACATGTACTTTTCAAATATCTCAGAGAAACACATTTTGAATTGCAATTTTTCTCCTTTTATAATTCACCTATTGTTTTTCATCCAAAACATTAGAAAATGTTTTTTCTTTTCTTTTGCTCACAGGAGCTGGTGCTCCAGAGGAGGATGAGCTCTATGAGCGCGGTGTGGTGGAGTCCAACTGTGTGTACAGGCTGGTGGAAAACAAACTGGTGCCTCATGAACAGGCTTGGGCCTCCATCCCCAGCATCACCCTGTTGGCCTCCTCTGAGGTCTGAGCTTCAATTCTCAGCTTCCTAATTACTTATATTGTTGTTGTTTTGGTTTTGGGTTTGTTTTTTTGTTCATTAAATGCTTGATTGTAGAAAAATAATGAAAGAGAAGTTAATCTCTGACTCTGTTCATATCTCTTTGTCATGTATGCCCAGGCCCTGGTGTTTGATTTCGGCAGTGAGGTCTATCTGTGGCTCGGACAGGACGTTTCCCTCAGGAGGAGAAATGTTGCTCTCCAGTTGACTCACCAGGTGTGGGTTGGAGCTTATGACTACAGCAACTGTCAAGTAAACCCACTGGATCCCACTCAGTGTAACCCTGCAATTCAGCTGTAAGTCACTAATATATTACACATAAAAAAAGGAGCAGAGTAAATGCTCACCACATGAAAGAAGCATGGATAATCCAAGCAGTGGCTCTTTCCTCTGTATACAACATTAAGTTTGCTGTCCATTCATAAAATGCACTCTGTAGAAAGTAATTCTTGGTTAAGTGTGCCCATGTGACATGCTCTAAAAACCCTGCTTGATGTTTAAAGTCCAGCCTATATTTTGACATTTAAAAGACATATTTTAAAGCAAGCAAGTGGACATGAACTACAAAATACTTGCAGAGAGTAAAGCTCTTCTCTCAGTGTACCATATTCCACAGTCAGAAAATATATTACAACTTATATATTAAATACGGTCTTTAAAGGGCTTCCTTTCTTCATTTATTTCAAGAGGGTTTTTTTTTTTTTTTTTTTTTTTTGTTTTGCAGTTTAATGAGATTTAAGCTTTTAAAGTGTGTATATATATATAGTGTGTGTAATTATGTCTCTTGGGAATGGATGTCTGTAAAGCTTGAGTCTGGACTAAGGCAGACTCTCTTTTCTATTTTGTTTAATGCTTGTGTTAATTCTTTTATCGGTTTCATGGCATAACTTTGTCCACAGACGAGGAGAAGGCCGTCCCAGCTGGGCTCTGTTCGGCGTCCTCACTGAGAGCAACGAGACAGCTCTGTTCAGGGAGAAGTTTCTGGACTGGATGTGCAGGGTTGGAGGCAGAGAGGAAGCGGCTTCAGGGACGGATCAGACGCAGGTTCATATCATTTTCAGAGATATGATGTGGCACATGCAATTTTCAGACACTCAAACCAGTGTGTTTCAGTTATTACACTGTCTGTGTAAAATTATAGATGTGAAGAGTATATCTAGATCAATTAGTTTTATTAAGTTTCCAGCTTGATAGAAAATTAGTCTCTATTAAAATGTTTTACTAAAAAAAAAACACATTTTTATTACTGGAAATATCTAAAACCTATTTATAACTAGCTACCTTTTATTTCTACTGAAACTCATGTGCAGATATCTAAATTTCAATTTTGACTTTTGCTTTTTAAAAGTGATTTTTTTTTTTTTTTTTAAACCACTGAAATTCAGTGTCTGCGCTTCCTCTCCATAGTCCATCCCAGTCCAGTCATCCCAGCCGCTCTCCCCTCCTTCAGACCTCTTGAGTCCCTGCGATGCCAAAGCTCTAGTATCGGGTCAGTGCTTAGAAGGTGACGGTTTGGTCCGTACTGTGCTGGCTGGGGTCGATGTCCAGAGAGGTCATGGTGTCATCATGCTGATGGAGGAACGTCAGATGGAGCTTAAAACAGTAGCGGTGGACACCTGGCACGTCCAGGAGTTTGACGACAGTGAAATCCCAGTGGAGAGCAACGGACAGCTTTATGAAGGAGACTCTTATGTAATCCGCTGGAAGTACAGCATCAGTACAGCTGGTCAGTAACCTTTTTTGTTTTGTTTTTTTCTAACTAGATTGTACTTTTAATGTTATGGCAATATTTTGTCTGAGGCATTTTAAAAATGGTTAACACTCTCTCTCCGTCACAGACAGCTCAGATGAGTGTGGGACGGATCCAGCACCAAAGGAAAAGACGGCCTTCTTCCTGTGGCGAGGCCGCCACTCCAGTGTCAGTGGACGGGACACAGCTGCTTTCCTTTCCATCGGGATGAGGAACCACGAAGAGTCGCAGGTAAGCTCATAGCAGTCAGATTAGATCACCTTCTTATATACAGGGAGTGCAGAATTATTAGGCAAGTTGTATTTTTGAGGAATAATTTTATTATTGAACAACAACCATGTTTTCAATGAACCCAAAAAACTCATTAATATCAAAGCTGAATGTTTTTGGAAGTAGTTTTTAGTTTGTTTTTAGTTTTAGCTATTTTAGGGGGATATCTGTGTGTGCAGCTGACTATTACTGTGCATAATTATTAGGCAACTTAACAAAAAACAAATATATACCCATTTCAATTATTTATTTTCACCAGTGACACCAATATAACATCTCCACATTCACAAATATACATTTCTGACATTCAAAAACAAAACAAAAACAAATCAGCGACCAATATAGCCACCTTTCTTTGCAAGGACACTCAAAAGCCTGCCATCCATGGATTCTGTCAGTGTTTTGATCTGTTCACCATCAACATTGCGTGCAGCAGCAACCACAGCCTCCCAGACACTGTTCAGAGAGGTGTACTGTTTTCCCTCCTTGTAAATCTCACATTTGATGATGGACCACAGGTTCTCAATGGGGTTCAGATCAGGTGAACAAGGAGGCCATGTCATTAGTTTTTCTTCTTTTATACCCTTTCTTGCCAGCCACGCTGTGGAGTACTTGGACGCGTGTGATGGAGCATTGTCCTGCATGAAAATCATGTTTTTCTTGAAGGATGCAGACTTCTTCCTGTACCACTGCTTGAAGAAGGTGTCTTCCAGAAACTGGCAGTAGGACTGGGAGTTGAGCTTGACTCCATCCTCAACCCGAAAAGGCCCCACAAGCTCATCTTTGATGATACCAGCCCAAACCAGTACTCCACCTCCACCTTGCTGGCGTCTGAGTCGGACTGGAGCTCTCTGCCCTTTACCAATCCAGCCACGGGCCCATCCATCTGGCCCATCAAGACTCACTCTCATTTCATCAGTCAATAAAACCTTAGAAAAACCAGTCTTGAGATATTTCTTGGCCCAGTCTTGACGTTTCAGCTTGTGTGTCTTGTTCAGTGGTGGTCGTCTTTCAGCCTTTCTTACCTTGGCCATGTCTCTGAGTATTGCACACCTTGTGCTTTTGGGCACTCCAGTGATGTTGCAGCTCTGAAATATGGCCAAACTGGTGGCAAGTGGCATCTTGGCAGCTGCACGCTTGACTTTTCTCAGTTCATGGGCAGTTATTTTGCGCCTTGGTTTTTCCACACGCTTCTTGCGACCCTGGTGACTATTTTGAATGAAACGCTTGATTGTTCGATGATCACGCTTCAGAAGCTTTGCAATTTTGAGACTGCTGCATCCCTCTGCAAGATATCTCACTATTTTTGACTTTTCTGAGCCTGTCAAGTCCTTCTTTTGACCCATTTTGCCAAAGGAAAGGAAGTTGCCTAATAATTATGCACACCTGATATAGGGTGTTGATGTCATTAGACCACACCCCTTCTCATTACAGAGATGCACATCACCTAATATGCTTAATTGGTAGTAGGCTTTCGAGCCTATACAGCTTGGAGTAAGACAACATGCATGAAGAGGATGATATGGACAAAATACTGATTTGCCTAATAATTCTGCACTCCCTGTAAAGTAGAACCCTCGTAACTGTTAACTTTCACAGCAGTGAAAAGCTTTGTTTTATCCTCACTTATTGTGTATAAAGAAAACACAATAAAATAAAGGCAAAGAACGCACGCACTTCATTTAGTAGAAACATTGCATTATGCGAGTATACCCAAACAAATTAAGAGAAACAAAGAGCAAAAGTCTTTTACTTTATTTTATTACAAGTATTTTTTTATTACAATGCAAAGAGGCAGTGTAGGAGGAGAAAATAAGCCTAAATGGCTGTGTAGAAGTGAAAGAAATGCATAAATAATTTAACAGACAATAAAAATGGCACCAACAACAACAAACACCCAGCAAAAGCTTCTGAAACATTTTAATGTTTATTAGAGTATATTTCAATACACAGAGGCATATGGTTGGTTTACAATTGCAGCAAAAGTTGAATGTAGTTTAGAGAAAAGTGGCTTGTTTTAAAGTCCATGGAGTATTTAAAGTATTAAGAATGAAAAAACAGACAAAGGTGATGACATTTTACTTTGTAAACCACACTACAACTTTTTGAACTGTTTGCTGTATGAGATCATTTTTTTTGCTTTTGTGTGATGGAAAGTAAACTGGAATAGGATTTATATATATCTTTTCCACCTTGTGGTCAGTGTTATTGCTGTTACTGGAGTTTGTTACTAGTTAGATAGTTACTAGTTCTGCCTTGGTGCCTTTTGAGAACCTGCCCACACACTGACCCTTTTGAGAACAGATTATTACACAGTGTTAGCCACAGAAGTTGAGATTATTTCTGCTGGCATGTGCACATCGGTGGTGAATTTATTATGAGGTTCCTTTGATAGCCACTAGTGTTCAAACTCTGGGACGAGCAGTATTATAGTGCCAGTCCGTTGTAGTGCCATTGGCCCTGAAAGGCATTGAAACCTTAAAAGCACAAAAATCCAGATCCCATAAAACAACTGAAGCATGAAAAAGCTCACAAAGGACATATGAAATGCAATTAGAACACATTCACAGACCTTCACAGACATTAGAACACATTCTTGCATCTTTTTCTTCTTCACAACACCAACAAATCCTTCTTAAAAAATAATATTACAAGAGTAAGAGGAACACAGGACAGAGTTTGAGAAGCCAGTACTATTGATGATATATCCAGCAGACATAAGTGCATGCAGCTGTTTACCATCTTTTGTGTGGTGTGTTTTGTAAGGTGGTTGTGCCTCAGGGAAAAGAACCCCCCTGTTTCCTGCAGCTTTTCAAGGGAGGCTTGGTCATTCACAAAGGAAAGCAAGAGGAAGCTTCCATCAACACAGGTGGAGTAAAATCAGCTTTTCAGTCCATTTTCCTTCTCTTCTTTGTTTGAATGTTGTGATTATCAAAACACAGAAAGCTGGCGTCTGTTTTGTGTGCGAGGGGAGCTCCCAGAAGAGGGTTTTCTGTTAGAGGTGGACTGCTGCTGTGCGGGTCTGAGGTCGAGAGGCTGTGTTGTCCTGCTAAATGGCCAGCAGGGAGTGCTCTATCTCTGGATTGGTTGTAAGGCTCACAGCAGCACAAAGGAAGTCGGCAAGAGGGTGGTGGAGGTCCTCACTAAAATGTGAGTCACATGTTCTTATTGTGCTTTTTAAAAGTTCTCAGTATCAATTTTTTTTTATTTTTTATTTTTTATTTTTTTTTAGCTTGAATGTACTTTTATTTTTTGTTTGTTTGTGTGTTTTAGCTGTCCATCAGAGGTGGGTTTAAGCAAAAGCAGCTCTGTAAAGGTGCAGATAGTACAGGAAGGTTCAGAGCCAGAAGACTTCTGGACAGCACTGGGACAAAAGGACAGGAAGGCCTATGACTGCATGCTGCAAGGTGCAACGCAACACACACTGTGCTTTGCTGTGGACTGTAAGCCTTCAAATCATAGTAAGAAACAACTCTTTTGTAATGGCAGATCCAGGAAAGTATAACTTCACGCCTCGCCTCTTCCACCTGAGTGCCTCTTCTGGGAGTTTCCAGGCCGAGGAGCTGCAGAGTCCAATGCAGATGCCGGGGCTTGTGATGGCAATGCCTTTTGTCCAGGAGAGCCTATACAGTGTACCACAACCAGGTGAAAACAGACACAAAACAAACTAAATTCAACTCTGCTTTTCAGTTTCTCACCTCTGTCATTTTATCTGGAAAATAAACACATTTAAAAGTAACAGAAAATTGCTTCCCTATACACTCATCTACTGTTTAACTTCATCTATCCTCCCCCCTGCCAAAAACATCAGTCTAATGTAATTCCACTTTATTGCCCAATTTCCCTCTTTGTTGTCTGCGTGCCAGCTTTGTTCCTTCTTGACAACCGTCTGGAGGTCTACTTGTGGCAGAGAGGTCAGACTGAGAGCTCCTCAGCCTGGAAACTCTGGCATCACGAGAGGAAGTGTGCCATGCAGACAGCGCTGCAGTACTGCAAAGGTAGTAAGAACTGAGGGAGAGGAGTTGGTTTCATGCAGAACTGCCTGGAAGTAAAGGTACTGCCGATTCTTGATAAGTTTTAAAATGTATTGTTTATTCTGTATCCCAGAAATAAACCAGAGAAGGCCGCCACATGCGTATCTCATCCTCGAGGGGGCCGAGCCTCTCACCTTCACTAATATCTTCCCGCGCTGGGAGAAAAGCCTTGAACCTCATGCACAGGTATGAACATGTTTATCCAGAAATGAGCTCAAATATTATAATTTGGTTTAATTTTAACAACCTCTGAATCTCGTCTAATCAATATTTCTTCCCACTTTGTGAACATTAAAAAGCATTCCTTTTTAGGGCTCATGTGCAAACTTTAACTGTGTCATAGAAGAAGGCGACCTTGTAGCATCTAAGATAAGTTAGCCAACGAGCAGCACCTTTTCCAACCAAGATCACAACACTATGTGTGTTTGGTACTTTAGATTTAATTATGCTCATCACAAATGATACAGAGGTTGGATAAATTCATGTTGTCTGGGGATAAAAAAGATTCATTGCTGAATAACCTGCAAAGCTTTCCTTCTTTCACTCTTATTTTATTGCTTATTTTTATTGCCTTGTCCTTACATTACATCCTTAAACCTCATTTATATAAGAAAAATTAAGATTAAAGTTGCAGAAGTGATATCTGTGGTTTTAAAACTTTAAGGCCACACACAAGAATCAAGGTTAATTTTTTGTTGTTGTTTCTCTGTGAATTTTAAAAAGGAAATTATTGTAAACAATTTTTTTAGGGGGGTCTCGGTGACTAATATTTTTTTTACATTTTTTTGCACATGGTTCAAAACTTTAAACATCACCTGTGGAGAACCTCTCATATCTGAAAGTGGTCAGCCCCACCTTCATGAGTCCCCTCAGTGTGGTCATTAGTTAAGAAAGGGCACCACGTGTCAGTCACAGGTCGAATGTGGCAACACAAAAAAAACCACTGGTATTTGGCAAAAAATTGTTTGTCAGTAACTGAGGTAACAAATGGCTTAAATACATCTTCAAGCATTGTGGAAATTTACAGAATACACATTTAATGTCTAATTTTTTGCCATGTCTCACTCCTTGGGTGTGACTCAGGGTGATACAGGGCGAGCGAAGCTGACCTTGGTGCAGGACACCCTGGCCCAGCTCATGAAGACCCAGTATCCTCTGGAAGAGCTGCTGCGGAGTCCCCTTCCTGAAGGAGTGGACCCCCAGCGCCTGGAGGTCTACCTGTCCAATGAGGACTTTCAGGTAAACTGATGGATGATGTCACCATCTTGCAGTGATGTCCCCTGACCAGCAGGCTTCAGCCTTCACCAGATTTTCCGAATGAAAATACTGAAGATGCTCTCATGTTTATAAGCTAATGATAAATATAGAGCGGAAGTTTTGCCACAACTTTAATGTTTACATTTGTATTGGATTTAAAAATTGATTTCTACTTTGTCTCCTCCATAAATAAATTACTTCAATTATGTTTCAGACAATTTTGGAAATGAAGAGAGATGAATATGCCTCCCTCCCAAGCTGGAAGCAAATTGATCTGAAGAAGAGCAAAGGGCTGTTTTGTTAGACAATGAAATAAACTGGAGGCTGACTGATGCTGTGACATCAGAGACTTCCTTGTCTGATGCGAAAGGAAAATGGCATGGGGGGACATAAGAACCATGTTTCCACACAAAGAATTGCTCACAGCATAATAAAACTACAAAGAGATCACTTTTATTTATGTCAAATTAGTGTGTGGACTTTTTATTGGACATTCTTTAAAGCTACCAAATGGTTGAGAGAAAAAAAACAAAAACTTTTTTACTGTCTGTACAAATCAGTGAAAGATAATAAAAAAAAAAAAGGTTATATGGGAGTAAAATAAAGACATCAGTAACAAACATTGGAAAGAAAACATAGGAGTGCTTACAAAAAAGATTAATGCTAATAAACAATGTAAACAGACAAAAGGCTAACCACTTCCTAAATGTTTCCTCCTTGATCAATATCTTTCCATCAAAATGTTCTGAGCTGCAGTTTTTCCTCAATTTTGATTCTTCTTCCCTACATAACGATTGCCGCAAGAACCTTAAAATAAGAGTGTATTGCATTGTAATCTGTGACGTGTACTTTACAATCATGTGTCACACTGATGTGTTCATTTGTCTGGAAGCCTTGTGTGCACAAAGCTTTGTGCCATGTGTATTGTAGCTGTGGCCAATGTGCTCATTGTGGCTGGGAGCGATGCCTTATTAAGGCTCCTTGGGGATTCACTATTAGCTATGCATGAAGGGACAGGTAGACATGCTCCAATAACGTCCCTTTAGCTCAAAGCAACACGCTAATTCAGTTTCACCTCAATCAACACACTGTTCCAAACACCCTCATAACACAGCAGTACACAAAGACATACTGTATCTCTCAATGATGCATGGAAGCCCATTATTTATTAAAGGAAAAACAATCTATGTAACACATGTACTGCTTAACAAATTTTGATGTGAATGTGTCAGTCTAATGTTTGTGGGTTTTTTTTTTTTTTTTTTTTTTTCTTTTTTTGTAGTATACACATAGAAACGGATGCTACAGCTGGATTCTACAGCAATTTTTTTGTTATTTGTTTTTAAGATATCACTCTCAGGTTGGTTCATTGTCCATCTCTGACATAACCCCCCCAAAAAAGACCCTAAAACAAAACAGAAACAAGAGTAGCAAACAAAAAGAACCCCTAGTATTTTGTTAACATGATCACATTGACAATGCTAGCATGCTAATATTTAGCATAATGTGGCTGCGTTCGAAAAACTTTTTTTTTTTTCTTTTTTTTTTTTTTTCATTTTGTTGTCAGCATTTCTTGATTTACTGTCTAGCAATGACAAAGTCCAGTCACCGGAGAGAAAATGCTCTTCGGTGACTCTGGACTAATGCTATGCTAATAATAGCCTAATTAGCAAAGATTAGCATGCTAAGATTTTTTTTTCCCCATCTAGAGTAATTTATATTTTACAATATGGCTCTACGTCTGGAGAACAACTTCCACAGAAAATAAGGTTCCTAAATGACAACAGACGAGATTGAGTCCGACACTGAACAATGCAAAGTGATGTGCACATGTGCAGCAACTGTAACAACAACCTTAAACATCATGTCCTATGCAAGATTTGCTAATATATGTATAATAGACGAACAGTCCGCAATAGTGGGCTGGCTTGAAATCAGCCATTCTTGGCCTGTGTTTGATAATCATCTTATAGCAACTTTCATGGTAAGTTGTTGAGGAATCTCTCAAGAATAAGTCAAAGAATTAAAACATTGTTTGGGGTCTTCTACAATCTGTCTGTACATGTTTCTTTTTTGCCAAACAAACTACTGAGAGCTTAATTGTAAGACCAGCATTGCAATATCTGAATTAATATTAATATTTGCCAGTGTGGCTAAAAACTTTCAAGAGGAAGAAACAACTAGAAGAATCTTTTTCTGTGGTAATAATATCTAAATCCCTTGCTGCTGATCTTAGAAAATTCACAGTTGGGTGATTTTTAACAGCATAAGAGTATCTGAGGGATTTAAAAAAGAAAAAAAAAAAAAAAAAAAAAAACATCCACGACTAGCTGACCTCCAAAATTGGAACCATCTCGGGTTAGTCTTCAATTCACCCAGTGTGGGTTCACTGGCTAATGGGTATTATTTTCCTAAAAATGGATTAGCTGACTAAGCCACCATGTGACTATGCAGGCCTAGTTAGGCTGGATTTAGGCCTACCGCTCAGTGATGGCACACTCAAAGACATTCTGCTGTAAAAATATCTGCTGTAGGGTTACATAAAAATGTATGTGTGTCAGCCTGAGAGATCTACTTTGAAAATATCACTATGCAGGTGTAGTAAAGTTACTTTAAAAATATTTCATGGTCCTTGCATCTATGATCACAACCTTTTATCTGGAATGAATAATGAGTTTGGGTAGTGTGCCTTTTTGACTCTTCAGACAAACCAGGTGGTTTGCTTTAGATGGCCTGTTCTCTCTGAGCATCAGCTACAGGTATGCATCGTTCTGGTTCAGAAGCTAGTGCTGCTTCTCGCAAAACCACCATGTGATCTTCCGCCGCATGGAGTGACTGGTCGATCCAGTCTAAACTTCCGGACATGTGACAGGCGTTGCGGGTGACCAGGACCAGGTGGCTGACAGAAAGGAGGAGAGCGGTGGCCCTGAGAATGAATAAAACAATCCATATTCAAATCAGTGAGCTGCTGAAGGAAGAAAAGCATTTTTTTCCCCAACCTCTATCATCCATTTGGCCATCTCCAAAATTATTACAGATAAGTCAAGTCATGTTGTTGCTCCCTCCTGGCTTCTTCAGGCACCTAACTAATCACTGAAGCTGAAAGTCTTTTGCATTAGGCTATCGAAGTCACACCTCTCTGGAAAAATAGATCAAATTACCTGGCATCCAAGAGGATTGGATCCAGAGGAGGGTACATAGATCTGACTACGTCATCCACCCTGTGAGACGGACAACGATAAAAGACGGTCAGTCCATCTTAGTTACAAGATAAAGTTATAAAGAGTGTATCACGTTACCTTGGGCTGATCCGCTTAGCCACAGTGATAATATCACTCAGGCTGGCTGGTGCTTTAACTTTTGCCCCTGAGCCCATCGTCATCGCAACCAGCTTTTCAGTCAAAGTGTGGCAGATCTATATGTGGAAGTAATTGTAACAGCAGCAGTTAGCCAAGTTAATAACATCTAGCAATTAGAAAATTACATAAATGTCATTAAATCTCAATATTTAACTTTAACTTTGATGCTTAGTAGACAACAAGTTGCTTTTGTGACTTAAACGAACGGGAGCTGACAACCGAGACATTCTCAAGTCAGAAAACCCTTCAAGACTTTGATATGCCTACTTAATCTAAACAGACATAAATTAAAGTTAGAGCTAAATCAGTAAGTTAAATATTTCTGTTACCTTCAGGATAGAGATACAGTGAGACACCAAACCACTGTTGGAGAAAAGAAAACTCAAGAAATTATTTGCAGTCTCTGACAGAAAACAGTACATGCATAAAAGCTGTAAACTTCTATAGTTCTACAATGACACGTGTAAGACATACGAGGCATCCTCTATCCAGTCCTCATTCTCTAAGATTGCTTCAATGTGAGGGTTAGTGATGACTACATCATCCAGCTCCAGCTCAGAAGGTTCGCTCTGAGTCTCCATGGCTCCAATCAGATCCACTGTGGGTCTGTGAAACAACAGAAGTAAGAGGAAGCTGAATAAAAACTCATTACAACAGAGAGTAACTGCAGATTGGGGATTATTTAGTATTTACATATATGTGTTGCAATATATCAAAACACTTTTTAAGAAATAAGAACTTTTTAAAAACCAAATGACTAAATGCTGAACAGACACAACCTAGCTTGCTTCCACCAGTGTGTGAATGCGAGAGTGAATGAATAGTGGCATTGTAAAGCGCTATATAAATCCAATCCATTATTATTATTATTAAACCATGTCCCTTAAAAGGAGGTATTCTACTCTGTAAATCAGATTTAATCTGATTAAAGTGATTAAATGGTGATGGACTGTTATTAATTTAAATCATATTAAATTCATTTGTTAAGGCCAAATTATATTCCTACATGCCTAGATTATTACGATGAAAGGCCTGATTTACACTTACCACACACTTTATTAGATAAACCTCTTCAACTGCTTGTTAATCCAAATATCTAATCAGCCAATCACATGATTGCATTGCACCCGTCACTGCATTTAAACATGATCAAGACGACCCGATGAAGTTCAAACCGAAGACCAGAATGACGAAGAAAGGTTCTTTGAGTGATAATGAACATGGAATATTTGTTGATTCCAGGCTGGCTGGTCCAAGTACTTTAGAAACCACTGTTCTACTGGCACTTTCTCACACTACCATCTTTAGGGTTTACTAAGAACAGTACAAATTTTTAAAAAAAGGGAAAATATGCAAGTATTCTCTGGAAGAAAATACATTGTTGCTACCAGAAGTCAGAGGAGACTAGCCAGACTGTTTTAAGCTGACAAGAAGGCAACAGTAACCCAGTTAACTACTTGTTACAATCGTGGTATGCGCTCAACACATGGGCTACAGCAGCAGAAGACCACATTGGGTACCATTCTATCAACAAAGAACAGGAAACTGAGGCTATGATTGTCACAAGCTCACCAAAACTGTCTGTCTCAATTTCCATTGTGGCATTCAGATGGTAGGGTCAGAATTTGGAGTAAACCAAGAAAGCATGGATCTATTCTGCCTTGTATAAACATTACAGGTTAGTGATGTAAGGGAGTGTTGGGTATTTATTTTGGCACATTTTGGGCCACTTGGTACGAACTGAGAGTTATTTAAACCGCACAGTCTTCCAGACCATCTCCATCCCTTTATGACGACAGTGTACCCATCTACTGATTACTTCCAGCAGAATAACACTAAGGGAATGGGAGATTTGCATCATCTATGTGCAGCTGACAAATCTGCAGGAAATGTGCAATGCTATGATGTCAGTATGGAGAAAGATCTCTTAGTAATGTTTCCAGCAACTAGTTGGAACTATGTAACACAAAAAATTCAGGTAGTTGTAAAAGTAAATGGGGTCCAACCCAGTATTTACAAGCCTTGTCAAATGTTGGTAAGTCCCAAGACAAAGTGAAAAAATAGGGTGCACTTCTAAATTAATAAAACCGGATGTTTTTTATTTTATTACTGTTCTATGTATATAACAAAAATGCCAGATCAAGTCTGTGGAAAATTACAGTACGGATATTTCTCTTACTTCAAAAAACTTGAATTGTGGTAAAAGTTTTGTGACCCTGAATTCAACTGGAAGAAACTCATGTCTCATAGATTTAGAGGCTTTGTGCTGATTCACTGACTTTGAGTCGAAGTGGTGTAGCAAGTCGTGCGGGTGGCAGTAGCGGTGTCTGCACACCACCACCAGGGCAACGAAGGACGCCAGGAATATGGTGGCCAATACCCCGATTGCCACAATCACCACTGTCTCCATGGCGACTCTGGCTCCCACAGCTCCTGTAGATGGCAACTCGTCGAGGGGGAAAAGTGCCCAAGCTCAATTACAGATGGGCGCTCATCTGTTGTGGAAAGAATAATTGGTAGGTTTAGTTTGATTGAATGAAAACACAGAGGAGAGACATTATCACAACACTTCTGGATATTTCTCTCACAAATTTTTGTTGCAGTACAATTTAGGCATGCCAGAGAGGAGAATACAATAAATGTTTTGTCTCTTTCTAAATTAGGTACACCTATAATACACACATAAAAGAGAACCTTATCTAAGCATACTAAGTGCACTTGCCCTTTTGTTTTGCACTTCAAACAGTATTTGTAATGGGAACAGACTGTTCAATGTGCATAGTCTTATTCCAAGACTGGGTAAACATCTTCAGTAGCAAGTCACAAAGTCAACAGCTTAAACGTTCCTACGTGGCAAAAAGCCTGTTAAGACTCACTTTGATTAATAGTGTAACTAATATACATGCAGACATGTCGCTAAGCTCACAGTCTAAACAAAAGAGAAAATCTCCTGACCTCTACTTACCGACGTATTTTTGGATCATCCACAGTTTAATATAGATGGCATTTAGCCTATCAGATTGTAAAGTATACACCCTCTGCCCAGTCTAGTCACTCATTAACTTCCCCTGCCATACCTGGAAACTATTATGTGTGCAAACTCTCTGTAGCGCAGCTGTCACTGGATAATAATGCAGGCCTCTAGGTGCGGCACAACTGATTTGTTATTTGTGAGGTCGCTTAAAAAGCAATGATTTGGTTTTGTAAATGGTTACAAGCACATTTTATTAGGCAGGGCATCTGAACTTTCAACATTACAACATTGTAAACCTGCATATTTGCCTGGATGATTGTGAGTGTGTGCCATGGAATGCTGTAATTCTCTAATCAGATTAATTTGTGTTACACTCACCGTATCATACAGGGCTTTCTCCTGCCTGAGAGCTTTTCTGACTCTTTGTCTTTTCACAGGCCAGTGGTTTCTGAAAAATCAGTAAAGCCTTCTGCTAAAAGAGAAACAGAGGTAAACAGATTGATTTGAGGTATTTTAGGGCATGGAAAATCTCTACAGAGTCGCTCCCACATTCCTTAGTGCAGTCTGTGTTAATAAGAGCAGCAACACAGCTTTTCATTACACTTCAGTGAAAATTTCTGACAGCTACAGTAACTAATTAGATCTCAAAAGTCAGGCAAAAACCGTAAATATGCTTAAAAGCAAAAACTGTACTCAAAGTGGCCCTCTATAAAAAGTCAATAAAAAAATACCATGCCATTTTTTTCCCTCTTAAGTAAAATTGTAAGTACAGAGCCAGTTTAGATTGTGAGTAAAGAGCTTCCACAGGTAATACAGCATTTCGGTAATTTTATTTATTTATTTATTTAGGACAGTGCATGTTAATGAACATAAATGTAAAAAAAAAAAAAATTACATGAATGTAAACATGCCAGATTATAGCCAAAGGCTAATTTCCATCTGTTGTCCTTAAACATAAAAAAATAGACATAATAATTCATAAAAATTCATCATTCATTCATAATAAAAACTCCATCACCAAACTTACACATACACACCATTCTGTAATGAGGAATAATCATGTCTCAGTCAGTACTTTAAAACTGCACAAGCTGTAACTCTTCAAGGGAAACTGTTCGGGGCTTCCGAAGAGGAAAAAAGAAGAGCAACAAAACTTAAACACCTAAGTTAAAAAGTTACTGGAAATGGTGAAAATATTATGAATACTACATATAGTCCATCTAAACATAAATCTAAACTGACACACACACACACACACACACACACTACAAGGCCTTCATTAGAACAGCCGAGAAGAGCAACGCAATTAAACATCACCACTGCAAATGTGAGTTTGGGTTCCCTTTTCATATTCATGCTCTTATCGTCTTTTCTTGAACAAGAGATCAATGAAGACACACCTCTACTCTGATTCTCAGTTAATAATCAAATCCCAATAAAACCTTTCTACTCTCGGTGTTTCACAATTAGAAACATCGACTTTCTAACTTTTTAAATAAGGCTAAAACTTAGTAAATACTTCTAAGGTTACGCTTTACTACCCAGGCCACTATTTGATCTAAAAGAAGATTGCAAATTATGCATTTCCCGGTGACTTACCTGGACATTTTTGTCCTTTTAGTCGTTTCCTGTGAGGAGACAAAACAGTTTACGCTCCACCGCCAGGAGCGCGGAGACGGCACCGACATCTCCAGACCTGGCACGTGAACGCGCAGGAAAGCAGCTCATTAGCAGCCACTTGAAGGCGCTGCGCTGAAGCTGTCGGTGAGTGACTGATGATCAAACTTTTCCCAGCGCGCGCCGGACAGCGTAGCGTTTAGTCTCGCGCGCATGCGGAAGGCTTGAACCGTGTGTGCGTGCGGCGCGCTCTTGCTGGGCTGTTAAGCTGCTTTTGGAAATATCTACAGCGAGTGTGACACACACGGCTGTTCAGCTAACACTGGGTGGCGTACCCTCACTGCTCATCTAACACCTGTGCGAAGGTGACTCGCCACACCCGTCAGGTCCCGTGCTGAAGTTACTGCAGTATCTGAAACTAATTAGCAAACTAGGGCTACTAGTGATGCTGTTACCAATACACCTGTAAAGGTAATTAATTACATTTATGTAAGAACTTTTTGCGCGTTTTTCTTTATATATGTATCTGCATATATACTCATAGGCAGGAAAATATTTGTACTTCATCGCATTTAGTGTATTCAGTTACAATGTTGATCTCACGCAGCTGCGGCATTTTGTCTCGAAACAACTGTTATCTGCACATTTCGACTTTTTTCTTGAAATTTCGACTTTATTCTCAAAGAAGATCACAATTTTTTTTCTCAATGTGGTCCTAATACTCTTTTATACCAAAGAGCTATTAGTTGAAAACATGTCAGCATATTTTCTAATCATTTTTATTTGATTTCATTTTTTCATTTAGTTCATTTTTAATTAGTTTACAGAATTGATTTTCTTGTTTCAGTTTAGTTGTTTTATTGTTTCCAAATGTTTAGTTTTTTTTAAATTAGTTTTTAATTATTATTGTATGAAGGGCACATATTAGTAACAAGATTTGAGAAAATCTGTACAAGTATTACAATAAAACAAAATTATTTGAAAACCATTACCTCAGGCTTGTAGTCTCTAAAAATGTCCGTCAATTCCTCGTCAGACAAGTGGTAACATAATTATTTACCAAAGTAATGGATACTAAAACTAAGGATATTTTCTTTTTTTTTTTAAATTTTAGCTTAGTTAGTTTTCCAAGTTCACAAATTGCTTCAGTTTAATACTTTCCCAAAGACCCATCAGAAATGGTCTCAGTGGAAGAGTGGCAGTCAGGAAGCTATTCTAAAGGAAAGGAAACGTGGAGACAAGCATGAGTTATGCAAAATTCACTGGAATGAATTGGAATGAAAATCAGTGTCAGCAGGTTTCACAGAGTGCTGAATCCAATTTTGAATTTTATTCATGTCATTATCATTGTATAAGTTGGAAGTCAGAAGAGTGGTACAAAAATGAGTGTCTGTAAAGACAGTGGAGGCGCTGTCAGTGCTCTTTGAGATCCTGTCAAAAATTATAGAATTATGAATGCAGGAAACTACAGTCAGTTTTCGATCCACCATGCAATACTATCTGGAAAGCATCTGATTGGCCACAGCTCCATTCTTCAGCAGTAATGACTGTAAACCAACAGACTCATACCTGGATTTAAAAAAAGAAACATAAAATGGAACACTGTTAGTGGTGGATTGGTCTCCTCAGAGCCCGGACCTCAACATTATTGAAGCAGTGTAGGATCATCTTGACAGAGACTGGAACAAAAAGCAGTCAACATCCAAAGAACACCTTTGAATGTACTTCAAAAAGCCTGGAGAACTATTCCTGAAGACTGCTTGAAGAAATGGCAAGAAAATCTGCCAAGAGAGTTCAGACTGGTTTGAAGAACAAAATTGGTCATATCAAATCAAAGTGCTGTTGTTTTATACACTGTATTTCCATGTATTTTTTGACGTTTCAGTAAATTGCTGAAAGCAAAATATAAAGAAATGCAGGGTGGCTCAAGACGTATGAACAGTATTGTATAAAATCTAAATTTATTAGAAATATAGAAAACAAACTGAGGAAATAAAAGTAAAGATGAGATAAGACTAGAAAGCAGCAATAATTCAATTGTCCCCATATTTAAATAGCCACATGAAACCGGTAGTGCATCTTTGGGCTACATAAATGAATATATTCACATCTTTATAGTGCAGATCAATACAAATACTTATCAGACAGTAATGTATTTAAAATTAAAAAAAGGCCAAGTATCATACCTCACAGTCTGCCTATATAACAGCCTACACTTTGTAAAATGGACTATTCTTCATAATGAAAGTTTTTAAACCGTTGCCGTGCTTCAAGTCTTTATATTTTTACACTAAACACTTCTACATAGTGGGCTTTTATTTGGGTTAAAAAGGATCAGCGCTTCCGTTTTTGGTTTTAAATGCTCTATAAATAAGTCTCTAGCTTCGCTCACCACTGTATCTGCATTTTAGACCCTTGCTGTGTTTTTCATGGCCAGAGAAGCATAGGTGGAACTAATAGCATTAATTAGCAGCGGCTTCATTCCAGTCAGTCGTCTGGAAAAGCAAATATGTGCCATAGTGTGGCTCTGTTTAACAAACATCAGACTAAAGCCATAATTAATGTAACCACAGGAGTTTTGTGAAAGCTTTTTGCCGTTACGTGTCAAAATGCTGTCTGTTTTTCTTTGTTCTGTTTTGTCTGACATTTGGTCAGTTACACATTTCACTGTTAAAATCATCATAAAATGTATGGATTATCTTTCTTTTTAAATATCTAATTACAACTAGTTTTGAATATTGAGTCATTGGTGTGCTTTCTCCTTATCGAGTTGAATAAATACATTTCCTGTATTAGTGACCCGTAAAACGGCACGATCTCAATTTTAGTCAGAAGGCTGTTTTTAGAGAATGGCATTTAAAACTTCCACAATACCCTGATAAATGACAAATCCCCTGATGATATGATCTACCTGCAACTTTTGCAGCTCTTTCAGTCCATACTAAAGTTGTAGAGGGCCATTTCTCATCCCAGACTTGGAGAATAATTAATAGAGTACAACCTTAAGAGGCATGACCCCTGTGCAAAGTTGTAACATGTGTTTTTTGTCATTCAATCCAACACTGGTACTCCAGTCTGGTGCTGTTTCTCATATATTAATGTCTTACATCCACTGTGTGTTCTACTTTATCGGAGCTGATCCATACCACTGGCAGAGATAATTATTCTGAATTTGGAAATTAACATTAAAAGCAGAGTACCTCAGCATAGAGCCAGTAAAAGCTGCTTTATGTTTGAGCAATCCTGTCAGTTACTGCCGTGCATCATTAGGTGTTTGTGCTGCATCCTGGTATAGCTGCATCTTTGAAGTTTATCCCTGCACAATAGTGAATTCGCTGACTGGCAAGAGAGAACTAGGCCAGCTTTTGGCTAAAATAAGTCTTTTTATTTTTGGACTCTGAGCCGCAGTATCGATTTTCTTAGTTTCACTAAAATATTTTTCATCTCAAAGCCACAACCACAAAAAGTTGTTCGGTATGTGCTGCTCATTCATCTACCTTGCCTGAGGGCAGCTGCTTATCTTTGCTCTCATGGAAGTAGAGTACTCCAACTTATGTCTGTTAAAGCAAACTTTACTCTTACATTTGCAATACTTTATGATCATTATCAGCCAGCTTTGAAGTGGCACCATGTGTAAGGTTACATTTAGCTGCATTTAATCTTTTTTCTCTCTCTTGTGGACATATTGTGAGGCTAAGGTTCTGTCTAGCACAGGGGTGGGCAATCTCGGTCCACGAGGACCGGTGTCCCTGCAGGTTTTAGATGTGTCCTCGAACCAACACAGCTGATTTAAATGGCTAAATTAGCTCCTCAACATGTCCTGAAGTTCTCCAGAGGCCTGGTAACGAACTAATCATGGGATTCAGGTGTGTTGACCCAAGGTGAGATCTAAAACCCGCAGGACACCGGCCCTCGTGGACTGAGATTGCCCACCCCTGGTCTAGCAGGTAAGACATTCACTGATTTTTCTAAAGCTACCTCTCAAATCTTGAATCTTAAACAGCAATTACTGTGCTATCAAAATGTGGGAAGGTTTGCCTGCTGTTCATAATCAGAACCAATGGACTGTATCGTAACAGAAATCTCCATCTGCAATGTTTTTTTCCTGAACTTGTAACAAACTGGTGCACCAGCTGTAGAGTCCTGCTGCCGGCAGGAGGTTGTAAAAAAAAAAAAAAAAATGCACAGTTCTCTTGCTACTCTTTTGTTTTTTTTTCTCCTCACTATCTCCTTAGAACATGAGCCGATTCCTGACGATAATGAAACACCGTGTTAGTCTTTCTGGTATTGTCCTTGAACCCTTAACATAAATGTAAAGGAAGGGTAGTAGCTGGCGATTATCCACCTTCAGCTGATTGATATGGAAGGAGGAGGTGCTTTCTTTTACAGAGCCTGTGCCCTTTCATGACTCCTGTGGCCCTGTGCAGCTCTGCGGGCAGGGGATGGAGGGTCATTAAGGGTTCACATGTGGAGAGGAGGGCGTCTGTCTTCTGTAATGGATGGTTGAGGGTGGTCTTAGCGAATCTGTGGATCTAGAGCAGCGCTCTGGTGATTTTTATTTAATCCTCGCTGTCTCCTAATCGGAAACGGTGGGAAACATTTTTCACCATCAGTGGTTGACAACAGTCTTTGTGTTTGATGCCTGCTGCTGAAAGAGCGGCTATACAAATATGTTTCCATCAGCCTCCCTTGCAGGTGCGGTTGTTTAAGCAGAAAATCTATTTTGTCAATTTTTTGCAGGGTTATTTTATATTATTTTATTCAAATTAAATTCAGTGCTTTCATAAACAGATATATAAAATTTGTTTTCATCCTTTAGATTTAATCAAATGCTCTCTCTATACGTTTTTAAACCTAATACTTTTCCTTATGTTTTCCCATATGAATTGAGCCGTTGCTTTCAAACATGCTCGGGCCAGAAAATGAGAATGTGTTTGCTTGGAAATAAAGATGAAGAAAATGTTACAAGCACCTCCAGCAATATAATGGAAAATGTTATTGTCCAGTCTACCCCCTATTGTATTCTCTATGCCTGTCTTGTGTGTTTAGCGGGGGTGGTATTGCTTCCCAGATTTAAGGAAAAAAAGTTTTGTTTTCTCTGTTTTATCAGCACTCTGAAGCTGGGAGGAAAGCATGACAGCACCATCTGTATCAGAAATGCAGGGGAAGCAGAAATACAACAAGAGAGGCTTTACTTCAAAACATGTTGTGCAAAAGGTAAGATTAAAGTGCAAACCCAAATGTCCCAGTGACCTGAAGTGGTTTGAGAATGCTCGTTACATGAGAGGAGTTTATGTATTTTAAGAATCATTACACATTAGACACGTTGGCCAAAAAAAAGAAGTCCTTAACACCTTAACAACTCCACTTCTATCATCAATACAAAGAGGATTGAATGTATTTGCAGCTTGCAGTTTTTATTTTAAGTTACAAGATTTGTGGATCTTTCAGTTGAATGAGATGGTCTATTGATTTCAGCCAGTAGTCACGAATTCTGTGTAGTGCCTATAACAATTTAGTGAATTACTTGCATGGGAAAAATGTGGAGCCTGTACACCTTGAAGGGGCTTGTGTCAGGGCACTTTTTTCAGCCACTTGGGGCAGTGAAAACAAGTTGGGAGCACACACTGAACACTCCAGTGGAGTTTGTGCTTGTTCAGCCAAACGGGGTCGTTGAATAATGTAGCTGTACTGTGATTGGTCTAGACATATGTGTACATTAATTTTCTGAACATATAAATGCCATTTAAAAAGAAGCAAAAACAGCCCAAACAGTGAAATGCATTCCAACAAAAACAAGCAAGTCAGTCCAGTCTTTAATGAGCTTATATACAATGGAGAAATCTTTGCTTCATGCACTATACAGTGAAGCAGAGACTGAAACAGGATTACAAGGAAATTAAGGACCACTGCGAGAAGATTATCAGTGCTGACAGACTGTTACATTACATCAGAGTCATTATTGGTGTTGAAAATAAAAACTGTAAAAATATAAAGGCTTGGATGGTGTCTAATTCCCCAGGGACTTGAACAGGTGTTACGAGAACTGTTTGGTTTGAAAGTAGCTTAAGAGAACAAAGCCAGACTCAATGTTTTCCTTTAGAGAAGGTACATTTGGTGTCATTCATACAGAAGTTGCTGTTGCAGGTAGTTCAGGCCTCTATGTTCCTCAATTCCAGCTGTGACTCAGATGGTAGAGTGGGTAATCTATCAATTGGAAGGTCAGTTGATCAATTCCCCAGCTCTTCCAGTCTGTATAGTGAAGTCTCCAGTCTGCATGTTGAAGTACTGAACCCGTAGTCTCCCCCTGAATGCAACTTTACATTTCGATGCATTTGTATGTGCACATTAGAAAAATACAGATATAGATAAAAGCTCTGGGTAAATGAGATTTGTAGTAGGAAGTGCTCAACTTGAATAGAAAGCAAGCTTTAGTTACCTCGTCATAACAATTTATTATAAAGAATAAGTTTGATCTAGAGGTCCCTGGTGCTAGGGCACTATATCTGTTATTAATGGTGGAAGGCTTTGTTATATGGATAACAAGAACAGAATAAAGGTTTATCTTTATTTGCTGTGTTTTCTTCCTGAACTGAACAGAATGTTTCAGCTCATCATGTAAACTATGGCTGGGCGTGACTGAATCACTGGAGTGGATATATCGATATATCGAGTATTTCCACACACAGCTACCATATGATATACTTTGCCTTTAATGACCCTATTTTATAAGACCTGTGCTGCTTATAAAATTCTTTTAGCTTTTCAAATGATAATTTTCTGTGACGAGGAACTTAAAAAGAGAGCGACCCAAAGAAAAACTTTTTTCCTGAATGTTCCCAGCTTTACTCCAGGGATCTACAGCCCCTGCTGCTCCAAAGGCTTACATGGCTTTCTGATTTATAAGCAGCTGGAATTGCAGGAAGTTCTCTGCAACTGAGAACAACACAATGGAGCTCGGTAGGGTGGGCTTAGATAAAGGGTGCAGGAATTGGTGGAGGATAGGACATAGAATTGTCCTTGAGAATCACAGAATGGAGCAGGCTTTTAGCCAAACGGCTCTGCTTCTTTATTGTGCTCATCCTAGTCTCCTCAGTAGTGCAGAAATCCCTTTTTTGGCAGGCAAACAGAGAAAAAAAGGCAAGTGTTTTGTTGCTTTTGCTGCAGATTAAAGGGTGATATTAGGGTACTGCATGATCCTAGTATTTGTAGATTACATGTATTAAAAATACCATCATGTGACCTGATCTTAAATTCTAAAAATGTGAATTGCCATCTTGTAAAGGCATACCACCAGAATAAAGGTTCTTTTTTTAGGAGATTCATTTGAACAAACTGGCTCAGGAATAAACGAGGCCTGGCATATTTGAGAGAGGGTCATTTCTATAAAGGCTTCTATTGATATAAGGTTTCACAAACATTGAAAATTCTGTCCATGTGTAATGATGATTTGTCTAACAACACCACAGTAATTGTGCAATAAGTCCCTCAAGCAAATTTTGGTTCAATAAAATGTGCCTTCAATGTTACCAGATTGCCTTTTGTCACATTTAGTCTTTATTGATTAGAGAGACCAGATTCCACATTGGTGTGCTTAACAGCTTTTAGGGTGTACTTTTACAAACGTGAAAATGAAAATATCCTCACAGTAGAAATGATTGGATTGGTGTGTGTGCGTGTGCGTGCATGTGTGTCTCAGCTACTGAATCTGTGCACAGGGCAGTTAATATAAGCATGGTGTCTTCCTTACATTTAAAAGGGGAAAAATGGGTTCGAAGCATCCTAAATTTAAGCAAAGGAACAGGAAAGCCAGGAGTGTGAGAGGTGGCACTTATAGTAGAAAACTGTTTACATATCTAATGCATAATGCAAAAAATTACAAATCTGTTGTAATGCACCATGGCACTATTTAACTCTTAACTCTGTCTTCTGCACTGTGTAAATGATAGTTGTTTTATTTTGTATTTTTTTTAAACGGGATAGAGCCAACAAGCTGACAGGACGATTCTTCAGACATTTTGGTCCATATTGACATGATAGCATCACATAGTTGCTGCATATTTGTTGGCTGCATATCCATGATGTAAATTCCATTCCCCCACATCAAAAAGGTGCTCTACCGGATTGCGATCTGGTGACTGTGTACAGTAGCGTACAGTGAACTCACTGTCATGTCCAGGAAACCAGTTTGAGATGATTTGAGCCTCGTGACATGATGTTTTATCCTGTTGGAAGAAGCTATCAGAAGATGTAGCTCAGGAGGCACAGCAGGTCATCTACTGATTGGAAGGTTATTGGTTCGATCCCTGGCTCCTCCAGTCTGCATGCCAAGTATCCTTGGACAAGATACTAACCCCAAATTGCTCTCCGATGTGTCCAATGTGTATGAATGGTAGTTAGGAAACACTAAGAAACTTGGAAGACAGTGCTTGTGTGAATGGGTCACTGTGGCTTTGAGTATTCCGGGAGAGTAGAAAAGTGCTATATAAGAAGCAGCCCAGTTATCAAACTGGTGGACATGGTCAGGAACAATACTCGGGTTAACTGTGGCATTTAAACAATGCTTAGCTGATAAAAGTGACACCTCACATGGGCTTCTGCTTGCATAACCCATCTTCAGGGTTTTTATTGTGCATTCAGTGGATTTTTTTTGACCATTATCTGTAAACGCCAGAGATGTTTGTGCAGGAAAATCCCAGCAGATCAATAGTTTCTAAAATGCTCAAACCAGTCCGTCTGACACCAGTGATCATGGCTTTTCTGCTTTCTCATCTTTCCTACTAGTTAAACAGGTGCACCTAATAAAGTAAATTGTAAATGCTTGTTGCCATCTTAAATGACATCTATCTTAATAGTTTGATGCCAGTGTGATATGTGTGTAGATGATCATTTTAGAGTGAAACCAGCTATTTTCTTTATTGCGCTGCTGCTCTCTGAGCCTACTGTCTCTTTGCTTCTCTTTAGGCTGAGCTAAAATCTACTTTAAAAAGGAGAATTCAGTTTTTTATTGTATATTTGTGCAATAATATAAAAGGTACTGAGTCACGTTTAATGTGAGAGAATACAATAATAGACAATTTATCGTCTCACAGAAGGAAAGCACAGGTGTATTAATTATGATCATTTTGTGTTTAGTGGAGGTTCTGATTTTGTGCACTCTGCAGGTTTTCTGCTCGTGTATTACAAACCGGTGACCCACCAGACCTAAATTGACCCCTTGCTTTGTCTGAGCACCAAAATGATTAGTGATTGGCATTTTAGCATTAGTCTTTTATTTCATATTATATTTTTAGAAAAAGCTAATGTTTAGTTTAGTTATCTAATTGTTCTCTGCATTTACCCATTTCAAACATAAAAACACAACTTGAGAGACTTGTATGAAGAAATAAAAGAGGAAAGAAAAGAAAAGTCCACTAATTAACATGGGCCTGTGCCACCACACAATCAGCATTATAATAGATGGATAGCCCTACATGAAACATGTATATTGAATTAATGTTACATTTTAGTTATGAAAATTGACCCGAAAATCCTTTTTGAGGACAATTTAATGATTGATGTCATCAGTCACGTGTCTCCTTTAAATGCACACTGTATATAAGTTTTAAAAGATGCATACAGAAACTCTGGTGCTGTGTTTCAATCCACTTTACAGTAGTAGAACTACTCATTTCAGATGGTTAATGTGGTCCTGCCTCTGCAGACATTCAGTTTTTACGCTCTGTTCACTCATCTGAGGCGAAGCCTGCTGTAATTCGACGTAACCAGCAGAAAATTCACTTCACATTTGTAAAGCTTACATGCAACGCAAGTCATTTATCAGAGGAGGTTTCTTTAGATCTTCACCCGACTGTGGTCTTTGTGAGTTTCTTTTTTCTTAATAAACATTATCATGGGGAATGCAGTTTCTGTGAGCCAGAGGCAAAAGGCTGAAATGTAATTTTGAAATCAGAGTCGAGATCAAGTCACTGCAGACTTGGAATATCTCAAATATGTTTTTATTAAAGGCAGGGAAATTGTAGGACAAGGGCGTCCTGGAAATTGTTCTTTGTTCAGCGTAGTATAGAGCCTCCAGCTTTTTGAACCGTCCACGTGCTTTGACCCTGTCCTTTGTTCGTCCTGACTTCACATGGGATTTCCAGCTTGCAGGCAGAACTGTGTGTTTTTATTAAGACATCTGTCTACTGTGTTCCCCAATTAGCCAGTTATTTCTGTGAGCTCTGTGTACATTTTGCATATTTACAATTCCTCAGCAGTTTACTTTTGCTTTTTAATAGACACTATGACTGAAAAGTAATACAACTAACAAATGAATATACTCTACTTAGAGAACTTCTTTCTCATTTCACTTCATTTTCTAACTGCACGTCTCTGTCCATTTATCTTTTTTTAATGATATTGCCTCTTTTGTATTCCTCCCAGCATTTACATCTAATTGTATTAAATTGAATCAAATTTGATATAAGGGATTACTCCCGTCTCGATTTCTTATCACTGCACCAGAGAGCTGAGAAATTGCTTCCTGCTTAGATTCTGTCCTTAATCTTTAAGCAATTTCTTGCTTCCCAAAACCCGAAGGGAGAGTGAGAAGATGAGAAAGCCAAGACTTTAAATTGATAGATCCGCTACTTTACTATTCATATAGGAAGTTAGAGTGGATGGACCTGCACAGATGGATAAATTAACATAATGCAGAGTTAACCCGAAATTGGTACCATGCTTTTAAACTAGATTGCTTAGACTAGACTAGTAATAACCATAATTATCCAGTATGAATACATTAAAGCTTTGTGAAATATGAGTAAGAAGATGAAAAAAATATTGGAAAATTCAAAATCACTTGTATTGCCAGTCAACATTTAAAAGTTGGCAGCTTGGCCTGCGTGAGATTTCTTTACCAACTTATCCCTGGAGAACCCATGGGGTCAGAGCCGACCCCATTGGTTTTCTAGGGAAACCATGGGGTCAAATTTGACCCCATGGGTTCTCCAGGGTTAATAGCATTACCATCTGTTTAGTATTCATGAAAGTAGGTTGGATATAGGAACTACTGACATTTGTGGATATCATATGCTTTAATAAGTAAAATATGTAACTGGGATTTATTGTTATTCAGAGTTACTGAAAGTTATGACTTGCCTTAATTTTATCTTTAGTTTAATCTTTAAGTGTTCTTTTAAATCTCTGTAATTGGTTTTTTTTCTTTTATATGGCGAAGTTTGTGGACCGTTCAGAAGTTTCGGTCTGTCGACACTAATATAGACCAAAAAATTAGTCCGATTTTAACACATCCTGAAAAATAGAACCCAGTTTAATAAATGGGGGGGAAAAAAACAACTTTGGAGACTTTTAATTCCTTAAGGAGAAGTATGATACAGTATTATAACTCTGTATGTGAACCTTTGCATTCACTATATGGCAGAACTGAGTTGTTATACCAAAATTGCTGCTCAGCATTTCCTGTAACTGTCTATTATTCCTGCACATCAGATAGGAGGGATTTACAGAAGCATTTTTAATTCACGCGAGCTGCTTGTTTCAGACTTTCTTACAGCATTTGTAACCTTTCCAAAACATCAACTTTATTCTGCTGTAACCATTTTTTAGTGGAATAGCTTGTGTGATTTGTGTTGTTATAGCACAATTTGCATTACCCTTTAAGTTGTTCATTTTTCCTTATAATTTGCTGGTTTAATTCAAAATTGAGTGATGGCAGGTAGTGCTGGCTCAGATGCATCAGCACAAAAACAAATCATAACAGAGCCACTTATGGAATGGTTTCAAAGAAGGAAAACGCTACTAGACTGCAGTGTTTTCCTTTCACTGCTTCTCATTTAAACCTAAAAAGTTGTGTTTTAGCCTCAATTTAAAAGAAAATATTGCTCAAACAATCTGGCTCTTAAAAGGGAAATCTTTAGAAATCTGCAGATGGACAGCAGTCTCCTGGAATTATACAATGTTAGAGAGGCTTTTAGTTGCTTTGAAGCTGTCCTGGGTTCCTTTGTGATCTCCCAGACTGCTGCAAGCCCTGCTCTTGAAGTCATATTTGTTCGCCGACCACTTCTGTGGAGGTTAACAAAGGACTTTAACTTCTTTCATTTGTACACAGTCTGATTGCAAATTGGTCGAGACTCTTTCGTTATGGTTTTATAACCTTTTCCAGCCTAACAAAAATAAGCCACTTTCTGAAGTGACATGCCACATCATTAGATATGTGTTGTGAAGATTGGACTTTTTTTTTTTTTTTAAATAAATCGGTGTTATCTACTTAAAAGCAGGGCACCCACTCACACGTCACTGACATTCCACTGAAAACGCTTAATCCTAATTTTACCTTCACATTTATCACTGAAGGTTTACATGCCTTTTCCACTTGTGTATGTTGGAAGTTTTATATCTTTGTCATATTTTTCCACCCATTTATTGCATCTGTAGCCACAAGTACAGTTTGCCATCTATGACTTAAAAGAAAATAAAACACTGGCAATGTTTGTGTGTGTGGTAGCTCAGTTTGTATTGATTTCTTGGTAAATCGCTGCTGGTACGCTGCTAGTTAATGACACTGCTGGACAGGCCCAGGCTCAGCTGTAATTCTAATTAAATGACATGGATGATGGTCAATAGCTACTGTGGTGAAGGTCTGACTGAGTGGATATCAGATGTCCTAATTAACCATGTTGCCAGACAAACAGTACTGTGTAGAAGACACCCTGCCATCATAAGCACTTAAGCTCTTTAATAAGATTCTATTACTGGACAGAGCAGCCTTAGTCCTGTTGCTATACTCTTGGTTGACTGCCTTGGTAACTGTGGAGCTTGGCTGAAGTGAAAGGGTGCTTGTCGCTTGACAGTGGAAACAATGTTTATACCAAAAACCTTTCTCCGCAGTGCTGACGAAATCCACTCTATGGTCTATTGATCTGGCCTGCAGTTTGATTGATGCTGTCTTTAAAAATTCATTAGTTTGAGGCATGGGGGAGCTGCAGGGCGGCACTCCTGTAGGATACATTTGTCTATGTTTACAGAACCAGCAGCATTCAGTCAGTGGCAAGAAAAGAGGCCTGACAGGGCCACCCAGGGCCAAATGAGTCACAGTCACTGTTTACCAGCACACATTAAAACACACAGTCCCACAAGAAACTCGTGCCATGCTCATTTAGTATGCACCTGCATATTTATAAAAGGATCTTTTTGATTGCTTTGTGTCTCATGGTTTTCCTGTGCAGTTATTGTGGGCTCCCTCTGTGCATGCAGCTGTTCTTAAACTGCAGTCAAAATATTAACATTAAAATATTAATGTAAAGGAAAAAAGTCATCTGGAGACTTTTGTTGTTCAGTTATCTCTGAGTCTCACATCATAAATCAGCTGTAGGGGGTTCTGTGGAATGCTGTTCATGTGTTTTGGAGCTTTTCACTAACATTTTTAGAGTGGCACTCATTAGTAATGCTAAGCATACATATGATGGAAGAAGGTTTCATCTCAGCTTTGTTGCTGCAGGACTTTCCTAATTGGCCCTGGGATGTTATGAAAACTCTCAAAGGCTGAGTTGAAGCTCTCCTTCGTTTAAAATGTTTTTGTAGTCAACAAAGCAACGTTCATAGACAGTGATGCACGAAGAGGTGCAAGTGAATTGGAATATATTAGCAAATGTAAAAGTAACCTAAATGAAAAGTTTTTTTGGAAAGATTTTCTGTATATAAACTACTTGCTTATCAGCAGCTAAAGCTTAGTAGAAATTTTTCATTTGCACTGCTAAGTATTTGTTAATCTGTTACTTACAACTCAAGTTTTCCATGCAGGTTACATACACATTAGGTATGAATGCAGCATGTCAAGTGTTTTTCCTGCATGCACGTCAAAGGATCAAATTTAATAATCCCGAGCATGAAGAGAGAAAATTTAAAAAGACTAAAGTTTACTGCACTCAAAGCTTACATTTTTAGTTCTGTTTTGGGTTGTGTGAATATTTTACATGCATTTATTAAATGAGGAGATCTCTCTAATCTTAGAAATAAAACTGCACTTGTGGCTGATCCCCATATTAAAATGTCCAACTTTACAGCAGAAATAAATTACACTCTGAACGCCCCCCCCCCAATAAAATGACATAACTCTGTTGCTAAAACAGATCTCACCAAAGTTGTTCCTGATTGTCTTGTAGTTCATTCTCGTCTATAGTCTTGTCCCCGATGTCCTTTGACAGCTCTTTAGTCTTGTCCATGGTGGTGGGCAAAACTAAAGAGTGAGAGGACTTAATGGAAAAAATTAACTCTGGGGACAAACTTTATTTACATAACAAATTGAGGTCAGGAGATGGCAATCTGTTGGCAGGTTATAAGGGATTAAATACTTATCTCACTTATTGACATGCAAAAATTTACAACTTTTATGCTATTTCCAGCTATTTCCTGGAAGGGCATGAAAACTACTTATATTTTTATTCATCATTTTTTCAAATGCATTTTCCTTACAAATGTGGCACAGTTTAGGGGGAAATAAACAGGCTTTCCAACTGTATAAAATATATTTCCAAGAAGCGTTGTTATAACAAAGAAATAATATATCAAGCACAAGTCTCCCTACTTTTTTTTTAGTTTATAATGCAGCTTTATGTGAAATATTGCTTTGGATTCACTTTCCTTACTAGCTAACTTGGCACTCCAGCCAAGAAATCACTTCATACTCCAAAAAATGGTGAAAGTGGTAATAACTATGATGCAAAATTTAGGAATTGCTTCCTTCCCACCGTTGCCAAGTGCTCATTCATAGATTTTCTTATTGTTGGGATTTATTCTTAATATTATAGAGCCTTTACAATATAAAACTCTTTGAGATAATTGTTGTTGTTGTTGTTGTTGTGAATTAGCACTTTATCATTATTATTATTATTATTATTACTAAATCCTTTTATTGAGGCTATTTGCTAATTGCTTGTAAGATCTCTCTTACACGCAATTTCATAAAGACAATTAATTATTAGTCCAAAATGTTTTTTTTTTTTTTTTTTTTTTGTGGGTGTCAGTTCTCAGCGTGTTTTCTGCAATAAGAGAGGGAATCACCAAAAGCATCATATTTTTCTGTGTCTGGTGAAACCACTGAGGGCTGGCAGTGAGACGGAGTTAATCACCTAAAGAACAACACATGCTGTGCAAAATAGTCAGACTTGATAAACAGGAACATTAAGACGTGCAAATGAAGCATTTTTCTTCATTATAGTTGTTATTCAAATGTTACTTATTGGTAACGGGTCCAGTTTGTACTTAGTGGTGAATAGCGAGTGAGTAGGACAGAGCTCTGGAAGAAAGACAAGTGAAAGGACGGAGGTTGGTGATGTAGACCGTATCTGTGAGTAGGGATGGGTATCGTTTAGGTTTTATCCGATACCGGTACTTTTGAAACGGTGCCGGTGCTTAAACGGTGCTCGAACCGGTGCTCGAACCGGTGCTTAAAGAATAGAAAACACAAACTTTGTCCAAAAACCTCTCATGTTTAGCTTTAGCCTTTTTGGCCAGGGTGAAGGGAGTATCTGCCATCAAACAAGAAGACAGCCGCATGTAACTACGACGGTCTTTGCTAGTTCACCTTACATGCATTAATTTAAAAAAACGCTATACGTCGCCAGGTGTTTCATCAGATTCGAGGTGTTACCTCTGCACAGTATCACCTTAAAGCACTTGTTGCAGGCTGCTGAGTTTGCATCTTTTGCTGTGAAGTACAGCCAGACTTTTGACCGCTTCACCTTGGGCATTTTTAATCTGTCGCTCTGCTTTAAAAGAACATACGTACCTGGGCCCGCCTACTATCCTTGGAAAGGTAAAATGATTGGCTAGAATCCAAAGTGTGTGACATCGCAGGAAAAAAAAGCACCAAAATGTGCGCTGCTTTTCGGTCTGGTTACTACAGTTTATGTCAGAACTGGTGCGATAATGGCACCGGATACCGGTACCCATCCCTATCTGTGAGTGAAATAGTCAGAGAAGCAAAAATGGGAATGACAGACTTTTGCAGGCCTAATTATCCTACTGCTTTAATTATACTTGTAGTGAGTATCACATTGAAACCCTACACCCACCCAGCTACTACCATAGACAAGTGCCCACTCTCACTTCCACATGAAAGCAGAGACTGAACAGAAGGCGATCCCTGCAGTCTGCGCTTGCAGCTCCCCCGCAGTGGATTCTGGGTCAGGTTGTATTCACCAGTGGAGCAGAGGGAAAGCCTCGACTGGCAGGGCACGAAACACTACAGAGCTGCTGGCTTTTTGAAGCAGGGAAATGAGAATTTGCCACTGCCTGAGCTTGCATCACCCCTGCTCCTCACCCACTCCCACGGTGGAGTGGGGAAGAGTTCAGACACACCGTTTCACTCGGGCTTTGTCAGTGCGGACCGCAGCCCACGCTTTGTTCTTCAGTTTTGTGTGGATGTACAGGTGATAGACATAGTCAGTTTGAATAGAGAATTACACAATGAAGGATGCGCAGTTATTTACAGGGAGTGCAGAATTATTAGGCAAATGAGTATTTTGTCCACATCATCCTCTTCATGCATGTTGTCTTACTCCAAGCTGTATAGGCTCGAAAGCCTACTACCAATTAAGCATATTAGGTGATGTGCATCTCTGTAATGAGAAGGGGTGTGGTCTAATGACATCAACACCCTATCTCAGGTGTGCATAATTATTAGGCAACTTCCTTTCCTTTGGCAAAATGGGTCAAAAGAAGGACTTGACAGGCACAGAAAAGTCAAAAATAGTGAGATATCTTGCAGAGGGATGCAGCAGTCTCAAAATTGCAAAGCTTCTGAAGCGTGATCATCGAACAATCAAGCGTTTCATTCAAAATAGTCACCAGGGTCGCAAGAAGCGTGTGGAAAAACCAAGGCGCAAAATTAACTGCCCATGAACTGAGAAAAGTCAAGCGTGCAGCTGCCAAGATGCCACTTGCCACCAGTTTGGCCATATTTCAGAGCTGCAACATCACTGGAGTGCCCAAAAGCACAAGGTGTGCAATACTCAGAGACATGGCCAAGGTAAGAAAGGCTGAAAGACGACCACCACTGAACAAGACACACAAGCTGAAACGTCAAGACTGGGCCAAGAAATATCTCAAGACTGGTTTTTCTAAGGTTTTATTGACTGATGAAATGAGAGTGAGTCTTGATGGGCCAGATGGATGGGCCCGTGGCTGGATTGGTAAAGGGCAGAGAGCTCCAGTCCGACTCAGACGCCAGCAAGGTGGAGGTGGAGTACTGGTTTGGGCTGGTATCATCAAAGATGAGCTTGTGGGGCCTTTTCGGGTTGAGGATGGAGTCAAGCTCAACTCCCAGTCCTACTGCCAGTTTCTGGAAGACACCTTCTTCAAGCAGTGGTACAGGAAGAAGTCTGCATCCTTCAAGAAAAACATGATTTTCATGCAGGACAATGCTCCATCACACGCGTCCAAGTACTCCACAGCGTGGCTGGCAAGAAAGGGTATAAAAGAAGAAAAACTAATGACATGGCCACCTTGTTCACCTGATCTGGACCCCATTGAGAACCTGTGGTCCATCATCAAATGTGAGATTTACAAGGAGGGAAAACAGTACACCTCTCTGAACAGTGTCTGGGAGGCTGTGGTTGCTGCTGCACGCAATGTTGATGGTGAACAGATCAAAACACTGACAGAATCCATGGATGGCAGGCTTTTGAATGTCCTTGCAAAGAAAGGTGGCTATATTGGTCGCTGATTTGTTTTTGTTTTGTTTTTGAATGTCAGAAATGTATATTTGTGAATGTGGAGATGTTATATTGGTGTCACTGGTAAAAATAAATAATTGAAATGGGTATATATTTGTTTTTTGTTAAGTTGCCTAATAATTATGCACAGTAATAGTCACCTGCACACACAGATATCCCCCTAAAATAGCTAAAACTAAAAACAAACTAAAAACTACTTCCAAAAACATTCAGCTTTGATATTAATGAGTTTTTTGGGTTCATTGAGAACATGGTTGTTGTTCAATAATAAAATTATTCCTCAAAAATACAACTTGCCTAATAATTCTGCACTCCCTGTATTTGCATGTTGCTTTGCTGACATGCCATTGTAATACATGGGATTAAGGGACGGACATGACTGCATGTGCATGCATTTGAGAAGCTGCCTCTGGCGAACGTTAGAGTGCCGTTTTCATCCTCATGACTCAGTTGAACAAAATGACACCTCAGGCTTCAACTTGTTACACAAGAGACTTGTGTGAGAACATAGGATGGTAATGACTTATCTTTTCTGCAAATAGGACTGTGCATATCATACTCTCATAGGTAATGCAGGTGTGCTCAGGGGAAATAAATCTGTATGGTGTACATGTCTAAACACTGATTAGTTGCTTGCAGAAGGGACAGTATCATCTCACAGAGGACCAGGTTGGAAAAATGAGATCTGAAAATGGCTCAAGTCTTAACAATAATCTAACATGTTGCTAGTATGCTGATTTATTTTTCCTGACATGAGCATCTGCAGACTCGGACCAATATTTACAACCATCTCCTTTCTTGTCTTGAAACAGTTATGCTGGCTCCCAGAGTTTGAAAGATTTTAAAAGTTAAAATACACATTTTAAAAAGACACACTTGGATCTTTGAACCCTGAACTAAAACTATTATGTACAGTACATTTTTGTGTTTGTTTCACCTCTACACTTATAGCATTGTTCAAAAATATCGATACAAAAATCAGAAATTCAAGTTGGCTTTTTTTTTTTTTTTTTTTTTTTTTTTTTAAACTTTCTGACAGGCACCGTTTAGAACTCAACAGGGGTCTTAATTGAATCTATCACTGTAATAAAAATATGTTGGCTTGTCACAAACATGATGGTGTGTCATGTGTTTGTAGGCTAATAAGAACTATGACATGCTCTAATTAGCACTGCACTGCAAAGCTTTAGTTCATCTATTACAGTAGCAATGCCTGCTATCTAATATTGCTGCCAAGGGAGATGCTGACCTGGAGGCTTCTGTTTTTTTAAATGCCCAAATATTAGCAAAAAAGCTTTTATTCTCTTCCAGTAATTGGCAGTTGGTGGCAGTGATGTGCAAAGAAGAAGAGAGAAAAAAAAAAAAAAAAAGTAACAACCCAAGAAAGGCAAGTATGGTTGCAAATAAAGTATATACAACAAAGCTCTAAAAGTAAATGTGTCCTTTCTTAGCAAGAAACTACAGAATAATTTTATGTTGAATTAAAACTGTAGAATCTGAGGCCACATTGAGATTCTGTCATGACTTGATGTAAATAAAATAAATAAATCTATATTTTTTGCACTACTCAAGCAATTAAGCACCATTGACACTCACATGAACTCTTTTATAGAAGCTGCCACATTTCCTTAAGCTTTCTTTCCACTAATGCATGACTTCAGAAGACACCCAGATAACTAATTCAACCTACAGCTGTTGTTCATCTGTTATTTCTCTCAAGTTTTCTGCAAAAGATTTCTTATCAAGTAGCACTGTGATAGTGAGAAATGTGACATTGAATGTAAGGGAAAGTGTCAGAAGATAAAGTGTTGTTTTGAGCCAAGAGACTCATCAAATCATGACTAGAGTGAAACATGCAGTGTGTTGCACTATAAAGCACTTTACAAAAACTGGATCAGTTTCATCCAAAGCATGATTAGTCAGATAAAAAAATGACTATACCATCATGAAATCGATACATAAAGCTTTGGAAAAGAGAGAACAGCAACTTCACTGCATGTAAAGCATTTGTTAAATACATATAGAAAGCTTTATATCTGTACAAGGATTAAGTAAAGCATGCCTAGTTTTCTGAGATGATCAGATACAACCTCTAAACCACAAAAGAAGGAAATAAGGTCAAATGTTGTGATGGGCTAAGGAACACCAGTATTTCACAGCAGATGACGGTAAAAAAAGACTTTTTACTGATGAGTCCCAGTTTGAGGATCATGGCATTAACAGAAATGTATTAGACTCACAGTAAACACTGTGTTTTACCAGTGTGTGGGTGCATACTCTGGAATTGAACTACCTCTTTTTTCTGTAGTCATGCTCCACCTTTTTGGTAGTGCAGTTATGGAGAATGTTTTATACTCCAGCAGGATAAGTCTAAATGCATGTCAGAGAATTGCGGAAGTAAACCTGAATACAAGACATGTCTGTCAAAAATGGACAGAATAAGTTCTACAGACATGATATTGTTTGTATTTCAGGTTCCTATTGAGGAAAAAGTTATTTAGTGACAATTATCTTTATTGCTTTAGTGCCCAGCTGTGGTTAGTATGCAGCACTTATCTAATGGAGTATGACTTTAGGTAGCCACCATATAACTGAGGACTGTGCAGAAAAATATACTCATCAAACCCTTATTTTTTTTGAATCACTCAATAGTTTAAGTAGTTTCGTGACTCATAAAAATAAATCAGATACTTGGAAAGGGGTGGAGGGTTCATTTTGCTTGAGCTTTTGTTCATCGACTCTTAGAGATACTAATGAAGGTTGCTGCACATGGGTGATTAACTCACAGCATCACAGCACCTTTGAGGTCTTTGTTCCAAAGAGTGAAGGAAAATGACTTTCATCGCTCTCTGTAGCCTCCTCAAGATTTCCTATTTAATTTTCAAGCTTTTATCTACATTAGAAACTCCTTCCACTGAATATCTGGTAGAGGTAGTATGTTTTTACCCATACTCATACCCCGTTTTTTAAATGAAGCAAATTTTTTATTTATTTATTTATTTATTTTTATAGAGGAATGAGAGCATAGAGGGTAAAATCAATGTTTCCAAACAAGATTCCCAGGTGATCCAAAAAAGCTTCTCAGCATTAGTTAAATCCAGTGATTGCAGACATTAGACATTATCAAATTATTGAATATTTGTGCTCTACGTGTTTCCCTTCATATCCTTAGTGCTTTTTTTTTCCCTCACTGAACTTCAGTTATTGCATATCCTCTGAATTTCACTGGTTGTGAATATCAACCCCAGAGTTGTGGCTCTGACAGAGGTGAATCTAGGAGGGTACAGAGGTGGGTGGGCTGCTGGAGAGACGTGCCCTGATAAATCACATCTGTTCTGGAGATGTGAGGCTGATGCCTGAACTGAAGCGTGACCGAGTGTTGAGGGGAGAACAGCTGATCAGGAGTGGGGGGGTTGCAGAAAATTCAAACTTTTGACTCCTTCTCCTCCACTTCATCTTCATTCCCTTGGGCATGTGTTCTTTTGTGTCTTTGCAAACAGGAAGCCACTGTAAGTACTTTTAAGGTGCATGCATGAGTAAATTCATCTCTTTTTCCAGAGTAGTAGCTGAGGTGAACAGATGGAGCATCAGGGAGCGTTACATAACGTCTAATATCGAGCATCATGAGGGTAAAAAAGTGGCTCAGGATAACTCGATGTGTGTGGCTTGGTGTGAAGTTTACTTTCAGCATTTTAACATAAAATCTACCACTCCAATAGACACGCTGTGAACTTTATGTAATTCATGTTATACTTATCCATAGCAGCAACACAACACCTTCTCTTAGAGTCTGACCTGTTTATTAATGCTGGCTCGTGGCACCACAGGGAAACCATTTAATATCAATCTGAAGATCCGACCAAGGGCTCGGTTAGGTTGTCTTGGGGTGACCGTACCACTCAATTCCTTTTAGTGGATGTGGCAGAATCTGGTGTTAAACTCTGGCTTAATTATTGTACTGCACAGCTCCTTGGACCAGAAAGGCTAAATTAGCAGAAATACCTGCCTGTGGTGTCACATTAATTGTAAGGCGAACACTTGTCGCTATAAGAGATAATTTAAAAGAAATAATCTTTTTGAAATATGAAGAGCTATTTTAAAGTAAGAGGGGGCACTGTGCCTGAGGCTTTTGCAGACTCACGTGAGTTAAATGTGCCTGAACTCTGTAATGCTTCCTCCATGGATTGAATTTCTAATAAGGCTGCCGACAAAAACCTGGACTGTTTGTATTGTATTAAAAGGTAAGCTGCTGTGCTTCCTGATTTAACTTATTTATTTCAATTGTCATAATAAATGAATACAATCAAAGCAACAAGACAGATTTGTTAGTGTAAAACCGAGGCAGGTGCAACAAAGAGTAGCAAGTCTGTTTGATTGGAGAAGCTGAAACCAGATATTATTTGGCTTTCAGCTCGAACAGTTATTTAAATAACAAACACAGTTGGATCTCTGCAATGTCAGCATGAAATATCTGGCAAAAGAAAGCCAACAAACATGAAAACAGGCAAAGGCAAAATATGGTGACTGCATTTAATCAAATATGCAAAAAAACTGTTCCAGGAATTTGAAGCTCCCACCTAAATGCTTTCTATAAAGGATATACAGCCATAGAAGCAGCAGTGAGGTTCACTATAAGATAGCATTGTACTCTTCATAGTGACTGTGCAGTGGTGCTGTTTGTGCTGCGTGCTCAGCTGTGATAATTAAAAGACTCCCTCCCCTCGTGTCCCACCCCCAGAGTGCTCGCTGTTTCCTACACAACTCAAAGAACAACTTCTCTGGGTTACCTAACATCGAGATATCGAGGGCAGGAACACTAAAAAATCCTGCTTCAGACACCGAAATTAACTTTAATTAAAATTTAATTATTATTATTATCCTTATTATTATCACCAGCCTCTTCTGCTGAAGGGGAGTAATTTCACCTCACAAAAGCAAGTTAGTAGCTTCAGGATTTGTAATCATGAAGCGAAGACTAGCAGGAAAAATATGACTAGCAGGAACATTCCACCAAAAGGTTTATCAAGAAGTTATATTAAAGTTTGCCTCTTTATTATTTAAAAAGTAATTTCCAATATAATATTTACTTCACAGTATATATTTTTAAGCCTTAGCTTGAACAACTTCACATATCTGAAAAGTTGTTCAAGTATCTCAAAGGAAAGGAAAAGCATCAATTATGGTTTCCACTCGAACATATTATCCGTCTGTTGGAGTTGCATAAATACAGTTTCCTCAATCTGCACTTTTTTTTTTTTCTTACGCAGTCTTTTTGGCACACAGAGAATTAATGTAACCATAAAACGTCCTCTTATTTGGAATACAGTTCATTTATATCATTAAACTAATGGGAGATTTTTTTCTTCTCTTATGATAGTTAACTCTGGTTTAATATGATACACAGAAGATTTCATAAATAATGATTATTTGTAATGGATTGAGAACATTTTAGGAATAAGCTGACTGGAAAGTGTGCACTACATCTTATGGACATTGTTTTTCTTGTCTTCATCCTGACTCTGCCTGTTTTCCACAACTGGGGCCTCAACTGGTTTTGTTTCCAAATTAGAATTCATATATTCATGCTAACTGGAAAAGCAGATACGAGAGCAAATCTGAGCATGTAGCTATGAATATTATTTAACATGTTAGAGTCATGCTTATTCCCATGAGCTTCCATAAACAACCGACTGAATTAAGTAGCTATATGGTTATTGACAGTAAATCTGTTTGTTGAAATGAAAATGTGGACGCCTGCTCGTTTAAGTGCATATCACCTTTGGGGAAGTAAGAGAAATAAAAGCAAAGACGAGGATGAGGATATTTCAGAGTGAGTTAAAGGAAGACAGTAAAGGTAACAGTTAGTGACAGAAAGGCAGGGAAGAACATTTGTCAGACTGCAGGGTTTCCTCTGAGGGAGGTCACTAACCCTGACGTTTACCTCTGTGCAGCTTGATGTCATTTGCATGTTCACACGTTCGCATGTCAATTATCAGACCTCTAACAGTGCTGTCACATGTCGACTGTGGTTTACGTCTACCCTCCCTCTGAGGAGAAAGACGAGACGGCAGGAGGAGTACAGACAAACGGTAATGCAAACTAGAATGATTAAAGATTTGTATTTTCTAATTATGTTTTTGTTTTATATCAGTTTCAGTGTGCTTTATTATTCTTATTGCATCTTATTAAAGGTATCTTCTGGATTTGGTAAGAAAGTAAAATGAATGTTCATTTTCTATGAAAAATTAAATGTGTGCATCCTGGAGTAACGCCTACTTAAGACAAATTTTTGGCTAATATGGATACACATATTGTTAAAATAATAGTTTAATAATCTTTCATCCCTTCATCTCACTGTGGGTTTGTGATTTTTGTGTTTTGTTTTTTCTTTTTTCTTTAAAGGGAAATCGGCACCTGCAGGACTGGTGATATGTTCACTGTCCACAGGATACTCATCCAGGCTTCATTTACACTGTAGATGAAATGATGGCGTCCCGCTGACTGATGACTGAGTAATAAAACCAGTTTACCCATCACACCGATTTTCTGTGCAATACATATTTCCTCCAGGTGTAAGCAGTGGCTGGCTGCCTTGGAAAAGCAAATGCATATTGATGCATGCAGAATGATTTCGTTCTTAATGACTTTTCTGCTTCATTCTTCTGCTTTGATTGAGCTACAAAAAAATCAATATACACCAGCAGCCTTCCTCCTTTCATATCATTGCAATTTGTCTTTACAAAATACATCCACACATGCTTAATAGACAAATACATAATGTAGCACTTATTCCCACAGTGATTTCAGCTATTCATGGTGACTCATGCTCGCCACAGTAATGAGTGAGACACCTCATAAAAAGGATGAGAAAAGCATGCAGGCCTTTCAGCCGTCCTCTGGCTCATCCTCTCATTGCCTGTTACACGGATATTTCAGCAGTGATATTTCAGCCCTCCACTTTAATGCTTTTGTTGATGGCAGCTGAGCGTTTGTGACACACACCTGAAGATACAGGCTAGCAGTCATATCAAATGTCAGGACTGGGGAAATGGTTTAAGCATAAGCCGCTACTTCAAACCGCATCTCTGCTCTGTCCTTTTGATCTTCTCGGATTATCAGTGATGTCTCCCGGTTGGTCTGCATCAACGACAGCCTGTTGGTTGCTGATCTGATTTTTAGTGCACGGTTGAAAGGAAGCCTGTAGGAAAGCATTGAGTTCCTGTTTGAGTTTTGGATGAAAGCCCACATGACAGGCTCACAGTGCCTTGTGTGTTGTTGTCCATAGGTGGGCAGTGTTAGAGAGGTAATAAAAGGTAGATCCAACCCACTTCTCCCCCCCTCAGAGGGATAATCAATCTGATTTTGCTGCAGTTTTTCCTGGAAGATCCATCTCTAAACCGGAGCATCCAGGCAAGAGGCCAGAGACTCAGGTGCTCAGTGCTCAGTGAAGCAGAGAGGAGCTCTGCCTGTGTGTCACTTTGACATGAATGTACTGTTTCTGACTGTGTGTTGCCCTGGATGTGTAGTTATATGAGTGTAGTTTTGAGTCGTACTTTGGAAACCGTATTGTTTTCTGCAGGGCTGTGCAACTTAAAAGGTTGTAAACCACAGCACCTGCACCACATGCTGTCAGTCAGGAGTGTGCTTTTTGTTGTGGTGTCTGCATAAAAGCTTTTACATGTGCACTTCAGCTGCCAGCTTCACTCGTGAGTGAACTGTCCCAGTGAGGAGGTTATTTCTCGGGGGATTCCCACTCTGACAGTGGGTTGCTCTTGCAAGCTGAGCCCAAGAACCCATGGGACAGAGAGAGACTGTTTTTAAAGTCTCCCCAGGCTCCATAACATAAAGTAGTGTTTAGGATAGTTTCTAAAGAAAGAGGTTATGATTGAATCAGGGTTTGTGGTATATCTGCAAAAAGCAGAATCAAGGGGAAAAACAGTTGAGAGCCATATTACAGAGAAATTGTAGCAGAGATTTTGGGTGGTGTCCAAAATTTGGGGATATTGGTTTCTACTTCCCCTCCAGTGCAATAGAGATAAAGGAACAAAACTGAAATTATTACCTCTTTCAATAAACCCAATAATCCCAAAGTGGAAGATTTTAGGGAATAATTTGAGTTAGAGCATTTATCTCTGTTAAATTTAACTAAAGGCGTGTATGAATGAACAGTGGTAAAAGTTTGCACCGCTATGCAAAAGTCTTGAACCACACCTCAATTCTTTGCTTAGCTGGGAAAATTGGAAATGGATGCAATGATATATTGAAACGTGCACAAATATGAATGGAAATACAGTATATGTATTTCAAACGGAGTTTGTACAGTTCTAACAAGCTTGAAATTCAATTCGGATGTACCCTTCTTCCAGGCCCAACCGACTCTACATTTATTAAGCCTTTTTTAACATGTTTTAATGCTTTGTATCTTGTTCTATTTAATCTCAACACCCCCTAAAAACAGTCAGTGATCACTGTCTGCCTCCCTCGGTTTTTATTATCACTGTTCATTTTAAAGCTGTTTTTAAAACCTTGCGATGTAACTACAGCCCAGCCCATGCAGCAGTATATTAAAGACTAACCTTATATTGCAGTTGTTCTCCTGACTTAAGTTTGGTCCGTTTACAGCATCCTGCCATGCAATGGCATTTGTCCCTGACCATCGGGAACCCTCATGTTAACTTTTATCGAGTGGAAAAAAGTTAGCGTTCGTCCTCCAGCTTCACTGTGTTTATGTTATGCTAACATAGCTGTGTCGCTAGCGATCACATAGCACATCGTTATATACCAGCTAGTCCAACTTCAGTAACCCTACAAACGTCACTGGTGTTTCCTTTCCTGTTTTCATTTATGTTGGAAGTTATAGCAGAGCTGTACGTTTAAATTTTTTCAGAAATCTCTCAGTCAGAACATGATATATTATCTTTAGATGGAAACTAGCGAGCTAACTTCTAACTCCGTTAAATTTCATAAATTCTGTTTTCATGGATGCCTGGATGTTAAACTGAATTGTTAAACCTGGTAGAGCAGCTACACTGATCATTTTATTGCAGATGAAAGAAATTAGACAGTTTCTCTAGCTCTCAGTGATGCCGCAGTGTTTGTTTGACTTAGGGACCTGCAGTGGAGTTTGGGCCCAGACATGGCTAATGACATCAGACTTAAAGACCGGATATTGAGTATGACTACCTTTATTCTTCTACAATGCCAGGACTCACTTAGGCAAGCTTTAAACAATAGTTTGTTTGTGTTATATTATATCTGTGTGAAATATACCTGATGATAGTGTTACAAATCGGCATGCTAGTGTTCTAGGGTTAGGGCCCTGGTAAGGCCAGTCCAGGACTGATAGTTTTCCACTGAGTGTGTTGTTATCTGGGTATTCTTTTAATGTACTGGCGATGTATTTGGGATCATTGTTATGTTGGAAAATGAAGCCATTGCCAATCTGATGCTTTATAGCATGATGGATCAGAATCTGACATTACTTCATTCATATTTCCATCAATTTTTACCAGATCTCTAATAACACTGGCTGAAATGCAGCCTAGTGTTTTGGGATGCGTGTTAAGCCATTTACCCTGCTGTGTATGGCTGTGCAGGTGCTCAAAGGTTATCATGGCACTGTTGGCCCATCCTCGCCTTTGTTGCTCATTCGCTGCGACTCATCTCTGCATTCCCTATAGTCTGTTTATTGTGGTTTAAAGCTTAGTTCCAAGTCGCATGCTCAGATCTGTGCGCCACATAAATCCTTTGATGATCTTGCGTTTGGATGTCCACTGCACAAACATTGCTCTGCTCTGCCAAGCCTGTCATTCTGTTTAAGCTGCAGTGCTGTTTATGAGAGAGAGAAATTTACCACAATAATTGGACTTGAGGATGGGGATTTATAAATATTACAATGTGCTGAATCTTTACCAATAACTAGTACTGCTATTTGCTGTCATGACCCCCCCAAGCTAGGAAAGATTAAAGATTGATCCTCTCCAACTGTACTGTAAAAAAAACTCTTTGTGACATCTCTGTGCTACTGTGGTTGATCAAGACAAGATTTACAAATATTACATGGGAAAGAAAAAACCCCACGCACACAGAACGTTAACTGAGTTGGCAGCACAAACGAGCATCAGCTTGCTGTTTGGATTTTCAAAGCAATTATCAGATTTTCTTCCAAGCATCTGAGCCAGGTTTATACAACTCTGAATCTTCACAGGCAGGGACTACAATCGCTGACAAACAGCTCAGTATCAAGCATCAAGTAGACACATTTGTAGCAATATATAAATTGTATATCACTGACGTTTCTGTGCATTTCTCTGATGTCCAGTTCATGGAGATTTACAGCACAAACAGTACAGACCTTTCAAATGTTCATATTTCTAATCCTCAAAAGAACAAAAAACAAAAAACAAAAACGAAAATCAATAAAAAGCATGAAATAACATAATAGTGGAAATTTATCAGCCATTCCTCAGGTTTGCTTCTGCTCATCAAAGAACTTTTTCCCTCTGTAAATCCTAGTCTGTTCTGCATTAACATTTTTAAATTCAATGCAAAGAGCCAACCAATTTATTTCAGTTATTTACTTATAAACAATTTCGAATACGTTCAGTGGCAAGTAAAGTTTGGTTTCTAATTCATGTTAATTATTTTAGTCAATTTTCTGCGGTGGCCCCGAGAGGCCAAACGGACTACAACTTAAGAAAACACCAGCAATAAGAAAACCACTGCAAAAGCTAACAAAACACAACGGAAATAGGAAAAACGAAAGCGGAAATGGGGAAAAAAACTGTTTTCCAAAAGCACAAGGGAAATGTTTCTGGGGAGACAATAACCCGACGGACCAGTTGCAGTAACTAAAATATGCTAAGAATTGCGCTGGGAGACACTTAAAAGAAGTGGAGGATCTATCGGTTTTATGAGGAAAGAAAAGATGAGAGGTAAGCCTAACTATTAGCCTAAAAATCCATCATCAGTATTATATAAATCATGAGATTAAAACACACTTACCTAGCATATTTTGGTTCCTGCAACTGGTCCGTCGGGTTATTGTTTCCCCAGAAACACTTCCTTTGTGCTTTTGGAAATCAGTTTTTTCCTATTTCTCTTTTCTTTTTTCCTATTTCCGTTTTCGTTTTTCCCTATTTCCGTTGTGTTTTGTGTGCTTTTGCAGCATTTTTCTTATTGCTGGTGTTTTCTTAAGTTGCAGTCCGTTTGGCCTCTCAGGGCTACTGTAATTTTCTCTTAGACTACATTACTATAAGTGCTACTCTTTAGACAGCAGGTCTAATATCTGAAACATTAGATTTACTTTGTCATAATCTTCTTTCGGCCGGTGACTTTAGAAGTCACCAAATGGGATCACCTGCCTCCAATCTATCCCTTGTATCCTCTTCTGTCACCTAACCCTCTGCATATCCTCCTTCACTAAGTGCATGAATCGTCTCTGTGGTCTTTGTCTTTTTCTCCTGCCTGGCAGCTCCATATTCAACATCATTTGCTGGGGTTAAACTGGGTCAGAAAGATCTGGAATAGCATTCCGGCACCTTCAGTTAATAAGTAATTAAATGTGATAGGTTGATACAGGTTACTCTTAAATTAGTTTAATTTTGTGTGTGGGTGAATGTGGGTGTGACTAAGTGAACGTGCGCTGCAGCTTGTCATTGCTTCCAGTGAGGGCATAGATATATTTGCTCAGTAATAAGAAAATAAAGATGTCCCACAGCTGCTAACGGATTAAGCTCATCTTTTCTCCTTCTCATCTTGTGATGTGTTTTTTGGTGTTAAAATATGAAGTGCCAGGTCATTTCAAAGCTTTCAATTTCAGCTCAACAACCAAACACCGAAACTGTCTGTGAGCTAAATGTATCGTTGCTGTATTTCCCATGGAGAGAAAAAATGGTAATGAAGAGAGGACAGGAGTGGAAGACCAGAGTGCCTTTCTAACTTTGTCTCCATACTGCTCGACCTGAGCTGTCCCTGTGATACACTACTTTCTAATCTTCTCCATTCTGGTCACTTCCTATGAAAATTAGCTTAGCTTCAATTCTGCCACCTCCATCTTCACCTCCTTTTTGTCAGTGCCACTGTCTCCAAACCAGACATCATAGCAGGTCTCATTACCATCTTATAAACCTCTCCTTTCACTTTTAGTGCTGTCCTTCATTGACAGATACCTCCTGACACTCATCTCCACTCTTTCCCCACCTCTCTTGTGCACTGTCTGTTACTTTTAGATAACTGACCCTAGCTATTTTAACTCACCCACCTTCACTACCTCACTGTTACACCTGCTTCCATGTCCATTTTCAACTTCTTTCCTCAGAACCTAAACAATTGAAAGATCTAATTTGAGACAAAGTCAAGATTCCAGTCCATTTAAACTGAATTGTAATTAATATTATTTCATAATGAAATCATAACTTTTTAAAATTTTATCAGCTTTTTAAAAATACTTTTGAAAAATAATGTATAGAATTAAAATAAATTTTGAAATGTTTTTATCATGATAATAGAAATAATAAATTAAAAATACATTTTATAACTTTTATTAAAAATATAGAAAGAATAGGTTTTTTTTCTATTATCATTATTATTAATTATATAATGCCAGACTCTTATTTTCATGTTGATAATGATGATGTTTGCTGGTTTATAGCTCTTTTTTTTGTTTGTTGTTGCTATCATAATAATAATAATAAACTTTATTTATAAAGCACACTAAAAAACCAAGGGTATACCAAGGTGCTTGACAAAAATAAAATAGGAAAAGGGAGATGGGAGGGAAAAGAGAAAGGACCTGGCACGTATCAATTATAAAAACCTTGACAATCATAAGATATAAAAATAGTTCACAAGCATAACAGATAAAAATGTACAACGCCACCAAGTGTTAACTAGGTGGAAAGGCAAGATTAAACAAATAAGTCTTCAGCCGTGATTTAAACAGTGGCATAGAGTCAGACGTCCGGATAGCAACAGGAAGGTTGTTCCATAAGACCGGGGCAGCTACAGCAAACGCACGGTCACCACGAGACTTCAGCCGAGAACGAGGTTGCTCCAGAAGAATTTGGGTAGCGGATCTAAGTGCTCTGACAGGAGTATGTAACCTGAGAAGCTCATTGAGGTAGCTCGGCGCCAAGTTATTAATGGTTTTGTAGGTGAAAAGTAATATTTTAAATTGAATACGGTATTTAATTGGGAGCCAGTGCAAGCCAGCAAGAACAGGAGTGATGGAAGAAAACTTCCTGCTACCTGTCAAAAGGCGTGCCGCTGCATTCTGGACAGTCTGCAATCTAACGAGAAGGGTGGAGGAAAGGCCAATGTAAAGAGAGTTGCAGTAGTCCAACCTGGAAGTCACGAATGCGTGAATGAGTTTTTCCAGGTCAATGTGCGGAATATAGCGCTTAGCCTTAGAAATGAGGCGCAGCTGATTAAAACTAGACCTCACAACAGCAGACACTTGCTTGTCAAATTTAAGCGAGCTATCCAGTAGTATGCCCAAATTACTGGCATAATCAGAAGGAGAGCTAGCAAAAGGCATCAGAGCAGCACAGAGTTGGTCGCGGGGGATTTTACTATCAAACACCACGATCTCCGTTTTCTTTTCGTTCAGGACAAGAGAATTACTCTTGAACCAACCTTTAACCTCACGCATGCATTCACGAAAATAGTGAAAAGACATAGCAAGATCGTCAGTAATCTCAAAATAAATCTGTATATCATCAACATAGCAATGAAAGGCAATATTATACTTCTCAAAAATTGCTCCAAGAGGGAGCAGATATAGCGAAAAGAGAATAGGGCCTAATACAGATCCTTGAGGCACACCACAGCGTACAGGTACCGAGGAAGATGAAGTTGCCCAAATTAACCGAAAAAGACCTGTCAGCAAGATAAGATTTAAACCAGTTGAGGGCAGTGCCTCTTATACCCACAGTATGCTCAAGTCTTAGTAGAAGAATGTTATGCTCAACCATATCAAAAGCAGAGGAAAGGTCCAATAAGACCAGGACCACAGAGCGTCCAGAGTCAGTGCTTACAAATAGGTCATTGAGAACTCTAAGCAAGGCCGTTTCAGTGCTATGCCGTGGCTTAAAGGCAGACTGAAATTTCTCTGCAATGTTGTTCGCGTCTAAGTACGCCTGAAGCTGAGAGAGAACTAGTCGCTCCAGGATCTTGGACAGAAACGGAAGCTTAGAGATTGGTCGATAGTTCAAAAGATCATAACAATCAAGATTCTTCTTTTTCAGAATAGGCTGGACTACAGCATGCTTAAAGGCCAGTGGGACAGATCCAGAGAGTAGAGAAAAATTCATTAAGAATAAAATGCTCGGTCCAATTGCATCAAAGCAGCCCTTAACAATGCGTGATGGGAGAATATCAAACACAGCATTGGTGTTTTTCAGTTGATCAACCAGCTGCTTCAGAGTCGAAAGCGACACGGGCTCAAATTGATGAAAAGTTGAATTACACTCAGAGGAAAAGACAGGATAAGAGGCAGACGAAGAGGAAAGCTTAAGGGATGAAACCTTATCTAAAAAAAAGAATTTGAAAACGCTCACAAAGAGCTTGTGAATACAGTAAAGGCATATCAGGACAGGGATTAACAACAGAATTAAAAATTTTAAATAGCATACGGGGGTTAATGTTTCTTCTTGACGCTAGCTTTATTTATTGATATTATGAAGAGCTGATCAGCTATTATAGCTAGAAAAGAACAAAGAGTTAAAATGATGAGAAATGGTCCTCTAATCTCATCTTAATGTGACATGAACTGTTGATCATTGAATTGTATGGTACGGGTACCCTGCATAGTTTCCTTGTCTTGCTTGGGTGTTGCACTGTGAGGATTTGGATGTTAATGCACTGGTAATACTTATTTGTCAATATTCAGTATTATATTACTGTAATACAACAGTTTCAATTTTTGTGTACTTTTAGGTACAATGTGGCACCATTGCTTAAACAGTATATAGTCTTACTAAAGCTAGAATTTTGACATTCTTATATTTATAACATGTTTCTGAGCTTTATGCGTCATCCTCCGCTGATCCCAATAAACATTTTCGACTTTACCGCAGCTTTTCAAATTAAAGCAAATCTTTGCAAAAACTGTGCAGAAAACATGCTCAGCAAAAATATTATCTATTTGCTCTGAATGTTGAATTGTTATATTTTTGTTGGATGATGAGGAAATCTGTTTGCGACATAGTATTTAAATGCTATTCATATATTCTTCATGATTATTGGTGTGAGAGCAGGCTGCTGCCTTAAGACAAAACTCTCACAGGGACTATCGCAGTGTGATGGGTCTGACTGACTCCTCAGAGCTGAACCGTGGCTTTGCTCTGTGACAGGACCAAGAGAAATGGAGGAAGCAAGTTTCTGTGGCAGATGCTGGGCTGTCTCATATTGTCTCACATGGGACTTAACACATTTAGCACCCCATGGGACTCAACAAAAAAACAATGGCCTCTCTATAAAAACACAGGCGCATCCCTCAGCTGTTCGATAGGAAGCAGTTTTATTTTTATTTTTTGTGTTTGGTATATTTTAAGACGGATCCCTGTCGTGCCCTCCTGGTGCCCCCTGAGGCTGACTGCACACCACAGATTGCTTTCTGCTGGCTCTCTGGATACTGTGAGACTGGAAGAGCCTGTGAGCAGTGCCTGTTCCAGCCTTTTCCACCCTGCCGTCTCTTCTCCCGCTTTATGGTGAAGCTGCCCTGACCAGCTGGTGGAGCTGGGTAGCTGCAGGCTGCCTTGGACTCCGATCAAGTATTGATGTCTGGCTTTTTGTGCTGGCTGACTCACCAAAGATGAGCTCTATGAGACAGAGAGAGAGAAGCATTCTGGAGAGGATGGTGGTTCAAAGGAAGTTTGCATAAAAATTAAAGAGCTAATTGCAGTGTCTTGTGCCAAGAAGATTTCTTACATGCATATTTAAATAGAAACTTTTACCTAACTTATTGAAATACACCCAAGTCCCTGATATACTAAGATTTGATCTTCAATGTATTTGTAACATGCGTCACAAATTTTCTCTTTTTGAAAGATATACCAGCAGAAGAAAACTGCACGAAATCGCTTACTGTGTATGCCTGTGTTTACCCGCTAATATGTCCAGGCTCATCAGCGGCGGGTGCTTTGGCAAAGGAGTGTGCGAAAACTAATCATGGTTGCTGACCTTTTCGAGTTCCATCATGCTGTGCATGGATAATCTCTAGGCAGGCTGTTGTCAGTGTGCATGGGTCAGACGAGGAGGCTAAGGTTCCAGAACTGTTACTGATTGGTTTGGGTCAATTTCTTCCTGACCTGAGGGTGTTTTTACACCAACCCTGTTGTTTTATCTGTTTATATGAGCTATTATGTTCATATGAGCAGACTCTTGAACCCTGATTATTAACCTTTGGAGTTTAACTATAAAACTTTGGTGTTAAAAAATACTGTGTAACACTGGTATAAGTCACCTAAAGCAGGGTTGATGGCAGCTCAATAAAGGTTTTCAAAGAAATTGTGTTTATTACTACAAATCTAAAAGTCAGAAAATTAGTCAGGGTAGAAGGGAGGTTGTTGGTTTTCTTTACTAACAGTAACATAATAAACTTATAAAGCATAATTGTTTGTGTTAGTTTGCTCTCAGAAAAAGTAAATTAAAAAGACATAGTGATCCTATTTCAGAATACTGACCTTTAAAAAGTGCAGACTGAGCTAAATTGCAGCACTAATAATCCTGAAAAAAAGGTTATTTTTACAGAGTTCCCTCTGCGTTGACAAAAGACGTACATAAGAAACTTTTAAAACTCTTTAAATGTAATCCACATTACACTAGTGGTACACCATGGTGTTTACTGCCAAGTGGCAAACCATCGGGACTAAAAATGAAGCCAATGCAAAAGTGTCTGCTCCTCCAATAGCCACGTCAGGCTGCCTCTAGAAGCAAGTTAATCCCCATAGGCTCACATGTTAAAGTGCAAAACTTAAACGATGAAACTACAGTAACATGTTTGCATCCCGGTTCAAAAAATGGTTATAGTCTGTAGCTTACTTACCCTCTCATTACAACAATGTTTAATTCTTCCCTTTTGGATTTGGCTTAAAGTTACTGACCTACGTGCAGTTGGTGCCTTTTGTAGAAGTTTTACTGCAGTTATCTATAAGAAATAACAGAGTCGTGGGAGATATGTTGTCCAGTTTTTGGTATTGCAGCAACTTATTAGTCTGTTACTTTGTGTTTTTGAGTAACAGACTATTAGTTATGTCACAGTAGCTAAATCCTGTATATACAGTTGACGGTTTCCAGTGAAGTCCAAACAAACATTGGCTCTAAAAGGGGAAAAAATAGAAAAGAATATGGTTACAATTAGCAGTTTTACCTTTGTGCTGGTCCTTTTGATTACAGACTAAACTTTCATTCACAATGCAAAATATCACCTTTTTTTGTGGAACCAAACTAGAGCTTTACAAACTGTTTGTTTCACTTCAAACAGAAGAACATTAGTGTTGCTGACTTACTAGATTGATGAGTTGATACTCGCTGGTTTGTATAGTTTACTAATGACATCAAACCTAATGTACAAACTAATTCTCTTTAAATTTCTTCAAGCATTTTTGTTTTTGTGGTGTCTCCCCACTTTGCTTCTGTGATATTTTCAGCAAGTAGAAGATAAAGAATGTTTCTAATTTTCTGTGGACAAATGTAATTTAATATGATGTAATATATGATACTGTTGTCTCCTGAGCAACTATGCCATGCTGTTTTAAGTTGCTACCACAACTTTATATAATCTGAACTTTAAAAAAAAGCCTACAGCTTACATAATCGGGCCATCATTCCGCCACTTTCATAACAATTTGTTTTGCTTCGTTTGTATAGAAATGAAAACACTTTCATTTTTTTCACATTTCTTTTTTCATTTTTTCTTTTCCCATATCTTTCACTTCCTTGTGCAGACTCCTGCATATGTTTTCCTGTCTTTTTACTTTAGTGTGATACAAGTTTCTGCATTTTATTGAGAAATGTTAACGTGTTTTACTCTGGCAGACCTATATTTACATCCTGCTTTGTATCTCATGTCGTACTGATGGTGTTTTTGTACCTGCTGCAATTTAAATGGTTTCACTTTCGTCCTTTTCACCCCATTTGCTCAATTCTGCTACTACACCATATATTTTCTTTTCTGCCATCACTTGTGGAGTAGACACTCAGATTCCTCAAGGAATCATTACACATTCTTTCAAGCTTGGCACAACAGCAAAAAATAAAATCTCAGGCTTCTTTACAACCATTCAAACAGAATGAATTCATAGGTGTCTGCTCTTATACAAATGCCTCTTTGCAGTGTTTGTTGTAAAAATTAGACGTATTGCAATTTCACAACATTCATGTCATTATAGTACAGTTAACTTGTTTAGAATAAATTTGATTGCCGGAATCTACAACTTTTTTTTTTTTTCATTAGTTCAAGGAAAAGTCTTTATCTGTAAAAACCACTAAAATCAGTAAGACTACACCTATACAGTCATATGAAAAACTACCAACTCGCAGACTGCTTCCACAGGGTTTAAGAGGTTAAGTCAGATACAATTTAACCTAATAATGAATAAGACTGACCACTTCTAACCGAAGTTTTTGTCATTTTACTGGTTTGGAGAACTCGGTTGTGTTTTAACTCAAACTAATTAAAAACACTATTGCAGAACCTCGAGAGCTGAGCATAAACAAATGCTTTCAAATCTCAATGAGCAGAACAACGTTGTAAAGAGGGGGTCAAAATTTCTCTGTAATAAAGTAAGGGCCTGATAATGTCACACAGATCAATGTATTGTTGCTAAATGTGGTTCGACAAGCTACTGAGTCAGGTGGTGTACTTAGTTTGATACATTCTGTATCACTTTTAAAGATTTATTGGTTTCTTTTCTCATTTAATATTATCCTTACTGAGTCAACACACATATAGACAGGATTATTTTTATAGAAGCGAGGGTGAGAAGGTAATGTGTTTGTAGTGTCCGATATCAGCCTGCTTTTGTATAATTTCTTTGGGGAAGTAACCAGATGATATTGTGCGTGTATCGCCGCCTCATGTCAGTGATGAATCAACTTGAGATGCAGACGGACACATGCTATGTTTTGCGGTAAAAACGTAAATCACTGTATCATATTCTCAGCTCAGACCACAAATGTGTGTATTACTTGAAGGCTACTGTTGGAATGGAAGTTTTCCATTAAATAAAGCCTGCAGACGAGCAGTGAGTGGTAGCTAACATTCTTTAATCAAAACACACAAAGAACAGACAACCAAGCTTGTGGAGAGCCTACATGACCGCGGGGCAGACGGTCAGCAGAGTCTCCCTGAGCCTAGCATGGCTCTCAATTAAATACCTTCTTCAGGAACAAAAGGCAGTACACAGCTGTTTCACACCTTAAGGTTCACACTCCCTTGCTACCTCCCAGGGTCTTCGAAGAGACAAAAGTTTCTTCCTGTGGAGCTGTCTGCTTCCCCCAACTTCCTTACTAGACCCCCACCATTTGTCTTAATGTATGAGTGTGAGACTTGTTAAAATCCAGTGGCACCAAGGCATTATACAATAAAATAATGTGATTAATTCATAAGTAAAAGAAATTCCTATGCACTACACTGAGGCTTTAAATGCCTTTTAGTTCCTGTCTGTTACCTGGAAAGTAGAAGTGCACCTCTGCCAGACACAGGATGGATGAAAAGTGTGTGCTCGAACTTGAAAAGTGAAAGCCTTTTACTTCAGTCTTCTTTGCAACATTTATTTGAAATATTTATTTCCAAATGTGATAAATCTATATGAAATTGTCTTAATATATGAAGGCTGCAAAACAGTTTTGATGTTAGTAATAAGCTGTACTATGGTTAGCTGGATGAACTCGAACTAGCGACCTTTTACTTAACTTGAAGTGAAGTGAAAAAGTGGTACTGTACTTGAAGTGGTACTGTAAGCTGGATTTTGTTATTTTAAGAAGAGGCTTAGGGTAGCTAATGTACTTTAGGCCCGCTGGCCTGAGCTTCACATTTACCACATATGATAGTAGAGTGGTTTCCATCTTCATAGCTTTGAAATGTGTCCCAAAATGTTCCTTTACTTTGTTACATCATCAGAGAGTAAAAACTGTGCTCTCTTTGTGAGCATCTTACAGACATTTCCCACATGTCCTATTTCACAAAAGCTCGAGTTTTCTTTGATGGGCTGAATATCGTTTCATTGAAATCTGCAGATGAAACATGTCTGCCTTTGGTAATGTTTATGCTAATACAGGATGAGCTGCAACTGTACTCGATGCTTTCTAAATCTTGAAGTCTACATTAAAACCCTTCCACGTGGCTGCTTTTTTTTTTTTTTTTTTTTTTTTTTTTTTTAACCAAAAGATGAGACAAATCATCCCCCTTGTGCTTTAGGTGGTGACTCACACTGTGAAAAGTGATCAAAAAAAAGGTTCAACCAGGAACGAAGACACAGAGAGGCAGACACTTCTGCGTCAGATAGATTTTGGGAATTCTCTGTGAGGCTTTTATGTTGTTTAAACTCCATGCTGGGTGTAAATTTTCCACTACTGCTGCACAAATAATCCCCAGGGTTGCAATAATTAAACCAGCAGGGGAGAGTGAAAGAGGATCAGTGTTTCCTATGTGACAACAGAAGCATCCCCTCTGTTGTCAGACTGGCTGACCACAGCAGTCAGGAGCTTATTGACAACATTTATGGCTTCACGTTACTTAGTGCTGTGCAAAAGGCATCTTGTTATTGTGTAGTTTTACGTGTAATTTCTAAGAAACACTTCAGTTGTGTACACGTAATGTGTGCACCTGTTTGTGATCAGGTTATATTTGAATTAAAGAATCATTCTGTGTGGACGCGTGTACAGTGTTTCCAAACAGACCGAGAATATGAAATCTGTGCATTGTTATTGTAAACATAACAATGTAGAATATTTGATTTTGATGAAATGGTGCCATCACATGAATAATTCATGGTGAAAACATATTATTTCAGTAAAAAGATAAGTCAGTATGTGTACACGTTGATATAGAATCTGCATTTACTGCTGCCAGTCACTGTAGAATAAGGTGATTCTAAGATGATTGTATCCTGCAAGCTGAAAATACTCACTGATGAGCTTCACCTTACAGGCACCTTGTAAGGGTACACAATTCTGTGAAAAATATGTATATTTAAATAGCTTCATCAATGTTTTGAGAGAAGAAAAATACCTTAAAATGTTTGTTAGACCTTAAGGATAAACAGGGTGCGAATCAGTGAATGTAGCATTGCTGTTTGTCTGCAGGAAAACTCTGTGTAGTTATTGTGAACTAATGAGTAAATAGAGGCATTTGTTTGAATTGTAAAAAAAATAATAGATCACTCGAGTTTCTGTCCAGCCAATCAACTATACCACTTTACTCGGTACGCCATGCTTTAAAAGGGTTGAGCCCTCTTTTGCCTTTGTTTTAGCCTCAGGCTTCTGCTTCGATGTGTTGTGCATGTTTTGGCTGTAACGAGTGATGATTTGAGATACTGTTGCCTTGCTATTGGCTCGAAGTAGTCTGACTATTCTCCTCTGACCTCTAGCATCATCTTGTTTGCAAGTGGTCAATATATACACACTTATTTATTTATTTTAGCTTTGTTTTTGGAGCTGGCAGCTACTCAAATGTCAGGATTTTGATTTCTGTCTGCTTTTCATTTACAGTTCGAGTAGCACTGAGAGATTGGATTTGAGCAGATTTTGGTTGCATGCATGAAAAGTCCTGAAGCCAATTTTGAAAAATTCAGCTATTGTCTGATGGATTTTGTTTTTTTAATATTTACCTGCATCAGTTGCTGGCAGCGGAAACGGGAAGTTTTTTGTCTGGATGTTTTCACTGTCTACGCCACAGACCTTGAAAAATTGGTTATTAGCCCACAATGCTAAATACACACACATATGCAGACACATACTCTGATTTCTGAGCTTTTCTGGTTTAAAAACCACCATTGCAGACAAAAACAAGTAAATGAAAGCTCTGTAGGTGTGAACTAAAATGGTAACATTACAGCAGTGAAAGGTGATGTATATAGATAGATAGAGATCTGTCTGTCTGTCTGTCTAGCTTTGCATGAATGATTCAAGGTTTCTGAGGCATTATATAAAGGCATAGTATATATTTCAAGGTTTTCCCTCTGTATTTCTCTTCATCCCACTTGGCATGGCTGTCAGTAAAAGTAAATTCTTCCCATTTATCCTGAAGTTTGCCAGACCTTTAACTTCACAGAAATAAAGAGTAAATAGCATGTGGTTGAAGCTATCCTTTAAATATAAACTGCACCTGAACTTTGTTTTTGAATATGGCTTATATGCAGCCAGGTAATGCTAATCAGATTAATTTGATTAATTGATTATCAGCAAGTGTGACCACCGCTATGAAAGCAAAAGTTTGGGCATTATTCCGGTCTGCATCACTGAGGTATGTTAACACAATGCCACAGTCGTAAATGTTCAAGACAGAAAAAATTGAACACATTTATAGATGTTTGGAAGGTTTACCAGGAATATGGTAGCCTGGGTCATGCATAAGTTATGGTTCTGTGATTATGTCTGTTTGCTTGTCTATTTCCTGGTGGATTTCATGCAGAGAGAGGTTTTCGTTCAACGCAAATATGCTCCTGTGCAGTCCTAGAAAATCCCAACTGCACGTTGCTGGATATGGATAATGCCGCATGTCAGCTGAATGCTTGACAAGTGAGCGGGAACAGAGAAGGGAGTAGCAGCAGAATTTACCAGGAAAGGGAGATCAAAGATTTAAAAAATACAACATGAAAAGTACAGAGTGGCTTCAGTGGACACTTCATTCTGTTTCACTGGAGCTCTTTGCATGTTATAACTCTGCTCTCCTCCGCAGCTTTCTGATGAACCAATAACAACACAAACAAGAGTATCCCACAGATCAGTTGTCTCACACTCTTTATATACTGCCACTATCAAGAACAGACACTCTCTGTGTGCAGTGTTGCATTTTAATAAATCCCAAGACTTCTGGGCCAGAGGACACCAAAGTTGAGGTGCTTGGTTATAATGCTCAGTAACGTGTATGGAAAACCCAAACAAAGCATATCAGCACAAGGTGCTACAATTGCCCAGTCAAAGTCCAGAACTCAAATTAATTAAAATGCTATTGCAGAACCTCAAGAGAGCTGAGCATAAACAAATACTCTCAAATCTCAATGAACAGAGCAACGTTGTAAAAAGAGGGGTCAAAATTCCTCTGTAATGGGAAAAGAATCAAGGTGCTGCGATGACCCAATCAAAGTCCAGACCTCAGCCCAACTGAAGTGCTGAGAGAGCTGAGCATAAACAAATGCCTGCAAACCTCATTGAACCGAAGTAACATTGTAAAGACGAGTGAGTCGAAATTCCTCCACAGTATTGTGAGAGACTGATAAAGCCATTTTTACAAAGTTGTGTGTGACTAGTCATATTTTGACCATCATAATAGCCCTGGGGCAGACCCAAGACATGCTGAAGAGATTATATCTCTTTGTTGGCCTGGAAACGCTTTGGTGTTCCCCTGGAAAGGCTGAGGAGTTGGCCGGGGAAAGAAAAGTCTGGGCTTTTCGGCTTAGGTTGCTGCCCCCTCGACCTGGCCCTGGATAAGCAGAAAAGGATGGATGGATGGTCATATTTACGTGAGTGTGACTGTGGTACTGCACAGGTACAAGAACCGTAAATTGGAATTTGTCACAGGTTGTAACAGAGTGCTCAGCCCTGCGTACAGATGAACTGTTGTAATCTGCTACCTGTATTGTAATGCTTGTGTTACTGTTTTATAGGCTGCTTTAATTGATATTTGGCAGAAAGCAACTGTGTAAAATAACTTAAAGTTTGTGTTTTCTGATCATTTTATTTCAAATTGTTATTCAGTCCGTCTGAGAGTGTGTGTATATGATCCCATTTTATTTTGGCAAAAAGGGGCTTTTTAATCAGACAACAGATATTATTTAGAAAAGCTTTATGTTGAGAAAACTATCCCAGTTTAAGATTTCAGTCGCTTACGATAAATCCAAAGAAGCACAATACAGGGCTAATTTGACTGCTAAGGCTGAATTCTTTTGAAGATTTTTGGTACAGATCACATGTATATTAACACATTATCCACTTGAAAATGGAAAAGAAAGCTGCAGATAATAAATTTAACCCTAAATTTCCAAAGTATCATCTGCAAACAGAGAAGCTTAAAGGAGGACATTTACCATAGCCGGCAGTTATTTAGCTCAAACTAAAATTCTAATTCAGAGCTTTGGTGGATTTATGAAACTGCCATCTCTGTTGACTGTTTGTACCTGGTCAGCAGAGCTAGGATAAGTGAAAAGCTGACAACCAGAAATTTCCTTAACTGAAAATGAAATGGGCTTGCCATCAATGCCTTCTGTGAATTTCTCACACAGAAAGAAAGCTTGCTAGAACATAAAATCTGCAGTAGATCCTCTGAGTCACATGATTTATTCATGTCATTTTGCTGTCAATTTTGCCGACTCTGGTATGACTCACAGGACTTCAGATGTTGGGGCAAAATCTTGTCATGCAAAGAGGAAACACAAATAGAGGCTTTAATCACAGAGCCTTGAGCATATACACTACACACAGATACACACTTCACTGTAGCCTCAAAAGGTGTTATGATGCAGAAGAAGGCTACAAATGAGTGACTTTGTGATTTGTAAAAGTCAACAGAGTCCGACGGGGAGGTGACAGAGCTCTCCTTCTAAATCTGGGCCCCCATTAACCCGCTTGGCTGTGACTTCCAGTCTCCTTCGCTGCCATTCTGTGTGACTCCAAGGCTAGTGGGATGCCCAGACAGGGCTTGTGATGAGTGGGGCTGACAGTGGGCCAGCCCCAGCATGTTATCCAACATCCGGCTTGTTTTCCTCCATCTCCCTCTCTTCTTACCTCCCTCCGGTTCTGCATCTAACTACTGAATCACAGATGAACATCAGCTGATGGAAGCAGACAGCCTGTCTGACTGCCTGCATGTGGACGTACTAAATGTCCTGACTTTTACATACTAATGCAGAGGTCAGGGATCATGAGTGCTGCAACACGTGACTATTAGAAAGAGAAAGGATGTCCTAGCATGCATGTGTATGTTGTTAATCTACATTCAGTATATACAGACTGTTCTGGAGAAAATTTGTTTACCTCTTGCGATTTTCTCTATTTCTGCATCAGTATGACTGAAATCATCACCTGATTTTTAAACAAATTCAAAAAAGTAATATAGGAAAACCCAATTAAACAATAATTTAACACAGTTATCCATTTATTGAAGAAAAGGTCCAATGTTGTCTGTCTATGAGGTCAGAAAGTATGTAAACCTTTGCTTTATATATCTTGTGTAACCCACTTGCAGCAGTCATAATGGCAGTCAAACATTTTCATTTAATAGTGATTAGTACTGCACACTGGCTTGGAAAAATTATTGCGTATATCAGTGTTCAGAACATCTTCAGTTCCAGGATTTTGTTTGTTTGGTTTGTTTCAAAGCATCATTTTTTTTCTTCTGTAACTATTTTTAATGGTTTAGTGGGGGAAGTTGTGTTTCTGCATGACCCATGTTCTCTTTAGAGGCAGATAACAGAAGTATGTATGACATTTTCCTTTAGAATTTCATTTAAAACCCCATTGCTCCATCAGTAGAGTGACAAATCTTCCTTGGCCAGATGCAGTGGAACGGGGCCGGCCCACGACTCTCCCATAGCCAGGTTTCACAGATGGAATAAGGCTCTGATGCTGGAATGCAGCGTTTTCTTTTTCCAAACAGAACACTTCTCATTTTAACCAGAAATTTCTAATTTGGTCTCTGATATGTCTGCAAAACATTGTTGAACAGCCCTCTGACTTCTTCATGCAATCTTTATGCCGCACTAGCCACTTCATTAAGTACTGTCTCATCAGCCAATCATATGTCAGCAACTCAATGCAAACCATGTAGACATAATTAAAAAGACCTGATAAAATTCGAACCACGCATCAGAATGGAGAAGCGAGGTGATGTCAGTGATTTTAAGTGTGGCTTCAGTGTTAGTCCCAGACAAGCTTGTCTCATTATTTCAGAAACTGCTGGTCTGCTGGGATTTTCCCACACAGCCATCTCTAGGGTTTAAAGAGAAAAGGAGAAAATATCCTGTGAGCAACAGCTTTCTATGTTTATATTCATTCCCTGGATGAGGAGCATGTAGTTATTCATAGGTTACAGTATGTCGCATCTTTACTTGGAAGGAAAAAAAGACTTCTTTAGCCTGATAGGTTTCTGTGAGAAAATATCCTGTTGGTCCCTTTGACAACTTAATATAAGAGGAAGGCAACGCTTCAATAACCACTCATTACAACTAAGGTATGCAGAAGAGCATCTCTAAATGGACAAAATGTTAAACAACAGCAGGAGACCACACTGAGTGCCACTCCTGTCAGCTAATAACAGGAAGATGAGGCTACAGTTGACACAAACTTCGAATGGGTCAGAGTCTGGTGTAAACAACAAAGCATGGATATATCCTGCCTTGTATCAATGGTTCAAGCTGGTGGTGCTGGTGTAATGGTGTGTGATATTTCCTCACAACACTTTGGGCCCCTCGGTACCAAGTGATTGTTCGAATCCAGACTCTTTAGACTCTTTAGAAAGAGAAAAATGTTCTTTACTTTTTCTAAAGACCTGTTTGTGTTCTTTAAATGGAAATTTATAGATCTGTTTTTTCTGTTTTGAATAAAACCTTGTTTTTGTTTTTCTCCTTGTAGAGCTCCAAATCTCTTTATTCATCATATGAAACCTTCACCCTTAAACTCTATGGATGAGGTGAAGCTTCACATTCATAGAAAACCTTTTTAAGCAAAATGTTTTGAGCAAAGATAGTAGGCAATTATAGGATGCCATCAAGAGCTCCTATGCTGTGCACTTTTTTCTTCCCTTTCTTCCGTACGTCCTTGTGCGATCTGAAAGAGCAGCTTCAGTTTCAGCACTCAGGTGTATCAGAAAATGATTTGCTAAATGAACAAGTTGAATGTGCATGCTCGAACACCGAAGGAATGGTAGAAGAGAAAACGCATGTGCAGACGGGCAGAGAGGCGTCATGCGGAGAAGAAAATCTAATACGTGATGTGGAGTGACACGTTGCTTTTATGTCGCAGTGCTGTAGTGGCAGCACCCAGCGGTGAGCCTGACACCCTGCTGAACATGAGACGTTTGGTTTAAGAAACTGAAACTGGGCTGAGAGAGGGAGATGAACAGGGCCTGTCACCAACATCATCATCATTATCACCATCTGGGCCAAAAGTACTAAGCACTTATCTTCTTTTGTTATCTTGTTTTAAAACATGTTTTTGTGTTTTGTTTTGTTTTTTTTGCCCGTCTTTTTTTCTTTTGGCTTTCGATATATACTACAGATGTGTTGCACATCATGGTATTCAACCAAACCAAAAAATGTAGTTAAGTTTATTCAAATTCCGTAGTTTTATATTAAATTGTTGAGGGGCAAATATAGAATGAGTTTTCTATTCCTTCCCTGGATGAATTTTTCAAGAGCATGCAGGGTTTTTTTTTTTTTTTATTATTATAGTTTACATTATGTCACATTTTACAGATGCGGAAGGCGAAAGAAGACCTTTTTTCTTCAGCCTGACAGCTACAGTGGGGAAAATAATTATTTAAACTCCTGCTGAAATTGTATGTTGGCTCACTTACAAAGAAATGAACAGTCTCTAATTTTATGGTAGTTGAACTTTAATGAAGGGAGACAGAATATAAATCAAAAACGCATTGCGTGAAATTTATCAATTGGTTTCTATGTCGCTAAGTGAAATGAGTATTTGAGCCCCAAGTAAAACATGACTTGGTACTTAGTGCTGTGCTGGTAACAAGGGTTTCTCTAAGGTTTCCAAATATCTAAATTCTTTAGGTTTCTAGGCTGCTGCTTGGCAACTTAAAGCTTCAGGTCTCTCAGCTGATTTTCTGTAATACTGAGGTCCAGAGACAGTCTAGTCCACTCCATGATGTTTTATATTTCTCTATTAAAATGAAAATCTGACTATTCCTTCCTTTTTTTTGAGCAAGTTTAGCAGCGGATCAAATAATTATTTCCAGCCAATGTATTTTTTAAAATCCGATTTCTATAGTCAAAATGCCTGATAGTTGTGTTGAACTAATGTTTAGCCACTCCGTTTACACCTGCAAACACATTTATTTTTTATTTATTTATTTATTTATTTTGGTAATCTTGCCTTAATCGCAGCAATCTGTTCTTCTCATTGACATTTCATATAAGTTTGAGTAAGATTTATTACATCTAACCTATAAGAACTATTGCTGTTTGTCACTATTGCTCGAGAACACTGATTTCAGTGATCCTGAAAATGACCAGCAATGGATCAATGCCACCACTTGCTTTTACTTTGACAGTGAAGAATTTCTTGCCCTTCTAAACCATGGTCATCAAAAATATATTCAGCTGTCTGAGCTTTTGTACACTTTCATCCTGCTGGCAGTATAAGGTGAGGTATTCTTTTCAAAATATGTGTAAACATTGCTAAAGTCGAGCCCTGTCATGGTTGTGATGCAGATCTTTTGTCCTCTGGGGCTCTCAGATCATCTGCTGCCTTCTCACCTTATCCTTATCTCCTCTTCTGTCCCATCAGTCCTCTTCATGTCCTCATCCATGAATGATTTCTGAAGTCTTCTGCTTTCCCTCTGACCTAGTGGCTTTATATTCAACATCCTTTGTCCTTATATTGACTATCCTATATACATGTCAAAACAACCATACCTCTAACTTTTCTTCTAAAATTCTTGACTTGAGTTCTCTATCTGAAATACTCCTTTCTAATCATGTCCATCTTGGTTGCTACCAGTGAAGCTCTTAGCATCTTCAGTTCTTCCACCCCCAGCTCAGCCTTCAGACTTTTTGTTAATGCTACCATCTCTAAACTATACATTGAAGCAGGTCTTACTTGCTTATTTTTCTGTCGCAAATTACCCCTGACAATCTCGAGCCACGTCACTCTGCCTTCACTCTCTCCTTCACCTCTTTTGTACACTGTCCACTGGTTTGCTGTTGACCCCAGGTATTTAAAGCCATCTACCTTCACTACCTCTACTCCTTGCCCCTTCATTGTAACACCCGTTTACTGACTTTCATTAGGTTTCTCTCCAGAGCATACCTCCACCTCTCCAGGTTCTCTTCTACCTGCTCCCTTCTCTAGCTGCAGATCACTGTCATCTGCAAACATCATTGTCCACGGTCACTTCCGGCTCTGGCTAACCTTCCCTGTCAACCACTCCATCGCCATTACAAACAAAAAGGGACTGAGAACCACTCCCTGATGTAATCCCATCGACAGTTTAAAATGGTGTAATAACTTAATTCACTATCTAATTTTAATGTTGAAAGTATGGATATCTATACCAAAAGGGCTTGCTTCTCAGATTAAGTAGAGATTATAAGTTTAGACCCTTTTATATGACTGCTTGCTTTTAAAAATATTCAACATATCCTCAGTTGCCACTTTTAATTTTGAGTTCAAAACTGCCTTAATTATGTGGTGCGTTAAATTTAACAAGGTTCTGAAATACTACTCAGACATTTTTGATTATACTGACACAATGGCATCACGCAGTTGCTATCGATTTGTTGGCTCCACATCTATGAGGCAAATCTCGGATTCCATCGCATCCCAAAGGTGATCCGTTGGCTTGAGGTCTAGTGACTGTGGAGGCTATTTGATTACAGTGCACTCCCTGTCATGTTTGAGATGATTTGAGCTTTGTGAAATGGAAGCAGCCATCACAAGCTGAGCAAACGGTGAATATAAAGGTCAGCAACATTGCTCAGGCAGGGTGTGGTTTTTAAGCAATGCACAATTGGTAGTTTTCTATTCAGTTTTATTTATGTAGCGCAATCAACCTACAATAGGACAGAAAAAAACCCCCAACTATGAGACAACCCTTTATGATGAAGCATTTGGCGACAGTGGGAAGGAAAAACTCCCTTTTAACAGATTGAAACCGCTCACAGAACTGGGCTCGGGGAGGACCAGCCGTTTGCCATTACAGGTTGGGGGTGAGACGAAAAAAGAAGAGAGCCAGAGTTTAATACTAACTAATGATTAGATGTAAAGTGGTGTCTGAACACAAAGTGAAAAGGGATGAATGAAGAAAAAACAGTGCATTGCAAGAAGCTAATAACTAATAAATTATTTGCTAATAATTGATACTGAATTACACTCAGTGTTTGATGCCCCCATTGTACAGTAGATTTACCTTATTCTTGATTTGAAGACAGAAATCAATTTTTGTTTTGTTTGGCTGAGAATATTAAGGATAATAGCTAGCATTAGTTTCAATCTAAGCAGTAAAAATTGGAATGGCATCAAAAATTGACAGCCGCTTTTTTAAATGCTCCAGCTGTCACTGTGACGGTGGCAGGAAGTGTTATTTAAAATGAAATTTTCTCTGAAACAGCAAATCTGGCAGATCGTTTGTCACGTGGTTTTAACTATGAGGCCCAGTCGTCTGAGGGGAACGCTGAAGGTCAGTGCTTTTGTTTAGTCTGAGTGCGTTTGTGATCTATTTTCAGTAATTCCATTTTTTCCTAAGTGCGCATCCAGTGTCTGTCTCTCCTTCTTCACTAAGAGGGTCCCCTGCTGTGAGTTCACCGCTGATCAATTTAATTACCAAAAAAGTCCTATATGAAAAGGTCAGGATGTGGAAAAATTGAAATCCGATGATGCTTATCCTCTTTTATTTGCTTTAATAGAATAGATACATTAACTACAAAAATTAAGTTGTTTACATTTTATGTCATCATTATGATGTTTTACTTTGTCCTCCCTGTACATGTAAAGTCGTGCTTTCTAACAGTAGACTCTTATGGCAGCCCATGTATGTCAACAGATGCTCAGTTTCTCCTGCATGGCCACTGACTAGAAAAATCACCTGTCAGAGCAATTCATGGTGCTGCCTTTCAGGCCGATGGCTCGCTGTTGTCGTGTGGTAATTAGAAATGACAGCTGTCACAGATTTTTCCATGTGCTGGTATCTGGTTTTTGTGCTTGTCAGCTACTTCTGCGAAATACAGACACATGTTAAATGCTCAGCCTGATGATTTGTAATTTGCTTTGGCCTCTAGGTTGCTTTTAGTGCTTACAGGACCTGCTTGAGTGAAAATCCTGTAAGCCATACTGACTTTATTAAAACACACACACACACACACACACAGCAGCTTCTATACGAAGAGTTAGTTGTTTCTGACATGTGTCACATGACTGGGATTGCCTGTAAATTGTTTCATATAACAGAAAATGTTCCTCTGTTCTCTGTTTGCTCTTCATATTCCAAAGGAGAAGCAGTTAATCAATGGATGATGTATTAGAGCGCATTATGTCTGATGATGTTGGTAGGGCTGCGAGATGAGTTGTGACCTCCACAGTAATGGTGTTTCTGAAGCTGTTTTGGAGAGCAGATTCATGGTTCAGGGGTATGTGATGGGGCTCGGTGACCCAGACACAATTGCTGGTGTAGTCCATGCATAAAGAACCCAGTGTAATACCAAAAAACTGCAAATCTGGGTTATTGTTCCAGTGTGGGCATTTTATTAAACCCATCATCAAGTTTTACTTGAGCTCCTTTTTTGAGAAACATTTTGCTTTTTCTGTTTTCTAAATTCTTTGAAAATCTCGTCTTGAAGGTAAGATGGAAAAAAGAGATCGTGTTTCTTTTTTGTTCTTCTTTTCTTGCTTAAAATATTAAATATGCTAATGAGGCATTGGGTGTGTAACAAAATTTCAGTGCTGCATAAAGTCGGCATCAAAATTCCTTCCTCATGCCTACATGAACCAATTCGGCTTGTCTTTAAAAATATCTTTTAAATATATGCAATGTAAAAGGAATCTTGACATTACCAATTCTTTTGTGTTTTGCTAGTTTTCAGGAAGTTTATGTTTAAACAGATCAGTATGTCACTGTTTGATTACATTTGCATTAATTTGTTAAATATCTAATAGACGAAGTGGAGTTGAATTACCAAATAAGCATAATTCAGATTTAAGTAAAATTTCTTTCCGGTAGCTTAAAGAAGATTTGCTGTGGAAGCAAAATACTACAAACTCTCAGTGCATGGAAAATAAAATTGCCTGTGGTGCGTCGTCTTAACGGTGTGTGGCTTTTGACGGTCTCTCCTGGAACTCATTCACACACAAAACCCCAACAATGGCTGTGTATAGACGAGAAAAAAGACAGCCAGAGGTTGTGTAAAGTGGGTGTAAATTTTGGCTGGCCTTTTTAAAAAGCTGTAGTAATTGTGGGCTCTAACCCTTTCCAAATTCAGACATAGGAGACGTGTGGGAGGACATAGTTTTCACATGCTGCTCAACAAGGCTGCGTACTGTTTAAAAACCTTCATCTTTTATGCTTATTTTCTGTTCCCAAGGCATTGATTGTAACCAAAAGTAATTATTTTGCACATCAGGTTGTTAAACTCCACTTTTATTTAATAGTTCTACTTGATAATTATGCTTGCTAAAATGCACCTCATAGCACAAAATACAAAACTGGAGCGTAGCCATGCAGGAACAGAAAAGGGCCTTCCACAAACCGTTTCCACAAATTTGAAAGTATTTAATTGTCACAAAGATCTTGCAATATGAATTTTAAGTGGAACAAAGAGGCCGACTCCATAACATTTCCCATGCCACCAAATTTTATAGTCATCACAGTGCAGTCATATATTTGCCAAACTCACACTTGTCTATCAGACGGCATTTTGTCGCACCACAGAACAGATTTCCATGACTTCAGAGTCCAGTGGTGGTATGTTTTTCACCTCTCCATCTGATGTTTGGTATTGTTCTTTGATGTAATAGAAGCAGTTGCTCTTTCCTGTGTTGTTGTAGCATTATGATACATAGCCAAACAGCACCATTATCAGAACTTGCTCCACCCCTACTGTATACTTATGTGCTCCCTGACGAGGTATACGCTTTAATTATTTTTAATGAGCAAACTCTGGTACCAAATTTATTCGTTTCTTGATGGTAAAGTTGGCTGGTCTTGGTCAAAAGTCTCTTGATGGTGGGCTGAGTACAGTGACTTGGTTGGGTTTTCTTCTGGCTTTTGTGAGATTTCAACTCTGTAAATAATTAACTTGTTAAACACAATTGTTGAATTATGCCACAAGATAATGCTGTTTCTCTTTATTGCATTTTGAAGTACCTAACACAGTCCCTCATTGCCTATAACATTTTAGCATGTTGTTTAACCCTACTTGATAGTATGTGATGGAGTTTGTTTCCAAAGTTTGGCCATATGACACTGTTAACATCACCAATCACATTTTCTTCATACGTGTTTGGTTGTTATTCAGAGCTGTAGCTGGGATTTACATATATAGATCGAAATTGACTGGTAAACAAAATCCTTTACTAAAATTGAAAGTTTTATGCACCTATATATATTTACACATCGATAATAAGTCCGGTGTTTAACGTTTCATTTTATTCACTTATTTTCTGTGAATAAAATGAATTATAAAATTAATATGAAACAAAATTTGATCTATTTTCTTTCTGAGCATCAACTGACTGTTGCAGTCCTTGAACACACATCAGATTTTCTTGTGTGTAACTGAGGATCTATACATGCTGTCAACAGTGCCTGGAGAGTCGGGGGGGTTGCGTGCGCACTGCATGGGCTTGGATGGTCTTTTTGATCATGTTTTTCTGAGCCACACTGTGGTGCGCTGTGAACAAAGACAGAAGGTTACGTGAGCAGCCAAATTGTTGGTGAACATTCAGGGTGAAATTATGTTTACTTTTCTCTGTAGAGATGGTTGAATCAGTCATCACATCAGAACAATCTAGATTGAATGAGATAGGTTGGCTGACACAGAAATTGCTTCCAAATTACCTTTGCAGTGACGAACAAGTTATCTGAAAACGATAAAACAATTATTCTTTACATATTGTTCAGTCAAAAAAGTAGTTATTTTAAGTTATTATGTATTATCAAAGGTGATTCACATGTTTAGAATGAAAAACATTGTGTGTTAGAAGCAAGCAGCCCTATTTGACCATTAAGGAGCAGCAAACTTGATAGTCCAGCTGCTGCTTGAACAAAGAGCTCCTCAGGGGTCCCAGGTTACGCAACCTTTAACCCTTTAGACCCTAGGCTACTGATTGAAATATTGATGTAGGAGAAAAAATGCAGAAATGTATTCACTAAAAGCTACAAAACTGTAAGGTCAAAATGATTAACCTCAGGCTGTATCAATGAGAAGTGCTTAACAGTTTAGTTTTTGCTTATCATTCATTCTAACAGAGCAAAACATGATATTCCACATATCTGTTAAAGTTCTCAGTCATTCAAATCATTGTAGTCTGAGGAGCTTGGAAAGAAAAGCATCTGGACTTCTTTGAGTTTCTTAAAGATGTTTCACCTCTCAACCGAAAAGCTTATTCAGTTCTAAGAGCAACTGGTGGAGAGTCCCAGATTTTAAGTCCTATGGGAGTGTCCCCCAAGACGGTCATGAACCCCCTATTGATCCTCTACCTAATCACATGAGCCAAGGTGGGAAAATGGATGTGAGTGGGCATTAAGGCGTCTGGGAAGGGACCTCAAAACTGGATTGTAGATGGCAGACAGTTGGTGTTGTAAGCCACCGCCTCTGTTCAAAGATGGTCGTTCACAGTGGACATAGAACAGAGGCGGTGGCTTACAACACCAACTGTCTGCCATCTACAATCCACTTTGGGTTCTCCTGTACTTGTCTTTCTGTTAAAAGAGAGTTTTTCCTTCCCACTGTCGCCGAGTGTTTGCTCATAGGATGTTTGATTTTGTGGAGTTTTCTGTATTGTTGTTGGGTCTTTGCCTTACAGTATAGAGCACCTTAAGGCACCCGTTGTTGTGATTTGATAGTATAAATAAAACTGAATTAAATTATATTTTCAAGTAATTGAAAAAGATAAAAGTAAAAATCTGTGACACTAATTGAATTTGTAATTTAATGAACTAGTTAAAAAAAGTTCTCAAAAAAAATATTATTGTCCATTTTGAGAAAAAGTTTAAATGTCGAGATACTACCGTTGTTTCAAGCCAAAACTACTGTACCCTCTACAAAATCCTTTGTATCGATGAGATAGTGAGACAAATTGATTAGCCATCTTATCATATCTTGTAATACAACATACATACGCTTTACTGCACAAGGCTGTAATCATCAATATCCTTGCATCTGTCCACTATCAGCCATTTCATTTTGTACAAATCCAACCAACTCTTCCATGTTTGTGTGTTTTTTCTTTTTTTTTCCCTTCTGACCATATGTAACAAAGAGAAGTAATCTCCTTGTAACTAAAACTGATTCTGAAGTATGATCTCAGTAACTCATGTACACAAGGCATTTTGTAGAGGGTTTAGCATCCGTGGCAGGTTGTAACTGTAATATCCACTGTTACGGCCCTAGCTGGGCCTCCTGATACTGCCCTTGTGTGGGCGTGGTGCTTTTCTCCGCCTCCTCCTCTCTTGCTCCACCCCTCTGTCTCTCTCTTGCTCTTCTCTCTCCCCAGGACACAGCTGCTGCTCATTGGACTCATTTACCACCTGGGCCCAGTCAGCAATCACCTCTCTGAGGTCATATAAGCTGGGGATGAGCTGTGAGCAGGGTGGGGGTGTTCTCTGGTGTCTCTGCTTTGTGTGCAGGTAGCCTGCCTGAAGTGTGGAGTTGTGGAAACAGTATAGCTGCTTTACGTGAGTAGTGTGGGCTTGTGGGCCTTGGCAGCAGTAAAGCCAGCTGCTGTTAGTGACAGGGTGAGCTTGTGGGCCCCTGGAAGTGCCTCCTCGTGGTGTGGAGTTTTTGTTTGGTTGTTGTGTTCTTTGTTGTTGCAACCTTTTTTTTCCCTTTTTCGACGTGTTATTGGTAATACGGCGTTGCCGGCTCCTTATGTTATGATTATCTATAATAAAGACTATTTTATTTACTAAAAACACCTGTCTGTTTTCCTTTCATTGTGTTCTGGACTCATTTGTTACTGGTCCCCTCACTTGCATGCCTAGACCCCTTCGGGGGGACGTAACACCACTTTTCACAGTTTTGTTTTTTTTTTTTTGTTTTTTTGTTTTTTTTAGAAATTTCAACATTATTCTCAAAATGATCAAGATTTTTTTATTTCTTAATGTGGCCCTAATACTCAGCCATAGTTTTATAGTGTTGCTTTATTAGTTTGTTTTTATTATATTGTATGGTTATGTGTTCATGCTTTTATTTTGAAAGTTTACAGCTTCCTATCTGCATCTCCCTAATTTAAAAAAAGAAAGAAAAAAGAAAGACTTGTACCTGTACATGGCAATTTAAAAAAAGAGTTGGCCAGCACAGGGGGTCTGGAACAGGAGCGTTGGCAGAGGGTGTCACAGCTGAGAAAGCTGCAGCATGTAGTAACAAATTTTAATTGGAGCAATGGCAAAGAGGCCATGGTAGGGTTTGTGAGGGATCGTGCAGGCAGGGGAGACATGTGTGGAAGCTATTCACAATGATTAAAGTATAATGACATGAGTGGAGTAGATGTATGGGACACATTGTGGTTGGTAGAGTCTGGGTAGATTTGGAGAACATTCTGGCATCTGTCGGTGGAACAAAGAGGTGAATGGATGATAGCAAGAGGAGAATAGCAGCAGACAGACCTCAGACCTCTGCCCATCTCCAGCCAAATACCAAGTTTTAGACCAGACCAGAGATCGGTGTCAGAACCAAAGAGGCCGCCTCGTGCGGAAATGCTATTTTTTTAGTAATGTAAGATAAATCTTTGCTATTTTCTTGGCTGGCCAAACACTTTTTTGCTGCTCTCCAGGTACCTTGGCTCACACTTGCATTAAAATGTCCAACTTCAAAGATAAAATGAACTGTTGTTAGCTTTTGTTTTCATAAGAGCAGAGACTGACAGATGAGTGCCGCATTTGCTGTAAGGTTGCTGTTGCACTGGTCTTTTGTGGCAAAGCAGGAGCTGAGCATGAAAGCGAGGTTGTTGTAGATAGTCCTTGTTCCCACTCCCACCTATGGACGCAAGCTGTGGGTAGTGACCAAGGGTGAGATTTGCAGATACAAGCGAAGGGTGTCTGGCTTCTCTCTTGGAGATAGCGTGACATCTGACATGTTTCCTGGATGCGTGTTAGTTGAGCTGTTCAAGCATGTCCAAGTAGAAAGAAGATACTTCAGAGGGATTATTTTTCTAAACTGGCTTTGAAAGCACCTTACTGCCCTCCAAAAGAGCTGGAAGAGACAGGGAGAGAGATGAGGCATCTCTGTTTGAACTGCAGAAAATGGATGTGTGGTTTCAAATGCTAACTAACACTTCCATAACAACTGCACATGCAGTGCATTTTTTAATATACCTCTTGTACTACTCACCAGTTTGGATTTCTTTTTTTAATCGATAGATTTGCTGATACAGGCAACTGAAGCTAAAAGCTGCTGGACCTTAATTTGTGTAACTGAACTGGACCTCTCTACCTTGTTTGTTTTGTCCAAAATCAGCAGACCTACAAAGTAAATCACTAGGTGGTATCAAGGCCATGTCCATTTTTTGTATACAGCTTATGCTTACATTATAACTATTATAAACTTTTACAAAAAAAGCAATCCAATTATTGTGTCATGCGATTAAATATATTATATGCGAGCCCCTATAAAGCCATTAGAATCATTAATCTTGGATGGGTTGCTCTTAAAAACTGTCAAATATCATGAATTAAATTACATGTAATCCAGTTATGTAACTGAATTAATGATATTTATTACAATATATGACAATAGGAAATATTTTTATAAGAACAACACATTACATAAAACCTCAGTCTACACTATTTCACCACCAACACAGAGAACAAAGCATTTTTGTGAAAACTGTATATGACAGTTGACGGTGTGCAAACACGAATTTATTTTGAAGAAGCTTCTAAATCCATCAGCCAACATGATTGTATGTACTGTGTATTTCTTCCCACTATTTTAGGAGGCAGAAAAAAATAAAACAAAAAACAACAAAATTCGGGGCCAAACTAATGTTGTTTAGGCTTTCACTCCTTTTTTTAGTTGTAGCTTCAGAACCACAGACAGCGTTTATTGTGTGTGTGTGTGTGTGTGACTCCTAAACAGTGATCTAAAAACTATAAAAAAGTATATTTTATATAATAAGATTGAAAAGAACATGTTTCATTTTATTATCTATCATTCTTTTTTATTTTCTCTTTCACTCAGATTATAATTTGAACCCCTGAACTAAATACATATTGTATTTCTCAGACTTTGACTTTGAAAAGAGAAACATTCATGACAAAATAAAGTATTGGGAGAAAAATACTTCAAAGTTAATTTACAGCCCGTCCACAATTTATGTTTTCAGTCGAATGGTAAGTGACGCAGGGAGCCCAACAATTGACTTATAGAAGCGTTTTATATGGGAGTATGTAGTGTTTCTGCTGTTGAATAACATGATAATAGTAAGATAATAATGTGGAAATAAGCAACACAATACTTTTGTACCTACTTGGTATCAGGTGTGGTTTTCAGCTGAGCAATACTAGACTAAAATTTTTAGTAGTGTGCTAATAACTGGGGGTAATAACGTGAAGGAAATTGTAACAACGTCTCTGATGCATAGCCGTATTTTGGTAACAATTATATAACTTACTAGTAAAGAAATGGCAATTTTATATATTCTAATGCAAACCTTTTAATATAGTGTCACCAATGTGGTAATGAGTTCATAATAAAAAGGCAATATAGTTTGATGCTTTTACATGTTAGGATACCCCATATTATAATGGTGGAATGAATCCTACCTTCTACCCTACAAATTATCCTTTGTTTGAAGTTATTACTAATGTAATAATAAAGTAATTATTGTGTTTAATGCTGTGGCTTACTACAAACATTTGTGGTAGTTTCTGTAGAATAACCATTAAGAAAAACAGTAAGAAAAAAAGACCATATCTGATCAGGGCTCCATCAGCATTAACTTTAGCTCTCAGTCTGTGTCTGAACTTGATTCTTTTTTTTTAGCTTCATTGTTACATATTTGACACTTTTTCATTACCTCTTACGTGGTTACAGTTGAGGGGATGTGCAACTTTTTATGAGTTTGGTTGTGACTTCTAGCTGGGACAGCTGCTTTAATAGCACTTTATCAGCACTGATGTAGAAACCCATAAAGCAGCAAGTAAGATTGGACTTCAGCTGCACGTCTTCCTGGCAGCAGTTTCAAGAATTATAGTCATACATTGACTCACCAGTCTACTCTGAAGGCAAATAGATAGATAATATTACTTGTATATGAGTAATAGGAAAGTAAGTGCTTGGTTTGTCTTGGAGCTATCACAGTCTATAGGTGAATGTAATGGGACCAAGCTGATGTGGCACAGAGCCCATTACATTCACATCAGCACGTATCTTCTCCTACACGTTCTCTTTTTTATGATTCTGCACTGCTCTTTGTTGTTGCCAAGGAACGGTATCAGATGAATGCTGGCTCTTATCTTGTCACACTCCTAATTTCCTGTGGACCGGTTCTCCCCTGTGGCTGCTGTGGTGTGTGTGTGTCTGTGTGCCAGTGCTGCTCCCGCTAAGATGACAGTGTACTCACACGGGATAGATAGGTCTGTAATGACTGGGTAAACAAATGCAGAACATATGGAGCCCTCCATTGCCAGGAACACCACCACTCAACAAATGCATCTCACATTTCATATGCAGATCCAGGAGGACAAAGGATGTGTTTTGATGTTTGCATTCAAAAGGCCTCAGCAAAAATACAGGTTTCATAGAGGCACGTCCACTTATGCTCAGCACTGAATGGTCCCATTCCTCTCATCAGTGTGGTGAACACAGCCGGTGTTTTGTTAATGTCGGAGATTTTGCAATAGGCAGGTGAGGCCCATTTTACTATATCTCACTGGAGCTGAACGGTGAATACTATTTACACCCCGGCCTAAGGCAGATAGCACAGGCAATTTTAAATCTAACCATAGATAGATGGATAGATAGCAGGAGCTGTTTTCAGGGAATGTTAAGGCTAGAGTGAGTGAAAACAGGTGATAAAAGCAGAGTAATGATGTTCCAGTTGTGGTGTCTCCCAGATCAGCAGCAGGGAGCCCAAGATTGAATGAAATCCATCTAGTGCAGCCGGATATTCTCCCACTTTCCTGAGAAAATTGAAAAGAATTCAGAGAAAACTACAGCATTTTTCCCACTTCCCATAAAAACACTTTAAAAGAGGCTTGTCTGTCTCTTTCTTTCTCTGTCTGATCTGTAACCATAAATGTGCACTCTTTGTCCATAAACATCTGAAACCATACTTATTAAAAACTTGGTCGATCTTCCCTTCAAGGTCATATCCTCGTGCCCCTCTGGATTATTCCAGTATATTTTCTCCCTGGAAGCCTCATCCTTTTTTTTTTTTTTTTACCATGGATTTACACACAAGATGCAAAAATAATTTTCTGTGTACGACTTACCTAACTTTTGTGTCTGGCCTCTGACTACAACCAAGAAACCCAGCAAGAGCAGTGTTAAGTGAAAAAATCCAAAGTGTATGCCCAAAGGTACTGCATCAGGTCTGGAACATGACCAGAAGCATGCTCTTCTTTGCCATGAATCAATTTGTGAATTCCCCTGGCTCAAACTGTTGGTGGCAGATTCCACCGTAACGTTCTGTGGCATCAGAGGGAAAAACACCTAAACATGTATTTTGCCTGTGCCTAGTCCATTAAAAGCACTTTTAAAATAAATTATCCCTGCAATGCCAAGTGTATCATACCTAATACATGTGTTTTTGAGACCTCTATATCACCATTGTGATTTTTTTGTAAAATAACTTTAACCCTGTTATTAGTTTCATTTGTTTAAGCTCATTAAACTCATATAGAAATTTATATTTAGTTTCCTTTGTTTTAACATTTTTTCAGAAGATTTAACAAACAGAAATTTTCTGGCAATTATTTAATAGTTCAGGATTTTCATGGGTAACTTTTACTAATAATGACAAAGACAACAACCAGTCATTGTGTTAGTACACTGAAGGAGATACAGAAGAGCATGGTCGAGGGCTGAATTCAAATCAGTTATGATTTTGATTTTTTAAAAATTATATATTTTATTAGTTATAAATTTAAATAAGCCGAGGCATAAAAATGTGTGATTGCAACTCCTATACTTGAGAAAGTGATAAGGTTAGCAATAACGTGGAGTTATTATTTATTTATTTTCTTAATCAATATTGAATATAATATTGTTCCTCAGACTTTGCTTTTGTTAAATAATTACCTGTTTGTAGTAATCGCAGCCTTATAGAACTTTGGTATTCTCGCCGTCGATTTGTTGGTCAGTTCTCTTTTTATACTGCAAAAATCCCCAACCTTACCACCACAGAAGCAATCCCAACCATCACATTTCCTCCTCCCGAGGGCTGCATGTTATTCTCTTTGATCCATATTCCTCAGACTTTAATTTGTCTTACCCTAACATTTCAGTTTTTTTTTTTAGCAATTTCCCACATGAAATATCCTTTATTTCTTACAAGAATGCTCTTGCAAGCATTGGGGGAAAAAAACACCTTTTTTCTGAACATATTGTGACTTTGAGACAAAGGGTAGCTGCAGACACTCCAGCTGTGCTAACTTACTTGTTATCTTGCAGTTGGGGACAAAGTGAAGCCAGCAGAATAAAGAACCAATAGTGGCTGAAACTAAACCTTTTTATGCCTTTTTATAAGTACATTTGATTAAAAGTGTTTGTAATAAGTAGTCATTTATTTATTCATATAAATATTCTACTTGTAGTTGTAAGATAAGTAATTTATTAACTAATTATAGAAAACACAAACCTTATTCAGCAATATCAACTGTGTGAAATGAGTTCCACCTCAGTAGACTCATTAAAACACTTTTCAGTGCACTTGTATTGATATTCTAGTATGTTAATATAAAAGGGGCATTGCACATAACAAAATCGTTTACTTATCATAATAATATTGCCCTATTGACAGATGACACACTCAATGGCCACTTCATAAGGTACACCTTCTCTCCTATTTGCCTTCAGAAATGTCTCAATTCTTCATGGCACAGATTCAAGTGATGTTTCTGAGGTCAGGGGGTAGGGAATTCCAAAGTTGAGGGGCCGAGTGACTAAAACCCTGCCCCCCATGGTAATAAGACGAAAGGAAGGAACAGAAAGAAGAAGAGAAGAGGAGGATCCGAGGCACCGGGATGGAATGGAGATCTGTACCAAATCAGAAAAGTATGGTGGGGAGAGAGAATGAATAGCCTTACATGTATAAAGGAGTATGATGATGGCATCACAGTTTCAACAGGCTTTTCTGCAGCACATCTGTAATGGGGAATATCCTGTTCCAACACATCTCAAATATACTATGTACAGTTCCTTTAATTCTGAATTTATTTAAAAAACTAGATGGACACAGAAGGCATGGTGAGTTTGTATCATACAGCAAACATAAACAGAATATTAAAAAGAGGAGACAACTGAGAATTTCTACTTGTCCTGTCTATGTGAGGCTGTTTGTGTGGTTTCAGTAAGGCTGCTCAAGTACAGGATCTGAATATTTATACATCTCACTTACACAGTGACTTGCCTTTCCACATTCGTTTATCTACACATCCTATACTTATGAATACACGATTACATGAAAATATGCAAATGCCTGTTTAAAACAAACAACAGAATTAGAATGAAAACAAGGGAATTAGAATGAAAACAACGGAATTAGAATGTACAGAACAGAGTTTGAATGAAAGCAACAGAATTCTAAAACAAACAATAGAATTTGATCAAAAACCAAAGAATTTGCATGAAAACAACAGAATTTGAACGAAAACAACGGAATTTGAAAACAAACAACGGAATTAGAATGAAAACAACGGAATTAGAATGTACAGAACAGAGTTTGAATGAAAACAACAGAATTCTAAAACAAACAACAGAATTTGAATAAAAACAACAGAATTTGAATTAAAAGAACAGAATTTGATCAAAAACCAAAGAATTTGCATGAAAATAACAGAATTAGAATGAAAACAAGGGAATTAGAATGAAAACAACGGAATTAGAATGTACAGAACAGAGTTTGAATGAAAGCAACAGAATTCTAAAACAAACAATAGAATTTGATCAAAAACCAAAGAATTTGCATGAAAACAACAGAATTTGAACGAAAACAACGGAATTAGAATGAAAACAACGGAATTTGAAAACAAACAACGGAATTAGAATGAAAACAACGGAATTTGAAAACAAACAACGGAATTAGAATGAAAACAACGGAATTAGAATGTACAGAACAGAGTTTGAATGAAAACAACAGAATTCTAAAACAAACAATAGAATTTGAATAAAAACAACAGAATTTGAATAAAAACAACAGAATTTGAATTAAAAGAACAGAATTTGATCAAAAACCAAAGAATTTGCATGAAAATAACAGAATTAGAATGAAAACAACGGAATTTGAAAACAAACAACGGAATTAGAATGAAAACAACGGAATTAGAATGTACAGAACAGAGTTTGAATGAAAACAACAGAATTCTAAAACAAACAATAGAATTTGAATAAAAACAACAGAATTTGAATAAAAACAAAAGAATTTGAATTAAAAGAACAGAATTTGATCAAAAACCAAAGAATTTGCATGAAAACAACAGAATTAGAATGAAAACAATGGAATTTGAAAACAAACAACGGAATTAGAATGAATAGAACAGTATTTGAATGAAAGCAACAATATTCTAAAACAAACATTAGAATTTGAATAAAAAGAGTAGCATTAGAATGAAAACAAAATCATTTGACTGAAAACAGAGGAATTTCAATGAAAAGAACAGAATTAGAATGAAAAGAACAGAATTTGAAAACAACGAAATTTGAATGAAAATAATGGAAGTTTAAAACAAACAACAGAATTAGAATGAAAACAACAGAAATAAAATGAAAATGACGGAATTTGAATAAAATCAACAGAATTTGAGAACAAACAATGGAATTTGAATGAAAACAACGGAATTAAGCATTACCCCTTAGCCGGACTTCTTGGGTCTTGGATATTGAGATTTTATGTCTTAAAAATCGTTTATGCAAAGCATCTTCCACTGAAGTGGCTCAAAGCAAAATATAAACACTTAACTCTGGTTTTTTTATTTTATTTTAAAGACGTCTCTGCTTGATTATCAAGGGCTTCGATAACCCCTTGATGTATGATTAGGACATTTAAATTGCTGATTTGAACAAGGAGCTCTCAGAGAAGTAAAGGAGCAACGGTATTCTTTATCAACGCTATTTTGTATTGTCTGCGTCAGCGAGGCTGTCCAGTTCATCGGTTTGTAATTGCTCTCCAGCAATCACATATCAGGCCTGGTCTTGTGTTTAAGCACTTACCAGATTACAATCTGTTGCAGTACACAACACAATAAGTCAATTAGTCAAGCCATGTTCCCATGCTAACCAGTCAACTGTACATGAAAGCAGACCAGCCCGTGCACCACTGAGTAAAAGTGATTTAAATATCAATAGTCAATCACTCTTTCAAAAAGAGTAATCTTTAATTCTCGTTATGCCAGGTAAATGAAAAATGACGCACCTGAAATGGAAATTTTGAAACACGAAGTTTCGTCTTGCATGTAAATTTGCATAAGTGTTATTTATGTTTGTTTGTCTGTTCTTGCAGAGGCTCGTTAATAGCACTCTCAGTCAAGATGTAAATAACTTCTGGGTAATGTTCCAACCTCTGTCCCTTTATATTTCCCCTCCTTGCAGTGCTGATATAATAATTACTGTGTCCCGCACATTTTGAAGCAGCTTTCATCCATAAAGGGTTATTAAAACATCCCAGAGCTTGTGTGGATTTAGCAAATGGCCTGTTTGAGTTTATGCAGACATTATGCATTCTGGTCATGCTCTTGATTCATGCTGACATCTTTTACAGGGTTTCAGTGTGTGGCTACATTGCCCTCCTCATGACCCTTATTGGCTTTTCTCCTTACAACTCCTATTGATATTTGCACCCACATCATCACAATATATAGTATTGTGTGTGGATGAGAAGAAATGGTGAAGGCCATGTAAAACTGTGTGATCTTCCCAGTTAAATTCAGATTCATGGCGGAAAAGTAGAGAAAGAGGAGAAACGGCATTTTATTTGCACACCCTGTCATACTGCAGGGTGTGCAAACTTAAAGGCCATTTTCTTGAATTTATGCACAGTCTTATGTCAGTTGTCAAAACACTTCAAGAGTATGACATTACCAAAGATGTCATTCTTTGATCCAGACAACATAGCCTACCTGCTGAAAACATATCAGGAAAAACAACCTGCCATCCTTGTTTATGGAATTATTTCACATAACCTGCATGACGCACATCATGAAATCGATTGGGAGTGCATTCTACATATCCTTTACTGAACTTAACGCATTCATTATATATTTTAGTCAGGTGTTTTTCATGGGAGTGGTGTGAAAAAGAAGCCAGATTGGCTTGGCCATGGCACCCTGTGCCAGTCATTGGAATTCCTGGTTCTCTGCAGCCATCTACAACTCAAGACACTTCTCTTTCTACAGGCAGTTTTTTTTCAGGCAGAAATGCATAAAAAATAAACCATAATTAGAAAAAAACATCAAAACACTAATTGTCTGTGAAGGTTCTCAGTCATCCAGGTCATCGTAGTCAAAGGAGCTTGCAAAGAAAAGCGTCTGGACTTCTTTAAGTTACTTGAAGACGTTTCACCTCAGGTTTATATCTGGGACTCTCCACCATTTGACCTTAGAACTGAAGAAGCTTCTCGGATGAGAGGTGAAACGTCTTCAAGTAACTTAAAGAAGTCCAGACGCTTTTCTTTGCAAGCTCCTTTGACCAAAACACTAATTATATTACAGATAATTCACTTTGGGGAAACATATAACATTTTGTGATTGACTAGTAATGTTTCTTTCAGTGCCATAATTATATTTAAAGTTACAAAAAAAGGACAAAAAAAAATTAAAAAGTTGTGTTTTTAATTATGTCTTTTTGCTGTGTGGTCGTAGTATTTTAGTCAGTGGAAAAGCTTTAAGAAATATTTGAAACCTAAATATCCACAGGTCTAATTGACACAAATTATTGATGACAAATGGAAAGTGATGTTGCAAAACCCCCCAGATGTCCTGTAATAACAAAAGTTGATTACCTTGAGGATTTGCAAATAAACTTAGCATCAAACAGAAGATGTTTGTGCTGAGCACTCAGTTTCTGTTGTCATAGGAGCAAGAATCTAAATTCATCAACCAGGTTGAAGAAGCATTCAGTGCAGCCGATGAAAGGCTGACCAAATACAGACAAGTGGTCAACCTGGCATTAAATTTCCTAAACAGGTGAGCTTTTCAGTCACAGTGCATTATATTTATAGGAAAATGGTGCCAAGAGTTACATTCTGCCATCCCTGGCTTCTATTTGGTACCTCCTGTCAGGAACTGGCTTAAAGTAGGTGACAAAGGGGAAGTCCACACAAGTCTTTACTTACAAACAAAATAACTCATTCAACATTACCTAACCAAAACACAAACAGCACCACCAATAGGTTGATGTCGGATGTCTGAATGTTGTAATTCGCAAGGAAATGAACAGCTACTTCAAACTAGGCCTATATGAAGAGTTTAGATGGGGCTTACTGAGTGGGAAACACCCTGCAAAAATCCCTTGCAAATTTTTAGAAAACACCACCAATATGTGTTTTCTATAAATTAAAAATCTTAGCAGGACTGCACAGACGACCTCCTCCCTATAGCCTTCTTGACAGGTCTTTGAATTGACGCTTTCAGATAGGATGTCACTGCCTGGCGGAGTCCACATGGTGACATCTGCTAATCATCTGTCCAGTGCCTGTTCACACATCCACCTGTCTATTCGAGGGATCTTGTCTCTTGGTGCCCTCCGCCTGGCTCCGATTCATTCTCACCTTCTGTCTGTATCCATGTCTTTCACACACTCCCACCTATTTCAATTTCAATCTCGACATCATTTTTCATCTCTGCTACACATTGGCTGTGTTTCGATGCAACTTCTTATTACTCACCTCTCTTGCTCTGTCTTCTCTCTCCCTGTCTGTGACAGACTGATCATTCGACTCAGTGCTGCTGTGATTGAGACAGTGTGACTGCACAGACTCACAATCAAGCATAATTCCGGTTTATTATCAACTGGATTTTGGTTTCTAGTTTCTCCTGTTGTTTGTATTGGGCTTTATTATGTTATACTGGTGAAATTGATTCTTCAATCCAGAAGAAAGAAATGCGATGAACAGTTTTTTATAGCTGTCAGAATTAATCTGCCACTATAAAACATTATTGAGGACACTCCACTCCCAGAAGCATTCATGTGACCTTCTCTGATAACCACACTTACAGATATAAGAATCGACTTGTGATATGACATGAAATCCTCAAAAAACACATTTCTTTTTTTTCTGTTTAGTGTAGATCCTTTTGTTTTCTAAGGTCTGAAGAACTCAATGGGGCCGCTTCAGGTATGTTATGATCCACCCACGCAGCTCACACTGGAACCTCCACACAGGCATCTCGTATTTGTATCTGTGGAGGGCCCAAGGCCTCTGTTATCTTTTTTGGGAATACATAACAGGACTTTGCTGTTCATTTCAAGACTGAAGGCGAAAGAGTAAAGACATGGTAGGATGAATATAAACAATGCTGCCTGCAGGACAGCTTTCAGAATTGCTTGACACGCCAAATGATCAGTTTGTGTTCATGCCTGTTCGCATCAATATTAGGCATTTTATTAATTAATTGTCAATGTGAAGCTCTGCAGCTCTGTTGCTCGTCCAGAATATTACGTAGCCGTGGCTCAGGAGGCACAGTGGATGATCTACTAATTAGGTCAGTAGTTGTATCTCCAGCTTTCCTAGTGTGCATTTCCTTAAGTGTTCTTGGGTAAGATACTGAACCCTAAATTGCTCACAATCCGTCAACTGGAATCTGAGCACTTTTAACAAAAACAAGTGCTGATTTCATAGAATAGAATATATAGAAATCGGTGAATGTGACTTTAAGTTGTATAAATCCTTGTTCATTTTTTTTGGAATATCTGTTCACCGCCAGTCAGATTTTGGTGACCACCAGTTAGTGAAAATCCTATAGCACTGATGAGATTGAGTCAAAAACAGCCTCGTTTTATTCAGGCTTTATATTTGTAATTGCTAAACTGCACCATGGAAATCCCAGCTGAATAAATGGGAAATGTTTTTTCTTTGAAATAAATTATTGTAATTATTGGTTTTGATACTTTCTTGTTTAAATGTTTTAACTGTACAATCCAACTGAGTCTCTATGTATGTTTGTATCTGTATGTTTGGTGCAAAACTGCATACGTTATATGAGCTAGTGGATGGATACTATGAAACCCTTGCAATGAATTGCTACGGATGCTGAGCTTGGAAGAAAAATAAAACCAAAGTCTATGGACAATTGGACATGATAACAATGGTGAGACTTAGTGAAGTGGTTGGAAAACATTGCACTTTAGGCTCATTGGCTTGATAGTTGTGCTGCTCTGTCCTCAGGGATCTTCACTACTCTGCTATATATGCAGTGCCAAGCTCCATGTGGCACTGTAGCAAAACAGAATGAGCTTTATTACATATTTGAATTGTGTGTGTAATTGAGTGGCCAGACACACAATACAAAAGAAACCAAACACTTTGACTGGCAAAGCTATAGAGATCAAAACTGTGCATTTCATGAAAAAACAAAACACACAATGTAGTGTCAGGCCACATTTCCCATGAATTTCCGAGAAGATGAGTTGGGTGCAGTACAGATTAGTCTTTCCTCCTGGTCAAGGACACAGTGGCGTTCCCTTTTTATCTCCAATCTTCATTGTGTTGTTTCCTTTCACCTTTATTTATCAGCAGGGTCTCTTCCATTCTGCCCACCAACACATCCGGTGATAAATTACACTGCCCACAGTGGATCATTCTGCACGAATAACTGCTGCTGTACACTAGTATGGCACTCGATAGAGTTTGTGCTAGCAGTGAAAGAAGTGTATGAAATCTGCTGTTATAGGTATATAGCAGAAGGAGAATACATCTTGATGTTGTAGTTGAAAATCTAGAAACAAACAGTTTTTCTTTGGTCATATGTCAAAGATTTTTCCTCTTATAGAAATTATAGCTGTTCCTTCATTATATGTTGGCAATGCTGCATATAGATTTAGCACTAATGATTTATGACAGTTCTGTATAATAAGAAAAAACCCAAAGAATCCAATGATCTCATATGAAAAAGCGCTTGGTGACAGTGTGGGAGAAATAACAGACATTTAGTGCAAAGAAATCTGGAGTTAAATCAGGTTGAGGGAGGGTCGCTGTCTGCTGCTACTGCTTGAGGAGTAGGGAAAGATATACAAAACAGCAAAAATATAACAACACTTGGCAGGTGACATCAATAGCTGCAGATCAGGAATATGCAGCACTATGACCTAGACATACCTGCAGAAAGGTACAGATTGAGAGGACAAAGCACAAAGTAAAAGAGCATAAATACATAAAGTTAATGACCTGCAGTAGTGGCATATAAATTCACAGGGAGTGGAGGAGATGACGGTGATGCACACACCATCATGGGAGGTCCCCCTGCAGCTTGATCCAGCAGCAGCTTAATTGAAAAGTCATGATGCACTCTTCAAACTTCTAGGAACCACAAGATAGCAAGCGCTCTTCAGTGTTCTCTGTTGTCTAATACTGATGTCGTCAAGACATTGTAGGGGCCCGATCATTCATTTGCAGACTTTTGTTGAACGACTTGCATTTCATCTCGTGCACGGAACTAAAAAACGATTTACTGCATCACGTGAACTTCTGTGATGTAGGAAATTGTCAGATATTTTATTAGAAAAGCCACCAGAATGTTAACTTTTTACTTTTCTGTTAAGTATTTCAATTCTCTTTATTTGGAAAAATACAACATTGTCTCAGTGACGCCTTGAATTAGAATTGACTAATTTATTTGATTGATCCCATGCTCTCAAGTAGTTTACATTACAGCCAGAGACATTTCAGTGAAAATACTTCACTGAAAAAAATCAAGTTGTCTTCTATTTATGTAATTGCAACATCAAAATTTCTGTTTAAATAGGGTTTGTTTGCTTAATTACATCTCAATAGGTGCTTAAGCATATTTACCGAGCAAGCAAGCATGTCTGTTGCTCATGCATCTATTAAAATCTGAGCCTCTCCTGCTGGTTTTCTCCCAATTTTTCCTCCACTTCTTGTCTGTGTGTATGTATGTGTTTTCTGTTAACAACATTCCAGTGTCTCATTACGATTGGTGGACGGTTTATGTTTTATTCATCATGTTCCTGATAAGTAACAGTGCCGCCCAAGTCCTCAACTAATCATGTTCTTCTAGGGAAGAGTCTTTTCCATCATTAGGTTCACCTGTGGTTCTCCTCAGTTGCGAATGCTAATATGGAAGTGATGAGGTTAGTTACACAACAGCCCTGGCTGTATCTGTAAGTGCAGGTTGAAGCATGAGACCTAATCACCAAATCAAGTCTGTCATCTTCTCTCTGGTCTTGCTTCAGGCGAGAAGGTATCGGGAGTCCCTAATTGCCAATCAGGGATAACTAGAGCGCTGTGGTGTGGGTTTGCTGAATGCAAGACCAGAGAGAAGGTACAAAGCAGAGTGGAAGCTGACTCACAAGTGCAGGAATCAAGAGGTAGCTGAGGAGAATGAGGTCTCAGAGAGGAGTTTTTATTCTCTACGTCAGACCGGGTTGTGTCCCTTTGAAGAACACTGTTGACTGAGACTCTGAGCAGTTAGGTTTAGCCGTCCTTTAGCCATCACGCTACATTTGATTTTTTGTTTTTAAATGATGTGGCAGACTCTGGACTACTTGAAGTATGATGCAATTTTTGCAAACATAAAATATTCTCTGTATATATGTGTGTGGGAGTTGTATCATTAAGTAGAGTTATAGTGACAGTTCCCAAAGAAAGAAGCTTTGAATGTGTGTGTGTGTGTGCGTGCGTGCGTGTGTGTTTGAGTTTGACAGTCTAGGTGGGTTTTTTTGGGGGGTTTTTTTGTTTGTTTTTTTCAGTATTCCTATTAAATGTATTTATAAAATCTAGGAACACAGCAGCATTGTAACATGAAGACTGCTCCCTCTGAGTCGGGTGGCTGTTGTCTGTTAAATCTGTGCTTTTTGTCATTTCTTTTTTGACTTGTTGGTTCAGTCAAGAGCAAAAAGTCCTAAGTGGATAATTTCAGTTGGTGTACTTGATAATATTTTTTTATATGTTTTGTAAAATAAAAGTGGCACCCAGCATTTCCTTAAAAAAATGCTCACAAGGGAAATTTGTAACCAGACAAATATATGCATGGGAACAAATAAAAGATTTTGGGCCATTAGAATAGCTGTTCATAATTACATTTATTAATTTATCTAGCATGCTTTCCATAGCATACTTCTTTAGTTTAATAATTACATTGATTAATTCTTTCATTCACAGATAATTAAATGGCATTCTATAGTAAAGTGCGTAGTGATGTTTGTTTTACTATTTTACTAAAGCTGTAGGTTCAGCTGTAGGATCTATTCTTTAAATAAAATTGGAAGTGTTTAGCTTGGGACAGTTTTCTGACTAATACTCCTGACTGATACTTTCTTAGTCCAGCACAATAATGTACGGTGCGTTTGTTCATTATAATGAAGGAACACATCGCCCGAGAGTGCAACGGTGCAGCTCACTGATGTGTTTAAACAGCAGTGGAGCTCTGTGGCACAGAGGAATAGACATATCAAACTTTGGGTCAAAACAAAGTGCTTCTTACCCTGTAGTTGGAATTTGTTGCAAATACTGAAATCAGATCTATATAAGAAAAGTAGAGAAATAATGATAATTATTCAAAGAAAAACATTATACAGTTTCTGATTGGTATCAGCCAATAGGAAGTTGGAGATTAAATAAACAAACGAATCAGGACTCTATCTAGAGAAAGTCACATCTATTTAATTAACGCTCTCTTAAATCGTTTTGTTAAAATAAAAGCAAACTGGAAAACCAAGAGTACATTGTGTGTGTTTCTCATTCCTCTCATTGCCAGTTTAACCAATCAGTTTCCTAAAAATGTTCTTGTCACATAAGTTCTCGGTACAGGTTGGTATTACGATACAAAAAGCATTGTTTACGTACACAACTAGGAAACAATTAATAAAAAAAATCAAAAGATATCTTCATGGAGGCAAATGAGATTAGAAAAATAAGTAAAAAGGAATTCAACAGGGCTTATTCATACAAGCCAAGTTGGCTCTGTAAATCACATTGTGTTCTTTTCTTGATACTCTAGATGAAGCTAATTTTGCTGAGGGATTAATATCAGGGTCTCCTATTAAACCAGAAATTGTGCTGGTGAGTGGGTGGAAGGAGATCGTGAAACAACTGACTTGCTGATGGTTAACTGTATTTACTCTGATTGGGCAGAAGGATCTTGGGAATTATGGGTATCCACGTACTGCTTGTAAAATCCTATTAAGTGCTCATTATCTATTGTATTAAACACAGAGATGCGCAAAGAGCTTTTCCCTTCTGCTTCTCCTGTTACTCTAATATGAACACAGAGATTCTCACTCAATCCCACCCATGTTTGGTTATCTCTGTGTGGTTTTATGTCATTTTAAAAGCTAATCTTTTTAGCTATTAACTTTTTTGCCACCGGAAGTTTTGCAACTTTGTGTGTCTCCCTGGAAAAGCGCAACTTTTGCTTTGAAGCAAAAGTGAATTTCACTTTTTAAAAGTTTCATTAAAGCTCAGAGGCTAGTTAGTGTTTGCAGACAAGTTGACATCGTTTATACAGCCAACTGTGGCAGCTGCTAGCGACCAAAGCAATCACAGGTTGTTTTTTGTTTTTTAAAGCATCCTTTTGACAGCCGATTTCAATCAATCATCCCTAGCTACTGATGTTTGCCAGGGGGTTTCTCACTTGTCCCACGGCTGTGTGACCTGGACCTGATCAGCACTGTGCTTTGGTTGTCTTACTAACTGATTTGTCCAATTAAAATACTGACAAAATGACAACCAATTTAGCTGATGATGTCCAAATATGGGGGGGGGGGAATATACATAGTAAAGCTGATGTTAAAGTTATATGATGTCATGGAATAAACTGGCCTTTTTGCTTTGAATTGACTGAATTGAAGCAAAGGTTTTCAGGTTCAAATTTTAAGACAGCGATTGTGGGTTTATAATTGGATTTCATTGGAGGCTCTGTATAGTTTTAATTAAAGAACTCCTTGTTTATCAATTCATTTACTGTAAAGTCCTCATGATTTTTTTTCCTACTCTAATTTAGCCAGTGTTTAACTGTTAATGCGAGGCGGTGCTCATATCAACAGAAAATTTTAGACAGGATTTCACATAATGGAGCTCTGGTGCTTTGCACTTCTAAAGCTTCCACAGATTGGCTGTCACTGGTCTGACAGCCAGCAGCTGAGAGCCACTTTTGCCCGCCTGTGAGAGAATATACGACAACCAGTAATGCCATGTTTGGCAGGATTTTATATGAGTGGCTCATGAATACGTATTTGCAAAAAATGAGAGAGATCCTTGTATTTCCTGTTTTGTTTTTTTCTTTAAATTTTTTTTCAACTTATAATTTGAAAGCATGAAGCAATGCCAGCATGCTGACCGCATACAGCTGTGATGACACATCAAGCCTTCATTATTTCAAGGACCCATAAATGAAGAACCTTGGGTCACCACATATATGTAACATCATGCTATGGCTCAGCTGAATTGAGGCAATTACAGCTGGTAACCTGACTGTTCACATGCCTCCCCTATAGAGAGCAGGGTTCATAGGTCAAACACAGGTATGCCTGGCGAGGGCTGCTGAGGCTGGAGTGAGAATACACCAGCAAGTCTCACATTTATCATACAGAGTACACTGTGCAATAAATAACGCACAGCTTGTGCTTAATATGTAGATTCAACATAACAAAATCCACTTTGAATCAGTAGATGCCTGTAAGTTACTCGAAGTTTGATATCTGCAGGCACCATATAGCAGTTAAGACTAGAATAAAGATGACATATAAGCCTGGTTTCATCTTTCATTTTTGCAGTTTAAAAATTCTCTTGTTTTATTTTCAATTCTTCTGTCTTTCCCTTTTACCTCCCCTCTTCTCACTTTGAAGTCACTGAGCTCCAGGATTAGATTAACTGTCATTTATAGCAGGCCTGGGAGGCTATGAAGAGCAGACTCCATCAGATGGCGAGATAATGGTGCTTTATGATAGATCCTGGCTAATGAAATGCCACTGACTGTAATGAGATCAGTGAAAAGTGAGCTTTTGACCCCCTGAAAAGGGTAGGGAGCATGTAGAGAATACCTACTAAGAATGTTCTTGACATCTAAGATTTCTGCCCTCTTGCTTCCCTCTTCCTGTTAAGGACACAGCTCTTCTGAATTCATGACGGTGGGTGTGAGGAGATAAAACTGCGAAAAATGTCCCATGGTTCTACAGTAATGCAGAGTTTGGCTGCACACTTGAGCTGAAGCAAGGCTCAAATCACACATGCAAAAAGCGCACACAGTTGAAATGCCAAAATGCTAATGCCAACATTTACCAGGGGCTGAGAGGTGGGGCTGTTCAAACAGTTGTGGGTGTTTGTAAGGTCAAGAAGAAGATTACGCATTCACTCTGGGCCTCAGAGGTTCACATGTGTGAACAGTGAAAATACACAATATCATACCTGACAGCAGCAGGCAGCGCGTGAAATGCTGAGGTTGTTAGAACGTCTGACATGGACACTTTTAATATGTAACATGAGCCTGCTGTACATGTACAGCAATAGGCAGATTAATTTCATATTGGACCACATAGTTAATGCATGTGTAGCGATTCTCTGACAAGTTCTATATTCAAGATGCTCTTCTCTATACAATCAACATATTGATTTTCAATCTTCTACAGGTTGTTTTTGTTTTGCTTTTGGTGCTTTTTCCTTTGTGGTGAATGCCGTTGTGAATCCTCTGAATTTCGAAGGCAATCAGTACTCAACTGCATAGTGTCATTGCCTCAGGCGAGAGACTGTTGGCTTTTTGGAGGACTGCATACAAATCTGTCTCTGTACTTTGTGTTGACTGTTTACCCGTCTTTCTCTGTAGCCACATAGCTACGCAAATGTGGGACTGTGAATCCAGCTCCAGTCAAGAGTGGATATCCTTTTTCTAAATTTCTGCCTTGTTTCTTTCAATTCATTTCATCAAGGTAAATACCCTGGAGTATTAGAAAGAAACCCCAACAATCCCATATGACAAATAACTTGGTGAGAAGGAAAAACTCCCTTTCAACATGAAGAAACCTCCAAAAGTACGAGATTAACGGAGGAGCGTCCAGCTCCAATGACCACTTAAGGATGAGGAAAAAGAGCCGAGGCATAAGTTTAATTATTGCTAATGATTAAATACAGTAGTGGTGTAAAAACAGAAAGTGAAAAGAGTGTGAGAGTGAAGCTCCACAGCAGCCTAAGGTTACTGCACAGTAACTAAGGGATGATTCATGGTCACCTGACTTAGTTTTAAGTCTCATCTTAATAGTAGACAGGATCTGCTCCCAAAGTGAAACTGGGAGCTGGTTTCATAGGAAGGAGCCTCCCATTCTACTTTTAAAACCACATGAAGCCTGTGTTCTGAGAACTGTGCTCTGTTAGGATAATGAGGTACTATGAGCTATTATTCCAATAAAGAGAAGCTAATACGGGACAAATGTGGTTTCTCGTTCTTGTCCCTTACAACATTCTCGCCATGGTGTTGTGGATTCCTTTTCAGGGAGCTTTCAGAGTGTGAAGGTGAAAATTTCAGATCTGACAACCAATAAAAGCACTGTATTGTATAAAAATAAACATGACGTATACATTGGTCAAAAACCCATGAGATTTGGGTGACTTCTTTTCAGTTATGTCATCTGGACGTGTATTCTTTTCTGCAGTGTTTTAGTGCAAATGGCACAAAATATATCTTTTGTCAGGTGTGAGGACATCACCTTTATTTAAAGCGGCACTTTTTCTATGAATATGGAATCACACCAGTCATCATGTTACATATTGGCTATTTTCTTTTCTGATTGCATACACCCATCTTATTTTAGTGCATAAAATATCCCTGCCTTTTCTCCTTATGTGTTTCAGGTATATTGCAAGTCATCAACCTCCCATCTTTTCTCATTTCTGGACATTTCCCATCCCAGCTTGTCAAAAAGTTGTGTGACAGCAAAAGGCACCCGCGAGCTGCCATCCTCCTCTCATCATCCCGTAGAGCTCAGCCACATGTTGGGTCTCTGTAGATAGGTCAGGGGTTGGGAGAAGTCATCTATAGCTTCAGGAGGTTTCGAAAGGGGCTTATGCACAGCTGACAAGTTTTCATTTCCACCTCTTCCCCCTCTCCTCACTCAGCTTCATTTTCCATCACTGCTGTCATTCCCAGGCTAACAGCATGCATTTGCTTCCCCTCGACAATATATGTTTTGCTTCTCAGAAGGAGACAGTTTAGAAGATAAATTGGTCTCATTTCCCCCTCATACAGTTTATTGAAGTGCCAGACTCTCTTATTTTACACACTTTGCCTGTGGCTATTTAATTATGCCTTTTTCTGCGCTTGTTCAGTTGCAGACTAGTGTTTTAAAATCCATCTGACCGGCAAAAAACATCCTTAAAGACATATTTTAAATCAGATTAAGTCTGTAACAACACACAAATTGATAATAATAACAATAATAATGAGTATTGAATTTCTTCTTACAAAGTCTGCCTGTCTCTGTCAAAAAGCTCACCTACTGGCAGCAGAAGAAAGTAGAAGAAAGACCGAAATGGGCTCTGCTTCCCCCCCCCAAATGATTTCTTTTATTGTCAAGAAGTCATTTCCGTGGTAAATCTCTTTTTGAAAGGGACAGGGAGAAGTCACAGAGAGTTAATATACTATTTTAGAGATTTCTTTAATTGAAGAGTCATGGCAGGATTAAATTTTATTTGGTCCAGGGGAGCAGCCGGTCCTGGTGAGGATACAAAGGAAATTGATTTTGTGCCCTACATCCTTTCCCACAGCTCCTGGCTTGCGTGTGGATGGCACGGCACTGTGTCATGTCAGGGTGAGCCAGGATGCAATATAGTTCCCTCCGCTTCTTTATCTCTCTGTGTGGAAGGGGGTTTGAGTGAGCATAGTGGGTAGAAAACCACATCTTATTGGCATCCCAACACCTTTTTTTTCTCTAATGCCACCGAAGTCTGTCGCTATCTCTTGAACTGTGTGGTTAAAAGATATGATAAGGAAATTTGGCACCCTGAATGGAGACCATTCCCAGATCTCATTTCACCAGGTTTTATGGCTGTGGTTTGAGCAATCTGTGGCCTCTGACTGGTCAAAGTTGAATGTGTTTTTATGAAAATAAGTTTCAGGTGTTAAAAAGTTTACTATTTCCTGGATGATACTGAGCACCTTATTACAACAATTTCTGTGATATTAGGTTTAGCAGTTTAATGAATAAAAGAAAAGAATTAGCAGGAATTTTCATCAGAGCAGGTCTCAGAAAAGTTGGAATTGGATTTCCCTCTGTGATCTAAATACCTATCCAAATGGATATTCTATATTTGCTATGTTTGTTTAACTGCTCCATAGAGAAATTGCATTTCCAGACCTCACTCACACTTAATATGCTTTACAGCTACACTTCATCATCACTCAGCTGTTCTGTCTCAAGTTCAGATGGTCAGAGGATTGGTTTTGAATGTCAGCTATGCCATCCCTCTGAGGAAGCCCTTTTAGACTCATTGAGCCTGAGGGGAAATTGGCTCAAATGCACACCTCAGGGCAAGTTGGCCTGCTCATAATATCATGTCCAGCAGTCACCTGGGGGAATGTTGACAGGCTAATATGTGCGAAGCTGACCTTTTGGTTATAGTTAAAGGGTGTTTCGTGTGGCCAGATGTGGCAAAGTAGGCTGTGCTGTGTCTGTGAAGAGAGGCTGATGTTCTGCACGTTACATTCGTTCATCTGCCTCACTGTCACCTCCTTCACACAGTGTTTGCTTCTCCACAAATGTGTGAAGTACTGACACCCTGCTGAGTGCTAGATGTGCTGCTGTCTGGAAGGAACTTTAAGTGCACCAATAACAGCGATCCAACACGTCCTTGAATGCTGAGATTAGTGGAAAAGTGCTCACAAAGGTTTTTGTGTTCAAACACACATTGTGTGCACATTGGTGTACACACGCCGGATCTCTGGGGACAACATACTTAGATACTTTTCTTCAAATCATTGGGAACTGTGAATTAGAAAGTTGTCCATCTCTCACTAGAGGCCCCAGCATCCTTTGAGATTGTTTTCTTTGGGAATAATCTGTGAGCTGTGCTTGAAAAGGACCAATTCACTCAGTCTGGATGCTGTTACAAAAAGTAGAGAAAGGGTAAGCCAAATACAGATAGAAAAAACACACCTTCTCACAAAGGATTTGATTCAAACTAATGCACTAGAGGGTTCATTTGTAACCACATAAACATAACATGGGGCCTTAATGAGGCTCATTTCACTTCCCATATAAAAGTTTGGATTTACGAAAGCAAATTCAAACTGAGAATGTGCGTGTTACTGAAACTCTGACAAATATCAAGTGGTGCACACAGTGAGATGGTGAAATGAAGCCAGACTTATCACAATGCCTCAAGTCACACATTTAATTTCAGTTCAAGTTACTTATTAATCAAATTTTATCAAAAATATTAATGTTTTTGCTTGGGTTGGTGAGCTTTAACTGCTTCCCCTCCTGAAGCAACTGAAGAAGTCAAATCTAAAATCAGTCTCGTCTTGATACTGTGGCTTGCAAAAGCACATTTTGTCACATTACAGCCACAAACATGAATCCATTTTATTGGAATTCCACGTGAAAGACCAACACAAAGTGGCGCACACGTGAGAAGTGGAACAAAAATCATACATGATTCCAAACATTTTTTACAAATAAATAACTGCAAAGTGGGGTGTGCGTAATTATTCAGCCCCCTTTGGTCTGAGTGCAGTCAGTTGCCCATAGACATTGCCTGATGAGTGCTAATGACTAAATAGAGTGCACCTGTGTGTAATCTAATGTCAGTACAAATACAGCTGCTCTGTGACGGCCTCAGAGGTTGTCTAAGAGAATATTGGGAGCAACAACACCATGAAGTCCAAAGAACACACCAGACAGGTCAGGGATAAAGTTATTGAGAAATTTAAAGCAGGCTTAGGCTACAAAAAGATTTCCCAAGCCTTGAACATCCCACGGAGCACTGTTCAAGCGATCATTCAGAAATGGAAGGAGTATGGCACAACTGTAAACCTACCAAGACAAGGCCGTCCTCCTAAACTCACAGGCCGAACAAGGAGAGCGCTGATCAGAAATGCAGCCAAGAGGCCCATGGTGACTCTGGACGAGCTGCAGAGATCTACAGCTCAGGTGGGGGAATCTGTCCATAGGACAACTATTAGTCGTGCACTGCACAAAGTTGGCCTTTATGGAAGAGTGGCAAGAAGAAAGCCATTGTTAACAGAAAACCATAAGAAGTCCCGTTTGCAGTTTGCCACAAGCCATGTGGGGGACACAGCAAATAAGTGGAAGAAGGTGCTCTGGTCAGATGAGCCAAAATGGAATTTTGGCCAAAATGCAAAACGCTATGTGTGGCGGAAAACTAACACTGCACATCACTCTGGACACACCATCCCCACTGTCAAATATGGTGGTGGCAGCATCATGCTCTGGGGGTGCTTCTCTTCAGCAGGGACAGGGAAGCTGGTCAGAGTTGATGGGAAGATGGATGGAGCCAAATACAGAGCAATCTTGGAAGAAAACCTCTTGGAGTCTGCAAAAGACTTGAGACTGGGGCGGAGGTTCACCTTCCAGCAGGACAGCGACCCAAAGCCAGGGCAACAATGGAATGGTTTAAAACAAAACATATCCATGTGTTCGAATGGCCCAGTCAAAGTCCAGATCTAAATCCAATCGAGAATCTGTGGCAAGATCTGAAAACTGCTGTTCACAAACGCTGTCCATCTAATCTGACTGAGCTGGAGCTGTTTTGCAAAGAAGAATGGGCAAGGATTTCAGTCTCTAGATGTGCAAAGCTGGTAGAGTAGCTGATAGTTGTGGAGCACCATTTCTTTTTCCCTTCTAATGCTATGCTCATATCACCAAGTACAATGGATTTAATTGTTTAGTTTAAAATGTGGAATTAACGCCAGCAACAGCTGGGTCACATCATTACGCTCCATATCTTTATTATGACTCCTGATCTATAACAAAACTCACCTATAAACTCGCCTTCATTTGAACTTCCGTCTTTAGTTTCCAAATCATTTGAAAATGGATTGTTGCCATCATTTTGGCAAGTTTTGAATCAATCAACCAGACTGCTGTGGCTGTCAATACGGCAGTGATGCTCGTGGTAATGCTTCATAATGGATGCACTGATGTTGCTGGAGAACTACTACTTCATGAGATTGATTCTTTATGGCTAAATGTGGGCGCATAGAGGGCCTGATATGAGGCTGATCCATGTGCACACATTTCCAGGAAGTAATTAATTGTGATCGGAAGAACTGAAAGATGTTTTAAAGTGTTAATCAGTAAGTTACTAGGGTACTGTTTTCTTTTTAAGTCAGTAGCACTGACTCAAAGTGTGTCTCGTAAGCTTATTGGTGTCCTAGTTGGTTTCTAGCCAGTTGGCTTACAACTGTTTACAATCTAATTTTCACTGACCATAGTCAACAAGGGAAGCAGCTATTTTGCTGGTAGTGTTACACTACCAGTGATTTATGCAAAGAACACTGCATGCAGGTGTGCGTATGCATGTTTTTTGATTTTTTTGTAATTTAATTATCAGGCTTATCTGTATGTGCACATACACTTTTATTATGTATCCTATACTCTGTTATTAATTAAGGCCTTGAGTCCTTTCAGTGTACAGCAATATAGATCAGAAGTGCTCTCTTGAGTTTCTCCTTAGAATGAAAAAACACCTTTAGAAAATCCATTAGCGCTAATATGAATTGATTTTTTTATTACTTTTTATATTAATGGCATTCAAATCTGATTGAGTAGGGACTTGTTAATGTGAGCTGTAGCACAGCTTTTGAAATATTCTTCTTCAGTTGAAGTTATTTCAACCATCAATCCTACCATAGTCCTAAAGCATAAAATGCCTCCTTGAATAACAACTATTTTCTTCCACATATACAGTTTTTCTTTCATTACCTTTAAGGACAAAGCAGAAATCCTAATATATGTTTAAAAAAATAGACCTAAAGATATACATACCAACCTGCAGTTGGTATTAAGCTTTTTCAAAACATTAAGGGTGTTTTTCAGTAAAAACTATCCTCCAAGCCAGACTGTAAGCAAACCAATTCTACTTTGCAAACTGGCAACTGGTGCAATGACTGCGTAGCTGTGTGTGTGATTAACAGAACAGCTTTATCGTCTCGGTTGCAGGATGTTGCAGAAGAGCTCTGGTCAGTGCTGTCTGATAGGAAAACTATCTCATACTTCTGACAGTGGTCGTGTTATTTGTTTGACGTTTGACGGGCGTCAGGGGAGAGAGAGAGAGAGATTACTTTTAAGAGTCCTCACATCCTGCCAGTAGCAGGAGTGCTGACAGCTGATCCCTCTGTAGGAGTGTGATGCTCCGAAAAGCAGAGGGTGCTAAGATGGCAGTTGTCAGAGAGGTTAGCGGTGGACCGACTTTCCCACCATATGATTCTGTTGGTCCCTTTAGCTGTTATCCTTCCACAGCTTCTGTTACCTCAGAGATTAACTCCACCTGTTAATATCCATTCTGGACGATTAGTTCATAATCAAAAAATTGCTGCTGTTATTTCCATTTAAAGTGGACTATATGATAGACTGTTTACTATGGTGTGCACAATGACACAGGTATGTGTTATTACAGAACTAATTAGTGACATGTAAGGGCTGATTTGTTGAGTGGACCTGTGACTAAGACTTTAAAAAAAGCCTCATAACCAATATGTAATAAATGAGTGATGTGTAACATCCAATCTATAATATTTAACTCAAAATAAGTTTTCATTAGATTTAATTAGACAAAGTCTTGCACCCAGGATAACAAAAATTGTGCCATTATATTTCCATGATAGAGTTAAGTTATATAACATTAATTTCTGATATGATGCCAAAAGTATTAAAGTCAAGATTAGGTGAACTGTAGGATTTCACCTGTGATTTTCAGGTAAAGTCCCAAACTCTTGGTCCCAGCAGTCTTATCTTCAATAAAGTTTCCTCAGATTAATGGCATTTTACAGTATTCAGAGCCCCCAATCCTCAAACAGAAAAAAAACAAACAAAAAAACTTCTGCTTTGAGTGTTTTTTGTAGTAAAACTAGAAAAACAGACATTGCATCATTGTTTTATACATTGGACCATATTTTCCATGGATGGATTAGCAAAAATTATTTAAGCAAGTTAAAAAAAAAAAATCAAAATGCAGATAAATGAGAGATCGAACTTATAGGATAAATAATGTGGAATTTGGAATGAAGAGTAGCTAGTAAGCAAAATCAGGAAAAATCAGAAATAATCAGAATTTCCCCACTTACATTATCAGATTTTATTGGGTACTTAGGAAGTAGAATCAAGCTGTGAATACAGCATTTGCATATTTGACTTGATAGCAAATGACTGCGTTTAACACATCTAGCTGCTGTCGAACAGTATGGGCTTTTAGAGCTGCGCTGCTGCCCAACTGATGAATTTAAGTCTGTAGGCTTGGATGTCTACCTACACCGGAGGGACATGTCTGTCTACTAAATGGCTCACTCTGTTAAACAGCCAGTCGCTAACTGTGCTGTTTGTTGCTGAGCAGGTAGTGTAAACAATGAGCTGAAGCTCTTTGGAAGGATCTGTAAAGCCTATGAGAGCCTAGGGCACACAACGACAGCAGGTGTGCACTGATTTCGGCTATACTATTTCCATATAAAATAATCATTTAGAGAGAAAGTTAGAAGTGTCGGAATGTCTTCCATGTTTTTTTAATCACACAGTAGACAGCCTCTGTCTGGGTAACAGACCATAATCACAACACAACGTATTTGCAGACAGCTCGTTCATGGGTCCAGCTGCTTTCCTCTCTGACACTCACTGAAAAGTGTAGACACACTTCTGCAGTAGGAAACCAATGTTTGCGCTCAAAGGACATTACAGGCAGCTGTGTTTTAAAAAAAAAAAAAAAAAGTAATTTAATACAGTTTGCCTGCAAATGTATTTGCAGGCAAACTGTAGCATCATTACCCTAACCCATCTCTGTTTTTGTCCAAACTGACATGATATACCTGAATACAAAAATTTAAAGCCAAATACCTTTCCAACAAGAGAATATCTAAATATGAGCGACTGACCAGCTTTAGTGCATGTTTTTGGTTTTTCAGCTCTTTAGCATTCTTGCAGCAAATCACAATCAGATTATTTACAAGTTTGAACCAAAAATGCAAGACACTATAATCACCTTTGCACATATACAGATGCGTCATGCAATATTGTGTCAGTCACCTGGGATAATGTCATTTTTGTGTTATTTTCCTGTTCTATTGTTTCGCCAACAACACTGCTCCTTAACCAGCAGTCAGCAGAGTTTAAAAGGGTGATGGCCTTTCTGTTATTATTAGCTCTAAGGTCAGACTATGTCAGTTTGTGGCAGTCAATGGCAGGCTAGGACAGTTTGTGCCAGGATGTCTGGAGGCTTGAGAGTTCGACAGGAAGAGCCTAGAAGACGGTAAGAAGAGGACAGGTCATCACTGACTCCTACGCAGACACATCAAGAATAGCTGGCTACATTAACTCTGTCCATTAGTGGCTGTCTGTTTGCAGACAGGAAATGACTGATTTGGGCAGATGTGTGGGATTTATTTATATCCTGCCCTGTTTGGCTGCTTTGGTTGCTGGTTGCTTGTCAAGCATCATGTCCAGGGTATCTGTGATAGACATGGATAAGCTGGGAGAAATTGTGAGTGCTGTGTAAATGCATTTGATTAACATGTAAATGTGGTTAGTTGCTGTTGTATGTGAGGGTGTGTGAACCAGAAAGACAAAGAGGAACAAAGGATCAGGAACTCATTTGGTTCAGGGCTCTGTTTTTACTGTTTTCCAGCATAAATAATCAACGGAGTGCAAAGCCATGATTGCATTAACAAAGGACACAAAGGGACAAAGAGGGGAGATTTTTTCAGATCTAGAAAAAAAAAAATCAGTTTCTAATACGCCCTCATAAAAACCAATTATTAGCAGGAGAAAATGAACAAAAACCTGCCACGACAGTTAATTACGTAAACTTAAGTCTTTATTGTGCAGTAACCCTACAATATAGCTCCCATTATTAAAGCTTGAAGTTGGTTTTATTAGAGGGCTGTGGCTGTGAAGATAAAGAGAATACAATGCAAACAAAGAGAACCAACTATTCCCTTTATCCAGACAGCAAAAGTCACAAGCCAAATGTATAAGGTGAAGACTAAAATTCTATTATATGCACAAAAATTGAAATATGCATGTATATTCTATTCATAAGATTTTTAAGTGAGTATTCATGGTCTGGTTAATAGATTTTCATCATTATCGAACCTGCACTGCAGTCCTCATTTTCTAGACATTACCCAACAGAGGCGCATGTGAGAACACAAATGTCCCACTCATTCAGATCAGACTATAAATAAAAAATCCACACGATGTTCGATTCGGGAGATTTGGACTCACACGTGACTAGCAAAGGTTTGTTAATAGAGAGCAGATTGACGCAATACTCAATGCCCAATACTCTATTCACCTGACAGCACCTTTAACATAGTGTTCCCGGTAGTGAGAACACATCTGACGCAGACAATCTCCTGCTGGGAGCTACATATGAGAGAGCAACTTTGCACAATCCCTTGTCTTGATGTTTTTAAGAGTTTTTATAACTGAAAACAAGTTTCAGTTAAACAAGTGGATCCATGTGCACAAGCTGACAGGCATAAATCCTCTAATACATGTGCCTCATCTGCAGCTCACTTGAAGTGTCAGGGAAAGAAAGGGCAAATGTTATCCTTGCATAAAGCAATGGCTGTTTTTTAACCTTCATTCTGCAAGTTCTTCTCTACAACAGAGTCTCGCATATCATCAGATAAGAAAAGGTAATCAGTGATTTAGTTCTTAGCGGTTTGTTATCATTACAGATTTTTAAAGTTTTAGGTTTTATCAGATACCGGTGCCAAACCAGTACTTTTGAAACGGTCCCGGTGCTTAAATGGTGCTTGAACCGGTGCTTAAAGAATGGAGAACACAAACTTTGTCCAAAAACCTCTCATGTTTAGCTGTTTTTTTTTTGTTTTTTTTTTTGTAAAAAGATAGCAATGTTAGCCTTTTTCTGCAGCTATGGGGCATTTATGGTATCACTCTTGGCTGGAAGCAGTGCTTAAACAATGGAAAAAAACACAAACTTTGTCCTCTCATGTTTAGCTTTTTTCCACTTTTTCTTTGGTCATTTTAGCCTTTTTGGCCAGGGTGAAGGGAGCATCTGCCATCAAACAAGAAGACAGCCGCATGTAACTACAGCGGTCTTTGCTAGTTCACCTTACATGCATTAATGTAATAACGTGGTTAGCCTACTCAACGTAAATTACACACGAACAACATTAAGCCACTCACCCAGAGAAGAACGGCTGCTGCTGCCGCCATCATCATCCGTCATCATTTCTGCTACACTGGCAGGGCTATGGCTAAGACTCTCCTCTTCGGGTTCTTGGGGGATGTTGCTGGCTCCGGTCCGATAACAGGCACCACACCCGCACTAAATGTGCTCGGTGTGAGGTCTTGCAGCAGGCTATCAAATACGGTGCATTTCTTGGCTTTTAAAAAAACGCAATGCTTCGCCAGGTGTTTCATCAGATTCGAGGTGTTACCTTCTTGTTGCAGGCTGCTGAGTTTGCATCTTTTGCTGTGAGGTACAGCCAGACTTTGACCGCTTCGCCTTGGGCATTTTTAATCTGTAGCTCTGGTCTAAAAGAACGTACGTACCTGGGCCCGCCTACTATCCTTGGAAAGGTAAAATGATTGGCTAGAATCCAAAGTGTATGACATCTCAGGGGAAAAAAAAGCACCGAAATGTGCGCTGCTTTTCGGTCTGGTTACTACCGTTTATGTCTGAACCGGTGCCATTATGGCACCGGATACCGGTACCCATCCCTACTTCTGACTAGTAGCTGAAGTACGCAGGGAAATGATGCCTTGAGTGTAAGTTAGAAGAATAAGATAAAATCAGGACACCGTAATGAATATAGATTGTTGAATATTCTCTTAAATGCAGCTTTGATCAGCGTAGAATAACATATTTATATTTGGTATTATTTTTATGCATGACACAACCTCACCTCACCTAATTTATTTACAATCCAAGTGACAAACCCCACTGCAGCTGTCACAGTTATGACCCGTGTTTGTCATCCACATTAGCTCACTTAGGGAGGATGTTAGAGCGGATGATGGGTAAACGTTACATCTGATTTGGCACAGAATAAGACCGTGGTGAGTAACTAATATTTATGATTTTAGTATAGACAATTTTACTCAATTTGGGATGTTTTCCTAACCCTTAGTGCGCTATTTTGTACTCATAGCATTTTAAGGATTATTTTGTGCTCAGGTCTTAAGATTGAGGTGGAAACTGCAAATCATGTTCAGTTCAGTGGAAAGATTATTAATCAAATGCATACATGAGTAGATTAAGATATATTTATTCATCCAACTTCAAAGCAGCACCAGATGATATAATGGCTAAGATTTTGTAAAAAAAAAATACATATACAAGATTAACGTTATCTTTAAAAACAAATATGTATTTCATTTATGTTCTGGTTTCAAAATATACTCTAGTGAAAGTTTCATCTGTTCTGCAAAAAAACCCTCAGCAATCATGATTGCATCACGAGTGTTCCTGTGCCTTTCACAGTCTTTCAGGAAAGAAGTGAATATCATGGTTGACAGCAGTCTGAGTCACAGGAATGTTAATGCTACCGATTCCATCACTGACAATGATGATTCAACACACTTAGTTGAGGTTAAGGGCTCGGAGGCAAAGATTTGTTCAGTCTGGCACTGAAAATCTCAGCAGGTGGGTCATGGGGTGGTTTTTTTTCTGTGACAGCCACCATGCAGTGATTGAAAGCAAAGCATGCCTGAGTCTAGCCACAATGCCCACCGACATGTTGACATTCTAACCCATACAGTAAGTACTGATTAGTCACACTGACTGCATTGTTACATAATTCAAATCACACACACACACACACACACACACACACACACACACACACACACACACACACACATCACAGTATTGTGTTGATAAACTCTGTCCAGAGGTATCCAGACGACAACATTTTCATTTTCTTCGGGGCCACAATTTGCTGTGAAGACACACACACACACACACACACACACACACACACACACACACACAGACTCACAAAAAGCAAATGGTATCAGTCACACTTTGCTGTTAATATGATTTCACAGGAATGTTGCCTGATTGACGGAGTAAGCTACAGAGTAAAAAGTCTTTTTGATATCTAGGACAGAGCCCTGGGGTCTCTCTGAGTGATAGGTGACCTACAGACACTGGCTACTGTTTGTGTGAGCGTGATCCTTCCCAGTTGCTCTGCTCTAGTTCAGGAACTGGAGATTTGAGAAGACTTAAGTTCCTCCCGGGTACACACACAACACAAGTGGAGCTGAAAAAAACAAGAACCAGATCACGTCAAGGGAGGCAGGAGCCCTGCCTTTGCACTGACCCAAATACTCCAAAATCAGTCGGTTTTCACTCGTCAGATGTGTGGTTAAATGAGAACGGTGTTTGAACATGCAAGGACGTACCGTGTGAACACATAAGTGAGAAAAACACGTTGGCTCGCTAAGGAAGGATGATTGCTAGATGTGAGTTTTTCCCCCCTGACATTTGGTTTTCTCCAGTTTCAGTGACATTTTTTTTTCTTTTGAACTTAACCACGAAACATAGGAGCATAGTTAGGTTTGGCTCACGAGGAACTAAATCTAGCTTCTGTCTGCTGCCCTTTAATAAATTCCATATTTTAATTGTATTCTCGTCATTTGCACCTAACAGCCCCTGCTTTGATGAATAAAATCTAGCATAGCCTTTCAAAAACACTTTGGCACGAGACATATGCTTATAAATATTTATTTTGTCGATGCAGCTGCCATCATTTGACATCTTGTTGACACACATATTGGGTTTTTGACCTGATATAATTTTTTGCAGGAGAAATTCAGAGACTAATGCAATCATGAACAGTTTTTTTCCCTTGCCCCATCTTTCTCGCTCTGTATTGACAAACTATCAAAAAACATGATAAAAAAAAGAAAAAAAAGATGAGTGCCAGGAGATAGAACCTGTAGAAATATCACAGACTTTTGAAGATTTTAGTTATTTTCCTCCCCTGCCTGAGCGTCTCTCTCTCTCTCCCAGTCTTTCTTGCAGTCTTTTGTCTCTCTCCGGAGCCTATATTAACAACCGAGGTGCAATATTCTGACAGCTTTGGTTTAGTTTTGTGCTCAGAGTTGGTGTGAATGGCAGGAAGAGATGTTTATTGAAAAGAATGACAAAGATAATGTCTGTAGCCTGAATTTATAAGCAGATTAGTTTTAGATTTTTTTCCCCACCCCTTTGTGCTGCTGCCTTTTTACAGTTATGTAATTTCATCTAGAAGATGCCCTTACCTGTTCTGATTTTTCCTAAATAAGGTAAGTGTTGGTCGCGGACTATGATTAGTTAGTCCATAGTTTTTATAATGTTTTCATACTGTGATCAGATTAACACACAAACAAAACAAATCATTTGCTGTCATTCATCATCCATCACCGGCAGTTTTGTGTGTGTGTGTGTGTGTTCCCACTACATATGACCTATAATGTGTAGAAATCACAGTTGAAATCAATATTTACTGTTGTCAAGTTGGAAAAACATTAGCTTTATCAGCCATGAATGACTTTTTCATTATCTAATTTTACATCTAAGATATTGCTTCAATATTTGTGAAAATATTGTACATTTCAAATATTGGCACTTATTAATCTGCCATTATCATTATGTGGAAGTGCAGTCTTTTAATGTTTAAAGAAGTAACTTAGGGGAAACATTTACTGGACATGTGCTGCTTCTACAAATGTTTGTGAAAAAAATGGGTCACTCTCAGGAGCTCCGTGAATTCCAGCGTGATACTGATGGAGGATGCCACCTGCGCAACAAGTCCAGTCTTGAAATTTCCTTGCCACTAAAAATTCCACAGTCAGCTGTCAGTGTTTTTCTAACAAAGTGCAAGTGATTGGGAACAACGGCAACCTGGCTATGTATCACAGAGCAGGGTCAGGAGACGTTAAGACGGTAGTGTCCAGAGGTTGCCAACTTTCTACAGTGTCAGTTGCTGAAGACCTCCAAACTTCATGTGGCTTTAAGATTAGCTCAAGAACAGTGTACAGAGACCTTCAAGAAGTGGGTTTCCATGGCTGAGCTGCTGCATCCAAGCCTTATATCACCAAGCACAATGCAAAGCATCGGATACAGCTGTGTAAAGCACCCCGCTACTGTTCTCTGGAGTGAGGAATCCCACTTCTCCATCTGGCAATCTGAACGGAGTCTGGGTACTTGTCTGAATACAATGTGCCAAGTGTAAAGTTTAGTGGTGGGGGGATTCTGGTGTGGGGTTGTTTTTAAGGAGTTACGCTTGACCCTACCGTCTAGTGAAAGGAACACTTAATGCTTCAGCATACCAAGATAAGTTTGGCAATTTTATGCTCCCAGTTTTGTAGGAACAGTTTGGGGATGGCGCCTTCCTGTTCCAACATGACTGCGCACCAGTGCACAAAACAAGGTCCATAAAGACACGGAAGAGCGAGTTTGGTGTGGAAGAGCTTGACTGGCCTGCACTGAGTCCTGACGTCAACCCAACAGAACACCGTTAGGATGAATTAGAGTAGAGACTGTGAGACAGGCCTTCTCGTCTAACATCAGTGTCGGACCTCGTAAATGTGCTTCTGGAAGAATGGTAAAAATTCCCATAAATGCACTCCTAAACTTGTGGAAAGCCTTCCCAGAAAAGTTGACGCTCTTATAGCTGCAGAGGGTGAGTTGACTTGTTAAAGTTCAAAGTTCATATGCGTGTGAATAGACAGTTTTATTTAATAGTGGATGTTTTCCTAATCCTCAGTGGTCGATTTTGTGTGCAGATGTTAACCATAGTGTTAATGTCACAACATGAACATTTTCTTGTATAATAAAAAATAAATTCACAATAATTACAGTAATTTAAAACAGAGGTGGAAATTACAAATCCTGCCAATTTTTAAAAAGTGTTCAGTTTACTAGACGCCTACACGTAAAGATCAGTCATTCTGATGCACTCCAGTGCAGTACACACAGCAGTAGATTGAGATATATTTATTCATCCCACATCACAACAGCTTCTCATTACATATTGCCTATACTGTTTAGACATTATGTAAATCAGCGTACATCAATATTTTGTGATGTCAATGAAGACTCTAAATTGGAAAACGTAAGCTTTATCAGTTATGAATATAAAACTGTAAACATTTTATTGCAGCTGAAATTAAATAGACTTTTTCATTATCTAGCTTTGACTCTATTGAGATGTTATTCCAGAAGAAGTGAAAAAAAATATTTTCCCAAAATCTGACATTTTAAATCTGCCATAATTGATTTTTAGAAGTGCTGTGACAGCAGCCTTTCTTATAAAGAAGTTTTATTGAAAGCAGTTGCCTGCAGCAGAAATTGGCAATATTAGCTAAGTTAATTTATCTTGTGCAGCCAAGACGCTGAGATGAAACATATTCTGTGTTCAATTTGTATATAGCATAAGGTACACAGATATGATGAAAGTGATTGTAGCTGTAATGTTTATACTTTTTGATTTTCTTGTGTGGACAAACAGTCCGAATTATCCAGCACTTTGGGATCTGTGCTCTAATAAATCTTGATTACAGACTTTGGTCCAGACCCTTTGATCTCCTAAAAGCTGCAAGTCTACCCTGCCAAAGAGATGTGTGTTTTGGTTTGAATTTGTAACAGCGTCAGCAATGTAACTATCACCTTCCTCTAATACCAAAGGTACATGGCTTGAAGACTAAAAATCGCTGTCTTCTATAAGATTGCAGGTCAGTGAAATTCAGTCCTATTTTTTAAACATTGGTAATATATATGTGCAAAATATGGTTATTTTGTTGTGTTAGATGTTATTTTATGATTTTGGTAATAGAGTCCACTGAAGATTTCCTGTGGGGATGTGTAACTTTTGAATATATATTTTATTGGTCCATTTTGCAGTTTCTTGTCCCAGCTCTCTTTATAATAATAATAATAATAATGGATTGCATTTATATAGCGCTTTTCGGGGCCCTCAAAGCGCTTCGCAATTCCACTATTCATTTACTCTCACATTCACACACTGGTGGAGGCAAGCTACAGTTGTAGCCACAGCTGCCCTGGGGCAGACTGACAGAAGCAAGGCTGCCATATTGTGCACTAAACTGTAAAGTCATAAATACAGTCATAAACACACAGATGGGCACTTTTACCAAGAAAGCCTATAACAAAAGAAAGGTAGTATAGCCAAAATATATTACTTTGTAGCCTTACAGTATGTCAGGTAGATTAAAAATAATAACCTGTGTGGCATTACAACCTAGAGTATCCTCTATCGTATGCTTGTCAAACTCAGCTGTGTGCGGAAAACAAGAGGGCATTTTAAGGTCTGTGTAAAGAGGTTAGAAATTCACGTTTTGACTTTGTCACATCACAGAAAAATATGTTATCTATTAGCCAGCCAGATTTGAATGATTAAAAGAATTTTCACAGCTGGAAAATGTGAAAAAAATGATCAGTGTCCATGCTCTCTGTGCGCTGCAGGGAAGACTGCAGGGTTACTTTTATAGGCCAAACCAGAAATTAGCACTGCCCTGATTCACTGGAATAAATTGGATTTTTCCATTAGGTTTTTGAGTATTTCAGAAAGATATCTCTATGGGAAACAGTTTATGATACATGTTTGGACACTTTTGATTTTTGAAGCTTTAAAACCTAATGCTATTCAAGTGCATTACACCAATTGCAAGATAAGGAACCCAAAAATGACCAAAAAACGTTTTGCTAACTTCAGCGGTAAGTGTACTTGCAGGGATTGTTTTACCTTAAACACACGTGGTCCGCAGCAATACTTGGGTAAGCTGTGGAGTTTAAATAATAATCCTACGGGCCCCAAATGTGCCAAAAAATATATTTCCAACAGCATTACTCCACCAGAAGCCTGATTTGATAAAAGGCAGCATGGATCCCTGCTTTCATGTTGTTTATGACAAGTTCTTAGGCTACCATCTGAGTGCTTTAGCAGAAATCAGCACTCATTAGACCAGACCATATGAAATGTAGCCTCGGTTTCCTATTGTTAGATGACAGTAGTGACACCTGGTATGTGTACTGATACAGATAGAAAGTGTTACTGTGTATTGAGTTGCCATCTGAGTTGTTGCTCCCCATGTTCCACCATTAGCAAACTTTATAACTTAATGGTTTAAATAGTCATTGTAGTGGCAGGAAATTTAGAAGACTAAGCACAGCTTAAAATCATTTGCAGAATATTGCCATAGCTAGCTCTAACTCTAGGCTGTGATAAGAATAATAGGTGTCGTAACTCAAGAAAACTCCCGATGCTAATGAGCAGTTAGGAGAGATCTCCTGCTAAGTAAGTTTGACGTTGCTGGGTTATTACACTTCTTCACGGGTTGTGTCTAATAATTTTGTACTGTGTGCTTGAAAACACATCTGCTATTTATTTATTTATTTTTTGGTAATTTTATTTTCAATTTTCAGAATATAAAATGAAAACAAACCCCAAAACAAACAAAAACAAACAGGCTAAGGTGCGTTACAGAAAAAACAATTAATTCAGACAAACATGCTCTTCACAAAACACCACAGGATAAAGTAACAAAAGTTGGACTTGATGAGAGTTTACTAATCTGGGTCCAGTTTAGCCCAATCTGGTCCTTGCAAAGTGTTCCAAAAAGGGGTTCCAGACACTCAGAAGAGAATCTATTGATTCTTTGCTGAACTTTTCCAATTGTATTATGGACATCGTGTCTGTTTCCCACAAATGAAACGAAGGAGGAGTGGGGGACTTCTATTCCCTCAGGATTAACCTCTTGGCAACAATCAAACCTAGTTCCAGTGGCTGCTGCACTGTAACTGGAAGTAGCTCTGATGCTGGAGAACATCCAAACATTTCAAGTTAAGGTTCAGGCTGTAGAGGTTTCATATATGCCTTGGAATATATGAACAAATATTTAAAACCAAAATCTGTTAATGAGGGACAAGACCAAAAGGCATGGAACAATGCACCTTCTGCCAATCTACACCTGCCACACATTGGGGAAATGGAAGGATAAATCCTGTGCAGTTTGACCTGATCTGTTATTTGATTTCATAAGAACTTGATTTTTCTATAGATTGATAGTAGATAGAGGAGGCTGTGGCTCGGGTAATAGAGCAGGTCGTGTACCAAGATGGATTGAGTCCTAATTCTTCCAGCCTGCATATGAAGTGTCCTTAGGCAAGGTATTGAGCCCTGCTTTGCCCACCCCCGATGCACTGATTGGGGTGGTGTGTGTGTGTTTTTGTGATTGGTTGCTTCAATTGCTCAACTGAGTAGAAGGGTCCTATATAAGAACAGTCCATTTAGTTTATGTTGATTTTTTTTTTTTTTTGTTGGTTAAAAGTGCTCAAAATGTGTTGATTTGTTGAATCTCTCATGTATACAGAGGAAGTGATGAGGTTTGCTAAACACCAGCAGAATGAAACTCTCTAAAATGCATGCTTTTTTAAAAAAAAAGAAGACACATTACAAGAAAAATTCCTCTGTAGTAATATGCGTGGTAGATTCTTCTGGTTCATACTTTGGAGTTTCGTCTTTCTTATCGTTGTCTCTTTATATATTCCCAAATTATGAGAGGTGCCACAGTGCCTCATACATCCTCATTTGTATCTGTCAAACTTTAATGAATGCTTAGGCCATGAATATTGCATGCCTTAAAGGGTAAGTATATGCAAACTGAATGGTAAGAGACATGTAATTTGTTATGTTATGTAGGGAACAGTATACATTATGCTTTCTGGTACAGGTACATCAAGGGAATAGAATTATATTGTAATTGTATTATAATATAATGCATTACAAGATTTTGCTTAACAGGAGCTGAATGTTTTGACATTTGAAAAAACATCAGACAAACCGATGACGGTATATCATATTAATTAGTACTCTAATGGGTGCAAGCGGATTCTGCTTCTGAAGCGATAAACAAATGATGACTGATACAGTCAGTACAAGGGTAAGGTGTCAGCACACAGTGTGCTAACTGTGCTTGACGGGGCTAAATGCAAGAGACCTGTGGTTCTGCCTCTCTCCACACAGACCTGTCAGGATCATTTGGAGCCCAACCCTGTTTTGCAGGCGAGGCGCTTTGTCAGCAACACTGCATTTGGCTTCTGTTCCCAAAGGAAGGATTCTGCCATATTACATTCATTGAAAAGAAGCAATAAATGAATAGTTTGTTTACTTTAATCAAGCTCTGGCTCGAACAGCACAAAAGCAGAGAGAGCTTGTTATCTGAGACAAAGTTTGAATCTTACTTTGCCAATAGATTTGATGTAAACTGTCTTGTTCTAATGTTTCAAAGCTAGTGAAAGGAAGTAAATTGGTTTTTTTTGTTCCCTTAAGACTCGCGTCTATCACTGAAAGAAATGCAAAGAGGCACTTATTTTACTAATGAGACTTAGATATTCACTGTGGAGCCTTCCTGAAAGGACAGAAAATGCGTAGGGTCAAGACCCTTACACCCCATAGAAACGTGCCCTCCAATCAGCTCAGAGTAATCTCCAGTGTGCTCTTGTCAAAGCCAATGCTGTGCAGATAATGGAGGATATTTTAATAGAGAGTAGACAGTGTGATTTTTAATGCAGTTTTACTTCTTAATTTTTGTTAAAGCTCCAAAACTCCTGAATTTTTCCAAACCCGAATATTCATTCTATAGAGGGGAACTGATTGGCATGTTTTGCCATGATATCAGGCTGGATCCTATGGATATTAGCCTAATGTGTTGACAGAGAGTAATTTAAGTTGTTAGCAAGGAGACTCGCCTAGCTCTAACGGCCTACGTATCCATTTTGACCCCACTAATCCTCTGATGATGTAGCCAGCTACCAACCCTAACAGTTAGGTGCGATCAACGACCACAGCCATTAACAGCCGCTCTCCTCAATAATCCTTGCTCTTGGTGAAAAGGCTAGGTTATTTAGTGGCCAGGAAAATAGGCCCCTGGGAACTTTGTATTTTCAGGGCTAGAAAAACCTGTAAGAACCATTAAAAGATGTAATACTTATACACAACCTTTACTGTTTGGCAAAGAGTTAAAAGGGAAGTTATTTGAGCGTGAAATACAGATAGGTATTTTTTATTTAAGTACTTTAGTGAGGGAAAAGCAAACACCTAAATCAAATCATTTGAATCTTATGATCAAATCACATAAATCCTATCATTTCTTAACTAATAAATTCTATGCCCTAGCTAGTTTTCTTCGACCAGTCTTGGGATGATTTGAGAGAGAAGAGTATGATCCGGCTGTAGATGCAATCTTCTCCTGGTCATGCCCAGTGAGGTCCAAATGTGGAAGCAGTAACTCAATACAAAGTCCTCCAACTTCTTCAAGGTTGCAATCCAACACAGAAAGATGAAAAGAGAAAAGATATACTTATAAATCCAATTTTCAGATCGCAGTTGCTTGGCTATGCTTTATCCTCATTTTAAATAAAAAACTGCAAACCTTTTATTTTAGATCCGTCTGCTCATGATGAGGTCTGGGGAACTAGCAGTTCTTTATTACCAATACATTACTTTTTATACTCTTTCACAAACTCTGCTCCCATCTCTCCACTCCTGATGAGGATACTCTTGGCACACCATTGCACCATGCTTACTTTCTATATTTCACACTTTTTCTGTGGTTGCCATGAGGTTGCCAACCAGTCTCTAGGCCTGTGTGACTGAGATTTACCTTCACCTAAATGCTTTTGATAATCAGTCCCGAATTCTATAAACTCAATAGTGGAAAAAAGACCTTAAAGCTCAAAGTCATAGGATGATTTCAGGCTTCAAGAATCCTCAAAACACCCTGCCAATTGAAGAACTCTTGAATGGAGAGACTTACACAAGTTTACGTTAAAGAGAAAGTACACGAGGTGAAAACTAGGTATCAGTCTAAAGAATATAAAAGGTAAAATTGGTGAAGACCTGGCAAAGTGTTTGCAAAAAATTTTTGTCTGTGCAAATTGCCTCTCACACCCACCACAAATAAGCAGACAAAACAATACTGACACATTTTATAAGTGCTTAGTATTTTTTATCATAAGAAGAGGTCGTGTTTGTTTCATGGAAAGTCACCCAGCTGGGTAATGCTTTGGGAATCTCAGCTGAATTGTTCTATTTCTATTCTCTTGAATTTCATTAACAATCAGAACTGCAGCATTAAAAAAATAATCTAGGTTCTCACTAGGGATGGGTACCGGTATCCGGTGCCATGATGGCACTGGTTCTGTCATAAACGGTAGTAACCAGACCGAAAAGCAGCGCACATTTCGGTGCTTTTTTTTTTCCTGAGCTGTGATACACTTTAGATTCTAGCCAATCATTTTACGTTTCCGAGGATAGTAGGCGGGTCCAGGTACGTACGTTCTTTTAGAGCAGAGCTACAGATTAAAAATGCCCAAGGCGAAGCGGTCAAAAGTCTGGCTGTACTTCACAGCAAAATATGCAAACTCAGCAGCCTGCAACAAGTGCTTTAAGCTGATACTGTGATACTGTCAAAGGAGGTAACACCTCAAATCTGATGAAACACCTGGCGACGCACAGCGTTTTTTTAAAAAGCCGAGAAATGCGCCGTATTTGATAGCTTGCTGCGAGACCTCACACCGTGCACATCTACTGCGGGTGGGTTACCTGTTATCGGACCCGGAGTTTGCAACATCCCCCAAAAACCCGAAGAGTAGAGTCCTGGCCCCTAGCCCTGCCAGTGTAGCAAAAATGACGGATGATAATGGCAGCAGCAGCCGTTCTTCTCTGCGTGAGTAGCTTAATGTTGTTCGTGTGTAATTTACGTTGAGTAGGCTAACCACGTTATTACATTAATGCATGTAAGGTGAACTAGCAAACATCATCATAGCTACATGCGGCTGTCTTCTTGTTTGATGGCAGATACTCCCTTCACCCTGGCCAAAAAGGCGAAAATGACCAAAGAAAAAGAGGAAAACAGCTAAACATGAGAGGTTTTTGGACAAAGTTTGTTTTTTACATTGTTTAACCACTGCTTCCAGCCGAGAGTGATACCACATATGCCCCATAGCTGCAGAAAAGGCTAACATTGTTATCTTTTTACAAAAAAAACCAGCTGAACATGAGAGGTTTTTGGACCAATTTTGTGTTCTTCATTCTTTAAGCACCGGTTCGAACACCGTTTAAGCACCGGCACCGTTTCAAAAGTACCGGTTTGGCACCGGTATCGGATAAAACCTAAACGATACACATCCCTAGTTCTCACTAATAAATTTTTGTAGCCTTGTTGGTGATTTTCCCATTGCTCAGCAAGTTAACATTTCCAAATAATTCTTTTTCAGCTCATATTTGTATTCATGCTCAGCCTCTGCTCACATAAGCATCTCCAAAGTGCTGACAAAATGTACCAGAAACAATTAACCTCCACAAATTTAAGCTGACAGCAGTCATATTCATTCATTATTAATTACTTATCACAAATTAGACTCTGTCAACTCACCAGAGACAAAGATTAACACTAATACACGTAAATCCGTTCAGACCGCTCTCAAGCTTCATACGGGAGATGCTTATTAACCCTGATGGGACTTTAAATCTTCACAGTGTTTGTTTACACAATGAAAGCCGTCACTTGATGACTGTATAACAGTCAGATACGGCTAATGACATAATGATCTAAATCGTTAAAGAAACGGAAAGTCCAATATTTATCAAATCCATTAGGAATCATTGCATATTAACATGAAACTGCAAGCGAAGATGGAGGGGATGAGAGTGGAACATTTTTGAAATTTTCCACCAATTTGATTTCCACACATTCTTGAGAGAGCTTTTTGTCTACTCTTTCATGCACTCAGAATCCATAAATGCATGTTTTAAGAGGGGTTTCAGATGAATGCAGTGATCCAGTTAACACCATATCCTCAGGCAGGCCATTACAGAGCTACAAGAGCTCAATCACGCTTTCGCCACATTTTTTTGTCACATCGCTTTCTGAGCTGTTTCCATTATCTTGACAGGAACACTCAACACTCGGGAGGGAGAAATCGGCTTTCTCAGCTCACATACTGTCGCTCAGTGCTCAACATTTGCTTCTGTCTGACCATACTGTCGCAAACTCATCATTTATTTATTTATCTAAATATCAACTATGATGAAGTGGGAGGAAAAACGTTTGTTTCGCTGTTTCTCTCTTGGTTTTACTGCACTATTCTTCAAGGGCCTCATTAGATATCAGGACAGGTGTGTGTGCAGACTTAAAAGCTTGTTTGTGTCCCTGCTGGTGAACATCAGCCATATCTGGCAGAGAAAAATGAATCATTTGGAGAGCCATCTGTCTGTCAAATGTTTTCTTGCCTGTGTGAAAGACCAATAATAACGGAAAGATCTCATTTCTGGGTCGAATGAGGTTTGACGCCACCAACATGTGTCCAAGTTTTTTCAACTTTAGTAAGCAAAGTCATTTTCAGTTTTTCTCTTGATGTGGAACTAGCAGGAACTGATTGGACATTCACTCCTCAATTTTCCTTCTTACTTAGACTGTTTTTCTTTTGGCTGGCTGAGAATTCATTTAGGAAGTGTTTTGTCTTGTTTTCTTCCTTTGATCTCGGAGGCAGTTAACCATAAATGTCAAAGATAAACTTTGCATTTTTATCAACGAACCTTGTTTGTACTTAGCAAGTTGGCAAGGGAGGAGTGTTGGCTGGATGTAGCGCTGCAAATTATGAATCACTTGGCAGACAAGTTGACGTGTTCTTTAAATTCAATTGTATTTTCATATGGCACCAGCCTACATTGACACCAACCATTGAGGAACTTCATGTTTTACAGTATAGAACCTATAACAATATAGAGAAAACACCACTGATCTTATACCAGGAAGCACTGGAAAACAGTGGGAAGAAAAAAAAATCAATGGCAGATCCAGGCTCACAGAGGGCAGCCATCTGCCATGACCAGCTGAGGTGGGGGAAATGGGAAGAGAAAGGAAACAAGCAGAGAGAACAGAAACAACAAACAGTATAACAAAAAAAAACCCCAAAAAACTTGGGGTTACAGTTTTAAACCTCCAGATGAGGTACTCCAGAACTGGAGATACATGCAGAAAAGTGCAGAGAAATATGTCAGAGGACATAGCAAAAACCAAACAAGAGACACAAAAGTAAAATCATCAAGTGGTGCCATATAAATTCATATGTAGTGAAGGAATGCTTGGTGTACCATATGAAGTATCTGCAGCAGTTTCACCTGATCCACCAGAAGCTATGAGCAAAAAGGGAAAAAAGAAAAGTTAAAGAGTCTAACTGTCTCTTGAAACCAAAATGGGAGATGGTTTGACATGAGAGGAGCCTTTGGATTTTGGAATATCTTGGTTGGCACTCGTATAGCTAAAATGCTTCATTGACAAAAATAGCTTTGAAGTCTTCAGGATATGACGAGGCTTGGTCCCTCCTTTGTATGTAAGGAAAGATTTTGAATGTTTTTTTTCTTGATTCAGTGGGGAGCCATTGAAGAGAAGTAAGAGCCTGTTTTAATTCTTACTTCTTACTTGTTGGAGCTTTTTAGATTAGCTGGAGGCTTTTTATGGAGCTATCAGGACAATATTTTTCAACATCACTCAGAGACAGGATGTTTTTAGAACATTATATGAAGGAAAGAAGGCAGTCATAAATACTTATGTTCTTTATAGTGAGTGGACACATTATAATTTTGTTATGATCAGCTTGGACTGAATCTTGGATCTGATAAACCTGTTTGGTTTATCAGATGTCCATCATGTGGCAGATTGTTTAAGATGTAGTCACTGCCAGATTTTAAACATGTAATTCGAATCTCACCCAGAGTATTTTTCTTCTGCATTTGCTCTATTTTACAACCTTCTGGGGTTCTATATTGTTTTTATTGTAACTGTTATTGATCTGTTATTCAGTGTATTGCAGGGGTGGGCAACTCCAGGCCTCGAGGGCCGGTGTCCTGCAGGTTTTAGATGTGTCCTTGAACCAACACAGCTGATTTAAATGGCTAAATTGCCCACCCCTGGTGTATTGTGTAGTGCGTAGCCAATTCAATACTAAGTTGTGAGATATAAGTTTTCTGACTATTCAGTTCAGTATATTCAGTCTGATGATTCAGTGTTTCAAGCTGTTTTCCGTTGTGAAATATACGTTTAATCTTAATTTTAATTGCATTTCTCAGTACGTCATCTCAGTCTCTTAGAAAACCCAAAAGTATTTCGTGAGCAATTCTCTCTCTCACACACACACACACACACACACACACACACACACACACACACACACACACACACACACACACACACAGAACAGTGTATACACAACATTGTCATCAGTATCACCCTGCTGTGACTGACCGAAGTTGACTAAGGTCGGGCTATTGGCACGCTGGATGTTGGCATACCCGTAGCCAGCATCCAAGCTCTTGCTGCGGCTTTGGAAGTCCATGAGAGCACCACCTCTGAGTCCTCTGACTCCTTTTGGTTTGTATACACACCGACTTAATTATTTAAAAGTGGAACCATGTTTAATTTGAGAATCCACCATTAGGGATACACAGCTGGATACATATGAAACGAAAAACTGTTGTTGTAGATAATAGTCATAGATAATTACATTTCCCAAGAGGGAATGTTTTTAAATGAGTTTCTGACCAAAAAGTAAGTTCAGTGAATCACAGCTGAGTGCACTAAATTCAGTTTGATGAGTTGTTTGTTCATGTGCTGAACTCTAGTTGGTGGATTTTTTTAATTCTCTTTGAAGAGAGCCAGAGATGCTGCTTCTCCCTGCCTTCAGTTTGAACAAAACAGAAAATGCAAGATTCCCCCAAAATATCCAAATATTCTTCTGTGGGTTTGACACAAAATTGCTACCGGGTCTGTTAACTGTATACAGAATGCAACCTCTAATAGGAAAATGTTAGAGACAAATTTACCCGCAGCAAAAGTGGAGGCTGTTTACACCGAATATTGTTTCTCGCCCCCAACTATGTCAGACATGAGATGAAAGCAAGGTTCAGATGCAAACAAAAGGCACACATGCAAAGAGAACAATACCAAGTATGATACGCTGTGATGATTTGCTCTGTCATCACTCTTGTTTTTACTGTGCAGATGTACAGACGATAGTGACAGAAAAGTCACAAGGTAAGTGAAGATGATAATTACAGATTATCTGACATCATGCTGTGTGTCACCAAGCTAGGCGACACATTTTGCTGACATGTTGCTGACATATTTTGTCAGTGGTGTCAAACATGCATTGTATCTGTCTGGAAAAAAAGAGACTACAGCACAGACAGCTGCAGTTGTCCCCTTTCTGTCATGTCTGTGATTTTAAAAGCCTCTTGGCTCTGATCTAAATGGCTGGCAGGTTTCTGTCTCAGATCTCTTGACTAAAGCCTTAGTCATCGAAATGAAACGGTGAAAATGATCCTGTCCCGCAGAGATGGTTCTTAAAAAGTCTAAAGACCTTATCCACATCATAAGCATGAGATTTGAAACCATTTAGGGAATGTTAAATGTGCCAATAAATTCTTGTTTTTCACTTATGGAGGAAAACAATGACATTAGGTCTAATAGTTAGAAGTAATAACTATATCAAATATATTATGATATAAAATGAAAAACAAAGCATTGTATTTTTCTATAAAATGGTCTTATCTTCCTCTTAGCAGCTACAAACACAGGTCTGTGTGAATGTTTGTTTTTCCTGGAGAACAATGGTTGGTGTAATGTGAGCGTTTCTGCTTCATGCATAGATTAGAGCTTGACACACAGTGGAGCTGACTCCGTAACTCCAAACAATTCAGCATATGGCACACACCCTGTGGAAGCCTCTGAGTCCAAAACACTTTTTGTTTGTTGAGTCTCAAATATCTGTGGCTGGCTTTCGCTGCAAAAATGTAACAAACACCAGATTCCTTCAGTAGAAAACATTATAAAACAAGCTTAGATTTTTTTTTTTTTTTATGTTTTGTTTTGTTTTTTTGTTTTTGTTTTTTACCATCAAATGAAAATCAATTCCATAGTCTTATGTAGAAATTTTTGCTTTCACTGAAAATTAACATGATCATGCAGATAGGAGCCAGAAGGAAGTATTTCAATGGCTAAATTTCACCTGGCGTGTTACACTTAGGGGTTAAATGGCATTTTATTGAGTCTAATTACATTAGGAATCTACATATTTAACCAAAATGCAATATCTTACAGATTTTTATTGAGCAGATTTTTTTTTGTTGCCATTATAGCAGGGGCAGGCAACTCCAGGCCTTGAGGGCCGGTGTCCTGCAGGTTTTAGATCTCACCCTGGGTCAAAACACCTGAATCAAATGATTAGTTCATTACCAGGCTTCTGGAGAACTTCAAGACATGTTGTGGAATTAATTTAGCCATTTGAATCAGCTGTGTTGGATCAAGGACACATCTAAAACCTGCAGGACACCGGCCCTCGAGGCTTGGAGTTCGACACCTGTGGGCTAAGTTCTCCAGAGGCCTGGTAACGAACTAATCATTTGATTCAGGTGTGTTGACCCAGGGTGATATCTAAAACCTGCAGGACACCGGCCCCAAGGCCTGGAGTTGCCCATCCCTGCATTATACATGTACATTTAAGTGGAATTGACTATTATGATTAAATAAAGCTGTTTTTATTATTTTCGTCCAGTGGTACGACTGGGCTGAAATATTGAGGGTTGACGTAGTAGTGCAGAGCATTTTGCAGCATGCTTACACATCAACACTTGATAATGGTTAGAAGGATATTCTCTGGGCCAAAGGGAGTCCGAACAGGATGTCCTGAACTAGGTATTAGAATCAGTAATATTAAAATGATCAAGGCTTGGCAGGAAGGTGTTTTTGTGCCTGTCTTTGTAATTCCAGGAAGGAGCAGATACGAGGCGAGGTCGGACGTGAACAAAGAGGATTTGTAAGGAGACAGCAGGACTGCCATGTTGCCTCTGGAAGAACATAGCCATAATAATAATTTGTTATTGTATAGTTTGAAACCCAGAAGTTAGAAAAGTAGACTTGAAGTTGGAAGTTTGAGGGTATATAATGGTTTCTCTCTGCTCTCTGATAATGTATATTAACAAAAAAAACCAAAAAAACTTAAGCTAAGTTAAACTAATGATTTGTCGCTGTGTGTGTGCACTCTAACAGGGGATTTAAATTTCTGTGTTAAATCTATGCAACCATAAACCCTTCTGAAATCCTAAGCTGCAAAATGACATGCACTCCTGTAGAAATGTAGCCACACGTTGCTGCTGATGTAGTCCACACGGGTATAAAAGCTGCGTACGCCTTCTAAGGCAAGTTTATTCCATGCAGGGGAAGAGGTCAGCTGGCTTCAGAGCTCTCCATGGGGCTGACTCTTGAAGTGAGCTGTGATCTCCACATCCAATCAGAAGATTAAACGCTGTATTTTCTGTGCTATTATTACATGATGCAACCATGCTGAACGTATCCTTAAATTTTGAATTGGATGGCAAGTTTTCTGTTGGGTTATGTACACCGCTGCTTACAGCTCCCATCAGAACTGAGCTGGAAAGGAAACCAGTGTTAGCGCCTCAGTGAGGGACTGTTCCACAACTGAGGAAGAAAGAGAATTTGTCATTAAGCAATCTGCTGCAAACAAAAGATTATTCTACAAGCACAGTGCGCTACACAGTCGTGGGTCACAGAATGTGATGGATGACACAAACAACTCATTAATTTTAAAAACCGCAAGTTTTTTCTCTAATATGGCAGACAAGCACTTAAGTGTGGGACTCGTTTTCTTTTTGTTATTTTGTGGCAGTTGTTCAAAAGGTTGACATAAAACTGCCATTTTTTATCTGTGCAAATTCCTGTAGTGTCAGGAAGAGACAAATGAAAGATGTAGGTGAGACTGAAGGAAAGACACTATGGGGGATTTGTTGGCTGCAGAGCTAAACAAATACGGGCATTTCCCCAGCTGGAAGCAGTGAATCATACAAATGGGGAATAATGACACACTTGTGCTGCATAAAGGTCACAAAAACGATTGGCCTTTCCTGAATCTACTATAGAAACGTGGTTTTGGATACTTCTGAATTATCTGTAAAGTGGTTCATTTGAGGCACGCAGCAACCTTTAGTATGTTGTTGGTAGAAAAACAGAATCTCTTTCTGTAATCATCAAAACACCAAGCAAAAAAAACTTCCAGTTCTAATCCAGCAAAGCCCACTTTGAAGGTACTCAAGTGATTTAATTAATCCGAGAGTGTGAAATGTCTAAAAAAGAACAAAAAGTCCAGGGCTCCTCTTAATAGGTGAATTGGCAGGCTGACAGACAGGCAGATGTTCAAACAGTGTGCATTCTTCTTTTGTGAGGAAGGGGCTGCTGTGTTTGGCTGCTTTAAAAACACAGACGGTGTGATGGAGATTAGAAGCAAGCTGTGCAATCAGTGTTTAGTGGGTCGAGCAGACAGGCAGACAGGGGGCACATTTTACATATCAAAGACAAGGAGACGGAGGGAAGTGAGGGAAACATCAGGGCTGGCGAGCTCAGCTCCAATCCAGATGTCACCAGCCAGCGCAGAGGCTCTGTTGAGATATTTAGACATTCAGGTGTGTGAGAGATTTGTTGACAAAGAGTAGTTTAAGCAAAGTGAGGGTCTTTATCTCCAAATTAAAAGCTAGTCTTTATCAAAGTTTAAGCACTTTGTTGACCATACATCCTGAAAACGAATGACTGCAAAGTGTTTGTGCAAAAACTTGCAGAACTGTGCAAAAGTATTAAGCCACCCTTCATTTCTTTATTTTTTGCTTACCATGAGGCACACTTGCTTGTAACTTTGTTTTTGGCTGAATCTATAAAAAATGCCAAAGATGACACTGTTTCCCCTTTTGGACCAACAAGGTGAAACGATATTAAGTGAATAAGTGAATTAGCTGTTAGCTGAAAATGTAGCGTATCTCTGACTAGCATGCTGTCCTAATAGATTTGAGGAAACTGGACAAGTGGCAGAGAACAGAACAAGTATCAGGCCTAGAAATATCTACAGGAGGTAAACAGTACATGAAAGTCATGTCCTTAAGAAATAAGAAAAATCCAGCAAACACCAGAAACAGGACCTGGGAGATACATCTGACCCTTCAGCTGATCCAAATGAGGAATCCAAATTTGAAATTTTTTGGTTGAGCTTGTCCTTATGTACAGAGGAGGTCAGGAGAGAGGCACAACAGTGAGTGCCCTACAGCCATCTGTAAAACTCGGTGGAGGCTTTGTCACAGTTTGGGGATTTCCTTTCTACCAGCGGTGTTGGGCATCTTGTCAAATTTGGTATTTCCTAAATGAATTTGTTACAGCAGTTAAAATAATAATAAAGTGTTGATGTTGAACATATGTTCTTTGGAACGACATTTGTTGTTATTCAGTTGACTTTTTTCCACACTGTAATTTGACAGAGTCTTAAAAAAAACCAAAACCTCACTCCAAAGTAAAAGAGAGGGCTGTAATATTTGAATAACTGAGCCACTAAAAGTACAAGAAATAAGGCCTCAAAAAGTTGAATAGCATAAATACGAATTCAAGCAAAAGTAGGGCAACCTTTATTGCTTTCAGAACTGCAGCAATTGCTCTGGTATCAGGAGCAAGTTGAAGTACAGAATCTTGGCCAGTGCAAGTGGAAGGGCTATCTATTTATCATCTGATTAATGGGTGGCCTACTGATGGCCATTACTGAGCAAAATTGTATCTTCTTAACTTTTGTGTCATTTAAAGGACTAGGTGCTTTTCGGATCACCAGTTGCACACATTATCTTCGCAGTGAGAGTCCAGAGAATAAAATACTTCCAGGGTTTAATCTTTCCCAGTTTTAGGGGGTAAATGTTTATGTGCAAAGTGCCTGAAAATATTTTTCTTTCCTTGATAATAGCCTGCTCACAAAAACCAAAGCCAGAAGGAGTCGAGGGTTTTGATACTGCTGCAAAATCTTGCAATGGGAGATTGGTGTGGGTTGTTTTACAGCAGATTGCCTTTTCCAAATTCTTTCCTACCAGCAGCCAGTTTAGTTTAGAGCAGACTGGTAATCTTGTTTGCCAGTTAAGCTTGCAGCAGTGATGTAGAAGTGCAATCCAGGGTGCAACAATTATACTCCATGAGGAGCAAAAAACAAAAAACCTTCAACCCAACAGTCTTTAAGCAGTATGTAAATGAAATAGTTGTGAAATTCAGACGACTGATTCTTGTTCATTGGCATAAATTTTCCCTTTTTTGATTGTACCAAAAAGACTGGAGGCAATTCATAAAATGGACTTGAAGTTGTACATATTCATTTGTATTTTTGGACTTAAATTAGGCTCCCAGTTTGAAAAACTAACAAAGTTGACTTCAGAAGTAGTTAGTTGGTTGCGTCTACGGATTTCTACATCTAGAGTGTATTTTCAGTCACTGTTTAGTCTTTACTTTCTTTTTGGTTATATATTACATACACACTCATTGGCCACTTTGTTAGGTACACTTTGCATGTACTGGGTTTCACCCACTTTTGCCTCCTGCGCTTCTTTGATTCTTCTGGAAACACTCCTCAGAGATTTTGGTTCATACTAACGTAATAGCATCTCACAGCAGGTAAACATTTGTCAGCTGCATATTTATGCAAATCTTCTGTTCCTCAACATCTCAAAGACCGTGTTAGATCAAGATCTGGTGAATCTGGAGGCCATTTAAATACAGAGAACTCACTGCCATCCATGTTCATAAAAACAGTTTGTAATCATTTGAGCTTTGTGATTGCTTTGTGTGTTATCTTTCATATCCTTCTGTTCAAATTTTTAGCAGACATGGAGGTTCATCTTATCAGGCTTCATTTTTTCAGTCTTCTGATGCTCAATTTTGGCGAGCGTGTATGAACTGTAGCCACAAGTTCCACTTCTTAGCTGACAGAAGTGGCCCCTGGTGTGGTCTTCTGGTGCTGTTCCCTGTCTGGTTCAAAGTTCAGCTCAAAGCAGTTTGGCCATTTGACATGAGCAACACATTTTCACTGGATAGTTTGTCTTTTTCAAACCATTCTCTGTGAACCCTAGAAATGCTCGTGTGGGAAAATCCCACTAGAGGATTTCTGAAATCCTCAGACGAGACCATTGTGCACCAACAACCACGGCAATGTTTAAAGTCGCTTAAATCGACCATCTTCCCCATTTTAATGCTCGGTTTGAACTTCAGCAGGTCATCTCGGCCATGTCTTCATGCCTAAATGCACTGTTGCTCTCATGTGTTTGGTGTATTATTTGAGTTCCCTCCCCAGACGCCTTAACGCCCACTCACATCCTGGGCCATCTGACCTCAGGAATCCGCATGATAAGGTGGGGCCAGGTTTCACAAAGATTGGGACCCACACCCAGTTTCACACCTTGGCTCAGGCGATTAGAGGATCATCAGGGGGTCCTTTTGTCCCTCTGTGGGGGAATACTCCCACTAGGTTTAAATCTGGGACTCTCCACCATTTGACCTTAGAACTGAAGAAGCTTCTCGGATGAGAGGTGAAACGTCTTCAAGCAACTTAAAGAAGTCCAGTACAGTACATTTGCATAATGACTGAAACCAGCCCACTGAAGGAACAATGGTTGGGAGATCAGTTCCTTAATCTTAATTATGCAAATTCTCATGACCATTGATCAGCAACCACTGACCAAAACCCACTGATCAATGACCATGAATACCATTCACAGAGAGTTGGGGAATGGCTGCAATCACAGCATTGTAAGATGGCGAAAGATGTACCCTTAGGCCCCCTCCTCGATTCAGAGATGGTCTTTCCCTTTTCACGTAAATGGCCTCTTTTACGTTAACGACTTAACATCTAGTGATTTGTAACGGAGATTAGCTCAAAAAGACAGTCCTATTTGCCTTTTATTGTTTACATGAATACATGATTGTATTTTCAATCCACGTTAATATTAAAATGATTAATGGAAGCACTAATATATTAATAGAGTCCATGCCACATTTTTGTTCAGGGCTTTAAAGCAGTTTAATCCAACCATACTCAAAATTACCTTATGCTTGGTGTTATTAAGTCCTTCCGTTATTTTAATTGTAGTGATTAACCACACCTATGTGTCAGGCATTACCAGGCGGGCAGGCAATCAGACAATCCAAATGTCCTGTGGGCCATTCAGTACTTTCTTAATCATTTCAGAGCCTCATCCTAGTAATGTCCCGAGAAATTGGCCTCATATATAAGTTGACGACACCCATCGCCACAGAATTAATGTTATTATTCTCCATGCTGCGGAGCAGCTACGCAGCATTGGTCGTTAATATACGACAACAGGGATTATTATATTCCACGGAGCCCTCGAGGACTCTGTGCTCCAAGGGTGGGCTGAACAGGGCAGCGGTGGGAGGAAACAGAACAAATGCAATTTAAGTCCAAAGAAATTTTCCCCTGAAAACCCAATTACGTCTCTGTGGGAAAGACAGGGTGATGGGGTCATTTTGTTCTTTCTAATGGAACGACAGAATGGCTGCGTGTAATGATGGGGTCTCTTTTTATTCTCTTGGCTTTCACTCACTGCCCACATCACTGTCACACTTCTTTCGTCACCCCCCCCAACACACACACACACGCACACACAGCCTGTACAACAGTACATTGCAGGAAGATCATGATTAAAAGTCCTCCAACATAGTGTGATTAAAAAGTAAGAAACTTTTCAGTGTCTGAAGATGGATTTCAAATAATGTCTCAGAAAAGTTCTCTTGCTTTTGCTGAAGTCTGTGAAGTGAGGAATTGAAAAGTGGGAAACACGGGGAGAAGCAGATGTTCAATCTATTTGCAACTAGCCTCTGATGTCAAGGTGTGTGTGTGCTAGAATTTCTGAGATCATATTTCATCAACGTGCGTGCTTGCATGTGACAAGTACAATTTCACAGAAGAGGTGGCCTCAGACAAATGATTTGTCCGGGGAGGAAAAGTGCTTATCGGGCACAATGTAACGAGCAGAATGCAGCTGTAAAAGAGCAGAAAGAGACCAAAAGGAAGTACATCGAGGAGGGCAGAGAAGGGAGTAAATAGATAAATGGGGCATAGGGGGGAGCCGTTGCATGTGTTTACAAGTTTAAGTCCCAGAGTTTTCATTTATGAATGCCAGCGAGAGCTTCATGTAATGTAATTACGGTGTAGCGGTGCATGGAATTACTTTGGAAAGGAGATGTGTGTGTGTGTGCTCCATTTGATGCTTTGACAAATGAACAGAAACTAAATGTCTACCTTTAGGCGCACAGACTCTCTTATACACACCGTTTGTTTTCAAGTATCTCATTATTACTCATTTAGTCCTTGGGGACTGTGCCTAAAAACAACAGTGCATTTGTGAGTGAATACACATGTGAAAGGTTAACAGTGTCATTAGGTTTCATTCATTGCAAGCTGCTTAATTGTGGTTTTATAATCACTCTATGATGCCAGAGGCTTGAACTTTAATAAATCAGCCCGCCTCCAACACTTGCTATGCTATTGAATTCCCAGACGTGCTTAAGCTCTCACACCTACAAAAATGTGATAAATATTCACGAAGCCTTTGATTTTTCTTTAAACTTTGCAAATTTTCACATATTTGTTGAGCTACAACATGAATGCTGGAAAAACATTCTTATTAATAGCATTTTATTGATTTCAGGTAGCCAGCTTTTATCCAACTGAAGGAACAACACAACAAGCAGCACATCCCCTGAAGCTGACAGGGGTACAACAGAAAATAAATTGCACTGAATATTCTACTTTGCAGCCACGATGATTTGCAACAACTAGAAGAGACTAATTCTTGTTTTGTGATCATTACACACAGGAAGATATTATATAATACAGCTGCATTCGTGTCAGAGGTGACTTAGCATCCTGTTTGGGACATCATGTCTTTGAAGAAAGGAGTGCAGTCGTGTCAGAGTGTCTCTTGTGTGCTGCTGTGATGAACAGAGCTCAAAGCTATTGATTTCTTGCGAGGGGACGGGAGGTCATTGTGCTAGGTTTGCACCAAAGTTCTCTTTCAGCTCTAGATGGACGTCCAACCTTCCAGTCACTCCCTCCACCAGCTGTCCCCGCAGAGCAGAGTAATTTTCCAGGCCTCCAAGCATCGGATTGCCTCGTAGGTCGTGGGTAGGGTTGCGACAGGGAGACGAGTATTGATTGGTTCAGCGATCTTTCGCTTGGTTATGTTAGACAGAGCAATGAGATGGAGGTCCCCAGAGGATGTTTGCACAGTGCGTCTTCTCCAAGAAGAACTGTTCATTCCAGCAGTCCAGTCACAAGCGCCAGGTTTAAGACCCAGTATTTACACAATCCCCACAAGCAGCCCATGGGCATGTATTATGGTAATATATGCATGGAAAATCAATGCGTCAGCCATTCATTATTTTCAAAGCATGTAAGCAGTGGTTATTTCAATTGTAAACTAGACCAGTTGATATTGAAATGCTGCACAGAAAGATATGTGCTGGTGTTATTTGCCATCTATCTCTTTCTGACTCCCACAGGGTTTCTCTTCATGGATAAGGAGGTATAAATCATATGCTGCAGATGAGGTGCTAAAAATCTGCAGTTTAGATCAACGGCCTGCCTCATTTGTACATAGCAATATGCAGACACACAAACAACTCAACCCAACCTCCTTTATTTGTAAAAAGTAAAACAAATGAATAGCAAATTTTATACAGCAAGATTCAAACAACACCTAAAGCAATGCAAGTAACACCAATAATAATGAAATCCTGTTTTGGATTGAACTGAACCAATACCAATAAATGCATTTAATAAATGAATCTAAATTATTAGGCTACAAATCAGAAACCAGTTTAGAATAGACGTCTTTAACTTTTAAGTATATGCATGAGTGCACCATTCTGATATCAAGAGGCAGAGGCAATTTATAGATATAAAAAACAGAAGGCAGTCTCACTGGCACTCTTAGAAGATGCATTTAATGGAAAAGCAGTTGAGGATCTTAATGATCTGGCGGGCACGTAAAATTGAGAAAAGTCTCTGAGGTTATTTAAAGGTGTGCAAGCAAGTAAAAGAAAGCTAAAAGTAAGCTGGTGTAATGTCTCAAGCAATGTGGTAACATGATCCATTTTCCTTGTCCAGTTTTATAATAGGTGAATCCAATGAAATGGAAATTGCAACAACAATTAAACAACTAGTCGTGGGCAAGAATAAGAATTTTGGCCTCTCACTGAATTAGAAATGATCTCAGTTTGATATATTTAGGATGGAAAACTGATCATCCTGAAATGAGAATCAGAATTTTATTCAGTTTTTGTTTTAAGCTGTTTGCTAAGACTTGCTGGTTGTAACTGTTAATCATCTGATGGTAATTAAAATGATGATTGTTGATGGTATTCGTAATATTTTCTAATGCTTCAGTCACACTAAGGGAAATGGCGGCTTTGGCCATGTGCAATGAATATTCAGTCTCACTGCTTTTGAAATAGTTGCTTTGAAGACAAGGGCCAGGTCTGCAACCACTCACAGTAAGTTACCATCTTATAAATTTCTTTAGTGCATTAAGACGGCAATAAAGTGGTGATAAGACGGAGCCAGTCTCCTATCAGTTTGCGATTGAATGAGGCTAGGTCAGCAGTTACATGCAGTCTGTGATAATACACATTAACTATTCACATTAACTATTTAGATTTAGAGTCTGGCCTCAAAACCTTTGTTACTTTGGGACATTTTCAGTTGCCTCAAGGCGCTTTATATTGTAAGATAAAGACCCTGCAATACTACAGAGAAACCTGGGAAACCCCGAAAATCCCCTGTGAGCAAGCGCTTTGGCGACAATGGGAAGGAAAAACTTCCTTTTAACAGGAAGAACCAGGCTCGGGGAGGGACGGCCATCTGCCTCGACCAGTTGGGAGTGAACGGAAGAACAAAGGCATTCAGCAATCTTGCGTTTGTATAAAAAATACAACCAGCTGAGTCGTGTCCCTGTTGCAAAGATATGTATCACAGATGCTTTGCACTCATTGCGCAGACTCACTCAGGCTGTTGTTGATCTGTCTGTGTTTATAAATCAGATAAATTAGATACTTTGTAGTCAGTCTGAGTCAGATTGTTATTGTTGGGAGACAGGTTGTCTCCCATCAGTCAACCAGTCATGTGAAAGTGTTCGCCTAGAGTTGGGGTGTGTTGCATGCTCAAGCCCTGGGCAGATTTAGCAGTAGCAAGGAAATTGGTGCCCTTTTTCTACTTTAGTGTGACTGAGCCATTAATGAATCATTTATAGAAAAAATTTAATTTAGGCCCAGAATGGTTCCTTGAGAATTACCATATTTAATACCATGTCTTTAATACCAGAAAATCCAGGCTGACAAATAAATAAATAAATAAATAAATAAATAAATAATAAAAATAAACAGCCTGCCAAGTGATTAACATTTTAATTTAGCCAAGACGAAACAATGGCACAGTGACCCAACCTGTCTAGTGCATGAATTAAACATTGTGATCACTTGTATCAAAATCTACACTGAGGTCTGAGACAAGAAGGACAGTAACCATGTTTGCATTCACGAAGATTTTAGGTCATTAACAGCTGTCTCAGTGCTCTGTGATGAACGTTAAGCAGATGGAAACTTTTTTAAGTAGCTGTTGTTGGTTGATTGAAATGCCGTTTCTCTAAAAGTGGAGAAAAGAAAGTAGGATGTAAAGTGAAGAGAACAGAAATGATGTAGATAGATTAGATTTCTTTGAGTGTTTTTAACCACTGAAAAGTTGTGGGGAGACACTTGAGTTAAGAGCAGACTTCATTATCTTTGTTGCAGCTTTGTAGATGCCTTAACAGCTTTGGAATTGGAATAGTATGTGGAGCTCATCATACTAGTATTTTAATGATTTAGTGATTTTCTTTTTTAAGACGCCTGCTTAGTAATGTATGAAGAGATACAGAGAAACTGAAACAGTAAACACAGAAACAAATGAATTGCAACATTACTCTGCGATGCTGTTAATCTGCTAATCGCTCATTTTAACCTTTTAATTGTATTTTGTAGTTGGTAAACCGGTGCCATCTTTCTCAAAGGACCAGATCACTGATAAATACTCATGGCAAGGAACATCCCAGAGGTGTTTTTTCTTTGCATATGCAAAACAAATATGCAAATGAGTCATTATTGAGACTAAATAGAGATGGATTTAGAAGACTGTCAAGTGCTGAAAAAGCACTCGTCCCTCTCTCCGTTATAGAAAAAATTAAATACTGTGTTTAAATTTTAGAGTGGGCAGTGGAGAGCCCTGAAGAAGAATACAGTGAAAGATACAGAGATCTCCCTACTCAAACTCACATATACACCTCCGCTGCGTGCTTAGCCCCCACTGCTGGAGCGCAGAGAAGCTCCCATGTTGCCGTGGTGACTGCGATGGAAACAAGGGACTTGTTCTTGACTGACGGCTGCTGCATTTGTTTGTTGTGTGTCAGTGTGTCTTCAGATGCACATGCATATGCGTGTGGTTCAGTCAGGCACGTTTCCCTTTTAAACACCACGAGTGGCCTAATTAGCCATTCATTCACAGTTGGTGCAACACAACACAAACAACTGGCTCGCTGTTGTTTATAAACGAACCAGTTATACGTCAAAAGATCCCCCAAACAAATCCATCTAAAATAGAATAACAAATTAATTTACTTTTTTTTCATAGAAAAGAAATTGGTGTTCTTTGTCATTTAGGACATTTTCAACCCCCTCATTTTTGTGCTGTGGCATATTAGGCATTTTGGAGACGTCAGTGAGAAAGGCTACTAATGAGCCTCTCATTGCCTCGTCTTGTTATTAAATATTAATGTTCCTGTTATTTTTAACATGTGGAGACATCAATTTTGGGGTCATTATAGCAGAGGCTCAGACCCTCAGAAACACCTCTGACTGTCTAAAACTGTGTGCCCATATGTTACTTTAAATAACCAGAGGAGGTGGCAGCGATGACAGTGCCACTGCTGGAAGGTTTTTACATTTGCCTGTGGCTGTGACAGAAAGCCTGTTGATCTATGCGTGTGTTAAGAAGGTTATATATATTTAACTATATTTTTGTGACATAAATAATTTCTTGTGAATCTCATTCCCTTCTCTTTTTATCCTGTGGAACATTCTTTTGTTTTATTTGTTGACTTAATTTTGGTTTTATATTTTTCTTTATATTTCTTGCTTTTGTGGGAGCTTTTCATCATCCCTGGTATAAATGTTAATTTCCAGTATACTGACGAATCAGGATTCAAGACGTGAACCAAACTTGTGACTTTAGCAGTGCTAGGGAATTTGGACTGCTTATTTAAAACACAGTCATTTTGATTTTTTCACCCCTCCTCCTCCTCGTGTTGTAACACAGAAAACTAAAATAAATCTAATTTTCTGCTTAGTGACATGCTGTAACAGTTGTCAGGCATAATTCAGGTAAGCTTCAGTTTGTTGGACTCGGATGTTATTCTCTGCTGTTTGATTTGGGCTAACAAAATAAATAAACCGCCATCCAAACAAGATGTCAGAATTGATAACTTTTTCCACTATTGATGGCAGATCTGTTGCATACCATAAATCTATGGTCATTAACGGCAGGTTTGAAACCATAAGCGTCTGATGAAACTTTGATGAAGCATTTTGGCAAATGAACTTGTTTATTGCCCCAGTTAGCAGCTTATGAAACTCTATTTATTAGTAAATAGAGTGTCACTTTTGGTTTTGGCCTTGGCTCGGTGCTGAATTTGTTGGTTTTCAGATTTGTTGCTATATAAATATAATTGAATTCCCCTGAATTAAGTTATGGACCACAAAGAAGTAGTAAACCAGCACATAACGCTGCATAATAAAAGCAGTCTGTCACTTTTGGACATTTCTGTTCTGGTCGCACTTGGTATGGTTTTCATAATCCCTTAAAAGTCAGGAACTGGATTAGTTCATTTGAGTTTGACTATTTTTCTCAAACTGGCACATAAAACTATAAATGGTCTTTCAATTACCCCTTTCCAAATTTCAGTAATAATTGCACTATGGGTGGCTCTCAGCTGTTGGTGGAAAAATGATTGCTAAAGAATGCATGAATACGATATGAGGTTATTAATATTTATTAGCCTATTACATAAAAAACCATAATACTTCAACTTTATTGATCATTCAATCAATAGATTGTGAAATAAAATGTAAAAAATGAACCACAGCTAGCTACATAAAACTGTCTCACTCTCATCAGAACTTTCTTCTTTCTCCTAACTTATCACACTCTTTCTTTCAGTAAAGCTATTATTATCCACTTCTGGCAAATCATACACAGCATGAGAAGAGTGGCAAAGCACATGCGTAGTTAGCAAACATACAAGTGCACTCAAAGCTTTCAGTGCAGCTATATTACAGGAATAGAGTGTGTGAAGCATATGTAGGCTCTGTGTAAAGTGAGTGGGTGGTCGAAGCTGCAGATTGATGGGAGACCCCGTGCGTACTGTTAAAGCCAGTCAAAAATCCTTTTCCCTCCCTTCCTTCCTCGCAATAGGAAAATTGAGGTTTTGGTCTTCTCTGGATATGCTGACTCTGTATTTGATGATGATTTTGTTTTTGTTCCTTAATTGCATCCATGCTGTGTTGTGTGTTTGTACTTGGATTTCATTAAGCCCTATGTGTTCAGGGTTGTCCTACACTTTCAATCTACTATTTCACCTGCTTTTGGTACAAATGCTGACCACATGCAGAACGACAGTTCAATAAATCTATTGTGTTGGCATAAGTTGATAAAAAACAATGAGCCCCACTAACCAAATTGGTGTAGTCGTGTGTTCTGACATATACTGGCGTGAAGACGGTACACTGCGTTTGGATATGCTTGTTAAACAGGATGCCTCAGCTGACCACATTCAGTCTGCAATAACAGGTCATCTATAATCAGCTTCCATTCTCCAATAAACACATATTTATATTTTCCATCTTAACAGCAGTGTATCTCATTATCATCTCCCTCTCTCTGATATCCACTTACTGCACCACGGAGTTATGGGATTGTTCCTGCATAGTGTCGCTTGCCAATGTGGTAAAATTAGGTGGATTAACAACAGCCTATTAAAGCTACAATTGCATCGCACTGCTGGATTACTTATTGGTATTTGGCAGAATTGCAGCACTAAAAATTTTAATGTAAACATAATAAATTCTGGGGGGGGGGGGGGGCAGTAATAAAAACACAATAAAGAGAAAGATCAAACAGCATTTATTATCATCTTAATATAATTTATATTTAGATAAAACTAAGATTGACAGTTAAGTGTAGTGGTGCATACATTAAACAATGGATTTAGTGTATACATGCACAACTCTTGCAGAATAATCAAGTTTGCTTTAAGCTCAAAGTTTGTGTTTTCTGGTTGTGTGTACCAAAGCGTAAATTAATAATAGCATAGCCTCTGCTAAGCACAAAATCACAGTAATTCCAGTAAAGATTAGTCTCAAGAAATAAAAATGAATAAACCTCTTGTTTTTTTGTTTTAATCAAAGCCTCCAAGGGTAAAGTACATCTTTGACTCTTGTTTTCATGTGTTTGTGGTCAGAGGTCACTGTCTGTATGTTGTTATAGTCCAGGACTGTCTGGATTTCAGCGGTCGGCATTCATCTTCCTTAGCTTTGGTGGCAAGTTATCCTCCAACCTCCCACCGGCTGAAAGAAGTGGGCTATGCATGGGAACCGGAGCAGGGGACAGCGTGGATGGCAGGCTGTGTTGGTACAGGTCTCCAGTTGACTGGGTCATGGGTTCAAAGCCCACCTTGAGAGACTTTAGCCCTAGACGATTTGCTGCCTCGGGAACAGGTGAGGAACTGAGACGTTGCAGCTTTAGGGGGAGGTCTCCGGTGCTGCAGGCCTTCTCTGAGTGCTGGGAGCTAAGCATAAGCACTTTCCTCTGAAGGTCCTCCTTCCCCGATGAACTCATCCTCTGCAATTTGCTTGGAAGTCGAACCCCAGTCCCTACATGATGGCCCCTTTCCTCAGTGTTAATACAATCCACAGAAAACACGCGGTCACGTCGGGCACCGTGGCTCTCAGTCAGTGCGGGGGTAGGAGTGGACAGAGGCGAGGGGAGAGAATTCTTCTCTTCATGCTCCTTGACACTGTACGGTGGTGTCGGCACCTCGAACGTGCTGTGGAACTGAGAGTAGTCGACCCTGAAAAAACCCTCTTCCAGGGACATTACTGGCAGGAAACGATGGCCCCATAAAACCTCATCCTCAGTGTATGACGTTCTTGCCTGGCATGTCATACCTAGAAGAAAGTGACAGCAGTAATAATTTTAATAACTGCTATTAAATGGGGTTCCAGCAAAACAATTATAGGCTGATAACGAGGAATCTGTAGGATCGGCATCACTGCATGCTATCTCTTTTCTCTCTCCTTTATTTCTTGTGATGACAGCTTCATGCTTTGCTCTGTGTGATTATCCAGTTCAGTTTAGTCACGTACTAGAACATTTAAAATAAACCCACATGAAAGGGCTATTGCATTTCCCAGTTCATAAAAGTAACAAGAGGCTTTTACACCCTAATGTTTTTATTTTCAAAGCATGCCATGTTCCAATACTGATGTACTGTAATGGAATATGTGAGATGGAGATCATTATATATATATATGCATATATTTCTTTCCTGGATTTCATAAGCTTTGTAAGTTTATCTTTCCTTGCTCTGGTAAATTATTTTCACATTTTCTTCCATTAATAGTGGCTAAAGTTGGCAGATGGTTTTAGGCAAAGCTGGTTGTGATAATTTCTCATTTAAATCTGATCATCGTGATGCTCTTACATCAAAACAACATGGCATGTGTTCTGTCTTTACTTGTCTTTATTTAACTCTGTGTTGATTGCAGCTTCAGTCTTCGGCCAGCTAGAAGAAAATCATCTGTTGGCAAACTGGGATCAGTTTTCATCATGCTCTGGTGGAGGGCCTAAATTATAGATGATGTATTAAGCAAAGATTTCTAGTAATGGGGGTGCCTGTGTGTCTGCTTTGTGTACACGTTTTCCATTTGACCTGAGGCTTGTAAAGTAATTTTCTTGACATTTGGATGTTTGTTGGAGGTCATTCGTGATCAATAATCACTTAGTTTGAGTTTTTTTTCTGATCCAATGGCTTTGCTACAACCTGAGCTCTTCTATGAAACACTTCAGTTGGCTAAAGAGTAGGAGTCTGATCCAGTCCCTCTGAGGGATGATATGTTCTGTGTTATGTCATAACCTGATGCTATTCCAGGCACACGACTCATCTTCATCCACAGAAACTCTTCACCATTTCTGTATTTTTTTTTCTAATTGCCTTAAGGCTCAGCTTTAATTGCAGTTGCAAGTTTAGGATAATTTTCCAGCATTTTCTCCTCTCTTACCAGTAAATAACTGAACTTCTGTTGATTATAGTTGCACAAGACAACAGTAATATCAATGCAATGGAAGCTTTTGGGTCGAGTCTGACAGGCATGCTAGTTAAGGTTCATCATTTAAGCATACTTTAGGTATTCTGTTTAATGTCTACTGCTTTTTGCATAAAAATAAAAGCCCTCGGCACATCAAGACTATGTAAAATTCCTGACACTGGCAGAGGTTAGAGAGTACATCAACATCATTTGCTGAGTGTTATGTTAGGGTCAGCGAATTTACATAGTTGCACGTCATCTGCATATTGTCAAAGGGCAGCCTAAAGATGGAGTCAATATACCATTAAAAGGACCAAAAAAAATCTTATGCCATGTTGACTGCCCTTTAGTTTTATAGTTTCTTTTTCATACAGAGCTAACAAATTCTGCCATTCTTAGTTTTCATCTCATTAGGTTGCCAGAAGTCAGCACCAGCATGGATCTTGTGTGATGCTGGGTTCAAGCGACAACCCATGTGATCCTGTTCTATTGCCACACAGAAGAAACTAACTATAACTCATTGTTTAAAATCAGACCTAAACGAGAGCTTGGAATTGATTTTAGCTGTCAGAATTTTTTTTATCAGCAATGAAATTAAGTAGTTTTGTCACATTGTTGAAGAATTAGAGCCACTGCATGGTAATCTGTCAAGTCTGGTTGAAACAAAGTGAATGAGTAGGAGAGACGATCAACAAGCTGAACAGCTGTGTCATCAGCAGCTGGATGTACCGGGAAGCTGTTAATGTGTTTGGGGTAATGGGATGTGGGTTAGTGTGAAGATGCACATACGGAAATGACATTTTAAAAATATGCTTATTTTTATTATTGTTATTATTTTTAAGCATTCCTTTTCCATACAGTTGACAGCATATTGTGGACAATTGTAGGTGACACTTCCAGGGCTTTCCTCTTCTACTCCTCAGCTCCGAGTGCTGTGCACTGCGACACTAGACTTCTAGCTGCACCCTGATTTAATGGTGTTATCAACAGAGCACAGCCGTGTTGCCTGCCTGGCTTCTCGCTTCCCGCTGATCCTTCCCTTCTGCTCTAAGCCTATTCAGCTCCATGGTTTCTCCTACAACAGTGACACAGGCAGGGTTATGGGGGGATGCCTAGAAGCACGGCTGAAAAGAAAAGAGGAGGATGGATTTATTTGTATTGGACTTTTGGGATGAGTCATTGTGTTAAATATGCAACAGAGAGATCTGTGTTGTTGCTGAGGGTACTCCAGCATGGCTGCCTGTAGCGTACAGCAGCGGCTTTATACCAGTGTCTCACACCCTCTGAATTACTTCTGCTCTCAGCTGTCATGTGAAAAATAGAGTGGAACTTCAACTAAAACCTCATTCATCAAAGTGACACACGCATCTATGACCACAGGGTTTTATTATGCATAGAGTAGACATAAACTAATTCTGCAGAAATAAAATATCCCTTGAAATTCAATCAGTGCGTCATTCTCATGTGTTGATGTCATCCTTGGTTTCTCCAGTTCTCGTGCTGTTCAAATATGCAAAACTGGGAAGGTGGGGAAATTAGATTCCAGATTATGAGTATCTATTTGATAGGAGCGTTATGTGGCTTGTTATTAATGTCAGACTTTACATTTAGATTGGGAGTGAGTAAAGCAGGGAGAGAAAACAAACAATGGGAATGGGGAAGGACACAGTTTAAAGAAATGACATGTAAGATTGCTCACCGGTAGTTTCAACGATGCCCTCGAGGATAACGACAATTTCAAACTGTTCACTCATGAGAGAGCGCTGGGATAGGTCGAAAAAGGGGCTCTTGGGATTAATTTCATGACAAATGGTGAGAGGGGATACCAGAAAGAGCTGGTCTGCACCCGTTCCAAAGCCCACATCCAATTCGCACTGGTCCAGAGGCAGGAACTCGCCCTCAGGTGTCTGACGAGACTGAAAGATAAAAGTCACACATAAGTAGACGGAGACAGAGGAAAGTGTAAAGAAAGCGAAGCAAAAAGGTACAAAAATAAAAGAAAGAGACAGGGAAGTGATAATTACATTCATGTAGTCTTTAAAAAGTCAATTCAGTTCTTCTGTCCACCTGTAAATGAAATATTTTTGTATTCTACTTGGTACTTTATGACAATGTTAAAATGCCCAGTATTACAAGTCCAATAGAAAAGTGTCCTTTGTGGCAAGTTAAGTACCTCATTTGTAATTAGTCCCCTGGAGCTGTATGTGAAAAACTATTTAAGCTGCTTTAGCATGCTTGTGCTTTCTGCCCATCTGCAAACTGCTTTGCAACCCACTTCTGCTCCAACTACTCCTTTCATGCTGTTCTCAATGCTGCCTGCTTTCTCCTGTGCTGGGTTTTGTAGTTGATGTCTACCTTCAAATCTAAAGGCCAGCAGATTGAAATAACATCAATTAATTCGAGTCTAGTGGTCCAGACTGAACTGATATTTTAAAAGCAGACTGATAGACTATAGAAATATTATTACTTTCATCTAATTAATAAGTGTTCCAAAATTTCATGAGTCAAAAGGTGAGAAAATGCATTTCTCTTAAAATATATAACTCTCGTGAAAAAACGATGAAAGACATTTCTCTCTCACTCTCTCTCTGTGCTGTCTTGTTTGCCATGTCCACAGACTTTGCGCTTCACATTGATTTCTAGGAGAACTTGCAGGCAGACGTATGAGACAGCTGTGTTTGGACAGGACTTGCCCACAGAGCGTTAACTGGTGCGGAAGCATTTAATTGCCCAGATGATGTTAGAGCTCAGCACCGGGGTCCTGGATGTATTTTCTTCTTTCCTGTCTTATTCTGTCTAATCAATCTGTTCACCTTTTCTCTTCACATTTTCTCAATTAGCAGTCTGTTTCACCTGTTATTACAAAGTCTTTTAAATTTCAAGACATTTTCTGACATCCTGCTGCAAAAAGGCTTTCCGATTTTCAAAAGCTTCAATATATAATTAATGTGAAATATTTTCATAGCTATAAAAATGTAGGAAGGGAAGATAAAAACAGGTGTGGGTGGGAAAAAAGTCTTTAGAATCAAAGATTATTTTGGCAAAAATCCACATTTAAGATAATTAGGAACAATATCTTCTTTGGCATCGTAGAGCTCAGTTAAAGTCAGTTATCAAAAAAGATGCTTAAACTCCTTTTAAAGTAAATTAATGTCATTAACTCCAAAGAAAATAATCTGCAAAAAGATGATTTTACTCTTTTCACAGATTAATTTTTAGATTCTTTAACATGACACCCTGCCTTCTCTACTCTTCTCTCTTTTTTTGGGTCATTGTTTTACCTCAAACCAATTATTTGGATGTGTCACTCACCAGCCACCCACCTAACAGCACACACTACTCCTCCACCTCAGCTCCACGCAGCTTCATAATGAACTCCCACACAGACTACCACACAGCCTCACCAGCTTCGCTGTAATGCTTTCTGCCATTTCTGGATCTTTTGTTCTTGTTGTGAATCTTAATAATAATCAACACACTATTCACTAAAACACAGTCCCCTCTTTCACCCCTGCCCGAAACACCAATGAAACTGGAAATTGGCCATTTGTAGGCTGCTTAACACACCCCTAACCTAGCTGGGTCATCTGTTTACTGATCTAAGCCATTCTGTTTTACTCTTACCCAAATGAGTAACCACTAATTTTGCTCTGGCTAGAATAGAAATTATCCACTGGAGTTAGCTAGTTAAGCAGATGCTTGCTCCATGTTTTGGTTAAAAAGCCAGTCTGCAGACTCATTGTTGATGTTTTCAGCCCACTGGTCACCAGCTGATTGAAGAGAGCACATTAAATTAAAGACACAACTGTTGAAATATATTTGCATGCTTAGCCTAAACACTTATCTAAGAGAAAGCTTTCTGCTTTCAACTTGCAAAAGAAAAGGAGTGAGAGATGAAGAGGGGCTGTAGTGTTTGGAATGTAGCTAAAAGTAGCTGAAGTTGCAGATATGTAAACCTAAACCCTAAATCTGAGAGCAGACAGCTGCTGAAAGTTTCAGCGTTCAGGGAATACTTCTGGTAAATGGACTGGTTCGTATATAGCGCTTTTCTACTCTATCTGATCACTCAAAGCACTTTATACAACTAATTCATTCACCCAATCACACCCATTCACATGAGCATTTTTTCTAAGCTGTTAAGTGCTCCCTATCTAACATTCATACAGATTCACACTCCGATGGATCGGAGAGCAACATGGGGTTAGTATCTTGCCCAAGGATATTTTTGATCGATGTGCTGATGCCGGTCTTGCTACAGGTGCTCGACAGAAAACAGCAGTTGGAGACCACAGCACAAACAACCTTTATTGTGACTCTGTGCAATGAACTTGCAGTCATGTTTCCTTTGAAATGGTTGCTTCAAAAATGGGGTCTGTGACCACTTAGAGTCAGTTGCCATCGTTAAAGCAACTGTGGTGCATTAAAATGGCAATAAAGTGGTAATAAGAGACTCTGCAATCAATTCCTGATTGAAGAAGTAGAGTTTGCAATTCCATTCAGTTTTTTTGTGATAACAGTGATAAATCGGTGGAAATTTACAATTCTCTTGCTGTCTGTTGCAATTTTGTTGCCATTTGCATACACATTGACTACTTACATTCAGAGTCCAGCCAGAATCTCAAAGATTTGAAACAGAAATTAGTGATGTCATTGCTCCAGGACATCATCTTAACAGCAGAATCAGACAGGAACTCAAGCAGCTTTCCTTTCATGTAAGAATATAACTAGAATACGACCAGTTGAGTGGAGTCCCCATATTACATATATTGATTGCAGAGTGTTTGCAGTCTGTTATAAATCAGCAATTACTAGCAAACCTTCATTAGTCTAAAGGTGACTACAATCAGGCCCAATCCAACCACGACTGTTTGGAGACAGTCTACCTTTTACCAGGGGATCCAACCACACTGTGATTGAAAGTGGTTGCTGTAGTACTTTTAGATTGCTAAATGTGAAGAAATTAATTGGAATCATCTAAAAACTACAAAGGAAATTTCTGTCCTCTTCTTTATTCTCCTGTGTCTGGGCCATTAGATGAACATGTCTTCAAGAGAGCTTAAACACATAAGCACACTTTTTTCATGTATAGTATAAAGTTTATGGAATAAAATACACTTTGCTTGAGCGTTTCTCTTGGTTTTTGGTACCTTCTTTAAATGTGATGAAGTTTAAAGTTAACTAGGCTATTTTTAGGCTAGCTAAGCTATAACTGAGCATGACGTGAATGTAGGTAATCAAGGCATTATACCGAATGGGAAAACAAAAGTAAAAGCAGAAACTGTTTATAAAATAATCCAAAGACGATACATCGGCCGTCATATTTATCTGAAACACTGATGCTGACTAGTTTAACAAAATGTCATCAGCTAATTTTTCTGATGCATGCACATAGACTGCATATTAGTCTTAGCTAATGTGACGGTGCACAGAGATGGTTCTGCATTTTTTTCCTCGTGTAAATTATCTCAAAATGTTGCAGCAGGTAATCATTAATCCAAACTCCAAACAACCGTGCATATTAAACAGCATGTCTATAAACATGATTTATTGTTAGAATCTGTATTCGTTTTACTAGATAATGAAGTAGCTACCGCTGAGTTTGAAGTGCTGCATAAATAAGTTTAATTAATGAAAATTTTCTTTTAGTGTGCCTCTTTGTACTTCCCGCCCCCCGCGCTACAGTTACTAGTCCTAGTCCGATTTCATCCTGACCTGCCGGTGATATTGTCCTATCTCCCAGATGCAAACTGTGAATAAGGTGCGAGTAAACAGGTTTTGCATTGCCAGAAAACACTGCATTCTATTTCTATCTCCTGTGAATATCAATGAGATGTTCGTCTGGATTTATGTCGGGGAATGACTTTCGTGTCGAGCGGGCATTGTTCACTTGTCAGGTGCTTACAGGCCACTGAATACTATTTGGCATTGTTCCTCCTTTGAGGGTTATCTCATGTTAGCTTAGGGAAATTCTTCTTTTCACTTTCTGTCTTGGTCGCTTAAGATTAAAAAGATGGATGACTGTATGCAAACATTGACAGGCAAAGCTTCTTACAAAGGCCCCCTGGCACTCTCCTAGACTCCTTCTTGCACAAAGATCCCGAGATAGCTGAGCTTGTCTGCTTTTTTTTCCTCCTGTAAATCTGACATGCTGTTTCAACCAATCAACAGATTTTTCTCTCCAAGCTCTCACATAGTCAGACGGGAACTGTTTTTATTTCTTCTCCACAATATTTTTGGGGAGCAGAAGCACTGGATGAGCACACAAACATCTCTCTTTGAATTTTTACCTGTCACGTCTGATTGCTCACCATGCCCATCAACGACTCAGCTACTCATTATCATTAGAAAAGCGAGGCGTTTTTTTTTTTCCCCCTCTGTGCTTGCAGTGGAAGTGTCTCAGTGCTGTGAATGATGCTCATGGATAAAGACAGGTGATAAATAAAACTGATTAGACCTAAAGGGTTCTGGTCTTCCTACTCAACTCCACTCCTGCTCGGCCAGACCCTCATCAATCAGCAGCCTCAGTGGAGATGGGGGTGGAGGTGCTTATAGGCAATCAGATCGACCGGCCGACAGTCCGACCAAATCACACGCGCTTTCAGGCTGCAAGTTATGCACAGCCTAGTCATTAGATTTAGAAAAGATAGCCTTGGTTAACATTTCATCCAAGCCAATCCAGCCAAGACTGAGTGAGATTAATTAGAAAAGTTAAATCACAAGTTAAATTAATTGGGAAAAACAACCCGAGGTAGACTGCATGGTGTTCTTCTGCTCTTACAAACGAGACTGCAACTGCAAATAACTGCTTGTGTTTAAGACTGCTTATGAACGGGTTTAAAATGAATGTGTGCATCTTCCTACACTTTCAGCTGTTGAAAGGCAGAATCGCTTAATGTAGCCAGCCTCTGGTAAAAGCATAAAAGACGGCTCAGTTTCTCTGCAGAACCTTTGTTGCACCATCGTCACCAAGATGTGTTCCTACCACAGCAACTCAAGATTTCATTTTTCCTATTTAAATGTGTTACTTTTTCTCCTTTTATATAACTGAACAACACTTACATAGAGCTTTCATTGCTTCGCCTAAAAGCTCCCTTTACGCAGTCAAGCAGCCATTTCTGCTTTACTGTAAATCGCTTTTTACATCATAATCAAATACAGTTTAATACACCTCTGCATGATCTGTTAATGAAAGAGCTCAGAGGGGAAACCTCACTGAGCTGAGCAGGCACACAATTACACAATTGAATTGTGAGACCAGCATTTGGTGGATTTATCCACTTTAGAGAGCGTTTGTCTAAAGGTGCTCTTTTATGAGTGTGGAAATGTCAACTGAGAAGAGGCGAGTTTTCCTATTTAACATGTTTTACCGAGGGTAAGGTCCAGGTTACTTTTCTTTGAGAATGCATATTTTTGTTGTTGGTGTACTTTTTACATAATAGAACTGAAAGAAAGCTATTCAAACACACATGGGCGCATTAATCGGACACACATAATTGAGTCTTGAGGCACAAGAAAAATGTGGCTCATCCTGATAATGTGAGACCAGCTATTGTGCACAGATCAACTGAAAAGCTTCCAAAGATGACACCTACTCAGGGCTGTACAACAAAGTTAATAGAGGCTCTCTTCTACACAACAGGGGGAGATGAATGATGGCAGAAAGATGTTAATCTTGAAATTTCGTAAATTAATGGTCTTATTTTTACACTAAACGCAATCTTAATGCTGCCGTTCATTTCTAACGTGCACATTAGCGCCCATAAACTTTAAGCTCGGGCCAGTTAAACATGAAACTTAAAGAAGCATATTTAGGTCCAACACTATCCTTTAATGAAGGAGACGTGGGAATCTGTTTAGTTTTGGACGAGATCAAAGTAAAATTAATTTTATTGATTGGAAATTCTCTGCAGTACATACTAATAGACTAATCAATCTTCTAATCTGTGTTCTGTTAGTTGCAGCAGTGCAAGATGGGCTTTGCTGCTAATTGTGAATCCATGTAAATTCCCATGACAACATAAGCAGTGCGTTTGCTCTGCTCTAACTTTACTGCACAGCTTCATTTGTGGCATTATTAACATACAGCTTAACGGGCTCTGCATACAAGCATGAGAAATTATATTGTTAGGAAATTAATTCCTTTTAGTTATTGAAAATGTGGCGCTTACACCTGATTTTAATCTGGTTAGAGGTGCACGTTGGTTAAGCCAAATTAAGAAAGAGCCACTTTTGTGACTCATGTAACCCATTAATGTTGAATTGTAGTACAGCCATGCAGTCTCTCAAAAACCAAAAATCTTCTGAGAGTTGAGATTAATTTTGGGCGATTGTTGAAACATGTTCACGTTTTTGAACATTCCCTGCAAAAAAAGTGGTATTTATATTTTTATGCTGCATCTGCATGTGGCTGCTCCACTGTACACTGTGCACCGTTTAACAAATAGCTCACTTTAATTAGTTTTGGGATCCAATCTCAAGCCTCTGGCAGTGAAGTCAGACACAGCGAGACAACATGACCTCCACTGCTCCAACACCTCGCCTCTTCTCCAACTTCCCACACTAGACTCAGCACACGGCTTCATAATTCGTTTATTGCTAAATCTTAACGTGGAGATATTACCAAAGGATGCTTTGCTGCTTTCTCGGTGCGTGAAAATATGCAGTAGTAGTAGAGAGCGTACTGGAAAGTAACAACCTGCCACATTTGCCTGAGTACAGAGGCATGTAAAGTCATACTGATGAGGTCGCTGTAGAGGCTTACGCTCCGCTAAAATTAAAATGAGACAAGATTAGGTGTAGCTTGAAACGCTGAGACCAGGTTGGAAAGCGATTCAATTCTCCATGTGGCAACTTTGTGACTTTGGCAGATATGGTGTCACAATGTTCTTGGCCAAACTGTGTGTTTGTTGTCAGCGTGCACCCTGTGAGTTCTTCTTGTGTGGAAAATTCTTTAACGAGGCTCATGCTTTTAGTATTGTTAGGAGCCTAAAGATGCTGTATTTATGCAAAAATAATGGTCCAGTGCTTTACCCCTGATAGAAGAAAGAAAAACTTCGCATTACAGATCCGGAGCCATAGCAAATGCCTCAGAAAGAAACCTTAGGAATCCAAGCTGTACATCTATATGTTCTTATGTATATTTGAGAATGCACACTCTTACATCAGAATGTTCTGTCCTGTGTGGACTGAATTATTTAAGTATAGAATACAAACACAAGAGAAACATGAACAGAGCAGACTTTCCAGCTCTTGGACTCGCTCATCAATACATGCAGGGATTCCAGGTCTGTTTTTTCCAGCCCTCTGCAGCCTGATAGTATAATTGAGCCTTTTCTTATTAGAAAAAAAAATGGAAATCAATTCCAGTTCTAGTGCCTGTGTAACCTGCTGTGCAATCCTCTAAGGAGATATACAGCCACGACTATTTTACTCCCTTGTATATCTCTGAAATAGAAGGCACCATTCATACAGTGAAAATATTAAGAAAAAAAATCTGCCAGGGTCTACCCAGCTGTTTCACTGCTCTCCATCTCTTTCAATCAATGTCCTACACACTCACACCCGCCTCCCACCCTCACAGCTACACCAGAGTCATATTTTCAGCTTGGATGTTCCACCAGGATGTCCTCTGAGGCTGCCGTGGATGCCTTCCAAAGCTGCATTTCAGCTGCTTATGGTGGGACTTTAAATGTTGGCTGTCATTGGTCAGTCTTTTCCTTATTTCGTTTATAATGCAGGAATTCAAGGCCCTTTTCCATGTCCAGTGATCATCCACAGCAGTACTACAGGGCTCTTTCCAAACACAGCAGCAACAGCAATAACTTTTTGCAAGTTGAGCTGAATCCCTTAAATTCTAATTTTTAAGAGATGAGAAACAGCATATGTGGCACAGGATAATCACAAGGCTGCTTCCTGTCTGAACATCACAAACACACTGTGTTAAATGTTGATTTTTGACTTTATCTAACAAAGATTATGCTAGATTGTCCCTCAGTGCGGTGCAGATTTCTTCTTGGCTTAAGAAAGCAGCGAGCAGTGTTCCCCTCAGCTAATACGAGCCACAAACCTCTCTTTGGCTTCTTGGGCATGACCAAAATGAGAGGGAAAACCAAAAATTTTGCACGTAGGTGTGAGCTGATGGCCCAAGGCACTTTTCAAACGAAGGCTCAGTGTGTCCATGAATTCCAGTAGGAGGTGAGACAGACTGATATGTGATTTTTCTGTGTGGTATTTAGTGTATTTTAGTTGGCAGAGTACAAAAGGACAAAAAAATAAAGCAGAAATAAGGTTACTTATTACTTTACGTTTGTTCTTTGACAACTGGGGAGTCTGACAACAGGCTACTCTACCTTTCTTTTTACATATGCATGAGGGGTACAGCCCAATTCCCTTGATTGTATCCGCGTTTCGGTCAATTGCGTCATTCTCTTGCATCTTATTTCCTCTCATGAAAACACAAGGCAGGAAAAAAGGAACTGTCTTTTTGTCTGAGCCTTCATCTGAAGCGACGTCCATTTTTTATTTAATTTTTTTACATTTTTGTCTAGTGACAGGGACACAGCTGGTCCGTCCGTCACTCTGATTTCAAAGTATGATGGCAGCTTTTGTTCGTTTAGAGTTTGCACAAGTAATGTTGCGGCGCACAGATACTACCATCAGCGCAGCGGCCACAGCACACGATATTTGAATGTGTTACCTGCACTGCATTTATATTGTGTTTATTTCTGTCAGACTTCACTGGTAGCATAAATAATGGCAACAAATAACTAATTTGAATCAACATTTTTTTAAATATATTCTCTTTATTATTTCATATTAATCCCAGTTGTAACCTTAATATTTTTTCATTTTTGGGCTAATAAATCAAACTGTCTGTGTAATATTTATGGTAAGTGATTAAAGGCATTGCATAAGAACACTAGGGTAAAAAAAATCTTTATTAAAATGTATGGTTCTTTTGACAGTCAGACCTACAGTTGCATGGTTCTAAATTTAAATGATGAAGTAAATAAAAAAATGCTATTGATGCTGACTTTTCTCTTATTCTTCTATTTTCTCATTTTAATGAGCTGACAAAAGCACTTTCAATGTGGAATGATTTAAGAGTAAAGTGAAGACTGAGTCTGTGGATTTACCTAAATTCTCTTATTTAATTGTTCTCCAAACACTACAAAGACGAGAAGATGCTATTTAATAGAATAGAAACCTTGAGAAATGTGCTGGTACAACCCACCACTGTTTAAAGACATTAAAAAAAAATGCCTTGCAGCGCTGGATGAAGGAGTTGGTTCAGCTTTGTGCAAATCTCGTTTGATGCTTGTTTTGATTCCCACAGGAAACGGAGCTACGCAGGTGTTGTAAAAATTCAATTCGGCTAAAGTGCTTCATGCAGAGTGGAGGGAAAGCTGATCGTTGTCATCTGTGGTGTCCCACTTCTTTTTTTGTTTTAATGAGTTCGGTAAGAAATACTGCGCAATGAAAAGATTTAGTAAGGAAATGAACTACTTTAACCACACTGGTGGCAGCAGGAGAAAATACCCGCTCAATTACATCTGTGCATGTAAATGAGGCGTTGAACGCTTTATAAGTTTGCAAGTTACAGTTTATGAGAAGCAAGAGAAAACGCCTCAGTTAGAAAGACTAACGAGTAACGAACATCGTATTGCAGGCACAAACTTTCTGGGTTGATTTATGTAGATGTCCAAAGCTTTTCCAGATAAATCTGCAATAGTTTTTAGTATTTGAACCCCACTGATACAACTATGTTTCTGCTTGCAGTTCAAATGATAGAGATTTACAGTTGAAGTTGAATTTTGATGCAGTGTAAAAACATTTGTTTTGATTTCTGAAGTTTGAGGGCTGTTCGCGTATTCCACTTTAGTTTCTTAAACTCTGCCTCTCTTTTAAACTCTTTTTAAACAAGTTAAATGATTCCATTGCCACTAATGTCTTTGGGTATCTTATGATGAGGCAAGACTTAAAAAAGGCTGTAGTTCAACAGCACCACCAACATTTCTATACAGGGACTGCACTAAAAGGCATCCAACTTAAAACAATACAACTATGGCAGTAGTTTAATTCAGCATCGTATTTGATGATAAATATTTACACGTATGTAAATCCTAAACCAGGCTTGTGGTCTGTGCAATGACTCACCAGACTGTTATTTTTTTCTGTGTGTGTGTACTCTGGCAGCGCTGCTACAAATATTCTGTCTTGGTAAGAGAGTCTTTGAAGCGAAAGAATAAGGTTAGACCAGAAAGCCCTTGAGCAAAAAATTATAAAAAAAAATCTAAGAAGCACACAGTGGATGCTGTATTTATTGTATTTCACAGAGAGGGGGAGTGTAAAGAGGATGTGGGGTTGGCATAGGTCTTGGAATATATACTGATTGTATTTCTGGCAGTCTGGAAAGGAAGCAAATGGGTTTTACCTCAGCTCCATTTAAAAAAATAAAATTAAAAAAGGAGTTTCCATTATTTTTAGTGATTTCATGTCTGTTCCAATCTCATTGACACTCCTGTTTGTTAAGTTTTGGATACCCATGTTATTAAAAAAACTGCCTTCATTTTCAACTTACTTAATTTAACACTGAGCTCCAGTGTACTGATGTACTGCAGTTCACACTATCACTGGTGTATTACGCAGGTGGAGAGAAGCCTATGGTTCAGTCTTACAAGGGAGGCGAGTGAAATCATCGCAAACATGTGCAATTTTACTTTCTGCCTATGGGGTTGTTCACTTTCTCCATGCTCGTAACTGTGGAATAGCACAGTCCTCCCTGCCTCCCTCTTTGCCTGCATGCATCATTAAGCTGACCAATGCTGTGCTTGATGTAGCTGTGCGGAGGAGAACACACATATAAACAAGCTCCAAGCACCTCTCTAATGCTGTTTGTCTTCTTTATGGCCCATTTTGCACATTGAACATGGATGTGGCTGAATGGAGCTCTATTACGATAATTAACACAGGGGGGCCTGTCAACCTTGGTGCTGTTTGTGGCAATTTTCTGCATTGCTGCCTGTTTTTAGAGTTTGAGGTTTATTAGCTGTATTCTCCCAAAATCTGCTAAGTTGAAGCCAAATGGCACAAACCCACTTCAACAATGCATAGGCTTCTTCTTCTTCTTCTTCTTCTTTTTTTGCAGCTAAATTCAAACACTGCAGTGCTTTCTAACTCTTTTTAAATTTCAGAAAGGAAATTTAAAAAAAATGCATCACCTTAAATACTTTTTATGTCTTAACACTCTCTCCAGAGCATTGTTTTACTGAGTCCAGTGATCTGCTGTGGTGTGTCAATCTCAGCTCCCTACTGATTCACTGAGCCTAACTTTCTATCAAACACAAGGGGGAGGGGCATCTGTCTGTCACATCTGCTTACTGATACACTTCTATCTGCCCATGTGTCACCAGTTGAAGCGAGCTGATGCTGGACACAGTAGGGACCCTGCACACTGCAGCCCTCCCCACAAAGACAACGCAGTCTTTTCTCTCTTATTTCAGTGGTTTGTGAGGCACCCATCTGGCTGCTGCTCAGCTTCACCATATATACTTGATATATACTTGAGCAATTTGCAGCTTGTCTTTGGCCTCGTGGGCTTAGGTTAGAGATTCAGCGATGCAAGCTGTCATTCAAGTGTGCAGTCACGCTTAAAATAATTGACCGTGGAAGCTTAAGGAAAGTAAAAGAACAAACAAAACACGGGATGCCAGCCTTCAAAGAAAGTGCTCCACGCTGATGAGATAAGGCAGTGCTGCTGAAGCTCCAGTGTATCAGCAGGGAGTCTAATAAGTTAGTGTAAGTTAACTACATTGCATCTATTTCAAAGTCATGATTTGCTTTACTGATGAAAGGAGATGTGGTCTAAAACGAACTGCTCTTACTCTTGCAGATTTAGCTTCTTTTTAAATTTATTTTAATGTTATTAGCCGAGTGTGTCGATATTAAGCTTACCTTTATAAGCTTGCACCTGATCTGTGCGGACACCATGTGGCTGTTCCGTAGGTTGCCCACACGGAACATGAGGCACAGTTTGCCGTCTCGCAGAGAAATCACCGCGTCCTGACTGAACATGAGCGTTTCTGCGCGTTTCTTGGGTTGGGACATTTTTATGAACATACAACCGATGAGAAAAGCGTCCACTATGGAGCCCAGCAGCGATTGGAACAAGAAAAGGATTATGCCCTCCGGGCACTTCTCCGTGATGTACCGGTAGCCGTAACCAATTGTGGCCTCAGTCTCGATGAAGAACAGAAAAGCTGAGGGGAAGTTGTAAACATTGGCCACACAGGGGGTGTAGGATGAGTCGTGGCCATGATTTAAATCTCCTCTGATGTACGCAATGACCCACCACATCGATGCCATGACCAGCCATGCGATGGTGTAAGTTAGGATGAAGATCAGTAGGTTCCATCGCCACTTTAAGTCTACCAAAGTGGTGAACAGGTCAGAGAGGTATCTGCTGGTCTCTCCACCGAGGTTTCCGTGCTGCACATTGCAGCGACCGTTCTTCTCCACGAAACGCTGGCGTTTTTTCTTGACCGGAGCAGAAAAAGATGAAGCCCGATTTGTGTTAACCACCTGATAGTCTTCGCCAAATTTTCTACGAAGTGCCGCCATTTCAGCTCTGCTGAAGAAAGTGGGGAAAAATACTTGCAGTTTAATCCATGCTTTTGGTTGTTTTAGCCTCCAAAACACTGGTTACCTGTAGTGCGTAAAATGCGCCATGGCCACTTTAGCGCGCACATGAAATCCTATGAATAATAAAAAAAAAAGAATCGTGCGTATTTCAGTGCTTTTAAAGCACAGTCACCATCCTCTCAGATAAAAATTTCCAGTGTTCTGCCAGTTACTTTACATGACATCTGAGGATCGCTGACTGTAGCTGTGCGCTCTGCTCAGCCTCCCCACACTCTGACTGGTGTGATACTCGCCAGTGGAACGAAATACGATGAGTTGTCTACCATTCACAGCCTCTGGTGGGCTGTAAAGAATTGGGGAAAAAACGGAAGAGGGAGAGATGTGAAGAGAGGGAGGGAAGGGGCAGGGAGAGAGGAGGATAGAGTTACACAAGAAGGCGTTTGTGTGTAAGAGAGAGATGGAGGGAGGCGTTCAGTTTGACTCTTTTCTGTCCAGTTCATTCATACAGGTAGTCAGTGTGAGGCTTAATTGATATATTCATCAAAGCTTTGGTTAATTTATTCATTGATTCCCTTTGAGTAGTCATATTGCCTTTATATTACAGCTGCTTATCCTGCGTCTGCACTGAGACACACAGCCACACAAAGTAAAGAGACTGGATACATTTTGTGCTTTAAAGTTAGATTGTGCCATCTACTGGATAGATAACATACATACATATTTATTTTAGTGGACTGGGCAACATGGGGGCTAGGGTATCACTAACATAACTGCTGATAATATTTGGTCTTCTGCTAGCCTGTGCCAAATTGCTAAAAACCTAATAATCTGAGATATAACTAGTAAATTAAGAGCAACTTAAAAGACAAATGGAGTAGCGGTTTATGTGTTAAATATTCTTCTTGAATGTCAGTTTTTATGCTGAAGACATTGCATGGGTTTAGGACATTTTGAGAGATGACCATTCTTGGTTCCCTTTTGGCCTCATTTTAATCAAAGCCACGAAAAGGTCTGCACTTCCTGCAAGTGCCATTATCATTATTAACTAATGCATAATCACACTTTGAGTCACACAGATAGCATAGTCCTCCAACCAACCCTCACCTCAAGTGTTTTTGTTCAGCCCTTTCATTCGTGTTGAGACCCCAGTAGGAGTATTTCTGATATAAAAGAGCTGTGCCCTCTGAAAAACAAGATCTATAATCACTTTGTTCCTCTTTCAATGTATTTTTAGCACTTAATCAATAAATGATGTAATGGCCTGATTTTTCTGGAACTTGATTTTTTTGGTTTTTGATCCCTGTGGACTTTTTAGTTGTTGCTTCTGGTAGGCATGACAGCGGAACAAAAAAGATTTTTAAAAATATATGGCACCAGACAAAAAGTGCAATTTTAAGTAGCTAAAATGAATCCAGTCTAAGGAAACCGTCCAGCAAGAAATCCTGCTTTAAATATTGTAAGTTTTCAAGTAGATGTAGGCGTGTAGCATGGAACAGAGGGGTGTTTTGTGATTTTCCCCTTCAATTATTTTGAGAAAATTGGATAGAAAAAAGCACAACCTGCTCTTGCTCTGACAGTTCAAAGATTTCTGTTCAGCCATAATCAGTAGAAACAAGTACTCGGAGCAGAAATCTGACTGCTCAAGTTATCATTCATCACAACCTCAATGAGAGACTGAGATAGCATAGATGCGCTTGTTCTAGCTCATTTGAAATTACTTTGTCACGGTAACATGAGTATATTTTTGCCCAGCACGTGTTCTGTATCTGTTGTTTGTCTTTGTATAAGTCTATCCCCTTTAATGATTTGTTAGGTAACAGCTTCTACAGCTTTATTTTTCTTTTATGATCTGTTCTTTTGTACTACGGGTTTACCTGATGGCTGCTGTTTTGTTGTGGTTTGTCAAAAGCACCTCTATTGTCCCTTTGGTGACAACAAAAGTTCTCTCATTTTGAAAGCAAAGGTAAGAAAAGCTGAGGGGTTTTATTATGCCAAGTTTAGACAAACACAATATCAGCTCGATAATGGCCCAACTTGAGAGATGTAGGGCCCTTGGCAAGAGGCAAGACAATTCTTCCCACTATTCTCACCTCACAGCATACTGACAAAGACACTCACTTTTTTCTACCTTTCCCTGCCCTATAAAACAACGTCTGCAATGTTGAAATGCAAATTACTATCCCAGATGCTAATATACATGGAAAAGTAAAAGATAAGCTGATGAAATTAGGATCACGCTGTTCTCTTCAGACAGCCCACAGCTATTCTTTACGTTCTGTTTTTCAATTTTAAGGCAGCCAATACTTGCTTTGAACATCATTCTGTATTTACTCTTTTGGTGAAATAAGTCGGTTTACACCCCTGCTCCAAGACATCGTCATGCCTGGTTAAAGTACAGTTTAGTTAGTTGGGGACCAAAGTAACTATATCATGTCTCACAGGCAAAAATTTGTAACATATAATTTTAAATATTATAGTTATTTAATATCTGTTATAGTCAGAATATCTGATAGTTTGGTTCTATAGCACCGGTAGCATAAATAGTGCAGAGAAACACAAGTAATTTTAGGGTACTTCATGTTGCAAGTTAAAGATCCTACAATATTAGAGAGAGCCAAGCACTTTGTTACTGTGGAAAGGAACATTTCCTTTGAACAGGAAAGAAGAGAAGACATAAAAAGGAGCATAGATATATAAACAATCAAGACAAAGCAGGAACAGACAAAAGTTAGTGACATGCAGTAATGGCAAACAAAAGCACAGCATGCACAGAGTGAAAACAGCCATGTGACGGAGAAATGTTCAGTGCATCACGGAAAATCCCCACACCTAAGGGATGGTTCAGGGTCACCTGACCCAGCCCCAACTATAAACCTTATCAAAAAGGAAAGTTTTAAGGCTAATCTTAAAAAGTAGAGAGGGTGCCTGTCTCCTGAACTTAAACTGGGAAGAAGGGCCTGAAGGTTCTGCCTCACATTCTCCTTTTAGAAACGTTTTGAAATACAAGTAAGCCTGCAGTCTGACACAGAAGTGTTTTATTTGGACGCTGAGATACTCAGTAAGATACATAATTTAGGACTTGTAAGTGATTTCAATTCAATTTTGCATTTAACAGAAAGGAAATGAGCTACAGCCCTCATGTTAGGTACACCAGAGTAGTGAGTTTCAGAGATGCACAAGTGCTCTTTCTAGCACCTGTCAGTACTCTCGCTGTGGCATTTTGGATCCAATTAAGGAGTTTTAAGGAGCATTTTCGAACAACCAAATGATAAGGTATTACAATATTCCAGCTGCACATAGCAAATGAACAACAAACAGGATGTACCCAATTTTGACAAAAATCACATAATGACAGAAATGAATCCAAGAAATTTTGCAAAATGTGCAGGTTAAAGGAAACACTCTGTTCACAAATGTTGAAGTAAGTACTGAAATTTGTACGGTCAAATACGATGACTGAATGTTGTCTGAATTTACAGGCATGAAACTGCACATAATCCAGGCTGTTATGTTTTAAGACATGCCTATAGATTTGTCCTGTTCTGTGAAGTGAGCCATAATGATAAAGGCTTTATATTCACCACATCAAGAATTTCATTTGTAGTGTCAGTTCTTCAGCATTTTTACTCAGAGTGACTATTGTGCAGTATTAGAGTCTGCTTTATATTATGCTGAGATTACTCCTAATGGAAAAATCTAACAGAATTTGAGGAGAATTAATGGTAAACTGAAAGCTTAATCATTTGAACACAGAAAAAGACGACTCTGCACTATCTTCAGGTCACAATTGCAAGAAAGGGATGAGAGAGAAGGCAGACCAGGATGAACAAAAGAGCAGTTATCAAAAACACTTGGGAGTACTTCTGGAACACTCTGAAATATTTCTTGTGATAAAGGCAAATTCTTGTAGACATTAAATTGCCTGGTATGTTAAAGTGTGTCACCTCTTAGTTATAGTAAAAGGCAAACCTGCTCCACAGTCCCAGCTGTGGGTGATAAAACTGGCATGATGCAACAAAATGGAATTTAAACTGCAATTTTCCAACTGATATTTGTTTTGAAAGGTACATTTTTATTAGAATAATAATAATTATTCTCATTATGAGAGCGTTAGCTTGGAAACTAAAAGTGAGAAGAGTTTGTATACGTCACAGGTGTTGCATTTTATCTTTATATCAAAGCACATGAACAAACCAGGACAATAGAAACTCCTTCAAACAGATTTCTGACGAGATGAAAAACAAAAAACAAAAACAGAATGGCTCATTTATGATCAGTTAAAAGTAGCGCTGTGCTGACTCGCACTGTTGAAAAGAGCAGCTGTTCTGAGTGATTCAGAAAAAAGCTTTTGAAACAACTTTAAATGACTCCAGTCAAGCAAATGTTTATCGTAAAAAAAATGTTTGCTTGCTCATATTTGTGCTGCGAGTTAAATGAAAAGATTGATAGCACTTGCTGTGATTAATGAGATGCTACTGGCAGCAAATGTTTTACTCAGCTTAATGTTAAAAATTAAAATTAAAAGAAAGCAGCCAGCACCAGTCTCTATTAAGGTAACAAAGATGCCTCTTGGTGACCATCCCCAGGCAGCCTCTGCATCTGCTGAGCTGAGCTGTCCTCGTACACCTTGAAAATAACAACACCTACATTAGAAAGCTGTTGCTCTCAGCTCTATATTCAATGCTGCCACACTGATTAGCATTCTGAGCTTGAGTGCTATTCCCTGGAATTGGTTATTGGTCTTCCTTACAAACAGACCGCACACACTTTGGGTTGGCAATCACATCTTCCCCACTCAAAGGCCCCCGCGGTTTAGATGCTCAGTTACCTCCTGTTCACGCTGCACATCAATGACTGCATGCCCAGACATGGAGAGAACACTGGGAAGTTTGCAGAAAGCATCATCATCATCAGTGATCTTTCTGTGTGATGCTGCTTAACATCAACAAAACTAAACAGACAATCGATAAAAGGCAAAGATGGTGAAGCTGAGATGGACAGTTTTAGATTCTTGGGAATTAATTTCACAGAAAACTTGTCATGTGATCATACATCTCCACCCTGGTCGGGAAAACTCAGGAATAATTGTGCTTAATAAAAATAATTAAAGGAGTCACATTTTTGTTAATGTTTACAGAGGCGGTGTAATAACTATCAAACATCACAAACTTGAACTATTCCCTCTGAGTTCGCATAATAGATAGAAATAATGGGTTTTATATTATATCCGTCTGCTAGGATTGGCTGGTTAAAATCTTTATCTTAACAAGCATAAATATATACTGGAGTCTGTAACACATAATAGTGTGGGTGTAGTATTGATAGTGTTTTCTGATTTGTTTCAAATGAGCATATTTTTTTTAAATCAATATATAATATACCAGCTGCACAGATTAACTAATGAGGGACTTGTTTCAATAGGGTGAATTCATATACAGCTGTGACCCTCGTGACAATGGAGGATTAGAGTGCAGACAGCCAGGATCGCCATCTGTTATGTGAAGGCATCAGGCTTTCCCAGTGAGAGGAATTGAAATCAGCACAACAAAGGAAATCTCCAAACCTTGGCCCTTAGCTCTGCACTTCTTCTTTTTGGCTTCCATCATTAGAATAGAGGCGATATTGGCGATAACATCCAAACTGTGTGCATATGTGTTCAGGGCTGAGGTACATGCTGCAGAGAAAGAAGGAAACAAAGACGTGCAGCACAGGATGAATTATTAATGAGCAGTTAGAAGTGCTAACCATCTGTGTCATAAGATACACAAATTGCCTGAGATGAAAATGTCAGATTGGTTGTTTTTTTTCTCGTGTTCCACCCTTCTTCAGGTTCAGACACGCTCACTCTTGTGTCTCCTCCACAACGAGGGCATTCATTGAACAGGAGTCCTAATGTCTCTGACCCTAATGTCCCAATCACTCAGCTGATAGTAGACACTGAGGGAAAGTTGAGCCATACATTGATGTTTCCAAACATTAGCTTAGACTGACATTGAAGATTCAAAACATGACTTTGTATTTACACCATATAGTTCCAGGGTGTCTCCTCAATGTCTGCAAGCGAGTGAGTGAAGTATAGTTTAAAGGAATAGTTCACCATTTTTGGAACAAAACATAAATTAATGTTAAACTTATTATGAAGTTATAAATCCAAGGTTGTTTGAATTTGGAACAACCTTCCTATTTACCTAACATTATATCTGACCATTGTATTTATAATTTTTGCATTGCCCCCATAATTCTTTTATTTTTATTTTTTGTGCTTTAATCATATGGTTGTCACTACTTAACACTGTATGCTTAAATAATCAAATTAATTTATTATTCATTTAATTATCTGGTTTGAAACAAATGCAAATTCTCAAATTCTAATGACTAATTTTCTACTAGACTGGGCTCATCAGGCCGACATCACCGCCATGCATATTTAAACACTCTGAGATGAGAGTGATTTCAAAGATATCACTGTCAGCCGTGTGGGTTGTCAATTTTGATATATGTAAAGATCAGAGACATCAAAAATCCATTCCCTGACCTTTTTTGCATTTTTCCACTCTCTGCATTTTCATTGTACCCCACTCTCTGAATTAATTGGTTCATTAGTGAAGGCAATTAGGAGCAGGACAAACTCTGATGTCCTTTTAGATGTATACAAAATCATTCATCCAGCAGGTCTGAGAGCTTCCAAGCACATCTGTCATGGTCCCTTTAAAACGCTGAGCTGAGCATCTGAGACTCGCTGTGTGAAAGAGCAGTCTCCGATATGTGAACCTAAGGAAGATTTATTGAAAACAAAAGTTGAAAACTGATGGGTGTTCTACCACTTTTCCACTTTAGTGCTCAATATTTTCAGAAACTGAGGTAGAATATTTATTGATATGTACTGAGGCACTTGTTCCTCTACCTACTAGTTAATGTCACTCCACTACATGTCATATGTAAATGTCATATATAAATTCTGTACCTACTTAAGGTACTGAGAGAGTAGTGTTTAAGATTTTGTTTACTAGATATTAATATACTGTATTAACAGTATTCTGCTGTAAGGAGAGTCCTATTGTCTAATCACAGTCTACTGGTTTGAAATTTTAAGAAAGGGCTGCTATTTATCTTAGTGCATTTAACTGTGTATATGTTACTTCATACCATGGATTTTTACATACCCTAATGGCAGTCTGAAGTCAGTACTCTTGCTTACAGTCAGTCAGTCATATTTTGCAATTACTTATTTATTTAGTGCTTTTTTAGAAAGAAAACTCCAGTAGATTTTCTACTTGCTTTTGAAAACATTACTCTGAACTGTTTTTGGTAACTGTGGCACTTTACCAATCTATATTCTTCTGTCCTATCTGGCTATTTTGTAATACCTTCAGAATTTAAAGGTGTTAAAACAAAGGCTTATACAGAAGTTGAAATGGTGTCTGTTTGATACTTTGCATAAAATACATTAATTATAGCGGATTCTCAAAAACTAATAAGGTTTATTTTGAAGGTTGTTGTTTTTTAAGACAATGAGTGATGTGAAAGTGAAAACCGAAATACTAGTACGGTAGGCTGTACGTGAACATAGGAGGTGGTTTGTTTTGTCTGTGTTTAGGACGCGTCCGCCTGCGAGACCCAGAATGCTCCGCGCCGAGCAAAGATGGAAGAACCCAGCAGCTGCGGGAGAACAATGTTTTGGCTCTAGATATTAAAAAACGGACAGCTGAGGGTAAACCACGCGAGCCAAAGCAGCAGGGTCATGGTCCTGCACCGGTAAGATAAATTTATAAAATCCAACTTTGGTTACAGGGTCGGCGGGAGCTGTGTTAGAACTCCTCGTACGGGACAGACAACAAAGCGGAGCGCAGCAACGTTACCGCTAGTTAGCGGCTAAGTTAGCCGTCTCGGCTAGTCGGGCGAGCATCATTGTTCGCTGGGGTTGTGTGGGCCGTTTGTTATGGGTCATGCCCGTGTTGTCGCTCCCATCGTTTACAATCGGTTAACTGTCCGGGAAACAAAGCCAACATTTAAAGAAGCCCCTCAATAATAGCACACGATGTAAGTTGTAGTCATTTATTTCATGTTCCCACTCAAAACAGCTTTTGTCCTTGATCATTTCTCCACCTCACAGATTTAGTTTGGCTTGTGTGTACCTCTGTGGTGATACCTGCCTCTAATTCAAATATTCAAACCCAGCGTTAAGAAAAAGTACTTAACTAACTTTGTTCAGATGCTTTGAAAGAAGTGTCTCTCTTCGTATTACAGTCGTTTTCCTGTTCGTATTCGCATCATTCGGCGTTTTTCTCATCGTAAATCTGCTTGCTGTTATTGCATGGCGATATTAATTATTGCCTGCTCCTACATCACAAAGAAGGGCCCCGCAAGAGTCGTTAGCCAGATGGTTAGCCAGGGAGCTAATTTCATAGAAGACGAACGGTAGTTTTTCTAAATGTCCATATGGGAGCACACAGTTTATCTGCTTTAGCGCATTAAAAAAAACCCATAGTTAAGTACTTCGACTAAGTTTTATTTACTTATTTATTTATTTTATTTACAAAGTTGGATTTTTGCTAGCTGAGTTGGTTATTTCTGCTAGCGTACCCCAAGAGGCTGCAGGCAGAAAGCACTCGCGGAGTGGTGAGAGACATGTTCAACATATAATTGTAATTTTGTCCAGTTGTATTATTATCCTGGGAATCATAATGTAAACAGACATCTTAGCAAATATTGGTAAAATTAGATTTGGATGTAAATAATGACGTTTTAACTCCTGATCTTGTTCAGATGCGTGCATTTGGCTCCAGCCTGAGTATGTTTACATGCACACTAATATCTTGGTTATGTGTTAGATGTAAACATCCCATTCTGGTTTCAGAAACTGGAAATACTACCTGGAGCTCTCTGTGATGGAACTTGCTTTGTGGTCTAGTACACGGTGGGTCAGATAATAAACGGGTCCTGTGTTCATGCATTATCCTCACTATGATCAAAGCTGGCATACTAGCATGTGCTCTGATCTGTTCCCCTTGGTTGCTGTTGTTTATGTAGCAGCCACGTAATTACACCATCAGCCTTTCTAATACAGCCCGTGTGAGCTCTCGTTGGCAGATAAGCTCATTCAAATAGGATGACTGGGTCAGACAGCACCATCAAACAGATTAACATACAAGTTCAATCCTGTCCCCTCTTCTCATGTTGTGGCCAGAACAGCTCTGGCTGTCACCTTTTTGTCCTATAAAATATCGAGCACGCACACAGTAATTGGGAAAAGAATTTTGCACAGTGTACCACCAGCTTATTTGCACTTGTCATTGTTCGAGACTGTAGCCTTTTGTTGACCCACAAATCGTCACTTTAATCCGACTAAGCGTCTAGTTGTGAGATCAGAGACCGTGACACCGATTCCTGTAGGCTAAGCTTAACCGGCTCCATAACTGTTGTCTATTGACTATTATTTGTATGTCCTCACATCCTGATAGCTAGTTATAGTTATCCTTTAAAGTTTATTGTGATTATGTAATATTATAGTCCTGCTGTCATTCTTTTCCTCACAGAATCACATTGATTTTCACCACATAGTTTTCCTGCCCGCCAGCCTTCACCATGAGCATCATTCAAGACAAACTAGGGAATGAATTCCTGCGCTGCAACGGGAGCATGGACTCCAGTTTTGGAGCAGGCATGATTATGTTCAGCCATCTCCCACCTGTCACCAGCTTCACACGGCTGGCTGCCCATTCCGTAATGCAGGACCTTCCACCTCAAGAAATGATCCTGAAGAAGGAGCGTGACTCCCCTGATTGCACCATGGACAACCAGGCTGGCAGCCTGGGATGTGCAGGTGTGGGAGACTATGTTCACACTATAGGTATCAAGCAGGAGAAGCTGACAGAGCACGATTATCGCTTGCCTCTCTACCCTGGTGGCCTGGTAAAGAGCACAGAGCTGCTGGAGGTGAATGTCGGTAACAACCAAGATTTATTGGTGCACGATCTCAACATGGGCAGTGTAAGTATTTCTGAGAGGATTGCAGACTGTGATTCATTTCTAGCAGTTTTGTAAGTGAATCATACATGTGTATGATTTTTTTTAAAGTTGAATTTCTTCCCATTATCAGGTTATAGATACAAATATTTTAAAAAGTCATTTAATTTATTAAAGTAATCAATGGTTTTTCTTGAAGCATTTTTGAGCCTTCGCTGGACAAAATAAGAGAACAATCACTTGCATTATTTTCTGAACTAATTACCCCCGAATGTACCAAAACAAAGATTTGCAATAACATTTAGAAATATTGAATTTTACACCATATATAACAAAGAAATTGAGCATAAAATCCTTAATTGTTTGTGCTCTAATCATAAGATGGCCTCCTTGTGGTTTTGATGAGTAAATAATATAATATTGAGAATGTACATTAGAGAAAATTGGTAATATGCATTTGCTCATGAGTGTGTTTTTAGGTCTTGGATAGTCTGATCCCCAAGTAGCGCTGCTGTGTTGTCAAGCACGTCATAAGCTGAAAAACCTGAGGTGGAAGAGCCTGACGGAAACAAGTTATATGGCAATAAATCTACTGACGGCATGAAATGCAAAGTAGTTTCTCTTTCTGGTTAGAAGGTTGACGTCATCCAGCCTCAGCATGAATGAGAACGTCGTGGCGAGGACACAGCTGTCTTGTTTGAGCACGCGCTTCATTTCAGATCTCCTTTGTGTTCATTCAGATACAAATATACACATCCATGTTCTCCTAACAATAGCAAGCTGTCAGAGTTCGCCAGTGTTGTTTATGGAAAAACAGCCAATTATTGTCTTCATTGAGCAGCATTCATTTAAAATTGATGTTTAACATTTTTTGTTACACAACATTGGGAGCCTTTAGAATCCACAGATTTTCATAGCAAGTTGCAATAAAAGACTGGTTTATAAATGTACTACTTAAAAAAAAAAAAAAAGAAATTGCTTAATAATTATCATAAGATAGTGAAAAATATTTACTTTTTACCAGATGTTTTTTCCTTTTCTGGTAATAAACCAATGCCTACAAAATGTTGTCTTTTTAAATACTCCATAGTCTAGACAAAATTGGACCCTTTTTATTTTGGTTGGACTTTCCCCAGATTGACCTAAAGACTGGGCTGATTTGAAAACAGCAGGTGCACCCACATTTGTCCCGTCAGCCTCCATATGGCAGTGAGGAGAGTAGTGTGCTTACTGGGAAAGAAATTGCAGGGCAGGAAGGCAAACAAATAGAAGAAAAGGCACTCATTTTCCTGTTCTCTGAATTAATGCCATTCGTTGCAGTGAAGTTTACTAAGAAGTTGTCATTTTGAATGTTTAGTTTGCAAAGTGTGCAGTTTCGTAAGAATAGTAGATGAAAAGTGGTGAGTTAGAGGCTGCTAAACCATAAAAGAACAATAAATTCTGCCCACTAGAACCACATCTTGCACAATCACTTTCCAAGAGACAATTACAAGAGATTGTCCAAGCGTTTTGTTTGTTTGCATGAGCAGAAAACGTGGATCTGTTTGCGTGATAGTTTGAGACTGCAGGCCTTTAACCTTCAATCAAGTGATTTTTCTTGTCATGGCTCGCTCTCACGGCCCTCTCCCTCTCCTATTGTCATCCTCACAGCTGCCAAGTCAGTTAGAAAAGGAGCCCACTGGGAAAAAAGGTCGAAGGTCAAATGGTGATGGACAGGAGGGTAAAACAAGAAAGAAGAGAAGTGACGCAAAGGTTTGTCTTGTATTTATAAAACTGTGAATGCAACCATATTTTAGTTAGTCCTCATCACATCAATAATTATTACAAAGAACATACAAGTGTGCTAATTTGCTTTTGGCAGAAACAAAAAAAAAAGAATGTCGGGGGGGCATAAAAAGATGATTGGCACAAAGTATTTTGTCTATTTCAATCAATTTTAATCAAAGCAATGCAAAGTGAAGTAATACAATCACTTTACATTTAATACAGTTTTGTTACTGGACCAGAGATTTCAATGTATTTACAAACATCTGTTCCATTTCAATTCTGTTGTGAGTTACATGGAGCTTTAAGTGCAAGTCAGACTTGAGTTTAATGTTGAAAAAATAGATTATGCGTTTTGAATTAGAAGACTTTACCAATTGCAAAAAAGTGCAATATTTTTCAGACAGTGATATTTTAGATACATTCTGTAGAGAAAGGTGGCTAATTGTTACCCATCCCCCTCTCTCCTGTATTGTTCTATAGCAGTCAGTGATGCTGGATGCAGATGGAGGTAACCTGTCTCCAGGGTCCAGGCCTCACATGTGTGAACATTGCAATGCATCCTTCAGAAGCTCCTATCATCTACGCAGACACGTTCTCATTCACACAGGTATTGTAGTGTGTCGATTTCACCACAGTGCTTAGATTTTTCTGTTCTGTGCATTTCCTTGTGGGTTATCTCAGTGGTTAGCACAATAAATACAAGGAAGGAAATGATGATGTGTTTGGCAGATGCTGCATTGGCCCATGCATCGTAGCTTATTGCCTTTCTACTGTAATATTATCTTCAGATAGTTCTTTGTCCAGTATTTACTAAGTGCTTTGGATTAATCAAATCTATTGAATTTGCTTCATTTAATAGAGGTTATCCCAGGCCATGAGCTTCACTGCTATCCTAACATTCAGGTTGTTTTAGATGCTCTTTGTTCGTGAAAGGCAAACACAAATATGATGCAAGGCCTATCCTCTACCTGTACAGCCTTTTATCACTACTCATCATAGGGGAACCCATGCCTTTTTTCTATAATTAAGCTTAATTGTAAATGTGTTGTTTGCTGCTTACAAGGGCACAGGATCGCACTAGCTGCCACTTCTAAATTAAATCCATCTTCTTTTAAGGTTTTGTATTACAGTTTCTGGTTACAATAAAGCTTAATCCACTTGCTGATTGAAGTTCCTGTAAATAAAAATAAAATCCCTGTATGTGTGCATAAGTGCACATGCTGGTTAATCTTTCTGTCTCGTTATCAAGTAAAATATAATTTGGCTCCTCCAGACCTTGTCTGAGAAATGTTTTATTTCCTTTGTTTGCTCTTTGTCTGAATGTTTAGCTGTGGTGTGATAAATGTATCGTCATAGACTATAGGAAATTGATTAAAACAGCAGGCCAGGAGCTAGTGTTAATGTGCCAGATCTCCTTTGGGGTGTACAGAGAGAAAACCCAAATTTCTATTGTAGAATTTGATGTGGAAGATCATCCCTGAAGTGCCAAGTGCAGAAGGGGCAGATTTTAGGAGTTTTCTGTTGAGGAGTCCAGGCTTTAAGGTGGCACATTTGATGAGGAGCATACCATAAGCATTATGTCATTAATGGGATTTTTGCTTCGTGAGTTAATCTACAGAGGTAAGGCTGACAATGCAGAGTTCTACTACGCACTAAGGTGTACCTTACATATCTCCCCATCCGTCCACTTTGTGTCACTTAATTGTGTCCGTATCATGTGGGTAGCAGCTAAGCAGAGACTATCATTCATTGGAAACGACCTGGATTGTGTGTACCAACATGAGGTGGGTCTAAAGCGCAGAAGTTTTTGACCTGCACAAACATCCAGCTGATTCTCCAAATTTTCCTCCTTCCTTGAAAATGAAAATGAAATTCACATTTAGTGTTTTGGCTTAATGGAGGTACACTAGTGGAGATTGCAGACGCATAAGTACAAGAGGTCAGATCAGGACTTCCACAGCACTTTCTAAAAGTGGCAGGTGTGCTGAAAGTCATTCTGTATTTTCAGGAAGAGGATTTTTAAGTTGAGATTTGTCATACTTGAATACATTTAAATTGAGAATAGTCTTTGATTTTTGTGCGCTGCTTCCTTTTTAATAAACAGACCTCATACATGACTTTTATAAAAAGAAAAGTTAGAGAAGAAGTTTTTCTTTCTCTCCTCCTTAAAACAATGGGCTTTACTCTAAGAGACAAAATTGAGAGAATAAAATATGGTAAGCACCTCTGAAATCCAGTGCCGTGTGTTGCAATAGCAGTGACACACCCACACACACACATTTTGTGTTGAGTGAGCCAGGTATTTGTTCAAGCTGCCAGACTGTCAAAGTTGAATAAACACCTTTATGACACACAGACAGCTTGTAAATACTGTCCTCAATTGCGTAAGCTGTGCATGGGTACGTGTTGTGTGTATATCCTGCTTTAAAGAACTATATCACATGAGTTATTATAACATCACAGTGATCATGTGATCTTATTTCAGGTGAAAGACCCTTTAGATGCACTCAGTGCAACATGAGTTTCATTCAGAAGTACCTTCTCCAGCGACACGAGAAAATCCACAGTGGTGAGTAATTTATGACAACTAATCATATGACCCAGGGGCCTAATGCAAACTCAAGAGTCATTATGTGTTTTTTACCACACTAAAGGATGACTAACCTATAGAGTGGCTGTTTTTGTGTAACAGGAGAGAAGCCATTTAGCTGTGACCAGTGCAACATGCGGTTTATTCAGAAATACCACATGGAAAGACACAAAAGGACGCACAGTGGAGAAAAGCCGTACAGATGCGAGACCTGCCAACAGGTTTGTGAACTAATTAAAGCCTCCTCTTTGCTATCCATCAAAAGGGTTTATTGGTACTGTTGTTATTTTAAAATAAGTTCAGTCATTTTTAAATGCAACTCGTGTTGTTTCAGTATTTTTCTCGGACAGACCGACTGCTTAAGCACAAGCGAACCTGTGGAGAAGCCATAAAGAAGGGGCTGGATCCTGGGATGATGGACTTGAGTTGTGTAGAAATGGGTAATGGCAGCTATGGGATCACTCAGGGAAATGCTGGGAGTGGCGGTAGGAAGAGGGGAAGGTCTAAAAATTCTGGAGAGGGAGGGGAGCGCAAAAAGAAGAAGGGAGATGGAGGGGGGTTGAGGGCATCCCACATGCATGGGGCTGTATCTGGAGGCTATACTATCCATGAATACTCACTGGAGAATCAAGCGGTTTCTTCCTCTACTGAGCCAGACCCTAGAATGCAACAAGGCCACAACGGCCAAGCTCCAAAGATGGCATTCAAAAAGGCCAATCGTAAGGGCTTGGATAAAGCAGGTCTGGGACAGGTCAAAGCAGGTACGTTGGAGCAGGGTGGGGGTATGGATGGCCTTGGGCTCCTGCAGGGTAATGGGGCTAAAGTCGGACCCGCCAGCAGCAATTACGATGACGCCATGCAGTTTCTGAAGAAGCGTCGCTACCTTCAAGCAGCAAACAATGCAAACGCCTCGGGACCTCCTGTAGCTGGAGGATCTAGCACTGAGTATGATGTAAGCATCCACTTGTCTTCCCAGCCTTCTGTAATCCAGGGTGGCATTTCTGGTGTAATGGACAGCGATGCTTCTCTTAGTCTTGACAAGTCAGGGATCCCTGATGAAGTGTTGCAGAGTCTGCTGGACCATTATGCCCAGAAACCTGATAACTCACACCAGGATGTTCACTTTGACATCAATGACCAACATGTGGCACTGAACCCTACCACATCTGATGGTGCTGACATCAGCCACAACACCAACACACCCAGCCCATCAGGAGACAAGACTGTGATGATGCACGAATACTCCCGCTTCCTGCTGCAAGCTTTGGAGCGCACCAGCCACAGTGCAGGCTTCCCTCTGGGACCTCCTGCCTCAGGACACTTCACTGGTTCCCACCCAGGAAATCCCATCTACGCTGACAAGAACATCTACACTACGTCCCCACTGGAGTGCGGGTTTGGCCAGTCGCTGCCTTCGCTGTCCTCCTCTGTGCCAAAGTCTCACTTTGCGATGCTGACAGGCTCCTCACCACAGCACAGCTTCCACCTGGGCAGCCTGGAGGCCTCCACACACCAGCAGCTCACCCCTTCTCAGGAGCTCACCGAACAGATGGAGAAACAGCACTCCTCCACTCCCCCTTCATCCTACCAGATCAGCCCATCTGACCTGAGTAGCCAGAAGGACCACCCGCCTGTCAAAAATGGTACAGCGGCAGCCTACCCTCTGGCCCCCTCGCAGGATCTGACCTCTCTGGACTCCTCTAAGCCTTCCTACCAGATTGAAAACTTTGCCCAGGCCTTTGGCTCCCAGTTTAAGTCAGATGGCAGAGGCTTGTCTTACGGCACTGACTCTGGCGGGGAGGTGGATCACAGGATACGGACACCTGTGTCTGAATTCTCAGGGTATAGTAGTTTGTTATCTGATGTCAATGAGCCAGTAAGTACAGGTTCCAAAACTCCGACAAGCCAAAGCTACAGATGAGAGCCTGAGAACGAGTAAATGCTCTGTTGTTAAAGTTGATGTCCTTATTTTAATTTTTCAGTGCTCCTATTTTATTATTATTGTTATTTTTTTTAAGTGACATCTATATTTTAATTATACTGATGCTTTGTCTTTGTGCCCACTCCTCTTCCTGCAATGAGCCTGGAAGGCTTCCTGCAAATGCAAGTTTTTTTATTATTTTTTTTAAGTATCTGTAATTTTAAGTTAAATATGTACTTTACTGTTTATTCTGGTCACATTAGTGACATTAGGTTTGGTCATTAATTATGAACTTTTTCAGTAAGTGTAGGGTAAGAGCCAGACGTATTTCTTTTTCAACGAGCTGAAGTGTTTGAGCAATCAACTTTACAACATAGAAATAACCACAATGGCAGGGATTAGCCCAGAATAAAACTAGCAAAAAAAACAAAACAAAATAAAACATGTGTTTGTCTGTTACAAGGTTAAAGTATTACTCAGGAAAAAGTGAGAAAGGAGAGGCTTACGAGGTGCAGTGAGCACTCTTTTCAGAAGTGTAAATTTGCGACTTCAAAGATGATATTTCTTATGTTTTATTACTTGTTGAATGAGTGTGACATAAACTGACTGCTGCCAGCTCACTTGAACACTGAGAACACTTTCTACTTGGCTATATAGAGATTATGGTACTTTAATGTCAATGTGAAACTCATGTTTGCTTCAATAAGGGCCATATATAAATACATATATCTATATATATATATTTATAAAAAATATATATTATGTAAAAGAACAGTTTTAATCATTCTGGGCATCTTCCAGTCCAAATTGAGGAAGAAAGGGGGCTGGTTCAGGGGTCAAACGTTGTCCTTGGTGTGTTTTTGGAGAACAAAAATGATGTTAAGGCTTTTCTTTGGCCAATAGAGGTTGCTGTTGGACAGCGATAGAATGGCCTTCCCCTTTTCCTCTTCTGTTCTTCCTCTTATTTCAATTAGCACTTTGAACCGATTTCTTACATTGAGTAAAGTACCACGTCGGATCAAGGAAGCTCAAACATCAGACATGTTGTATGCAGATGGGGGTTCTTGGGGCTGAGCATATGGGATGAGGGGAGGGTTGATATGGGAAAACTGGGATTTGATCTTTCTCCTCCTGTTTTTAGGGAGGGGTTAGAAATGCTAATATTTAATTGGGATAATGTAAATGTAATTCAAACCCCCTAGTTTTAGTTTGACTTGTTACTCAAGTTTATCAGCTTTGCTTTCATATTGACTTTAATGACAAAATGTGATAGTGATCAAGTATTTCTTCAGCTCAGAAACATGTATACACATAGAGAAATGTGTTGTATACTTTTAGAGCTTTTGCTTGTGCTGGCAGTACCAAGCCTGTTTGTCCTGTTAGAAATTGGGTGCCTATTCCTTAGAAGTACAGCAACAAAATATTGTCTCGTAAATGTTTAATGTAATTTCTCGCTGGTTTGAAAATGTACTTTATGTAAAGACAACAACATAACAATAATTGCGCTGTCTTCCATAGAAACGACTGGCCCCGAATGCTGGAAATTATATCACTTTGCTGACCGAGTCGCTGAACCCCTTTGTGCCCTAATGGCCTCATTTAAGCAATCATCAAACATGGCAGACTGAATGCAATGCTGTAATATCTGAAATAATATGTTGCCATGTTGAGGCAAGAATTTGCCTCACGTATACCTCATATCACAGTAATCCAGGGACAAAAGGAGTAACGGTGTGACGTATGTAGCAGAAATGCTGTTGTGTGTGGAAAAACGTCATGATTCTGTGCGACTGTTTTAAAACATTTGTGTACATGACATTTGTACATGTGACCCATTAAGATGCTGTTTCTGTAAATGTCTCTTGCCAACCAGTGTTCAGTCTCTTAAGTTCAACCTCCTCTCGCCCTCACATCTTATTTTTGCCATATTGTTTCGGTGTTCTTGTTTACAAAAAATGTACGAAACACTACACATTACTGAATTGTTACCCCTGTATAAAATTTCTTTTGCTACCCTTTTTTTTTTTTTAATAACAGCCGGATGTTTGCAGCTGATATCTTTCACTTTTATGTTCTTTCAAGTTCATGTGACACATTTCGCGAGGCTGATTGTCCAACGAATTAAGAACTGACAGTAGGAGAAAAATAATAAAAACTGTTACCAAGAAAACTGATTTGTTTCAAAGTTCTTATCAAATGTGTAGTTACTCATAATGAAGATCTTGGCACATTAGTGTAGTGTAATGCATAAGAGGCTTACTAAAGCTAGATAGAAAGATAGACATCACCATCTAGTGACACCAAGCAGTTCTTTAAATAACTAATTTTTTTGGAAGGGGTGGGGCGGGAGTTGCATAAACACCACGGACTCTAAAATGAGTTTGATAGATCATGTGTTTGTGATTATATGATTGTCATTTTTGACAAAGCATATAATAATTAAGGCTGGATCAGGTGACCCTGAATCGTCCCTTAGTTATGCTGCAGTAGTCCTGGGCAACTGGGACCTTCCAATGATGCCCTTATTTACTCACTGTGTTTATACACCACTCTGCTTTTTAATCATTAGTTATTATTAATCACTGGCTCTCTTCCACAGCAGCTCTTTTGTCCTGTCTTCCTCCCCTCATCCCCAACCGGTCATGGGCAGAGGATTGTCCCTCCCAAAGGTTTCTTCCTGTTGAAGGGGAGTTTTTCTTTTCCACTGTCAACAAAATACTTGTTCATAGGGGGTCGTCTGATTGTTGGGCTTTTCTCTTTATTATTGTTGTGTCTTTACAATACAAAGCACCTTGAGGCCACTGTTGTTGTGACTTGGCACTACATAAATAAAATTGAATTAAATTGTGTTCAGGAAACAGATTTGTAACCAGTGAGTTCCTAAGGAGGCATAATGGGAAGATTAGTTTGCTAATGAAAGATGAATCAGATTACATTCGATACACTGGTGTACATACACTCACGGGACACAGGTTGCCAGTAAATGGACTGATTCTTATGTAGCACTTTTCTACTCTCCCGAAGTACTTAAAACGCTGTATACAACATGCCCCATTCACACAAGCACTTCTAAACTCAAGTGCAAACTAATAAACATTCACACACATTCACACTCCGATGAACACATCGGAGGGCAACTAGGGGTTAGTATCTTGCCCAAGGATGTTTGGAATGCAGACTGGAATTGAACCACGAACCTTTCACTCAGTAGCGGATCTGCTCTAACACCTGAGCCACACTCACCCCAGTACCAGGTTGGACCCACTTTTGCCTTCAGAACTTCTTTAATTCTTTGTGGTATAGATTCAACAAGATGCAGCTTTAATCTGAGATGTTGGTCGAGGTTGACATGATGGTATCACAGTCCATTCATGATGGAACGCAGGTTTTCATCTTTATGCAACATTCTGACCTTTTAATCCAAATCCTGCATCAGGCTGAGAAACAACAGACCAGCCAACATTTTTCCAGTCTTCTGTTGTTCAGTTTTGGTGAGCCTGTGGAAACCACAGCCTCGGCTATCTGTTCTTAGCTGACAGGAGTGGCACCCATGTGGTCTGATGCTGGAGCCCATCTACTTTAAAGTTCAAAATGTGGTGTGTTTAGAGATGCTGTTCTGCATATGTTGGTTTTAATGTTTGAGTTACTTTTACCTTACTAACAGCTTAAAATGGTCTGGCCATTCTTGTCTGACATCAGCAAAGTGTTTTCAACTAGAGAACTGCCGCTTGCTGGATATTTTATTTTTTGGACCCTTCTCTATAAACCGTAGAAATGTTTGTTTGGGTAAATCCCCAAAATATCGGCAATTTCTCAAATACACAGACCATTCCATCTGGTAACAACAACAGCAAAGTCACTTTTATGACATTTCTTTTCCATTTTGTTGCTTGCTTTGAACTTCGGCAGGTTGTGTTGACCATGGCTATATGCCTAAATCCACTCAGCTGCTGCCATGTGATTGGCTGATTACACATTTGAGGTAACAAGAAGTTGAACAGGTGTACCTAACAAAGTAGCTGGTGAGCATATATGACAGAAAAAAAAAAGGAAAAGCAGCAGTAAATCGTGTTTTGTGGACAATTGAAGAATCCTTTTACTTCTGTTTGTCCACATCTGTCACTTTGCGTGACAGCTTAAATGACATGGCACAGATTGTTTTAAATGCCACGAACATTCAAAACTATACTTACTTTGACTGGGTTACAAACATCTGTGTGTTATTGATGATAGACTACTACTGTGGAAGTAAACGGATTTGAGGCACTGTGTGCTTCAGATGAGAATAACCTTTAACTTTACCTCAGGGGAGGGTGATACTTCTCATTTCCCCCTTATTACCTATGAGGGGAATTAAACTGCTTCCTTATATAGAAATGGGAACCAGACTGTTTTTCTGTCACCACAAACAAAACTTAGCCGACTTCTAGGTGAAGTTTACCTAGGTTATGTTGTCCACACCCAGACTTACTAGCTCCATCTTGTTAATAAATTACTGGATTTTCTATCAAACAATGGCAGATGTTCCCATTCAGTTGATTTATTTCAAACTTTGACGTTACCATAGGGTCATTATTGATGCTGAATTGTTGAAAGGAAGACCTAAATGCTGAAGCAATGAATTTGTGGGCAGAAGTGATGAAATTTTATTAGTAAAGTCATGTGTTGCTCGGAAAAGCAGTAACCTACAGCATTGTTGCGTTTGGCTGAACAGTTGTTAACCCTGTGGGAAGGTTGGCAAACAGGCTGTGAACTCTGTCCTATGTGCTCTTGTTGACTCCTCCTGCTTTCAGAGGATGCAGATCTGTTGGAAGGGTGGATGAGAGAGTGACGTGCATGATGTTCTTATCTGTAGAGCTGAGAAATGGCCACCTATTGCATTGTGTACTCAGTGAGATAGCGTATGGGGAAATACAGCAATAAAGAGAGGGAGTGAGTTTTAAAGAGGCTGTCTGTTCTGTGGCTGTCTCCTTCACAGTGACAGATCATAATGACTTTGGGGACTCAGATGTTCCTCGTGTCCATATTTCAGGTTTGAGAATAGGATGAACAGATCCCTACAAAGAAAAGAAAGAAAACAAATAGTCACTGTACATAACTGACATTTGTTTTGTAAAGGACAAATACACCAAATTATGTTAGAAAGCAAGCAACGCTACATGAAAGCTAGAGTTTGATTTTAGGGTATAACTGTTTTTGTGAAAGTACTACTTCAGCTCGTGTTCAGTAAAATAATCATGTGTGTGATTATTAGGGCTGCATTGACAGATCAGTGAATGTCCTCATGTTTCTTGTGAGACTCACATGTTGATGTAAATCACAATGCAGGAGGGATGCCAATTCAGTGTGTCCCCACATAAAGAGGGACACCTAGTTACCATATGAAGACACTGCGGTAAATGTCCTTGTGAGGAGAGTCGTGGTGCTGGATACCAGTCACTGTTGAATTTCTTGTGGTTCTAGCTTTTGTTTGGTAGTTTTGTGCCTGCTGCTTTTTGATCTCACCACTTGTTTTTAGATTGGGCTCCTGCACAGGAAGTATATTCTAAAATGCAATATATTTCCCCTCTTTGCTGTGTGAATGACCTAATTGCTTCTTCTGCCTCTCTGCTTTGTCAGTTTTAATCATTTGCATCAGGACTAGAATAAAAATGAAACGTGGTTAATGTGCAAACACAGTTAAGTTGACAATGATATGCTTTGATACCAGCTCTTCAAATGTTTTCTTCATTTCGGGAACCCTAGAGGAAATCTTCAACCGCAAAATAAAAAGAAGGATAAATAAGTAAATCATTGCACACTATTAAGAAAGGCACACCTTTTACCAGAATCCAGCTCTGAAATAAGACACACTTGTGTCAACTCTAAAAGGCTACTCATGCCAGGCTGAAAATTAACATAAGGTACTGGAAAATGTTGCAATGTGAGTATTTGCATGAGATAAGAATGAGGTCGTTAAGGTGTGTGTGTTTATGCACTGCTGGATATTTGGTATGGCTTTCAATGAGGAGTGTTTGAGAGCAGAGCCATATAAACCGAGCAGTTGGAGCATGAAGAATATGAAGAAGGAGAATGTGAATCTAACTGGAAAACTGACCATCTTAAGGTCTGATAAAGGCATTTTCTTTTCAGACAAAACAAAATTACTGCCTCAATAAAGTGTAAGCATTTAAATACGGTCACTGAAACTCGTAACATGAGCAATAGTAGTGCTACACACTTATTAATCTCGTAACTGAAATTATGGCACCATCGTTCACACTTTACAACTACAGAAGACAATAAAGACAATAAAATGTTCCTGCTCAGTTTCCTTAAGGTAGAAACTTACGTTTCCTTAAGGTAGAAACTTAAGGAAACTTTTTTATCTTTATAGTTGATCTGTCTGCTTCCATAGTTCAGCACTGTGTCATCCACAATTACCCAACAGTAGTAACGGCATCGCTGGTGTAATATAACGGTAACAATGCACGTCTCATGGCTCACTTCCAGAACAAAAAATGAAAAGCTGCAATAAATGTTCCAACGATGAGCTTTTTCATGGTGGTATAAATTAGCAGCCGTGGCCTTGATACTGTAAAATGTGAAAATCAGTGTTGGCTCAGAATGATAAAGGTCAAGCTGTTCCAGATCTCTTTGTAGGTGTTATACAGGGATCCTTGACCGCAACTATTTTCAGCCATTAAAAGTTAGCAGAGTTGTGGAGTTCTTGTGACAGAGCTATGGAAACGTGGTTCTGTGGAAGGAGAATGTTATTTATGTAGTGTGGTTTGGGTTTTTTTATGTTGTAAATTTGAATGCACAGGCTTCCTGGAACGTTAGCATTTTATTAGAGACACGTCAACAGGTAATTATGTTGTTTGTGGCACAGAGGACTTTATGGCCACCTGAAGAAGGATTTATTGATCAAGATTCTTAATTAGTTGGTATCGGTCTGAATTTCACGTCAATAACAGATCAAAGGATGAGCCTTTGGCACTTGCAACTTAAGATTTCCACATAAAATAAAAGCAGTGGATTTTCTGTAGTCATCACATGAGCAGCCCATGTTAAGGTTACATATGATAGTCAGTGACAGTCACAAAAATCACTTTTGAAATTTTCACTTAAATGGAGTTTTCGTCGCTCTGTCTTATGACATCCAGTCATCACTTTAAATGCATGTTCTTTCTGATAGTTAAAGAATAATTCTCCGTCAGACTGTCAGCAGGAGATGACAGGAATCTGTGTTTAAATCTGGATTATCATTATTTTCTCATTATGTTTGATTGGGACATTGTTTCCACAGATACGTTGCTGAGTTTTGTGGTGACAAAGAGAGCTCATTACACTGCATCTTGTTTGATTTGATGTTTTCTCACACTTGTTTTTTGTAATTGCGCATGTCAAATTAGTGATGTTGTTTACTTGTGTTTTTTTCTTTCTAAATGTGTTTTCTTAAGATAGTGCGCACACTGAGCTCCTCATGCGTTTGACCATTATGTTTGAAATTCAAGTGAAGCTTTAGCGAGGAGTATCTGTTCACTTTCTGTCTTTACTCGTTTTTGGCTGAATATTATTCCTGCTGTAAGAATCCTTTCAAAAACTATTCCAATATCTTCGCTCTTAGATGAATGGTAATCTTTCTGGCTGTGTTCTTTGAGTCATTCAGTCCCTCTGCTTTAAATACAATTGCAATCATGTATTTCTAGCTTGCATAACTAGCATTATATGACCCTTCCCTCCCCCTCTTCTCCACGTCATCCTCATGGATGTTCACAGTCTGAGCCCTTTCATTGAGCACCACTCCCTGGGCCTAGACTCCAGGGGATCCTGTCCTGTCTCCTACCTTTGAGTCCATAAAGCTACTTTTCATCTCTTAATCACTAAACACTGAAATATACTTCGAAATGATTTCCCCAAGTTAAAGATTTTCTTTGCTACAAATGAGTTGTTGGTAACGTAGATCTGAAAAAACTAAAGATAAGTGGTAATAAAAGCAATTTGTTGAAGTAAACTTTTAGGCCTTTAACTTCGGGAAAAATAGCAAAGGTCTGGGCAGAATTCCTTGTTTTGTTTACTAGCTTCATTGGATTGTCTGAGTGGTTACATAACAACTGCAAATATAATAGAATGCTGTACAGAACATCGCTTCTTTTCATATCCTGACAGGACCAATTTAGCCTGAATAGTCAAACCCATTTCGAAGTGCATAACAGCATGAAAGAAAGAGAGGATACTGTGCAGAGTTTATGTTTTCATCCAGAGGACTCGGTACTCTTGTGTTCTAATTCTTTGAACGAGTGGTCTCTTTAAAGGAAAAAAAACAAACAACTAAACATATTAAAACAAAAAAACACAAAAAGAACACCACAAAACATAATGAAGAACTTAAATAAGAAACACATCTCGCATTTAGGTTTTTCCTGCACATCCCATCACTCCATCTCATGTGCTAGTTTCACATTACTTGTTTGCCACTGAGATCACAGAACTCTCATTCTTTTCCAAGTCAGCATGACCTGATCCTGATCCTGGTCCATGCCTGTAGAAGCCAGAGTTTGATCCAAACCGGCTGAACTAAATGTGAGACAGTGCATCTCAATGGGAGGACAAAGAGAGTAGATTATCAAATTAAAGAGCAACTGTACCAAAGGGAAATATTAGGATACATTGAAAATCCATCGTGAGGTCAAGGTTTGCAGCTGAAGCACTTTTGGCTTTCATGTACTGTATGTGTCATATTCTTTCTGGAAGATAAGACTGGTGCTTTTTTTTAGAAACAGTCAGTGAGGCTGTAAAGCATCCACCTGATATTTGTATTGTGGGTTGGTCACTGAGTCACATTGGAAGAGACATTTATAGTCAATTGATACAATTGGTTAAATATGAGTGGAATTTCTTCAGTGTGTATTATTGTTATCTTACAAGTGTTTAGTTGAGATTTCAGTGGGTATATTCATTCTTGTAGGACTTTTAATCTTCTACTTTTATGGTTCTGGCAATTGGTCTATCAGCCTACTATAAAATTGTTACTGGGGTAAAAGACTGAGTTTTCCTCTAGTTACATCCTGAAGTTCATCTAGTAATAGGTGATTTAAAAAAAATCCTATCTGCCTTAATTCTTAAGTATAAATCCAACAAACTGCTGGAAACATTCCTGAGAGACTTTGGTCCATGTTGACATGATAACATCACACAGTTGCTGTGGATTTGTCAGCTCCATGATGCATATTTCCCATTTCACCAGGTGCTGCTCTATTGGATTGTGGTTGTGATTCTGGTACCTGTGGAGGCTAAGAAACAAGTTTGAGATGATTTGGATTTGGATTTTCCACTTATGTTACGCCCCACTTAAAAATGAAGTGTTGACTGGGGTGGGGGGTAACACAAAGTGAAAAAAGAAAACACAAACTACTGAAAAATAGATGTCATTAAACACGATTTATTGCACAAAACTACTAAAGTAAAAATGGTATAGAAGATGGTATAGAAGCATGCTGCTGGAAGCAGCCATCAGAAGATGGCTACACTGTGGTCGAAAAGGGACTGGCATGGTCAGCAACAACACCCTGGTAGGCTGTGGCATGTAAACAATGTTCAGTTGGTACTAAATGGCTCAAAGTGTGCTAAGAAAACACACCTCACATCCTTAAACTCCTCTTCTATCTACTAGCCTGAACATTTGATAGTAAGCAGGATGGATGTTCTGCTACTAACATCTGCATGCTGCACCTGAAATTGCTGACCTGATCAGTGTTTTTAAGGTTAATACATACCACCTCATTATACTATAAAGTCCCCTATAACTAATACTGAAATGAATGAAAGTTAAACGAATGTAAACGCTACCAAACTGAAATCAGCAAACCCCCAGTGGAAAATAACTGAAACTGAGGATTTGTCTCAGAGCCTCTGAAGGGGGCAGCCCTAATTAACATCGTCACCGTGACCCCTTTGTTGTTTGATGAATTTTTCTTTGCGACTCCTTCGTCGTTGATAAGGCGCTATTTGCTCTTTTTCAACTTTCACGTCATTGCAGAGCTAAAATTAGACTTGCACACTCTACCAAAGTCTTCTTCTGTGTTGTTGCTGGCAATAATTATAACCAAAGCCCTGGTCCGTGGGTGGAGGCAGAGCCATTGCAGCTCCGGTACAGTAATGATAAGTGACAGGACAGGCAGCCAATCAGAGGAGGGGATAAAGCTTTTAACCGTGTCAAAGTCTGCAGCTCCCAGTCTGAGATCCCCAGCCACCTGTAGCAGACCAGAGGAGACAGCGCCTGAAGTGAACCGTTATACACTGTTACGCCCGCCGGACACGAACTTCATAACCGGCTAACCACCTCTCTGAAGAGCGGCTTTACAAACTGTCAGAACAACTTAAAGATGTTTCTCATTTGTCTGCTTGCGGTGTTTCTCTTTGGTTCTGCAGCCAAAGGTGAGTGAAGTTTACTTCCAACGGCGTTAGACACCGTGTAGTTACTGTTTATTGTTCTGTAGTTGGGATTAAATCTCCACGTGAAGCCTTAAATTGTGATCAACGAAATGTAATTTGAAGTACTTTTAGTTAAAAATAACACACAGTAAAGGTAAAATGTTCCAAATTGTACTTTAATCCGTACAAGCCAAGCAGCAACAATATTAGAATTTATTTTAGGGTCAAAGTAAATATAGCCCCTCTTTAAATTTAGTGCTGAAATAGATACATTACAGAATATTTCGCCTATTTCTAACAAGAAGAAATCTCATTTTACTATGCACACTGTATGCATCTATAGTTAGATATTTTTATTATAAAATGCAAAGTGGATTTATCATTATTGGCCCCATGATTACATTTACATGACCTGTAGAACAGTAAAAGGGATTATTCATACAGTATGGATGAATCCTTTTTTTTTTTTTTTTTTTAAATGTACAAAGATACAAATATCCCAACTTCCCCAAAACGACAGTCATTTAAAATACAAGATGTCAGATTTAAACTAAAGTAAATCCTTAACATATTCATACTGTGGTGGATAAGTGGAAGAAAATGGGTGGATGGATATTTATACTGTTACAGTATACAATGTAGCTGCTACTTAAAAGGATGTTTCTCTTTCTTAATTAGGTTGTTACATTGTTTTTTCAACAGTGTTAATGCAAACAGCTTCATTACTTAATTTCAATTAGAATACGTGATTTATATAAGTTTTAGTTATATTGAGTTATATTTTACTTATATTGAGGCAAGAAGAATGTAATTGGGCATTCTTGTTTAATTTAATGGTTTGATTTTTCTAAGCACAGAAAGCTCGTGGGGCCATTGGTGTTGTGTTTAAATCCTTAATAGTGCCATTACTTCAACTATGATTTAGTTAGACTTTGATTTTTCTGGATGGGTAATGTGGTTTCCAGCGCTTGCGTGGCCAGGAAAAGTGTAAATGTTTAGCTATTAACAGGCCATTATAACTGAGACTGGTGATTAATGACTCATGGTCAGTGTTCGTGTTCGCCTTTGTTGTACAAATGTTAATAAATTCAGTCTTCGTGTGCAGTAACCGAACTCACCTTCTAAAGAGTTTAAGGCCATTTATTGTGGGTTTGTTTAATAGTCAATTTAGGAAATTAAGGTTGAATAAAGTGCATAAACTTTTTTTCTTGGGTATACTATAATCAAACCACGTGACTTATCCCCAGTAAGTGCTGCACACTCAACTTTTTGTTTTTTAACTTGACTTTCATTGGTGGGGATTTTCCCCAAATAGTTTTGAACCTGACTCAACTCCTTCAGTGTGACTCAAAGCTCTCTGGGGGTGGACTTATGCCAGGGAGAAGGCATCGTTCAAACACCAGGCGACCCCCTGAAGCGCAACACACTCCACACACAGAGTTTACTCTGTGCACCCTCCAAACTGTAGTGAAGCTGCTCAAGGAATTCTGAGAAAAATCTTCACTAGAGCCTTTGTCACTAAACTTAACTGCAGTTAAATAAATCTGTCGCTCTTTCTATTATCTTGTCTCTCAAGTGGATCTTTGTGTTTTAAGCTCCCCGTATGATGACTGAGAGTAATTGTCGCTGTCATGTGCTGGAGTCTCACTTGAAGCCTGCAGGCTGCGTGTTTCTCTTTTCATGTCATGTGTTTACTTCTATAGCGACGCAGTTAAGCAGGCAGGGAGAAAACTGTGGGGAGCTGACGCACTTTAGCGAGTGTGACAGAAGCGGCAGTAAAGAGTCCAGATGAAAAGACCTCCTGAAGGTTGTGCTCCTCCTCCTCTGAAGCTGCCACCTCATGTTTTTGAGCCTCCTGTAAGAAAGCAGCAGAGCACATTCAGTGCCTGTCTCTCCTCTTCCCGCTACTGCTTCCTCTCACGCCATGTGCTGTGTCTTGTCTGTTCCACGTGTCGTGTTTTCAGGCCAGTCATCATTAGGTCAGCATGGCAGACTCAGCAGTTAAGGAACAGATGTGGAAGTTAAAAAAAGGAGTATTTTTCTATTGAGTTTCTCTTGTGGACAGTTTTTGATTCACACATTACTAACCCTGCTTTTGCAACAATCATTTGTCCTACAACACAATTGCCTCTAAGTTATTCTTTGCTTCTGAATAATGGTAATTGTTCTGCCATATTAAACATTCCTATCTGTGCTACTATCTGCTTCACTTTCTCATTTCCCTCCATCCTACCTCTTGGCACCTGGTTTTATATCCACTTCTCATCACGTTTTCGCTGCTGTTTCTTCTCCTTCTTTCCCTCCTCTGTCACAGTGTCCCTGCTGTATCCAGATGGATTAGACCTGCTTCAGGGCAGTAAATCTCACTCTGTAATTGGAAAGCATGTGCTGGCGGAGCTTTAATTGGATATGATATGTGCAGAAGCCCTGCAAGTGAGCTCTTGCTCCAGGGAGCCATCTGTTACTCCCAAGTTGCAGTAAAAGAGCCCTGTTTGCTCACATACAGAGAACTCATGTCTGTCTGGCTCCTCCCACTGTGGATACCACAAATTGGACTGTCTGATGAGGAAGGGGCCAAAGAAAAGACTAGAGTATGACATAATCAGCTGGAATGAATAGAAACACAGATTAGATATCAGGTCAGGTTCATGTATTCATTTATTTAACTCCCACCTCTGCAGTAAATATGTTTCTATGCGTGATGGCCAGCACATGTGGGTGTCAGGCATCAAGCAGCAGGAAGAGCTACCGTTCTGACCAAGATTACGTTTATATGATAATCCAGATGTAAGTAAGTAAAGATTTAGTAATAGACTCTATAACCTGTTTTTGGAACATAAAAAATAAAATGTGTGATAAAGAATGTAAGAGTTTAATGAAAGGATTTTAAACAATAATGACATACAATAATATACACACTCCAATGCTAGCCTTTTAGATAGCATTTATTCAAGACATCCAAAATATAAAGATATTTAATATATTCATATATAAGACAATTAAAAATATTAAAGCCTTGCACCTTTATTAATCTATTGATAACAAACCAATAAGAAAAATGCATATTGTTGACTGTGAGCGGATGTTAGAGGATGCTGCCTCCAGGTGGGGAATCTACATTTTTCCTTAGCATCCCAAGCCTGTGTGATTGAAGCTATAGCAACAGATTTTATATCAAGTGACAGCAACAACAACCAATCGCTAATTTAAGCTGTCTGGGAATTGACATGTTTTCTTAGAGACGTGTGGTTGTCAGGGGCTCAACAACTGACCTCTAGGCCTGTGTGATTAATGATCCCAATCAAATTAAATTTAATAATAATTTTTTTTTTTTACAACTTTTGCATTTGGGGGCACTTTTGCTTTCATTACAGTAATGCGTCAAAATGATTCAGCATCATGCCCTTCTATGATTTAGGCTATCAGTTGCATAAATATTAGGTACACCAAGCTTGAATTACCGCAGTTTTCTATCTGAACCAATAAATTCTGGTTTTAAGGTATTGATGAAAAAGTGCAGTAATCCTGGGTGCTGTTAGACTGGATTTATTATATAACTTGGAAAAAAAAATACTTGCAGTAGTTAAAAAGCTGTAAATGCAAATTGTTTGTTGCTACTAACAAAAAGTTGTCTGTTAATTTACTATTTGCTACTCTTATCAGTTCTGTGTATATACTGTACATAATTATATGCATATGATTAACTACTCGATCCAGCTTCTGAGGCATCTGTGTGCATCCTCTTATCAGAACTGTTAACATGAGACAGTTAGCTGCATGACTGACTGTTGGTTAATGAATATTAAAAGTCTCTCTGTGTCCTGTAAGGACGCTCCTGCTCAAGTGGCATCAGCTGTGTAGCTTTGATGTGGCCTCCCTCAGTCCTGGTTTTACCCCTCTGTGGATACAGCAAGAAACTGACCTGTGTGTGTATCTGTCAGTGCTCCATGACATTTAAAACAGCCTTTAAATACCAGGAGGTCATAAAACAGCATGCAAGACTTGTTCGCTCTCATTAACCTACAAAGTGTGCGCAGTAATTAGCTGCGAGCCATGGTCCAGTATGCCTGTAGCATTTTTGCCTTGGAACAGCATGTTTCAGATGTCATTTTAGATGATTTTAGGCGCACGACCACTGCACACACTATTGGTCAGCCCTCTGCACGACTCTTCTTTCTCCTTAATGAGATCCTGCCTTCTGGCTTCGGGCTCTTCCTGGCTATTGGGTCACAACCTGTCAGTTCATCTCCTGCTCTGTGTGCAGTCTTTGATCAGCTGGTCCAGCTCTGTGCTGCTGGACGTAATAAACAATTATTTCAAGACTGCAGTTTGCACTAATGAGCTGAACGAACAGTTTCATAGCAACACAGAAAAGAGGAGATTCTTTGTCTGCAGCGCTGTACTGTTCCTTCTAGATTCCACTGGCCCTCGCCCAGTGTTATCGGCAATGACGACCATGTATTATCTGGGAGTGGCAGCACTGAGAGGAAGTTAAGGATGTGTGTTTGGGGAACAGGATCTAATGGTCTGTTCATGAGCAGGTACTTTATAGAAATTCTACTGTGTCACTAAAGTAAAGCCCTGAACTGAAACATGAGCATCAGTGCCAAAGTCTTGTTCTGTCTCTTTCTATTTCTGTGAGTAAATTGAAGTCTGGCAAAGCTTCGGCAGCTAGAAACAAACATCTCCTTGACTACAGATAAACTTCCCCATTGTGCTTGTTTGATGTTAGCATTGAGAAATAAAGGGAAAGATAAAGGTGGACAGTCACAGGAGCTTTTAGCGATAGTTTATTAAACATCCTTATTGGAATCGGAGCAAACCGGACCTTCTTATCCATATCCTCCCGAGTGTGTGTTCACAGGTCGACCTTAACCCCACTTGTCACCCTGCCTGTCCCAGTCATCTCTTTTATATTTGCAGGGGATTACCCGGCTGTAGGCTAAATCCTTAGAGACAAGGCTGCCTGTTAGGCTTGCAACAGAGTGTGCTCTTAATTACTCTTCGTTCAACAATACTACTCACTGATTGTCTGTTTGGACTGGGTCTTGGGTTTTTGGTAACCTTTTCCAGTATGGCAACTTGCCAACTGAAAAATAAAGGCCTTAGGCTGGGCCTTACTACACGTAGTTTGGAAATAATGTGGTCTGTGGTCGGGCGGGCACAATTTGTTGCTATTGTGCCATCAGTCTTCAGCCAGGACGTCATTGAAGTGTACTGTTCTGTACGGACTTTTTCAGACGATGTTTTCATGTGAATGGAATTGGAGAAGCGGCAATAAACAAACAATAATATGAAAATGAGGACAAAAAGAGAACCATTATATTTGTGTTTCTCATGACATATGCATTCGTATCCATGACACCCTATTGTTTGTTACTTCCCTCTGTCCATAAACAAACTATTGTTTTTATGATGTGACCGTAGCATGCACTAATCTTCATTCAGATAAATATCCGAAAAATCAGTGTATCAGCAACCCTTTTAGATATTACCGTCCCTGCATTTTGGTTCCAGTTTCTTTCCAAGTATTAAGCTGTAAGCAAGAGATAAGCTGAGACAGAGCTCTGACAAATCACGACTATTGCTTCTGAAAGCAAGATATTTCTTTTGTTCCCTTGTCATAAAAGCGAGAATGAATAACAGAAAATAAACAATAAATCAAACATTTGCGTTGGTATCTGCTGTTTGCCAAATCATTACGTTAAACTTAAATATCGACCCAGAATTTCACAATCAGTACAACCCTACTTTAAATGGCTGTTAAAGTACACCGCTAAATTCAATTACTTTTTACTGCTGCCAAGACATTTATCTATAACTAATCCTCAAATGGACAAAGTGCTTTCATGTCTTGGTAATTAAATCTGCATTTCATTTAGTTATTGCCACATCAGTGTTTGTAAACAATATGTCCCACAGACAAAGCCAGATGTCTTTCACTGCCTGAGTTATTTTTCCAGTTTTGCGTGGCCAAAGTGGCAGATAGTTATTAAATAACATGCAGTAATGAACCTCTTGGTTTGTTTATGTGATTATGACATTGCATGTGAACATACTTCCCATTCAAGTGCAGTGGTTATATTGCATTTATATGTATATATCCTTCTCCTCTGCAGCTCATGGTGTCAGTATTCGGTGATTTAAATTAAGATTAGATATAAGTTGTGATTTGATTTGTAAGATTTTGTATTAACCCAATCAAAATATTACAGCTTACAGCTTACAACAATGCCAGAAACCTGACCCCAGTGACCTTAAAATGAATAACCATTAATCATTGATAGTTAAGTACTGTTAACTAGCAACAGGCCTCTGGGTGTGAAAAAGGAAGAGACAAATTTGACAAAGAGAGAGGCAGTCAATTGATTTGGACTGTGATGTTAAAACTCCAAATGTCCAACTCCATCCTAAAATTGACAGACTAAAAAAACTGTTTTTGTGTCTATAGTTGATTTGTCGCATCGTAAAAGGAAGCTGTGCATTTTTTTTTAACTCATCCATCTCTCCAACAAGACTATTCGAGCATTATTGGCAGTGACCAAAATGCTAAAGTCGATGTTTCAAAAGTCAGAGCTGAGGAACAAATGGGTGATGTCATGGTGGTTTAATATACAGTCTGTGACTAACACTCACCATTACTTTGACAGTAAAAAGAAAAATCACTTCCCAATTGATGACTATTGACACATCAGATACAGCTAAAATAAACAAAATAAAATACATATTGTACTTTTTAATGCTTTCTTTCTGGCGGCAGTGTAAGGCCAAGAGAGATTTATCTGTTAAAAATGATTTTAAAGATTGGATGTCGTGACGCTGCGGTTGGGATACTGCGGTAGGTACTATTATCTCTCCATATCTCCAAATTTGGAACTTATTTGAGAGCATTGGGTTAGCAATGCATACATTTGCTTGCCAATTAGCTCTGAGCACAACTGTAGCTAATGTTAGGAATGGTAAATGGTAAATGGCCTGCATTTGTATAGCGCTTTACTCAGTCCCTAAGGACCCCAAAGCGCTTTACACTACATTCAGTCATTCACCCATTCACACACACATTCACACACTGGCAATGGCAAGCTACATTGTAGCCACAGCTGCCCTGGGGCGCACTGACTTTAGTTCCTTATTTTAAATGACATTGATACATATTTACCAAGGCGATACTTAAAAACTACTGCAACTCATGGAGGCTGCCTGTAAACTTTCCAATCTGACCAGTATATAGAAATACTGATAACAAACGATAAGGCTCTTTGACAAAGTTTATTATGACTCCTTATACTTATAATAAGTGCTACTATTTTTTTTTTTTTTTTTGCTACTTCTATGGGGTCAACAAGATTAATTGCAATTGTAGAATAATGCTGTGTGCTAAATCGGCAGTGCTACTAAAATGTTCAGAATTTGCAGTGCCTCAAATCAGCACAAAAATGCACCTGCTGCTGGCAGTGACATTAACTCGGCTGTAGTGGAGTCACACACCTGACAGGATGGTGTGCTTAGCTGAAACTGGCTGTTTAGTTTCAGTTAAAGAAAAACAGTTTTTAAAAAATTATTAAAAAATGATTAAAACCTTTACGTATTTTTGATAATAAATATTATTAATAAATATTTTTGACATAAATTTTATGTGAGATTGTAGAGAGTTGAAGATATGCAGGAATGATGTAAAAAGGTACAAATTGAACCTTCATCTTTAGTTGTTCTTGGAAACATGTCTACATTATATCTTATTAAAATTTCACTGAGAATGTAATGTCACTGCGTGACTGGCTGGATCTGATTTAAGAGGTTTTTCCATTAATCTAAATCTTTGGTTATCCAGTAAGATTAATAAGATGTATTTAAGCCATAATCTTGAATATCCAGGAACTGATATGCATTTCGTAGCAATGATTTCATGCTCTGTTGCCTCATATATCAATATCTAGTTCTGCCACTCCTTTAATTTATGATCACTGAAAACGTCAACTGTGACAGTTGAATTTCAACTATAATTTGTTACTTCTTTATCTATTTAACTGCTCAATGTCTTATTTTTGTCTTCCAGTACATGACTTTTGAGGTTGGGTATAGGTGTGTGCTCACTGAATGCATCATATCCATAAATGTCTGCTGTCACAGGGTGTGTCATGTTGGAGCCTCTGGTTTTTCATCTTTAAATGAGTCTCGGTTACTAAGTGATAAAGACATTAGGTCACACACTGGCCTTGTGCACACAGTGTAATCAAATCAAGCTCAGGATCTGATATTAGTCTTGATGTTTTTCACCACTGGAGAAAACTATTTGTGTAAGGCGTCCACCCATCTGACTCCTGGCATTAGAATATCTATCCTCTCTGGCTGCTGAAAAAACATGCTTTGAATGTAATCACTCATTATCAAAGACCGCCTACTGTTTGTACTGTTCCTAAAGAATGGGAACAGGCTAAATGAGAACAGGCGTCAGAACAGCACAGTGAACAAACAGAAGGCAGCTTGTTTACGTTTGTTCTTATCAACAAATTCAGTATTTTTTTCAACTGTTCTATGTGCTGTGTTTTAGATTTTTATTTAAGTCATGACCTCGTGTGATTACAGCTTAAAGTCCTTGTCCATCAAAGTAACAGGGTCAACTGTTGCTGTGGTGGACAGTCCTGTCGACTTTACTGTTTAGGTTGGCTTTCATTATGTGATTTTCAGCAGGATCATTCTGCAAATTTCAGTTAAAAAAGGATCTCTGTACAAGTCTGAGATGGTTTTGACATATGCAGAAGAGGGGTAGTGGATATGTTGTAAAGATGTTTAGCATGGAGCTACCAGGCAGGAGGAAAAGAGGAAGACAACAGATGAGCTTTATGGATGTAGTGAAGAAGGACAAGCAGAAGGCTGGTATGACAGAAGAGGATGCTAGGGATGGGGTTTGGTTGAGATGGAGGTAGATGATGTACTATTGGAGCAGCAACTAGCTGGTGAAAGTAGTGGAGTATTTAGGACGTAAAGAAGGACATGTCCCCCAAGAAATGCTAGAAAGAAAAAACACACACACTTTAGTCAGTAGACATACCTGTTGGACAAAAACACAACATCAAATTTTATTTGTGACTGAATACTCTTGAACATTCATTTATATATTGTTGATAAAATTGTACATAAGTAACACATTTTTGTTTTAAAACCTCATCAACCATTTTACTAAAAGGTGATGCAATTTGGTGTTTTCAGCATACTTATCTAGACACCACAGCAGCAGAAGTCCTTTCATTTTTAATCTAGAGTAAAGGGCATCTGGACTTGAAAAGCATTGATAACATTTTCTGGTCAATTTAATTCAGTCCACGAGTAAACAACTACCTGCTCCACTGCACGTGGGATTGATTTAAATAGGAGGGTATCTTTTCTTTTAGACATTGGATGTTTAGCATTAAAATTTGGACTAAACACTTATCCCTGAATTATACCTGAATCTATGTCGTAACTTGGGGCATAACCGATAACCCCTCTTAAGCTTACACCACAACCTTCCACGCCATTCAGTCAGTGTGGACTTCATCGGTCCGACATGTAGTTACATTTCTTGGGAGGGGCACTTCAGGTTACGTGGAAGGTTATGGCAGATTTAAGAAGGCTTCTCGGTTACATTGTAAGTTATGACGTAGATTTCCCACTAAAGAATAGTTGAGGCAGTATATATATATCTGTCCTATACATGCCCTTTTTTAAAAAATTCATTTTACTGTGGCAAGCTTTGGACTTGAAGAGAAGGTAAAAATCTGATTATTTTTGTGCTTTTGTGTTCATTCTAGGAGAAACAACTGAATCAAATCCAAGCAGTGCCCTCACAGACGGCGGCTTGACAACTGCTTCAGAAGTGACTAGAGCAACAGAAAGTACTACTCGAGAATTCACAACTGTGCACACAACTCTCACCAATGCAGAGACAATTAATCTGAGCACTCAGTCCACGATCACTACTAATGCTACGGTTACTGAGAACGGTACTGTGACCACTGGCAGCCCAGCTCCCTCTCCATCACCTCCAACCACTGACGCAAGCATGTCGACTGCAAGGCCAGGGACGAGCAATCCTACCAGCGATAGCGAGACTACAAATACAACCACGGTTCCTGTTCCAGCCACGAATCAAACAATGAGCACAAGTACATTGATCCCACACACAACCACCAACATATCTCTAAGTACACCACACTCCACCAATGGCACAACTGGAAGTACATCAATCACACAGACTAACAATGACACCACTAGTAGCACAGCAGTTACAGACACTGGGAACGGCACAATGATGACACATTCAACCACTTACACAACTCATAGTACACCGTACACCAACAATGACACATCTGCGAGCACAACAGTGACACACATTGCCAATGACACATCTACAAGTGCACCAGTGACAAACTCAACCTCTCACACATTTGCAAGTACGCCTGTGACCCAGACTAGCAACGACACCACTGTTAGCACACCAATGACCAACACCAGCAACGACACAACTACAGTAATGCCAATCACAAACTCAACTACCCACACAATTGCAAGTACACCAGTCACCCAGACTAACAATGACACCACTGTTAGCACACCAATTACAAACACCAGCAATGACACAACTACAATTATGCCAGTCACAAACACAACCATCAACATAACTGCAAGTACACCAGTCACCCAGACTAACAATGACACCACTGTTAGCACACCAATTACAAACACCAGCAATGACACATCTACAAGTGCACCAGTGACAAACTCAACCTCTCACACAATTGCAAGTACGCCTGTGACCCAGACTAGCAACGACACCACTGTTAGCACACCAATGACCAACACCAGCAATGACACAACTACAGTTATGCCAATCACAAACTCAACTACCCACACAATTGCAAGTACACCAGTCACCCAGACTAACAATGACACCACTGTTAGCACACCAATTACAAACACCAGCAATAACACATCTACAAGTGCACCAGTGACAAACTCAACCTCTCACACAATTGCAAGTACACCTGTGACCCAGACTAACAATGACACCACTGTTAGCACACCAATGACCAACACCAGCAATGACACAACTACAGTTATGCCAGTCACAAACACAACCATCAACATAACTGCAAGTACACCAGTCACCCAGCCTAACAACGACACCACTGCCAGTACACCATTTACACACACAAGCAACAGCACGGCTATGGTTACATCTCCCACAAGCAACCATTCAACTAACATTACTCCAGTCACACCCACAAGCAACAACACAACTTTTATTACAGCAACTACACCACTAAGCAACATCACAACTTCAACTACTGAAGAAACCAGCAACAGCACAGCAATTACAACAACACTCACCCCAGTAAGCTCTACAGCTGTGTTAACTACTCAACCAAACACTACTAACACCTTTCCTGAGACTGCTGCATCTACTACCGCACCCTTGTCCTCAACTGCTGCCATAAACACAACATTCACAGCTGGACCCTCACCCTCTTCACCCACCACCATCTCCAACTCCAGCTCTTTCCCTCCAAGCACCTCCCCAGGCAATAGCACCGTACCCCCCAGTGGAAATGCCACCACCCTTAGTCCCTCAACAGCAAGCTCAGGAGGTAATACTAACAGCATGATACATGTTGATGTGTGTTCTTGTAAATAATATACTATAACATGGAGGTGAGAAGGAAATTCACGACAATCCATCCAGTATTTCATGAGAGTGCATACTAGGATATAGGTTAAAGTAAGGTATTGTGTTTATTAAATATGCATATTCACACAGTACCATACTTTAATACCCATATCCATGTATTTTCTATTTCTATTTCTGATCTGATTGTTTCTCTTTTTTTGATGATATAGTGACAAATCACACTGCAGTAACCGCAACTACAACTCTTTCAACTGAAGCTAGTGGCATTACAACTGCCATTCCAACCACCGTCTCTAACATCACAACCACCACCCTGCAACCAACACAGATCACTACCAGCAACCAAACCACTCCAGCTCCACCCACCACCACGCAGAGTCCAGTCATAGGTTTGTACCTTTAAATTGCTTTTCCATAGACTAGAATACACATTATGAAATCAGACATGCACCTTGACATGAATAATAATGTTCCCACATATCCTGGAGATATAAAGAAGCAACTGTTAGCTTGCAAAAAAATGTTATTTAAAAGCTGTATATAACTTATTTTTGTGCTCACTCCATGTGGCCAAAAAAGGTATTTTGTAATTAACAAAACAGAAATAACATTTATTTATGGGATACATTTTCTTTTCTTGCTTGCCAGTGTGTCCAGCTGTCCCATGTCCACTTGAAAGCGTCTGTCTTAATGGCACTTGCCAGTGTCTCTCTGGTACCTACCTGCTGAATGGACATTGTGTACCTGGTAAAACAAATTAAAACATTTTATGTCTGTTCAGACAAAAAGTCTAATGCGTAAATGAAAGTGTAATTGGGTGTTAATAGTGAATTTGTCGCCTTATATTCTCTTTTCCTCTTCATCTCGCAGCCCATGTGTTCCCAGGGAGGCTTCATCTTACCACCTTAACATTTCAAAATGAAATGTTCAACAGGTCTTCAAAGATATTCCAGATGACGGCTGCTAACATTTCAGCAACAGTAGGTTATGAAGACAGAAACATGTTGGGTAGCTCTAGAATTTGTCAACTTAATCAATAAACAGTTTATTCTGTTTCACAGCTTAGCGATATCCTCAAGAAACAGCCAGGGTATATCCGGTCTGATGTTGTGCAACTTGAGTGAGTACATGTTTCACTTTCCTGTAATACAAAGATGCGATGCCACATGTTAAAAAAGGTGTCTAACCTCTGTTGGTTGTTTTCTATAAATCTCCAGACCCGGTAGCGTGCAAGCAACTGTAAATAATGTGTTTAGTGACACCACTGAAAATCTAACTACCGTTAATAACGCCATAAATGAAGCTATAAAAACTTCCACTGGACTTCTGGCTCAAGCTACATATACAAGTAAATGCTGACTACATTCTATACAAGTCAAGTGATCAGTTAATAACGTATCTTTGATTTACATAGCCTGTTCTGTTCTCGCCCCTTCTTAGGTGTAAAACTGTGTGAGCAGAGCCCATTACCTTGTGAAGTCTCCACTACAGTATGCACAAATACAAATGGCCAGGCTGCATGTGCCTGTAAAGATGGCTACATCTCCAATGTGTACTCAAACACTAGTTGCAAAGGTAAAAGTGACTATTTCGGATTATTACTTTTTCCGTAATCCAGACCTGTGTTGGATTTAAATGAGGAAACTACCACATGCTCTAGTATTTACATCAAGTCTTTAATGTTTTTTTTGCCTTCACAACATCCTGCTGCAATAGTATTATACATTAAAGGCTCATGCATGGATCACTAAAGCTGACCACCTGCAGCTTTTAAGACTAAGCTCAAGCAAAATTTCCCGAGCTCGTCTACAGTCACGAGAACTGTAACAAAACCTTCTTATCCTTGCAAAAAAAATTCTGTGTGGGAATGAGAAGGAGAATCAACAGGGAGTGAGACTCACGTACAAGGTCAAGAGCTGTAGCCTTTTCTCCATGCCGACCCCTGACACTTCCTTCATTTATCTCTCTAATTCATTTCTTTTTAATGGGGATGTTTCCCTGGAAACATGTGGAAGAATTGCAGCTTTGCCTCTGTGTGTAGGGTTGTGACCAAGGAGATCGGCTATAGGAAATACTGTTAAAGAATAAGACCGTAGGCCTCAAACAAATCCAGCATACAACTCGTAAACTGTTTAATAGCAAGCCTTTAAGTGAAGAGACTCCCAGAGTGCTCCTATTTTTGGATGTGCCATCATGAGCGCTAAATGTTTCTGTCCAGCGAATCTGAAACATTCATTGGACAAAACATTATCTCTATGTTACAATTGCTATTTCTTTTTGCAGCGTGTCCAAGCGGACAGAGGGCAGTGGGAGAAGTGTGTGAAGTGTAAGTACACACATTTTTTTTAAAATTCTGTCTTCTGGTTTTGCACGTCTTCCCACTGGTGCACAGTGTTTAAATATGGCTCCCCCATGTGGATTTATTGTTGAACTCCATTATGGTTCTGGGGAGTTCTGAAATGTGAATGTCACTGTGCTTTCTTTCAGATGTCCCTTTGGGTATGCTGGATTCAACTGCAATGACTGTGAGTATAACATCAGTATTACAAAGGGGAAATGCTAAAGAAGCAGAACTCATATAGACTGCACAGTATATGGACTGGTTCCTATATAGCGATTTTCTGCTTTCCCAGAGTACTCAAAGAGCTCTATGCAACATGCCACATTCACCCATTCACACAAGCACTGTCTTCTATGTTTGTTTTAGTGCTTAGTTAGTGCTTTCTGACTACCATTCACACACATTCATACTCCAATGGATGCATCGGAGAGCATCTTGGGGTTAGTATCTTGCCCAAGGATATTTGGCATGCAGACTAGTGGGAGCCAGGGATCGAACTACCAACCTTCCGATCAGTAGATGATTTAAATATATATCTGAGATTTCTAACTAGGATATTAATACCTAAGGGAATACTTCTGAAGTAGCCACAGGGATATGTTAAAAGTTCTACTGTTTAGTTGAATAACTAAGTGGCTCTAAATATGTTAGACAGCCAAAGGTTATACATAAGGGATTCAAATAAAGGGCTGTCAAAAAGTATTTACCCGCTTCCTGATTTCTTTTTTTTTTTTTTTTTACATCTTTGTCACACATGTTTCAACTCATCAAACTGATTGTAATATTGGACAAATATCACCAGAGTAAATACAAAATGCTGTTTTTAAAAGGTGATTTCATTTGCTATATTAAATCTTTGTGTTCCCCAAGAATTTTGGGAAAATATTCTTTGGACTGATGAGACAAAAGTTTAACCTTTCAGAAGGCTACTAGAGCTATTGTCCTAGTCAAATTCAGGTCCATGGCGTGAATTAAACTGGCTGGAAAAACCTCCAACGTGGCTGAATAAAAACAATTCTGCAAAGAAGAGTGAGCCAACATTTCTCCACAGTGAAGTAAAATACTCATTGTCTGTTTCTGCAAATGCTTGATTGAAGCACTTGCTCCCAGTGGTGTTACTACCAATTATTAGCTGTTGTTTTCTTTATGTAGGGCTAGGTGCAGTACGTTTGGTTAGTCCTTTTCCCTTAATAAATAAAATAATCTTTTAAAACTGCAATTTGAATTTTCTCGGGTTATGATTAGCTAATATTACAATTTGTTTGGTGATCTGAAAGTTACACAGTAGTCAAATCGATGAATGGTTTTGTAAGATGAAAGTAGAATACATCCAGTTTAAAATGAGTTTCAATAAGTACAAAATGATGAATAGTGTTGATGAAGGTGTTCTTGGGTCCATCTGACAGGGCACAATGTTTTCAATTGTGTCTTCACAGCGGCCCTGCTGGCAGTGGTGATCATTTCCTGTGTACTAGGAGGAATTCTACTCATTCTTATCCTGGCTTTGCTCATATACTGCTGCTGGTAAGAATATTATAGATCACTTATACCCCCAAAAACAAAGGCTTCAATCATGTTCATTTTTCTCTATGAAAAACTATACTTAACTAAAGACTTAGTGTGTCTGCAGAACTGAATCCAAAACTGTTGGACCAGCAGACGGAATAGTTTTTAAAAACTGACACAAATTTTACGATTTTAAAAAAACCTCAGGACTTTGTGTATATGCGGCAACTATAGCATTAGCAAACACGAGTAGCAAAATTGCTCAGCTGCAGTTAATAATAAACGATTGTTGCTGTGTCTGTGGGAGTTCACTGCTTGAATTTAAAAAATAAAGCAAGATATAAAATAGAACATAAAATGTGACTGTTGTTCTATTTTCTGTATGTCAGGAGGCTGTGCTCTAATAGTAAGCAAGACATTAGCAGCAGCCCTTACTCAACAGAAGACTTAAACCAGCCCTGGCCTACTGGCATCATGCCCATCCCCCGTGCCAACAGTAAATGGGATGGAGCTCCTCCTATAGAGATGACAGAAGGAGGCAGCAGTAATGTCCTGGTGGACAAAAGGCATCAAAGCAACGGAATGGTGAGTTACCGCAGCTGTTTTTCTGCTGTCTCAGTTATTTACTGCTAATCCTCAATCTAACAGTCCTGCATATTGTTGCTTACTAACTAAATCAAATGTTTGTTCATTCAGTTGCTTCATTATCTCACATCTAAATTGCATCTGCTTATTAACCCACTCAGTAAACAAGGATTTGCAGGTTGAAAACAAAACAAATTGCATGGAGATGGAACATGAAACAGTACTTATATAAAAAGTTTTTACTATAAGTCTCATGCACATAAATACATTTAAACAAGTGCTTTTTTCTATGCTTAAGAACTTAAAATATTTACACACTCACATGGGTGTACTGGGGACAACTTCAGTAACTTGTCCAAAGATACTTCAACACACAGACTGGAAAAAAACAGGAACTGACCCACCAATCTATTGATTAGTAGGCAACGATCGCTAGCTCTCAACCCACAGCTGCAACTATGTGTGGGTAGAGCTTGCTTTCTGGCAGATTTAGCTAGACTAGACCTTTGTTTTTGACCTGCAAATTAATAACTGGGCACATAACCTTCTTGCATCACTACCCAGATAAATCAGATGCTTTGATGATGCATTTTAACTCCTGTGATCGTAAATAAAGTGCTAGCATGTAGCCCCCTGCCACCCTCCCTGCTTTGCCTGACTCCCAGTATGTTGCTTTAGGGGTTTCAGCGGAAGCAGAAAGGATGGAAAAAGGTAAGGCATGGCTTTGCTTTTAGATTCTTGATTTGCCTTGATACACCCCTGCTGATAACTTAGAGATGCCAGAGTGAGAAGGTGATGGGTTTTCTGGGTGATGGGGAGCATTAACGGGGATTTCTCAGCAGTGCGCTTTCATCTTCACACTAAATCCAGCATGTTCAAAGAAATTCATCTGACAATATTTTTGGGAGTAGTGATGAATAATTTTTCAGTCTACACTGGTGACTGGGGTTACCTTTGTGTGTGGGTCTTGAGTTTTGTGGGTAAAAGTGTGTGAACCTATGAAGTCCCTGCTTCTTTATGAAAGTGTCACACTCACTCCTTCTACTGACTTTTCAGACGGGATCGTACGATCTCAACCCAGAAGGGATGATGACCTTCAAAGGTAAAAATACATCTCGTTACTCGTATCTGGTTCAAGGCCATGAAAATCCTTACTTCTTACCTGGAGACGAGAAGAAAAACTGAAACTAAAACACTAAAACCTTCATATGAGCGAGGAAGACGGGATCAAAAAGAAGTAACTGGTTTGAAACTCTGGGACTACAGATACATATCCTGAGAAGAGTTATTTATAAAGATACTTTACCCTCTGAGCTTATTTGCATTAATGATGAATCACAAATGACATTTAAAAAAAAATCTTGAAAATTACCAAAGAGATTCATTTGTGTGCATCATGTCTGCTCTTAATGGTTACAACCAGTGGATGTCGCTGTTGCTCCTTACATTCATATATAGTATAATAACAATTTTTTTTAACAACAGAGCTGACTTTTAATCCTTTTTTTTATGCTTTGATGAATTCAAATAGAATTTTAAAAATGAAGCATCTTATTTTGCTAATTGCACTAAAGTATATAATAAGTTTACTATTAGTTTTTATATAAATCAGAGGTAAATTGAATGTGGGTTCTTATGGGGTACCTGCTATTTTTCCTAAAAGGATGTGATTTTTTTTGTATTAAGCAAATCGTGAATGACTAAAGGGGCTGGATCCCTGTTTGGGAGTATTTAAAGGGATTTATGTTGTAGCAGTCTGTATCTGTTGAAGCTACACTTGCAAAATGTGCCTGTTTAATAGTCTGTTTGATGAATAGGAAACATTGTGCTAAGCTGGCAAAAAAAAAAAGAAGCCTGTCTGCTTTTTTTCGATGTGCCAAAAATCATTTGTAAACATTTTTTTGAGGATTCTGTATAAATTATATATTTATCTTTGTGCTTCTGAGAGAATGGACTGTTTTATAAGTGTGTTTTTGTAAAGAAAAAGACTGTGTGCACACATCCAGCAGAAATAAATTAATTTAAAGAGGCTTGCACTTGGTTTTCATCATTCACATATGTGAGTCAGTGTAAATGTAGATTTTTTGTAAAATTATAAATATATGTAACCAAAACAAAGAATTACCAACTTGGAATATAGAGCTACAAGAATATTATGGCTGCATGCAGCTTGCACTAAACTCCCACTAAAAGCTCACATTAGCCAGTCCAGAAACTGTTAAATATTATTTTAAACCAGGTGTTTTGTGCACAGTGGAATTAAAAAAAAAAAGTGGGTTATATTAAATGACTGTTTTTGTTCAAGAGGACGTCAGTCTTTGGGACCTAGCTGCATGCATTAGTAACCTTTTCCACATGTCACATGTAATGCTTTCTTTTCTTTATTGTAAAAAGAAAAAAAAGTTTGTGGTAATTTCTGTTTTGTTTTCACGCATTTGTCAAATGTGCAGACTCTGGTGTTGAGAAAGAATAGCTCCGCACTTTAATAATCTCAACCAAGAACTTCCCTCAAGGCATTCCTAAGAAATCATGTTCAACAGGAAGGCACAGACAAACAGCCGACCTAAAAAACATGTTGCCTCCAGTCATAGTTGTTGTTGCCACTGAGGCATGAGAATGAGTAATTTACAACAGATACATCAGCGTGGCCTTATAATGAGGAAATAAAACAAATATAGTGACCCAAGGTGTTTTGTTTTTGTATTCTTGATTTTGTTTTTATATCACATATCGACCAAAGTCAATAATAACAGTGATCTAGCCTCTGTTTGTTTGTTTAGAAATTATATGCATAATTAAACATTTAATTAAAAGTATTGCTTTTGCAAAGATTACCACTGTCATAATTTAAGCTGAATACGCAATAATATTACAGCTGCAGAAGGCTGTGGGATACAATTTAACTGCTATATGAATCTCAGTGTTGATGGGACTATTCTTGGAGGTAGATGCAGATGCACTTTACCTAGAAACTCCCCGCTCTGTATATTATGCTGCACTATGTCACATAGATTGACGAGGTGGTTGCTGCTGTGGTGTTGCAGTTAGTCGGCAGTCAGCCAAGCTCTTAAAAACTGGGATTTGGTTTGTTGGTGCTAAATCTGGCTTTGCCAAACCTTAATCTCGGGCACTGGGTCACTTGAACAGACCGTGGCGAGTATACAGGAGGAACAAATCAGATGCACATCCTTGATGATTTGCATGTAAAGATTAAACATGTGTGTAGAATCCTGATCCATTGCTTAATAGCAATGCCATGTACATGGCTGGAACTTAAATAATCTGAGAGTGAAATAAAATTTAAATATACGGTCTGGCCCAATAATATATATGTGTATATAAACCCTAATTCACAGAAGGTTGGGCCATGTGCTATTAAGAATAAAATGTGGATTTATGAAATTTATAATCATTTAATTCAGTGTTTATCTACATTTTACACCTTTTAAAACTGTGTTTGTATGTTATTGGTGCTTACAAATGTTTACAACCATTTTATTATGGAGCAGTGTCTCCATTTGGTTGCCTTCATTGTCAGTTATGGTAATAAAGTAGATTTACTTTTAAGTTGTGCAAAATAATCTTTTAATACGTTTGATTACTTTGTTGCATTAATGAAAATTTAGGTGCTTATAGGCTGAGTAACATGGGTCAATTACAATGATTGCTCAAGTCATGGATTTTGTCTTTTGGCTTCATTGTCTTCTGTTACTTGCAGCAGTTGAGACTGATGTGTTTTGTCAGAGCTTTTGGGACAATTGATTGAAATTAGCAGTCTTCACACAACGTCACTTTAGTCTGCGAAGCAGCAAAACAACTTAATATTGCTGATATGGTCAATACTTATCTGAAGAGGCAGGAGAGCGAGGGTTCATGAAAATCTCTGACTTTGGGACAAAATTAATGAAAGTTTGTTCACACACATACAGTCGAAATCAAAAGGCTTTATTTCAAATTTTCCACCACTTTTTGAACACAGCCATGGAACTATACTCTGGTGCTTCTCATCTGTGTAGGAATGCTTTGTATTTTACAGCCATTACCAGCTTGCCAAATCCTGGCTGAGTCTGCTGCAGCACATCCCATCAGCCCACAGGCTCAGCTGACTGATCGATAGACCACTTAGCGGCCGTGAGCTACACATCCCAGTCATTTGACCTGCTGGAGCTGTGGGAATGGGCACGCAATTCAATAAGCATCGAGCCACTGAAACAACTGAACTGGACCGCCAACTTGAGGAACTTCCTCCTCCCGGATAGATCCACATACATCTGCTCTGACTGCAGAGTAGGTGCGTCAAAGCTATCGTCACACACTCATGGTGAGATCAAGATGTGGATTAACATGGAGCTATTGATTCCTTCTTGTTGCATATAAAGAAATAGTTGAATTAACTGAAAGCTTATCTCTTGTATATTTCAGGTTCTGGACTCACCTTAAATGTGAGTCTGTGAATATATCGTTTTAGGATCAAGAATATTTCTGATATATATATAATACAGTTTTAGTGCAGAGATACATTTAACATTGCAATGAATCTATTCAGCTTCAAAACTCAAAACATAAAGAGCTGATTCAATCTGATCTAACTTGAGATCACCACCTTCTGCAGCTTTGTCGAATTTTAAGAACAAAATAAGCAACAAAATGTAGCAGCGTTGCGGTTTTGTGGTATTCCTCACAGATGACCTTTAAGGTCATCCAGTCCCCTTACAGTAAATGATCCTTTTCATTCGGTCCTTTTGAAAATGAAGGTATTTTATATCAGTTAATAAAAAGACTTGACATTTTGAGGTTGCACACTTTTCAAAAGACCGCACAGAGCATCAGATAAAATGAGCCGCTCTTTCTTTCGTTTACGGCCAGTTATTCTGTCAGATTCTCAAGGCCCTTAAGTTCAGCTATTTAACATGAAAAAATAATGATGAAAGTTTATTTTCAAGTTCATAAAATATGCAAAAACTGTCTTCTGTGTGTAATATATCGCATGAGCAATGCAATTCTAGGACTTCATGCTGAAACAACAGTGGAACTGCAACATATGAAGCAGATGATTGTTTGCAAACACTAAAATTTACACTGCACCATTGCCAACAAACCAGTCTACTAAATTCCTGCCAGGAGGCCCACAAAGGAAGCTGAAGCCACCTGCTCTACCATTTTATCCATTTTATCGTTGTGAATGAGCAGAAATCAGTCGCTTTCTGTCTTCTCCCCTCCCGTCTCCCTTTCCCTTCTCCTTCTTTCTCTATCGGGTCACACAGAAGGCTGTAATTCACTTTCACTAATGCAGTTTGGCAGCAGCCTGTGAAGGACATGAAATTGTGGAACATTTCCCAGCAACGTTGTGTGTCTGGCATTAAGCTGCCAAAGTATATAAATAAATGAAAATAAAAGAACTGCAGTCTTCCTCTGCCTCGCTTTTTGATAGAATTATAACTTTTGATAAAGGGGTCCCTTAACTTGAGCTCACCATTTTTTTTTTAAAAAGTGAAAAGAAGTTATTATTATTTTGATTCAGCTTACACCCTTCCCTTTACATGTTATATCACCTGTTTCCGGGGCAAATTTAGTGGACGCTGTGCACACGGTAGTGATTGTATACAGTGAGTAATAGTTGTTTTGTTTTTTCATTTCTGTGTTTTACAAGTTGTGGTTGCTGATTTGAATTTCTTTGCAGATTTTTTGAATCATTTTCTGGTCAGAAGAAAGCATACTTAAACAAATTTCACATGCAGGTTACCAACTATCTGTCTCATGCTGATTCTATCAGAGGTGGTGGACCATGCTGCTACCCTCGTCAGCTACTCTGTCTGCTGCGTCTAACCATGCATCATCATCATCATCATCAAGTAAAATATTATCAAGCAAGATAAAGTGTTCCAAAATTATTGCTTTAGCCTTGTTTCTTATAAGTTCCCTCTGACAAAGTGGTCAAATAATCTAATTTGTTATCCTTTCATCTTGCCCTCGGTATCTCAGGCATTGGAGAAGGGCTCGGCCTGAGTGCCAGCAGATAATGTACGAAGGGCCAGACAGACAATCAAATTGACGAGTCCTGGAGGAAGAGAGAATGGTGAGAAAGTTGTGGCGCCGGGCAGACGTTAGTCTGAAAGGACGTTAAGCCTTCTTCTAGATGGCTCTTCTAAGCAGCAGAGATCTGACTGAAGGGAGAACAGTAAATATGCATATCTTCTTCCTCATTAATCAGCCGCCACTTACAAGCCAAGTGCAGACTAAACTAACCTTTTAAAATCAAACACGCCGGACGATAACATTATGACAAAAATAGATTTTTTTTCTTATCCTTAAAATTAATCAGTGTTTGAATGTTTAGCTTTCAGTGTAAGATAAATTAGGACATTTTTAAAAAGTATCTAGTACACAGTCATATTGTGACATCCCTATCCCTGACGCTTTTATCTTTGATGTTTTGGGAATGGTTCCGATTGAAACTGCAGTTCAAATAGAAATTAAGTATGTTTTTCTGCTTGTTTGATAAAGTCATTTCTCAGTTTCATTGTTTACTTACTTTATTAAATTAGTTTTTTTTTCTATTAGTGCAGTAATAGAATATATTTCACCTTCATTCTAATTTAATTCACTTAAATTTTCAGTTTTTCTCCATATAACTAAATGAACTTAATGTAAACTGTAGACATTTGTCAGATTTTATCAACGTCAACTGAACATTGGTACATTTTTGGCTTTTGAAACTGCTGTATTTTATTTTGAAATGATACGTTTTAATATTGTTATGCCTATCCTCTGGTACTAATTATTAATACATGAATTAATTCAACAGAATATCTAAAATTGGAAGAGGAATGCAATACATTTTCAGGATATTATAAAGCAAATGACTCAGTTTTCTGAAACTGAAGTCACTACCTCCATTAAACCAACATGGAACATCCAAAATCGCAGTTTCTTGAATGGTCACTTGAGGCAATGAAAGAAAGTCAGTCTCTGCCATTTATTTATATGGGAAACACTGTCATTCGAACTGCAACATAAGATGGGGAACTCCCCATCTCACCCCTTAGTCAGTGACACAGCCTTGGCCAATCATGTGACCAGCTCCACCCTGCAAAGGTGTCAGCTGTTACAGCTGTGCAGTAAATTTTACTGTCTGATTGTTCTCTTCAGGTTTTTTTTTTAACTTCATTTGGCCTGTTGTTTTTATTTATCTGGTTGTTTGTGCATCATGCAGCTCTTGGTGGGAGGTAGTGGTGCAGAGATGAGTCATGCTCAATTTAGACTCAATTTTTAACAACTATGCGTAATAATCTACTGCTGCTTTAGCTTTTTGGTTCCTGCAGTCTGCTCTAAGTGTTACATAAGGCTGAGTTCTCATAGATTAAAACAAAGCAAGGCAAATCTGTAAGGAAACAATGAGAAACTCTCATGTACCAACTGTTTTGTTGGGTGGCTTTTTTCGAATAATTAAAAAAATTACTACTAAATTACTTTCCTGACACTGATAGAGGTTTAATCATGTGAAACTTTAGCTGTATAGGAGATGCTAACGCTTTCTAATTTCTTATAATGTCTTCCATCATCTTTCAAAAGGTTAGAATTTTGATGTTTATGGATATTTCCTGTTACCAGAATGTATTCAGACAGGTTTTTACTATGGACAGGAATTTGCTATAAAAAAATTACACCTGTTAGTACCCACTGTTAACTGATTATCATAATTATATTCACATCACTTTCATTTTTTCCGCTTGAATTCACAACATCACTTGCCTGTTGTTGTTGTGATTAAAAACACACAAAACCACATATTTGTTTGAAAATGTGTTTTATATTTCTGACAATGTTTCCAAATATTTAGAAGTGATTCATAGCAGTTTCCCAAACTCTTTGTTAATTTTTAAAAATCGAATTTCATTTCATTTCATTATTCATTCTTCTCGTATGATGAGAAACTTGATGACAGAACACGTTAACGCAGTAATAAGGAGGCTCTTGGTGCTTTTTAAAATGTAAGTAAATACAATCTGTGCCCCAGCACAGTCTCAAAAGCATGAAGGAGATTTTAGGAGACAAGCAGTTACTCTAGGAAAGCTGGACAAGGCTGTAGAGGTTCCTTTACCCCTCAGCAAGACTGATATCCTCTCCTTTGTGCACAGAGGATCAGAATGAGCATTGCCAAGCTCTATAAAATGACCTCCAGAACGAGACTGGTGTGAATGTTTCTGACCAAATAATCAGAAAAAGATCTTGTGAGGCTGACCTGAAGGCCTGATGTGGTGTAGTGGGCCCTGTGTTCACTGCCCGGCACTGTGGAGCCAAATTTGGCATTTACTATAGAATACCAGAACTTGGCAGGTCCACCAATGGCACCCTGTGAGAGCAGCTTCAACCTGAGCACATGTGACAGACATAAAAGTATCTGGAGAAGCTGTAGAGAACATTATGCTGCCTGTAACATCATTCAGCATGATCAGTTTGCTGATGGTCTGGGGAGGCATACCCATGGAGGAATGCACAGACCTCTGCAGATCAGGCAATGGCACCCTGACCACTATCAGGATGAAATCCTTGGACCCATTGTCAGACCCTACGCTGGTGCAGTGGGTTCTGGGTTCCTCTTGGTGCACGAGAACGCCCAACCTCATGTAGCAAGTGTATGCAGGCAATTCCTGGAGGATGTAGAAAGTGATAATACTGACTGCCCTCCACACTTGCCTTACCTAAATCCAATGCAACATATCTGGAGCTTTATATTTTGGTCTAATCAGTGCTGCCAGGTTGTACCTCAGACTGAACAGGACCTCACTGATGCCCTGGTCCACCTCTGGCATTTATACAAGCACAGTGGGGCCTTGTAGGAGCTTTGTAGGTTCATCATTTTCATTTCTATCAAATCCTAACACATTACCCAATCCATATCAGTACTGATATCCAGCTTGATTTTTTTCCCTTGAGATGTGGCGTGTTTTCAAAGTGCTCCTTTAATTTTTTGGAGCAGTCTATATCAGAAGAGACTGGAAAAACATCCCTCTCCCAAAAGTCCAGATGTTTACACCGTTGTTAAAAGATAAGGAATGCTACACAGTAGTAAACGTGGCCCTGTCCCAGATTTTTGGGAGTTGTTGCTGCCATCAAATTCAAAATGAGCTAATATTTTTTGCAAAACAGTACATCCTCTTAGTTTCTTATTTTAAACACTTGATATATTTTCTATGTTCTATAGTATGTAAAATATGGGTTTATGAGATTTACACTGCGTTCTTTTTGTATTTAGATTTTATGCAGCAGCAAAACATTTGTGGAATTTGTTTTGTACTTGGCTTCAAAATTCTGGTTGCATCTGGACACAGCGTGGAATAAATTCTCACACAGTTTCCTGCATGTGTTCTATTATCTGATGACAGCTCCATCCCTTTGGTCCCGTTGGAGCAGGCTGAACACAGAAACCCAGTTTATGGCCTATTTGTGAGGTCAGGGGACAGCTTAGCCCTCCTGCCCCTCCTCTCACTGCAGAGCCGACCCTTCCTGGTCCTCGGAGAAGGAAATTAACAGATGCTTCTGAATCAATTTGCCCAAAGAATCACAATGACCTTTCAGAATCCCTCCGTCCAGATCACCTGCTCTCACTGAATAGCCCTGGCTGCAAAAGGTCAGAACTCAAAGCTCTTTAATAAGTTTATTTCACAGATACACACTGGGATAATAATTTATTTGTTAATAATACCGAAAAAACCCCAAACAAATAAAAAAGACCATATAGGAGAAAGAACACACACATAACATATTTAATGTTTAAGATAACATATATTTAGGTCATTCTCCCAGTGAATGTTAGCTTTAATATCATTAAAAGCTCAGTTAGTGGCAATATTTATAAGACATCAGAAAGAAAAAAGACATTTTGGTATTTCCCATTTATTATTGTACGTTTGATTTGACTGCATCGTGTACGCACATCCCTGAGAACAGATGGAGGTCACCAGTTCACTGTGATTGAATTAAATCACTTGTTGGCATGTTCATGGCATATTTGTACGTGCAGTTCACTTCTTTGTGTCCTGAGAGCTGTAAAGGTCTGGTCCCCCCCAAAAAACCCCAGAAGAGATCCACAAACACGGACTGGGAACGCCCCCAATTATCATAAGAAAGAAAGTCTGTGTGTGTGTGTGTGTCCACTCTGAACAGCATGCATGCAGACAAAGCGAGCAGCCGCTCCCTAACTGGATGTGGGCTCAGCTTCATCCTGCCTGGCTCTGAGAGGAGGGGGAGGGGAACTCCCTGTTAGAGGCAGCCAATCAGATCCAGTAAGTAACCACAACATGTGACAGTGAAATTGAGTCAAAATAAAAGGAGAAAATATTATATTGAATAAAACAATATGTGGATTCGTTGGCAGCATTGTGTTTGTGCCATTTTGTCCTACTGCTATTACTTTCTTGACAAATGAGTCACACAGCTAAAAATATAGATATTTTTAAAATCTATCTTGAGATGTTAAATCAACAAGGCTATAACCAACCCTAGTTGAAAGATTTTGAAAGTGTGTAATCAGACTGCTCTATCTGCCTGTAGATACAATTTTGGCTGCTGTAGTTTTGGCTCTGCTTTTGGTCTCCACCAAATTGTTCTCTTTTACCTGTTGTTAGTTACAATGTGTTAAAACACAAGATGAAAAACAATAGAATTTGGTGATATTTCTCAATACGTAACCTTGAATATATTGCACAGTATTTTACCCATTGCTAATTAAGTACAGCTTTAATGGCATTTTCAACTGAATATTTTCATTCATTATCACATACTTGTGTTTTTTTATCTATTTTTTTCTTTTCTTAAATAATGCAACTCATATTAAAAGGCTGGTCTATTCTAACAACCCCCTGAAAAAAGATTAGATAGCAGACTCAGAGGCATTGAGTATGAAAAATGTAAAATCTTAACCCCACTCTGGCATTCTTTACTGATGTTGTTAGCAGAAAGAGCATCAGAAATGTAAAGGGAGGAGGATGGGAGGGCTGAGAGAGGGCGCGAGGCAGAGAGGGAGAGGCGCTCACTCAGTGGTAGCAGGTTTGTGAGACCAGCAGCCAGAAGAGCAGGAAGAAAGAAGGAGGAGGGAGAGGATTCAGAGCGAGACAAACAGTGTGGCTGCAGTCAGGAGACACAAACAGAGAGAGAGGAGGAGATACGGAGAGAAGCGAAGGTAAGAAGGCAGCTTTTGTCCACATTGATCTGTTTAACGCCTTTCTGTTTTTCAGAGTGAACGTAGGGTATCAGCTGGAAGAAAGGATGCTCTGCTACCCCGTGCGAGCTCTCCTTTTCTTCCTCTGTCTGCCAGCTGATGGCACGCTGTATGTCGGGAGAGCAGAGCGCTGTAGCACTGCAGGGTGATGCAGAGAGATGGAGGAGAGAGGAAGAGGAGGGGTGTGGGGGAGGGAGGGATGGGCAGCATTATGCTCTACAGACATGAGGAAGTAAGAATAGAGAGATCAGGTGGAAGAGAAGTGGAAACAGGAAGAGATAGCAGACATCTGCCTCCGTTTTGCTGTGTAGAATTCAGGAACCGGGTGTAGGGGGATTTAGGAGGGGGGGAGCCTTTTGTGTGACAGTGTGCAGGAGCAGGAGTGTGTCAGCTGTCAACATCAGTAGTTTCCCTCCATGTTGGAGATGATATAAGTTTCTGTCTGGCCACACCCTCTGCTTGCTCCTGTGAGATGAGATTAGATGATGGGAGGTTTTTGTGGTTGCGCAGAAGTGATGGTGTGAGCCTGGGAAGTGTGTGTGTGTGTGTGTGTACGTTGTGTGTGTGTGTGTGTGAAAAACATTTTGGATGTTGGCCAAAGATGCTTAGTATTGCCTCCCATTACTGTCAGTTCAGTGGATTAGCCGTATGTGAGCGGTGTTCATTCTCGAGGCAGCGACAAGTCGAGCCAAGCCGCTCAATCATGTGCTCACCGAGATGTTGCTCTCAGCTCTATGTGTGTGTGGAGACCAGCACGGATTCTCCAGTGTGTGTGTGACTGCCTATGTCTTTATGTGTGGAATACTGTAGTGGAGCACACACAGCTGCAGCTGTATACAGATCGAGCCTTTAACCCCTGGCATGATTCCTCTTTACAAGTTCCTCACATCCATTTTTTAGTGACATGATACAGAAATAATATACTGTAAAAGCACACTGGACAGACAGAGACCGAATGCTCCTGAAGCAGGGCTGACCCTTGTCATCTGGCAAACTGAAACAGTCTCTGAAAGGCAGCACACTTAGAACAGCTCGACCAAGCATTTGTTGCTTTAGTATCTATACCGAGGCATATTACAGCAAAGTAGACAATGCATTTTCATTAAGCACTGCTATGTTCAAGAGGGGGTTTCTAATGATTCCTACATACAGGCTGCACAGTAAGCACTGCAGCTGGCCTATTTTGTGTTGTGACATCTTCAGATATACACAGAGAGCAAGGGCATAGTCTCTGTGCACAAAAACAATAACAAGCAGCACCACGATGACTGAATGGAAATACACTGTGACAGGAATCAACAGTCTGAGTGATTCCAGATAATACTGTATGAAATATATAATATTTATGATGGCAAATCAGTTCTTTGTTATTGAAAATAATTACCAAAGAGAGTTTTAGCCCTGTTTGTTGGCCTTTAATGGAAATATAATTCTGTCAGTTGCATAATGAGCAGGTTATTTCATATGTGAACAGACTCGTGTGTACCTATAAAACACCTATTTATGAATTACCTACAAAGAACCTGGAGCCTTTGAGAACAAGCAGGATATAAATTTTACATCCATACCTTCCAACTTCTGCTGGAAATTTTTTATCATACATGTCATGAAAATGCACTTTTTTCCTGAAAAAGCCATTATTTAAATGTCTAAAAGAAATCATGTTTTTGGAAACTGTAAATTTAGGAGGTAATAGCAATAAATTAAATAATAATTAAAATAATTAAATTAATTGTTTGTGTCCTTGGAGCAGTGAAAAGTCGTCTTGTTTCCATGTAGAATTAGATTTATTATTTCAAATTGAATATATTTAACATTCTGACAAAGTAAGACTGATTTGAAACAATTTTCTTACATTTTATATTGAAAAATCTTACAAAGCCCTGGATCCTTTAAAGGAAAGAGGAAAGCTCTCCCTCTGTTTGTTGCAGGAGAGCAGTGGCTGCTCTGTAGCTCTCTTAGGGCTAAGATTTTGCTGGATGAGGCGTCACAGAGACTCGAAGCGACCTGATAAAACTCTTGGCAGTGCGCTGAGTACTTTGAGGGCCAGTGACTCTCATGGTGAACCGCCTGATATCATGCCGCCTCCGGGGCTCGTGACTGAATGCAGAGGAATAAAAGGCTTGTGGACCAGCTGTGTGGTTCTAACAAAGATAAAAGATGAATCAGGACAGAAGAGTGGAGGAAAAGTGAGAGCAGGATGTGGTGGGAGGAAGATAGAGGATGTCTGAGTATGTTGGTTGTGTGCTCACGCGGGGTGTAACCTGTTTGTTTTCTGTTAATGTGAGTATCACTTTGGATAGAAATCACTGAGATTCCTGTTTAGAATATTTTTGATTTTTAAATGTTTTATTTAAGGCAGGATTATGTTATTAATGCAGTAATAGGAATGTTTGCATTTTAGCAAAGTCCAGAAGAATACTATATGACGAAAGCTGTTATCCGGTCAGCTGACTTTTGAGCTGTGGCTTCACCACTCCATCGTGTTTATGTGATCTGCAGTTAAGCTCTTAACTAGATTTCAAGAGACATCAAACGTCATTTTTGCTGGAACAAAGTGCAAAAAACGTAATGTCTGAGTCTATTTCTGGATCAGTGACGTTGGGCGATTTGGTGATTGTAGTCCTGCTGATGTTTTGAGCTACAATAACATGAACTCAACTGTGCAGGATTTCAGAATTCAGGGTGTGACAGAAGAGGCTGATATAAATATGCATGTTGACGGTGGATCTTCTGGCGCATGTCATACCAGGCCTCAAGATACCAAAATGAGAAGAAATTTCAGACTAAAATACATCATTTCAATGCACAAGACATCATTGCAGTCCAAGGTTTTGCCCTTAAATCCACATTAAATGTTCACAATGTTGTTTAAAATCTCCACCAAGTTTACACATGTAGCAGGTTTGTTCACTCAGCATCTTCCGGTCTCCTAGGAGTGCTCGCTTAACGGGCTGGGTTTGAGTTGTGCTGTGAATGATACAAACTTTGACCAGAATGCTGAATGTGCAGTATAAACAGTATCTTTGGATTTGCTTTGATTAAAAATGCTTTTTTTTAAATCAAAGTATTTTTAAAAATGCTTTTTAACCCCCGTGACCTTGAATTTGAACTTGGAACTTTAAACTTTGTGAATTTGATGCACTGTTTGGCTGTAAACGTCTTAACAACACTGACCTTTGAGGTAGCAAAGAGTTAAAAAAAAAACAGGTGTTATAAACTAATGCGTAGCATAGTATATGTAGTATGTGTACTAGCTTTTAGCTTTCTGGATTAATCCTAAGCTACTAATACTGTAAGACAGCAAATAATGATTAACTTTAACACACTGGTTCTTTAAAACCAGGTTCTATAAAACTATTGCATATAAATGATAGACATAGCCACCCATGTGTCATCCTCTAACTTTGAGTTTGGTATTTTGACTGTCAACATATTTTTGGCAAACAAAACCTAAAAAAAACTAAACTGCTTTAAAGACAGCTCAATACAGAACATAAAGAAAGGATCTCCATCTGTGTCTGTGTGCCTTTTAGTGCGTATCCTTAAACATTAATACAATGTAAATGGAGCGTTATTGATAATCAATCAGCAGACGGTCGCTATGATGGGGTAGATTAACTACTGAAACCAAACCTGTGTTTTTACTGGAGAGCAAACATGTTTAATTCTTTTCAGTTTTTAAAGTGGGATATTTTAAAAATGCAACCCCTGAAGGAACTGAACAGCTATTTGTGGTTTTGGCTTGTGTACACTATTTTTCATCTCTGGAGGTTGCCACTTCAGCAGAGCTAGTATTTAAAAAAAACAGACTTTGATTAGCATAATTTTAGCAACAATCCATTTTCTAAACCAGTTAGGCAGCTGGGGGTTGTGTGGAGACTGGAGCCTATCCTAACTGCCACCAAGAGACTGGGTACCCCTGACCAGGTCACCAGTCTACCACACAGGTCTAATGAGGTGACACAGACAAGTAATCATATCCACACATACAGTAAATTTAAATTCAACAATTAGGTAATATGCATGCCTTTGGATGTGGGAAGAAGCCCATGCACAGGAAGGCCTGACTTAATGAAGAAGTTGATGAAGAAAACTAGGAACCTTCTATTTACCATATAATTGCTGACATTAGTGCACATGGTAATAATGTATATTTTGATATCTTAGTGTAAATGTTTTAGCAGGAATACATATGCAGTGATCGTAACAAGAGCAGCAAAGGGAGATGCAATAAATCACGAGCTTTTGATTGTTTGAAAGCTGCAGTTTCAATCGTCAGTTTAATTATTCAGAAACATATCACTTGGATGCAGTTTTTAGCAAATTAATCTTAAATTCATGAATACATTTTCTTTCGTGCCAAGTCACTTTTGTTTTTGGATTTTGACATTGTGCGTGTTGGGGATAACAAATGATCTGAACAGATCCTTCTAATTACCAATAAAAGGGAAACATTCATGTAACATGCTGTAAGCTGCTGAAACAGGAAGTTCTAAACTGAGTCAAATATTTGGAAACAAACGTCAAGCTCCAGGATCCTGCACACATAGCAGGTTCTACATACCCGGGATATCTTTCCATTATTTGGAATCACTTACCGCTACACGGTAGATCAAGATACGCAGTCACACTAAGCTGGTCATCAACTTACTTTGCCAACCCAGGGCTTTCTGATCTTAGGTATGAAAGTAACACAGCTGCTTCAGATAAATCTACATGTGAGCGCAAAAACACTATATAGTAGCTAAGTGTTAAAAGAACTGTATAAACGCATGGTTATGCTTTAAAAGTTTTGGTCAGTAAAACAGAAAAAGAACTATTATATTAATAAAATTTGGCCTGTTTGATGGCAGGAAGAAAAGCTGGCAAAAATCCTAATTTTGTGAGTAAACAAACTTATCAACATCCCAATTATTATGACAGGGAAAACTGAAGTACGCCATCAAATTCATTCTTAAATTTGCATAAGACAGTTTTGTTTTGTTTTCCTTCCAGCTGGAGCCCAGGTCGTGTTTAACTGAGAGCGAGTAAGAACTAACAATTAATAAATAACACAATTCAAATATAGGCTTAGTTAATGTTCAATTGATATAATAGCTAATAATTAATAATAATCCAGTAACTATCCATGCACAAAGGTCTGAAAGATCTGACACTATTTTCTGAAGTAAGGGGTGACGTCATACTTGGTGATCGCTAATCTCTAGCAATAATAATAGTAATTATAATATAAGTTATCATGGCAGTGTAACCTGATAAGAGCCCTGAAATTTTCTGGATAAAACAAAATCCTGGTTTGTGGTACAGGCCTCAGATCAAGTATCAATATTTGTATGCTAATGAACCTAACAATAGTCATCACATATCAGTTTAGTTACATGTTTTGTTTTACAGTGTTTTTAAGGTCACTGTGAAGTTGTTCACAACCTTTTCCAAGTGAATTTAAACAAAAAACAAGCCCCTCTAAAACCCACTGTGTTCCTCCATCAGCACTAAAAGATGAGCTTGCAGGTGAACGCTGAGTATTTAGCAGCTGCAGAATTAGATGTTTCCCAAAGCAGAAACCCAAAATCATCAAAAGAAAAAAAAAATGCAGTCAGTTTAAAGGAGATTTGTGGATTTGTGGATCTGTATTTTTTTGTTTTTTGATTTTTATTATCAGACACTGGAAGTAAAAGTGAAGGAAAATCTCCAGTATGTCTGCGCGTTCAGTTTTGCCTGAGTCAGGCTGCAGAGTAGGAGCTTAATTATTGATCCCACTTGCGGGAACTTTTCACTAAAGTAGCTTGGCTGCCTCCATGAGATGTTTGCTACATGGTGTCATGGCCATTATTGCTGTTCTGACTTCTGAAGTGGTCCAAATCACACACAAAAGAAACAAAAAAATCAAAAGGAGACAGTGATAAAAGCTAAAAATGATAAAGACATCTAATCAAATGTGCAGGACTGACCCTGTAATTCTCTACAAGCATCAATACTTAAGCACAGTCTAACCATATATTTAATATAAATGAACTGCTTGCTCATTACAAAGGAGGATATTACATTTTCATCAAGTAGAAGATAGTTGTGAGGAGATGAGAGGAAACCTTTAAAGCATTCTTTGATGTAAAAATGTATCAGTGAAAACAGTGACCACTAAAGCCAGTCTATCATTCCTAGAAACACAGAACTGGCATTTTTTTTCCTTCCTGTGAGTTAAGAAGTAAAATCTAGCTGACATAGTTAATAACAAAAGGTTGTCTCTTGTGTTGACAGTACAGAAAACAGTGCAGCCCCCTCCCTCTCTGCCTCCCCCACCTCCTGTAATATCATCTCTGTTCATTATTCATGAGCTCGCTGCTGTCTCTGCTGAAGTTAATCAAATTCTGATTGTGAACCATCAAAGGCCTTGAATAGATTTAAAAAATGCTATAGGAGGAGTGAGACAGAAAGAAGAAGCAAAAGAGACAAAGATGATCACACTTGCAGAGATTCAAGATCTCTCTGTACATAACAACATAATTCCAATTTCTAGATGCATGGCCCAGGTGCACATGTCAAAATACAGATGGAAACAGAAGATCCGTGTTCAGGTGTGATTTATTTAACTGTAAGAACAGCGCAGATGAAGAGAAACTGAGCCAGCTGCAGTTTGTTGATGTTGCTCTGTCCTAATTCAAGAAGTCTTCACTTGCGCGCTGCATATCAGTGATGATATATTTAGGTTACAGACCCTAAGAATACACTGCTGCTCTGTTAGCACACAGGAATGAATGCTGTTCTATGTCACTGCAGACTCTTCTCACCTAATGACCACGGGTTGGCCACTGTAGTAATCCACCGCTTTGAATTGAATGCTCATCGCTACGTGCTAACATCCTCACTATGGTCACTGTTGGTGTGACCACCTGGTTTTATATTAGCATATACCCTATAGCATTAGCATTTACATTTTCTAATAGTGCTAAAGACAATTTTAAGTCTTTTTGTTGCAGTTTTGCCACAGTTTGAAGAGTTTAATTGTATTGCTAAGATATTACACTGTAAAATCGAATTAGGTGTGAGTATTGCAATAAATAAATAAATATGCAAGCTTGTTGTATTAGAAAAACTAAAGTGCAGTTTACTTTAGATATTTAAGTTAGGGTAGTACTTAGAATAACTTTATTATTTTGAGTGACGATACAAAATGAAGTAGTAAAGCTAACACAATAATTTTAAGTTCAGGGAACCTAAAGGAAAGCTTTGGAGTAACTCAGCTTTTGAGTACATGACACAAATTCAAGCCAGTTTAATCACTAGCCCTATATGACAAGCTTGTTAACTTTCCACTGAAAGAATTCTAGTACTCTTTCTATCAATATAAACATTAAATAAAAAATAATGTTAATCTAAAAATACATTTAGAACACTCACCAGGCTCAGTCGATGGCACTAGAACTTTTATTGCCAACAAGTACTTCAGCCAAGATTCAAAATTGGATGGATCTAGTGAAGAATAAATAATGATATTTCCATTATTACTGCGGCAAAAATAAAGATATATATATTTAACCAGGAAGACTAATCTGTCTCTGAACACTGAACAAGATCCAGCTCTCTAAAAACCGTTATATCTCACCTCTGCTCTAAGCTCCTTATCCCCTTGTATTTCTAATCCCAGACTTGCTATTCATCACCTGTCCTCTAGTGACTACTGCTGAGGCCCAGTCACTCCACCGCCCACCCCAGTCACTCCACCGCCCAGCCTCCACCTTATGTCAGTTGACCCAAACTGGACTGGATGGATCCTCAGCCTGGATTTTGAAAATCCACCTGCTAATTTTAGCTTACTGCTTTCACCCCACTGGCTACTGTTAAACCTGCCTCTGGAAATCTACTGCTTCACACCTGTTTCTTCAATGTGACTGAGATTATACAGTAAAAAAACGGCTAGCATGCTGTGCTAACAGTACAGAAGCCAACGTTACTTCTTGGATTTATTTTCACTGACTGGATTTGTGGGTTGTGTATGTTTAGAAAAATACATTGCTTAGGTGTTACTACTTTTAAAGGATGATCATCTTTGATAGGTAGATAGACAGATTGATATATGGATAGAAATGAGGGCCTCATACTGTGAGATATACTGTGTAAAGTGTTATTTATGCAAACAGTGAGAAAAAAACAAAGGAAATATGAAAATTAAACTCTATCTTCTAATTTGCCATTTCCTGACATGACTAAAAGAAGTCCCAGAGTCTGGTTCATAAATGTCCAACATAACTATGAGAAACAAGTGAAAATACTAAAACTCTTTGTTAATGTTTTAGCCATAGACTGCGGTTTTGGCTTTGCTGCAGTTTTCTGTTGTTCTGTCATCATATTACAGTGTGACATGAGTGACTCTGTGGGTTTTTTTTGTTTTGTTTTTTTTCCATATTGATCCAGGTTTCCAAGTGAGGAAATATGGAGAATATTGAATCAAGTGACAACGTTATTGATTGGCTGGGACTGCAATAATGCAGCAGTCTGTGCTGGGCTTACACTAAATAGATCTTTGAGTCACTCACAGGTCTGAATACTGAAGAGTGCTGCCTTCGTTTGTTACTTTAACTTTTCATTTAGCCCTCAGAATTCCAACTAAAGTTGTTGCTCTCATCTGTCTCATTTATGATGGTAAATTCCTCAAGACAAACTGGGATAAGCACTGCTTGTTTTGTTTTTAATTAAAATAAGCCTCAGTTGTTCTGAATTATATTAAAAGACTTGTGACAATAGATGGCTTTTGGTTTGTATATCACTGAAATTATTCCTTCAAGCAAGGAAGGGTGGCTCTTTTTTATGCAGCAAGGAGGACAGATTTACAACAGCATAGTGTACTGTAAATATGTGATAGGCATCCCTTCGAGTCTTTGTATCAGCAGCTTCTTCCTTAGAGGTTTGACACACTGCTTGTTTCACACAGGTTTGTGCCAGAGTATCCCACTCTGCACGTTTCACACATACCAACACAAGCTCAGACGGCCTAACGAGAGTCGGTGTGATTAATAGTACCAGCAGTGACTGTTTATCTTAGTAGTACTGCCCTATAATGCGAGCAGACGTGCAGATCCACACCTACACATTCACAGATGAGGTAACTACACTGCAAAATGGAAATTGCAACCCTGATTTATTGCTTGAAGTAGAAAAGAGGATGAAGTACAGCTATAATTACCAAACATGGGTTTCTAGGTATGTCAAGCCTACATGCTCACACACAAACACACCCTTGAATTTATTTTTTTAGGAAGAAAGAAGTTCTTTTTTTTTAATCACTCAATTAAACTTCTCGGAAAGCAACCGCCAGAGTCCAAGTGGAAGTGTGAGGAAATACTACTTATATTTTCTTCCCTCCCAGGTTTCTCCTCCTGACCTCACTGACCCATGAAAGAAGCCATGCCGGTTCTCACAGCAGGAGCGGGTAAGACAAGCGAGTGCAGATGCTCAACACATAGTGTCCATACTGCTCAAGGCTAGCTGTGCCCCATCTGTTCATGCTAATATACATGATGGATTTTCTAATTCATGACCTGTGCAGGGCTACATGAAACGCTGGCCCTGCTGACCTCTCAGCTGCGGCCAGATGCCAATCACAAAGAGGACATGGTGTTCCTCAAAGATGTCTTCAGTGAGAGGAGTTTGGGATACCTGATGAAGGTGAGGAATTATGATTCTTGTGAGGATGGTTCAAGCTTTACAAATGATAACTTGTAATATAAATATTTGGATAACTAATTTCTAAATTGAAACATCTATTATTTGTTTATGCAGTAAAGGTTTCTTTTTTGGGGGGGATGACTACCTGATTTCATGGAACATGAAACTGGTTTCTAGTAGTTTCTTTGTGAAAGGGTGCAACTACAGTAGCATCATGCCAAAATGCTCCCAATGTCTTTATAGTCTGTCTATAGGTCTACAGATGGCATAATTTTATAAAAACAAAACAAAACTCAAAACAAATCCTAAAATTTGATCATTTTGATGTGCACGATAATAAAAGTGCAGAATTTGGAAATAAAACCAGATCACACAGCTTTCGTCGGAGGTCTGCTCTTCATGGAAGTATGCTCCTGACATAAAATAAGCATCTGAAGACATTTGATCTCAATTATATGAGCATTCAGTCTGAATCAAAAGCATATACCAGTTATTTTTTATTTGGCTTACTTTTGGTGTGGTAGGTCATTCTACTTGTAAAATATTACAGCTGATGGGTGGAATAGTCAGGATTATGTACTTGACCATAGACTGTAGATAAAAGATGGACATAGTTTCCCATAATGCAGTGCCTCAAACTGGCTTTTAGACATACAGAGGGTGACTGTTTTGGTTGTATAAAAGTACTTGGTAAAAGGATCCAACTCACTTGATCTATGACCTCCATAAAGGCTAAAGCAAGGTACACTTTAGGGCAGGGATGGGGGAACTCCAGGCCTCAAGGGCCAGTGTCCTGCAGGTTTTATTTTATTTTATTTTTTTATTTTATTTTATTTTATTTTTTTGTGTCCCGTTTGGATCTTTAGCCATCAGAAT